>NC_139333.1:12261699-12883574 GCF_056507025.1 Lutjanus erythropterus | reverse complement strand
ATCCGTTGCTGGTTTCACATTTGGGTTGCGAAGAACACACGTTTGAGACTTTATTTAGACAAACAAAAGTGTTAGTGTGTGTCACATGTCCTGCATTTTGGTTGTTTCCCAGTCGTCCAACTCTCTCTTTCCTGTGTGCAGTTGCAGAAAAATAATCTTTTTTAAAAATATCTTAATTGGATTTTGTTTTGGTTTATTTATTTATTTATTTATGTGTTTATTTTAATGGGGACAGAGACATACGCATTGAATATTCACTGAGCTGAATAATACCACAAATCATGGCATTTAATTTGCAATGCTTGTCCCCAGATGGGCTTTTAGAAAAACAAATACATGCATAGTGCAATAAAAAATACAATAAAAAAGCAATAAAATACATATGCAAATATACACAGCAGACAACAAGCAGAAGATAAGAATGATAATAAAAGTCCCATAAAGCAATACAAATTCCTAAAGATAGACACCTCATTTCACCCCTGGCTACGTACCTGATTATACTTGAGGAGCTGTTTTAACTTGGAAGTACATTTACTGTGCTTAGGAACAATTTTGAGATACTTGTACCTCATTGTTTCCATGTTTATGTTGCTTTGTACTTCTACCCCACTACATCGCAGAGAGTACTTTATCTTCTATCTTTAATTTCATTTATTGAACAATTAGGCGGTATCTATTTTTTCATACTTTAGTATCTTCCTGATATGTTACCAGCGGTATATGGTATTATGGTGGTATTTGTGTGAAACGTGTAAAACAGCTTTACTTGACTCTACTTGACGCTACTCTGTTATCTGTGGCAGAGCTCATCATCATAGCAACACTATTCTCACAACTGGGAAAAAAAACACACGTCTTATTTTGCTCAAACAAAAGTCCAAAACCCAAAGATCTTCACTTAACAGTAGGTTTCATCAACTACTTTGTGGGGCCCAGACTTTCAAATAAAGAAATCAAATTCATTTAGGCCCAATTAGCCTATTGTAGTTTAATATTTCACTTTCTTACAAAATTTAAATTTTAAATTTTAAACACAAGAAATGTAGAAAAACTGGATACCAGAGCAGAAAATCCTCTCAAACATCTGACAGGTAGACATTTCTGTGCAGTCCAGATTGGTAGGAAATGTTAATCAGCTTAAACCTTTTTGTTTTGTTTTGTTTTTATATTTTGAGTGGGTTTCATGCCTTTAATGATAGGACAGCTGAAGATATGACAGGAAAGGTAGGGAGAGAGTGGGAGAATGACATGCAGCAGAGGACTCAGCCGCAGTACATGGGATGAATGCTTTACCATCTAAGCTACCAGGCCAACAATTATTGAGCTGCATTGTTATTGTGCATGTGACACCTGTAGTTAACTGGTGGAAACTATTGTCATTTTAATTAATACGTCAGGCAATACTTGGCCTTTTCCCATCATTCTGTGAGCAACAGTGCTTTGATTTTATGCTGAACACAGTATGAGCCTGTGATCACGCACTGTGAGAGGAGATGGTCACTGGCTGAGAGGCGTGCAGCCTGTGGCCTGCAACTCTTCATCCAACGGCTCACTGTGGCTGCTCCGTCTTGTTCCATTACTCCAACTGATCCGATGTCAAAAAATGTCAAAAATGGCCGTTTTCTTGTTTTGTAGAGGACTTTTTGATGATCAGTAGCAGAAAAGCTACGATTACTGAAAAGCACGTTGCATTTCTTGTGACTACTTCATAATAAAAGTCAGCTCATATTTCATCAGTCGCTTTTAATGTGACACTGCAGCAGGAGGAAATGTTTGGTTTGCATTAGCAGTAACTTACTGCAGCGTTTTTTCCAGGAATGTCGACACTGACACCCAGTATGTAATACAAATATATAAATATTGCAATACTTTCATCAGTGGCCAGTCTGCAAGCTGAATAGGAAGCCTTTTTTTGGCTGGTTGTGGCTTGTGGGCCGCCAGCTGATGATCTCTGGCGTGCAGTGATGTATGGTAAAAACATGCAGCAAATCCTCTCATTTGTGGAGCTGGAAGCTGAGAATATTTGGTGTTTTTTGCGATTTGTGAATACTTCTTCTACCACTGTCCCTGGATAAATAAAGGTTTTTTAAAAACAAATCCTATATATTCACCTGAGTTACTGAACTGGAAACCTGGAGGGGTTTCACCGTGTCACTGAGCAACTTAAGAGCAGGTGGATTGGCTCGCCAACCTATGGGTTGAATTATGCAGTAGGATTTTCTCCTCCTTGCATGTAGAAGCCTGTTAACAGAGTATAAAGTGTTAACTGTAATAAATAAACCATCCAGCCAGTGGTAGAAAACACTGCTCACACTGCTCATTGGTGTCCTCAGTCAAGAGGACGAAGAGACATGTGGCCCGATGTCATTTGTGGCCTGTTGGGAAATTGTAATGGAAATGTGATAAATGACTGCATGTCAGTTTAACCTCATTGTTGCAAGCCAGTTGATGTTGTCATTACTGAAAAGCGCCAAGCCAAGTTACATGTAATGTTTTATCCTTCAGCAGTTGATTAATGTTGTTCTGATATCAGGCAGGACGTGTCGGTGGCGGCGGTGTCAGCGTTCTGCTCCGGCCTTGAGACTCGCTGTACTGTTGGTCCTAATTTAGCCTGATGATTGTTTCTGTATTCTCTCATGTTAATAAAAGCCTGTTCAGTCTGTAAATGACTGGAGGTCTTCAGGCCTGTTTTTGTGTTCTGCCACCATTTCCAGGTTCCTGTTATATAACTGATTGATGCTTTTTAAAAGAGCACTGCACATATTTAGGCAGGGTAAATATGATTATATCTGCTGGCAGTGAATAAAGGGACTTGGTGCGTGGCCAAGAGTGACTTTGTCCATCATCCATTTTGCTGATGTTTGATGTTTGATCGAGGCTCACAAGCTGGGATTTACTCCATGGAAACTCCAGATGCCTAGAAATACAGCTTTGGGGAAAATCAATTAATTCAAATGAGTAATTGAAAAAAATTAAAAATGGGAGGTTTACTACTTTGATGTTAGATTTCCAGTTGGATCCAGGTTATATTCACAGTCATTTGTTGATCATTTTTTCTCTGTGTGATAAAGAAGTACAAAAGGTATGAAAGGAATTTGTGTTTCTTTTTAGGTCTAGTGTGTAAGATTTAAGGGGATCTGTTGTCAGAAAAGGTCAGGAATGGAACTGAGTATGTTTTAATTAGAGTAAAATCACCTGAAAAGAATAATCGTTGTGTTTTATCTACCTCAGAATGAGCCATTTATGCCTACAGAGGGTGCAGTTTGACCATTTTGTACCACCATATTTCTGCAACATACAAACCAAACACTAGTTCTACAGAGGGTATTTGTTGTTTTTTGTGAGGTTTGCAGCCACTGCAGTTTCTCCTAATTAACACTACAGTAACAAAAGCTACAGATCAATCCTCATGCAATCATGTAAGTTAGCTAACTTTTTAAATCACTGTTAAATCACTTTTAAATTACTCTCCATAACGGCAAATTATTTAGCTACTTATTATTGAAACTAACTGGCCAATTAGCCGTAACAATGGATTGTTTTGTAACTTCACAAGCCAGAGACTCTGACACATCATCCAACCTCAAAAACCACTGGTGAAAGTGCAAAGGGTGAGCCAAATTAAATTTAAATAATTAAATTAGCCATGCGGTTAACTTGTCAGCTACAGGTAATAGCAAATGAGAGGAGCTGAAAATATTCAATGCAGTATTTTTACTCCATCTGTCTGTAAGCTAAGGGGTCTATGGCTGTTGAAGACCCCTGTCCCACCCTGAGGGTGAGGGGAGCGACATCAGTTGGTTGTGATCTACAGCCTCAACACTAGATGTTACTAGTTCCAACAGACTGGACCTTTAACACACTGGAATGAAGATATATCATGAGTAGAGTGGAAACATTTTTTTTCAAGGTCCTCTTACTATCTTTCTTCTAGAATTTTCATCTGCAAATCTGAAACTGTCTTTTTCATTGTATGACTCTTCTCTTGCATTGAAATACAGTTGAAAACTTGAGGTGTGTTGTTGTTGTGCTTTTTGAAACTTTCTTTTACTTTATAGTATAGTTTAGAGATTTTCAAAGTGGGAGGCTAGCCTCTCCACAGGGACTCAAAACAGTTTTAGGGAAGACTCAGAACATGGAAGTAAAAACAAAATTACATAATAGTTCAGCAAAACAGTATTAGGGTTTTGTTTTTCCCCGAGTCAGAAATGCCTTTGTTCAGACCATTTTTATGTATTTGAGTTAGTCTGAAGTTATGTAAAACAGAAATATTAGGCTATCTTGGCTCAACTATTGAGTGTCGATGGGATATAAAACACATAATCAATATCCCATAGGCATCCTGGAACTGAGCGAAACTAAGCAGGTTATCTACAAGTGGCACCATTTCCCAGCCTTGTCTGAGGAGAGTCCCACAGTCTCAGACTATGAAAACTTGGTATAGTCCAATACAGCTTTATAAGAAGCTCAAAAACAAGCAAAACAATTTTGCTGAAAAAGTTGGTTCATAGTGGGGCTCAAGAAACTTGGACTGCAAGCAGATGGTTGTGGGGTTTTTTAGGGGAAATGGGAGTTTTGGGTTTTTCCTGGAGAAACGTTGTGACAGATAAACCACGCTTCACGCTGCATCAGCAACTAAACTCATTTAATGAGCGAGAGATTGAGATAAAAAAGACAAGAGGGCAGAACAGGATAGAGGAAGCATCAGAGAACAGAGGGCTTGATGAATAACTCTCAGTGCCAGAAGGGCATGACTCTCCGACTCCCCCACTTTGGCTCTGACTCAAGTCAGCGCTGGTGTGGGAGATTTTATCAACCTGCTGATTTTATTGGCTGAGGTGAATCTGGGAAGGTTTGTGGAGAACAGGAGGTGTTTTTAGGACCGTGAGAGCTGTGGAGTTGACTCTATGTTCCAGCCGAATACCAATTATTTATTGCTTGCTCTTACTTTGAAGGCCCATTGGTGGATTGTGTGACTGTGCAACAAGGTCAAGTTTCTGTCTTTTTGCCCAACTTTAGCTGTGGAGCTCTATATGTGTACAAACCGTGGTGTTGTGTACAGCGCTGAAGAGTCTGGTCCTGTATTTCTGATGTACTCCCCTGGTGCTGAGCTGAACTGAGGAGGCAGGGTGACCTTGGTGCTTTGCAGAGGCTGCCAGCATGATTATGGTAATTCCCAGCCCCCCCATCCCACCACACCATAGTCAACTCTTCCTAGGTGACACCGAGCTCACTTCCCCTACAACCACCCCCTGCAGCCTTGCTGATAACAACACCGGGGATGATGAATATTTCCACTGTAGTGCAGCCTAATTGAAGGTAGCCCATTTGTGTGGAGCGAACTCACCGTGTTTATGGGCGTCTATTTGCATCTGCTGCGTGAAGCCAATCCAGGACAGCGATATTAGCGAGGCACTCTGCTGGAGTTAGAGAGGAGGCTATTTCTCTGCTCGGTTTATATTACGTTTATGTTGGTGGTTAGTTTCAAGGTTCTCTTCGCTGTACCCATCACTGTGGCTTTATAACCTTGAGCACAGAAGTGATTTCATAGTCTTTTTCATTGAAAAATTTCAGTGATTTCCATCCAAGGTCAGCCATTGTACTTGTTGGATGAAAAGCAGTCGTGAGTGATAACCGCTTTGGTCGTGATGAGAATTTATTTATTTATTTTTTTATTACAGCTCTTCTAAACAACTTCAGGATCATGAGGCGTATTTGGACGTAGTCTTGCTAATCTCTAAATTTCGTCTCTTTGCCTCTTCAGTTATAGGCGGGCTCATATGCCCGCACACGCTCTCCCAGATCAGATATGATTATACTCTTCTTCTAACGGGTGGTGCTGTGCTGAGCGGTCTCCTCTCAGCAGCTCTGAGGATGTAACTTGTGGAGACTATTGATTTTTCCCAATGCCCCCTGGGCCTTAGGGGAGCATAAATATTATCATATTTTTCCCCATGTGGCAAATTTGGACAGGGCAGAAAACTGTTAGAATAAACAGAATCAATCTCTAAGGAAACCAAGGGCAAGGTGTGTTTACACTGGCCATGTTGGCACACAGTGAAGCTGATGAATTGTATCCATTCCTCCAGGCCAGAGCTTGGCATCAATGGTGCTGGAGCATTTTCTTTTTTCTGGCTCTTTAGACAAGAGAGGTCCTGATTTATGTTGTGTTTTGACTCTGAATGTGTGTCTACGCTATTGAAGTTGTTCGTCTAATGATCTGCTTTGACTTCGGTGCAGAGGCGCAGGTGAGTGGTTGATACTGCGGATAAGTGAAACTTTGCAAACTGCGTCTTTCCCTTCACATCATCTGAGGGGTTTCTTCCCTCCCGCCCACACTCCACCAGGGCACGAGGAGATGGATGAAGATGTGAGATTGGATGAGGACTGATTGTGAGTCATGCTGCTCCACTTTAAGGAAAGCATTGGCGACAGAGATGATATTTCCCTTATCTTTCTGTCTGGATGACACAGAGGAGTCCGTCTCCTTCCCAGGTGGAAAATATCTTTAATAGAGCTCCACCAATCTGACAGCACTATTATAGTAGAAATGAGGCTTTGAAATGGACGCCACTCTATTAAATGACATTTGAAGCTATGAGCTTTTCAAAAAGACTATAAAGTAGACAAAAGCCCATGTGACAGATGGTCTGGCTCCGGTTATGTCACCCTGACATTTATTATTTTTACTTCGGTCACCTGCAGAAGTCAAATACGATGACTTCCAAATTCAAATACCAATGTTTCATGAGGTAGGTGCTAAAATTATTAATCAATTGTCTGTTGCTAAACAATTAATTTACAACTTTAAAAATCAATACATTGTTGAAGTTATTTATTTAACAAAAATGTGAAATATTTGCTGTTTCTGTTTTCTCTATGGTGAGGACTTCCTGCTGTTGTCTCTGTTATTTCAGAGTTAATTGAGACAGACCAAATGAGCAATCAGAAGATGTCACCTTGGTCTTTAATTGTGATGGCTGTGCAAACATAACTGTCATCACTGGCATATGACTTTATTGCAGATATATTGGCAGGAGGTGAGTTGAGGGGGGATGCCATTCCCTTTTTAGCAAAATGACTGAAATAGAGAGAGAGTGTAGGGCCAGAGGGATTGTTGAGTTGAATGTGTTAGTCTTGTCTGCCTGATTCATTGATCCTTTATCTGATTGAGGTTTGTGAACTATGGCCCTGACTCTGAAAATATGGGTGAACTGTAAGTGCAATTTGACACATCCACAAGTGATTTTGAGTTTCATGCCTCTGAAACTCCAGTAGCCTAACTGTGCTTTAAATTGATAAATCTATGGTGTTGTCTGCGGTGCTGAAGTAACAGACATATTTATAATTACTCCTTTTTCTGACAGTCCCGCCCTTCTGTCAGTTTTGTCTTGATCTAAATACTCTATTCTACACTGTATTGTGGCTTATCGTGTCGCCTTCTTGATCAAAGTGACAAGTAGCAGCGTGTAGTTGCAGAAGAAGAATCATAGAGACACACTGCTCCCTGTAGCACTCCTATAATATTTCTATGATCATTCAGTATTGTCTGTGCTGCTGAAAATACACCCTTAGATCAAGGCAAAATATTTTAGGGAAGATATGAGTACAGATTTTATTTTTTACCTTCATCCTCCATGTTAAAATTTAAAAAACAAAAGACTCAATATGGGTATTGGTTAATATGTCAGCCAATAATTGATGATGTTTTAGGTTATTAAGAACAGTGTCACCTTTACATTAGTTTGTACCAGTTTCTTCTACAAAATGTCCCACTGAGATCATATCTTTGTCCTGATTCTTAGGGATCCCTAAATTTGTTCCACTTCTTTATCACAAATGTTCATATGTGTTATGCATTTATTACAAAAATGAAACGGCTCTCAAATATCAGTATGTGCCTCAAAAACCCAGTATTGAGTCGGCTACAGTTGGTATTTTCTTTACTGTTTTGTGACATGTAAAAAATTAAAGCATTAATCATTTCATTCCACAATGATTTGAAAATAATTGTCTGCACACTTACATAGGTATACAATAATAGTATTATGAAACAATATTTGATGCCTCTTTCGATACCATGGCAAAAAGGAAAAAAAAAAAAGTAGAATAACTTATTTCCTTTTTTTAGTAACAACATGCACCAAGTGCTGGTATGGAAAAAGTAAGAGAACACTTTCTGGTTTTGCTGCAGCAAGCCAAATTTCAGACAGGACATTAAGACTGAGCTTAGCTCTTGAATTAATATTTAGATCTCTTTTTGTTTTATAGCAAGCTATACAATTAACAGATACTGTATGATTTTATGAACTGAACTGACTTTTATGAACTGAGGAAACCTGATGTTCACATTTGTCTTTTACCTCCTGTATTTTTAATTTGAGTGAGAAAACAATTAAAGCAAAGGGTACAAGCAGCTCCATCATGATTAGCTAGCTTGATAAAAATGGACCCCTCAATGTTCTTTTTAATTTTGGCAGCAGAATATTTTAAAAATGACACACAGAGAAGAAAACCTGTAGTGCTTGATTGCGCTCTTTGTGTGTCTTCTGTATCACTGCTCATCATGCACTCACTCCTCCACTCTTTCCATCAGTCTCCTTCTCCTCTTATTTGTGCTTAGTAAATAAATCTGATCAGGCATTTCCCCACTTTATTAGCCAACAGAGGCAGTCCTGTGACTGCAGGACTGCTGACTACAGCACATCTCTGTGCCGGGCCACAAGATTTAATGCATACAGGATAGATCTGTCTGAAGCAAGCGTGCACAAATAGAGCAACCCAAACCTAAAAGGCAACAATCCCACAGTATCAACAGGGAGAGCTTTCCTTTACTGATATTTTTCTGTCCGTTTTCTGTTGAAATATTTTACTTTTTTATGAGTATTGATATTTTCAAAATGATACTCCAGAAAAAAAATAGTCTTACGTGTCTTTTTTTACTTTCATGTCTCGCAGTGAAACATGACAAAACAAATTTGTGTAGTCTGGGTCTTCCCTCACAGCTCATACTAAGAGACTGAATAAATAAAGAAAAGTGCTGGGTTGCCAGATTTGCTTCTGCCCAATACTGACTAAATCACCTGAATAAATAAACAGACATTGTCCTTTAATTGTCCTCTCCTGAGTAATTTATTGGCTGACCAACCAATGAATGCAACTTAATGCATATTAATGTTCTCAAATGTCTGTTAGGTTCCTAAAAAAAAAACACCTTCTGGTAGACCACTTAGACAAAATACGAGTTAGATTATGTGTGTTACTTCCCTGATTACATCTTCTTTCAAACTCCTAGCATGTTTCCACTGTGACATCTGTGGTTTAAAGCCACTCTTATTAATATTTATATGAATATTTTTATGTAAGGTGAAAGGGGTCCTTGTAGTGACAAACCCACAGAATTATCACCTGACTCTGCAGTTCCCTACAGTTCTGTGGAACCGTATATCTTTCATCTCATTGTTTTCAATGCTCTCATCGTTCATAAATGCAGCAGACAACTGATTTAGACAAAAACGCTCTGATAAACCCACTGTACACTACCTGTCCAGCACCAAACAAGACACAAAGTTTGGAGTTAACGGGTGAACACAGTGGAGCATTTAACAGCTAAATTTGCCAAATATTTCCCTCAGGAGTCGATGAAAACCAAACAGAGCTACGAGGAGAGTGAATATTGGATATTCGCCTGGAGCACATCTCCAAATGAATGTTAATGTTTTTCTCTGTTAGCTAGATGTGGAAAGAGCCAACTGCTAAAATGTTTACCATATGAACTTTATAAGCTTGGTGCATGTCAGTGTTGTGTAGTCCTGGTTATGCTGCCCACCAAACAAAATCAATTAATGCAGGTTTTACTTTCAAACACTTCAATGCTCTTGTGTTACCCACTTTTAGACCAGGCAGTAGTAGCTTTAAGATCACATATTTAAAGCTACTACAATGAGTTTTCAGCAGGTTATGAAGCAGTGTCTTTAATAGTGATACCTCTATATGACCTATAAGACCCTCAGCAGGAAGACCGGCTGTTTCTTTACAGTTATTCTTGATGCCTGATTCTCTGTGAAATCACATGGAAGAGGCTTGTGTTTACATTTCCCCAGGCAGAGTTTCAGGGAGTAGCATGTTAGGCAGTTAAAATGAAGCATTTACATGATTTTATTTGATGTAATATTTTGTGTTTATGGTGGTGTAAACACTACCTCTCTTGTCCCTTGTAGCTTTGAAGAGAAGTTACAAATGTAAGAAACATCCACTAGAGAAATCTATGCAAATACATGAATGCTTAATTTTTGCTAGAAAGAATTGTTGAAGATGATCTAATATATTCACCCTTAAAGGTTAATGCTAGTCTTTTTAAACCTCTTTCCTATTTTTTTTACATATTTTGGGTTCTAAATGACTAACTGGGATAAAAAGTTTTGGAATTGGGCCAGTAGTTCGCGTCAGCCGGCAGTGATCGCTGGGGGCAAAGATGCCCGCTGAAGTATGTCCTCTAAAAGTGCTTCTTTTGTCCACTGACAGGCTCAGATTGAGAGAGAGACCTTTATGTTGACAAGAGCGTGTGTTTAAGCAGAAACAGCCAGGATTTTTGGCTCTTCTCACAGTCATCCGGGTTCCTCTGCTTGAGGTGGTGAAATGAGTGTACTGTATTGCCCCCTTTTGCTGTTGCAGTCTTCTTGCACTTCTCACATATTACTGTGGTTTGTTGTACATCCGGGGCCTCATTTATAAATGTTGAATAAAAACAAAAGAGGGCATATGCCACTTCCTAAGCAAACTTTGGCATTCATAAAAAAAAAAACAAAAAAAAAAAACTGGCGGATCAACTTTGACTTCAATGGCAGAAGGATGAAACATGAGAAACAGTGTGACACCACTATGTGATATAAATCAAAATATTACCTCACACATATCATATTTCAAGAGTTCATTTAAAAGCTGTTCTTATTGAATTTTTTTTTTTTTTTACATATATGAGTAAACACAACTTGCCTTTGATTTATTCTCATTTCAAACAGGGAATGCAGATAATGTAGGGTACCTGAATCATCCAGTGTGACTGACAAACTGTCCTCCTCCGTCTCCAACACTGTCCCACTCGGGAGGGATTTCCCGATAATTCCTGTCAGTTTCTCTTGAAAAGAGCGAGGTGTCCCTTTTCTCCCACATGGACATAAACACTCTGCCTGTGGCTTTGCACTGGCTTCTGCTTTTATGTCAAACTTGAATGAAATTGTTTGTTTTTTTTACCCTTTCGTTCTGTGTTTGTCACAGTCGTCTTCATCTAGTCACTGTGAATGAAGATTAATTTGATGAATATTAATTTGGGGTATTTCATGGACCACTTATAGGCAGTTACGGGTGTTGCATGATGTTCTCAAAAGGTAGACCACATTTCGAGTTAATTGTTATTTCTAAAAGGAAACCGGTGTAGGACGTGTTTACACCCTGTTTTATAAATCTAAATACTTTTGTGCTTCTGTTTACCTTTTAAGGTAAATCCCACACACAGTTTTATGACTTATTTTGTCATGAAAAATAACAATATATTGTAAACCATACAATATAGTACACCCCTATGTTTATGTGTGTATATGTACATATATACGTATTTATGTATGCATGTATATAATATATACACAAATATAGATAGACAGACAGACAGATAGATAGATACATATAGGTATTTATGTATTTATATATATGTGTGTGTGTGAGTCAGTAATAGTCATTAATCACATTCAGTAGCTCCCTGAACTCTAGAAAGCAGACAGTGTAAAGCGTCAGGTTTGTAAGTGTTTGTGCAGAGGCATATTTTCCAGGGATTAGAGGATTTTTTTTACCGCTCTGTGGAACAGCCTCCACTGGAGTGGCTACAGAGAGGCGCAGCCTCAGGCACTGTCAAACCCTGGCCTTGGATCCGCTTACCATCCCTTGTCTGCACCTTATCCCAGAGAGACTGAAAAATACAAAGTTGACCCATAGCTTAAGGGCAGCCTGGAGTAACAGTAATGGTGTAGCAAGTATGGTTTGACAGAAGCTCAGTTCTCTCAGCTGCACTCGAGATTATACTGCAGTAGATGGAGTATAGCCCTGAGTGTGTCATTGACTTTTACTCTATACAAAGTACATCATTTTTACTGTCTGCACTGCAGTGCACTTGTGGATGTTGCAAGCTCACAAAAAGATTTGAGGATGTTGATGATGACTTGAGGATGGCAACAATAAATAATCTGTCCATGAGATGGAATGTGTCAAGTTGGCGCTGAAATAATCGTACACCTCACGTCTCAGCTCCTGCTGAGTGCGAGAATCCTAAATCTTAAATCCCCCTAAGCAGGAGAGCCCACATGACAGGCCTGTTTAATATTCATACTGTATTTGGGAGCCTCTCACCAAAGCAGAGCGAGCAGGAGGAGAGAGCAGTTTGTTTCCTCCCTGTGGAGCCCATCTCTTCCTCTGAGCCGGAGGTCTCAGGTTGGCTTCTCTTCTTCACCCGCAGATGGTGGTATCACATCCTTGACAAGTGTCTCCTACGAAGAGGTGGCCTGGGCTGGTGTTAAGTTAACTGTCATTTTAGAAAACAAACAGCCCGCTTCACTACTCATAAAGCTGACAGTGGAACAAGTTACTGTGTTTAATGTGAAGGAGGATGCTGGTACTGATGAACCCACAGCAGATATTCCCCCGAGTCTGTGGGTCTCTTCAGCTATAAGGAGCCATAACCATTGACAGCAGAATAAGTAAATGGTTGGGAACTTCTGGGTCTCAAAAGTGAAGCCAATGTGGAAGTGTCTTGCCCTGCGTTTTTTCTAATGACCAACAGGGGGGCAACTCCACTGGTTGTAAAAAGAAGTTCGATTGTATGGAGTCGCATGTGAAAATGACCTTAATTGTCATTTGATGTATGACCTCAGTATATATTTATAGTCCCAATCAGTAGTTTCAGGTCTTCTTCAATGCAGCACAATGTTCATTTTGTAAATTGTGGTCCCATTTAGAGTAAAATAAATGATTAAGCAGGGTATGTTTTAGGGCAGTGCTACCCTGTGATCAATAGGTCATTCTCAATAAGTTCATCCAGTGCAACACACAAGGCTCACGAAACTTGAATCAAACTGTCAAACTAGATAGTATTGATTGAACATGCATTAAGATTTGCTTAAAGGAGCAATATTTAACAGTTGCATGCCAAAAATGAGTGCTGCAGCCCACTGCAGGAACACTGCACGAGTGCAAGATGAGCACTGTAATATGACAATAACAGGTATGGATGAGTCCCACACTTTAAGTTGATCAGCTGTTATAACTGTCAATTTTTTGTCAATATAAAGCTAAGCTAATGCTCACTGCTCTGAAAATACACACTCTGGACTTGGAGTTCAGGGACTGCCTGCCGCACTCCAGTAACATATTGCTCAATTTAGCCGTTATGAACAACTACACCAGATTATGAATGATTTCTTATGACTCACTAACAGACACTTACTCATTCTGCAAACCTTTGGCATTAACATAAACTCTAATTAACATGAAACAGACAAACAATACCACAAGTTAGAATAGATAGAAAAGGTATCCAAACAAATACAGTTAAAGTTAGCAATTAGCTTGTGAAGATAGTGGAGCATTTATCAGTTAAATACCCAGATATCTCCCTCAGGAGTTGGTGAGGAGAAAAACAGAGCTAAAAGGAGAGTGAATATTGATTCACTAGGAGGCCAAAATCGCAGCTCCAAATGAATGCTAATGTTGCTCCTTGTCTGCTGGATGTGCAAAAGAAGAAGAAGAAAAAAAGATTGTTAATATTCATATGACTTTGCTAAAGCGGTAAAATAAATTAATAAAATTGTGTCACTTAATTATACTGAATTTTTAAGAGCAGTAAAAGACAAAATTTAACCAAAATCACAATATTACCAAAGCTAAAACTCAGACGATATCTCTCATGTCATTCTATCAATATTTCATTAATATTTCTCCCAACTTCACTGCACTAAAGTCATAAATGAGCTGCGGAAAAGTTGTGAAGCTCCGGAAAAGACTAAAAGAGAAACTCAGATGTTGATGCTGCTGAAGTTGCTCCAATTCAATTTTTCTTTTACTTTGAAGAGATCAGAGACCACATACTGTATGCTACACTGTGTAATTGCAATTTTGTGGAACTACTAAAATGGGCCACTGTGAATCTCCTCAAATCTTTAGCTGAAGCGCCAACCTTCATATGCCCCATAAATCCACGTAAAATAGCCCATAGGTGTCGGAGCGAGGAGAGATGAATGAGTCAGGAACGCGCTCTGATTACCATCTGTCTTTCCATGATCATCACTGCCACCACGGGCTGACAAGGCGTTCTTTAAGACGATGTTTACTCAGTGCGGTCCCACAGCGCACGCACACACACACACACACACACACACACACACACACAGAGAATATGAATGTTACAACATGCATTATAGATCTGAGATCACAACTCCAGCAAACCCCGACTGTGATTAAAAAGGGGCTGTTTTGTTTTATCAGCCCTCTCCGCTTCCCTTATCAGCTCATTTGCATAATTAACAGTGTCTGACGCTGTCCTCGCAAGCAACTGCCACTGTGATTTCTCCTGCTTGGGATTCTGTCCTACTTCATGGTGTCACTGCAACCCTTAATGCAGCGGCAGGTGCACTGTACTACATTCGGGAGTATATCTTTATACACTTTTAAATCATTTGACACTGTTAAAAGCAGCTGCTGGCTACATGCTGTACACTCCATTTGTTTGGTATATTTTTGTTATTCTCATTAATAACTGTCCAAACATCACGCCGAGGTATTTCCTGCAACAGCCGAAGCAAGTTCAACAGTGTTACAACACTTTGCACAGCTCTTTTCCCGCATGCCATCCTTCATCCTTCATTCACCAAAGGTTTTCGGCTGTCAGTCATGTGACATATAGACAGCGGTGGAAATCTGCACTCAAGTAGAACCACTGAGACTTACTGAAATGTTACTCAGCCACAAGAAAAACTACTGGTGTTAAAAATACTTAAGTAAAAGTGCAAAGTATACTTCATGGTCAGTGGTTTTCATTGGTTTTGTTTGCAATCATCAGATAGCATTACTGGCTACAAAAATGTAGATGAAATATTTGGATGTGAATTCAAATTGTAGGCCTACTCAGCTGTGATTTTAAAGGTTACTAAGTAGATTTCATAGTATAATTAAAACTTAGGTCCAAGTAAAATTACAGACTTGAAATAATACAAGTAACAAGTATCCCCCAAAAAGACTTTACCATAATTTGTGTAGTTGTAATTAGTTACTTCCATCCCTGCCTACAGATCACCACATATTAAACAACATATAATATAAAACAACATAAAATCATATACTATAAAACAAAATACTATAAAATATCGTCCTTTTATTATTTACAAAATAGGAAATGTACAATATTTCTCACTTTTCAGAATATTCTTTAGCAAGTACTGTAGCTCTCTCCACAACAATACAGACACAGGTCGGTTCTTTAAAAACGGGCGTTTTATTGCTTGGGCTTGTCTCTGCTACCTCCTCTCCTTCTCGCCGTCACACATACGCCGTGAGAACTATATTGTAAAGAAACAGTGCAAATAACCAAATGAGCCACAAGGCACAACGAACATGAAAATAAAAACAAATATAACATGGCGCTCAGCACCGACATGAAATGAAGAACATTTACAGTTTTAATAAGTACCTCGTTGGCCGCTTGTTGTTGAGAGAGGTTTGGTCCATGAAAATCCTTTCAAGTTACTTTAAGTTCCTTAAAGTCTCTTCAACGTCTGCTTAAGCTTCAGACGTTAACATGAATCGAACGAGAAACAGATAAGGCCTCGTGAGGCGTTCGCCTTGCGCTGTATATAGTCCCACAAAAAACTCAACCGTAGGTGCGCCACAAAGAAAACATTGGTTCCGGGCAATAAATGTACAATTTAAACAATGAACTAGAGCATATGTGCTTGCAACATTTCAGTAAATTATATTATTTTACCTTTTACACAACAGATTTCAATACATACATTTTAACCTTAATGCAAATTATTTATTTATTTATTAACTTATTTACTGTATAAAAATTCCTGACCTTCAATTATTTATTAATGTATCGTGGACACAATTTATTTGACAACACTTACACTCCCACCAAATCGCTCATTGACTTAAATGTGGGATTTTCTTATAAGCAAACATCATAAAGGAGACCAACTAAATGTTTTAAGTCTGAATGAATGCTACTTAAAGTTTGTGACTCAGCTGGCTTCAAGTAAAGTGACTATCTTGTGAATGGGCCTCTCTAGCTGGACTGATCTAGTGAGCATCCTTCCTTTTTCAAATGTAGTGTCACTAACTTGAAGCTTCAGCTTTCGTATCCTGCCGTCTACACTGGGGGTAACTTCCACAACCCTGGCAAGCTTCCACTCATTCCTTGGTGACCCGTCATCTTGAAGGATGACGATGTCGTTTACTTGTGAGTTTCGTGTTGTTCTTTGCCATTTCTGTCTTTGTTGGAGATTCAGCAAGTACTCTCTCTTCCATCTTTGCCAAAATTCATTGGCTAGGAACTGTACTCTTTTCCACCTTTTGTTTAGATAAAGATCTTCCTTACAGAACTGTCCAGGAGGTGGCAGAATAATCGATGATTTCATCGTCAGTATGTGGTTTGGAGTGAGGGGTTCTGGGCCAGTGGGGTCATGCAGATGTTCAACACTTAGTGGCCTGCTGTTGATTATAGCCATTGTTTCATAAAGAAACGTTCTCAGAGTTGTGGTGTCAAGTCTGCTTGCGGACTTGTCTAGCATGACTGTCAGAATGCTTCGAATTGTTCGAATCTGGCGCTCCCAAACTCCGCCCATATGGCTGGCTGCTGGGATGTTCAATACAAATTCACAGCCGATTGCTCGTTGACGTTCTTGATCCATTCCCTTGAGCAACTCAGAAAACACTCTCCTGGCACCCATGAAATTGGTTCCTTGATCGCACCTTAACTGGCGTACAGGTCCTCTGATAGCCACAAATGTTCGAAGTGCATTCATGAATGCATCTGTTGTCAAGTCGTCTAGTGTTTCTATATGTACTGCCCTGGAGCATAAGCAGGTAAACAGCAGTCCATATCGTTTTAATTCCTTTCTTCCTTCCTTTACAGTGAAGGGGCCAAAACAATCAATGCCACAGTATGTAAAGGGAGGGGATGCTTCTGTCCTCTCTTCCGGCAGATCTGCCATTTGCTGAACTTCCATAGTTCTTCTGTATCTCCTGCACTTAACACATTTGTAAATATGAGAAGAAACAGCACTTCCACATCCTAGGATCCATATTCCCTTTGCGCGCAACTCGTTCATGGTCATGCCTCTTCCTTGGTGGTGTACACGCTCATGATGATGTTTGATGAGCAGGGCGGACACATGAGATTTCTTGGGAAGTATTGCAGGATGTTTTACATCATGGTGCAAAGCTGACTGGGATAGCCGTCCTCCCACCCTGAGGACATTATTCTTATCTAGAAAGGCACTTAACTGGTGTAACTTGTTGTGCTTGCCCAGGGTGTCTTCTTTCTGGAGCTTAATTTTCTGGATATCTTCAGCAAAGGATTCTCCTTGCACCAGCTTAATAATGAAGATTTCTGCACCTCTTCTTTCCTCAAGGCTAGTTGTTTCATTTGTTCTTGGTTGAAGTCCTTTGAATTCTCTGACAAATCTCTTGAGCCGAGCAATGGCCCTCACAGCTCTGGACCAGTCAGAAAACTTAGCAAGATGGCTTACCATGGAGTTTGTTTCCTTTGTCTTGACTATGTGAACATGGGACTTGCGAAGCTCTGGATCAGTAGTTTCTACTTCTCCCACCATTTCCTCTTCACATGGCAGATTCTGCTGCCAAAGAAAATCAGGTCCTTTCAGCCAGTTAGACTCCTTGAGCTGGGCCGCATTCAGCCCTCTTGAGGCTTGGTCGGCTGGATTATCTTCAGACCTAACATGTCGCCACTGTTCTGGTTTTGTGCTAGATTTTATGCGTTGGATTCGGTTGGCTACAAATGTATGGAACCTCTTGGCGTCGTTATTCACATAGCCCAGAACCACCTTTGAGTCAGTCCAGTAATACTCTTGCAGGTTTTCGATCTCAAGCTCCCTTTTGATGACATCAGCATTGCGAACTGAAGTTACTGCTGACGACAACTCAAGTCTTGGGATGGTAGTTAGTTTGGTAGGGGCTACTCTTGCTTTCCCAACAACGAGAGCGCAACTGATCTGCCCTGCCTCACTGATTGCCCGGAGATATGAGCATGCACCATATCCATCAGAGCTCGCATCTGAGAAGCTGTGAAGCTCGTGTCTCATGACTTTGCCAAAGTTTGATGGGAAGTAGCTCCTTGGGATCTTCAGGGCTGCCAATTGAGGTAAGTCTCTAAGCCATGATTCCCACTGTGGTAGGATGTGCTTGGGGAGATCTTCATCCCAGCCTACTTTGTCTCTACATAGTGCCTGGAGGATCTGCTTACCGACTAATACGAAAGGGGCCACAAACCCTAATGGATCGTAGACAGAGGCAACAGTCGAGAGAACCCCTCTCCTTGTCAGTGGATTTTCCTTAACTATGATCCTAAATTGGAATTCATCTGCTTCGACACACCACTGAACTCCAAGTGCTCGCTCGATGTGAAGCTCTCCTAGAGCCATGTTCAGATCCTTCGTTTGGGCATGTTCCTCTTGTGGTATGGCAGCCACTACTTCCTTGTCATTGGACACAAACTTATGCAGCCGAAGGTTTCCTGTTCTGCATAAGGCTCTTGACTCTTCCACTAGGTGTATCGCCTCAGCGGCTGACCCTACACTCGTTAAGCCATCATCGACGTAAAAGCTTCTCTGGATGAACTTGACTGACTCTTCACTGAACCTTCCACGGCCCTGTGATGCCAGATGTTTGAATCCGAAGTTGGAGCAGCCAGGTGATGAAGCTGCTCCAAACAGGTGCACCTTCATCCTGTACACCGCGGGTTTGGAGTCCAGGTTGCCGTTGTCCCACCAGAGGAATCTTAGGTAGTCTTGGTGTTCTCTTGCAACATGAAACTGGTGAAACATTTTCTCGACATCACACATGATGGCTACTGGACCCTTTCTGAATCGACACAGCACTCCGATTAAGGTGTTGGTCAGGTCTGGTCCAGTCAAGAGGTGGTCGTTTAGACAGGTTTCTTGGAAACGAGCTGAACAATCGAAAACCACACGGATCTTCCTAGGCTTGTGTGGGTGGTAGACTCCGTGGTGCGGGATATACCATGCTGGTTGGTTATCAAGTTCAGGTTGTGGAACTTTCTCAGCGTCCCCTCGGCTTATTATGTCATTCATAAAGTGGACATAGTCCTTATAATATTGCTCATTTCTCCTTAGGCGTCGCTCTAATGAAGCGAGTCTATGAACTGCACACTGTTTGTTGTCTGGGACATTGGGTTTGTCTGTCTTGAAAGGAAGTGGGAGTTCATAGTATCCATCTTCTCTTTGTCTTATACCTTCTTTAATCTTTGACAAGAAGAGAAGGTCCTCCTGCGAGACTGGATTATCGTCTGCAGTGTGCTCTGTAAAATCAGTTTCGAGAGCCTTAATTATGTCTGTTGGATTGATCTCTTTGATTTGGGTTCTGCACACAAAATGTACTTCTCTCTTTAGCTTTGGACATGGCTGTGGAGCAGGTGTCACTTGTCGCACTATGATTCTGTGACTGACTCCTATTGCATCATTGTAGTCATTCGCTGGAATCGAGCAGCCAACAATGCTCCAGCCAAGATCTGTACGTTGGGCATACGGCTGGTTCTCTTCTCCAGACAGGACCTCTCTTGGCAGAAGGGCTTGTTGACAGTTATAGCCTATCAAGAGGCCCACTTCGCAGTCTAGTGGTGGTGGAATCTTGTCTGCCAATTGTTCCAGATGAGGCCATTTTTGAGCAGTTTCAGAAGTTGGGATGTGTGACCTGTCTGCTGGAATGAACTCTCGTGTGAAAAGTGGTGGCAACAGAATTCTTTTCTTCAAGTTGTATCCTCTCACTTGTAGATTTGTTAGTTTCTGACATGGTATGACTGTTGACCTTGTAGACATTGTGGATAGCTGCAGATTGACGTTCTCTTTGTTTGTGTCAAAGTCTTGGGCCACTTCATCCAAGATAAAGGTTGTATCGCTCTGTGTGTCTAAGAGCGCGTAGACAAGGACTTCTTGTTCTGGTTGTTTAGTGGATGAGACCCAGACTGGTACAATTGAGGATGTTTGTGTGCTTAAGCCTTCTTGTATCACTCTGTTAGTAGTTGCTGTTGCAGCTATCTCTTTAATATCCACTTTATTTCTTGCATTATCATCTCCCTTTGGAGGTGCTGATCTTTGATGTTCTTTGAACTTATCATCATGCAGACATGTTGGGTGTCGCTTCTGACACCTTTCACATGTGCTTTTATTATCACACTTCCTTGAGTGATGACCAGTCTTTAAACATCCAAAGCAAAGCTTCTCTGACTGCACAAACTTGACACGATCTTGAACTGTTTTTTCAACAAACTTTCTGCACTTGGCGAGCACGTGTCCTGTTCTTTTGCAGAAGACACATGATGGGATGCTGCCTTGTGCTGCACTTGTGGACAGTGTCTTCGCTTGAATAGTTTGGTTTCTTGGATGCTTTGGCTTTTCATTTTCCACACTCTTGAGTGCTTGTATCGAGGATATGGGATCACAAGCAAGATCAGCTTCCCTTGACAGGAAGTTTACAAAGTCTTTGAATGGTGGGTATTCAATGTTTGCTTGTCTGGTTTCCATCACCTTGCGGTTCCATCTGGATACCAGCCAGTCTGGCAATTTCAGTAGAATCCTTTGACTTTCATTGCAGTCATTAAGAACTTCCAATGCTTTAATGTGGGGCATCGCTGCCTCACAACTCTTGAGAAAGTCCACAAAGTCTCTTAGCTCACATCCATCTTTGGAGCTTATTTTTGGCCATGCATTCAGCTTGTCTCTGAAGGACTTCCCTATTATGAATGGGTCACCGAAACGTTTTTCCAGCAGTTGCCAGGCGGAGTCATATGCTGCTTCGGTGCCTAGTAGGAAGAATCCTTCGACGGCCTTCTTTGCAGCGCCACCTAGGTACCTTCGAAGGTAGTATAGTTTTTCATTCTTTGGGATGTTTTTCCTGTCTATTAACGTTTCGAAGGATAGTCGCCAGTCTTTGAACTTCAAAGGATCTCCAGTGAATAACACAGGCTCTGGTGTTGGGAGACGATTGGCACTTATAGCTTCAACGAGCACACTGACCAAATCAGAGTTGTTCTGCACTTGAGGTATGGGCAATGAAATTGGTGGGGCTTGAGGTACCTGTTGCAAACCTTGGGTGCCATGGCCTTGACTTGTAACTGGTAAAGGTTGGAGAATGAATGAGTGACTTGAAGCAATGGGGGCTTGATTTGTGACTGGGGTTGATTGTGGAATGAATGGGGGGCTTGAGGCTTGGAGAACTTGAGTAGTGACTGGCAGAGACTGAGGAATGAATGATGGACTCGAGACTTGGAAAGCTTGAGTTGTGGCTGGGAGGGATTGAGGAGCAAATGGGGGACTTGGGGCTTGGAGAACTTGGGTTGTGACAGGGACAGATTGAGGAGTGAATGGGGGACTTGAGGCTTGGAGAACTTGGGTTGTGACAGGGAGAGATTGGGGAATGAATGGGGGACTTGAGGCTTGGAGAACTTGGGTTGTGACAGGGAGAGATTGGGGAATGAATGGGGGACTTGAGGCTTGGAGAACTTGAGTTTGAGGTTCTCCGGCTGGCTCACTGTCATCCAGCAAGTCATTCATTTCAAGATTTTCTTCAACTCGATCATACACTTTTACTCGAGCTCTTGCAGCATTCAACTTCTTCACTTCTTCCAGACGTTCAAGTTTTCTACGCTTGTCTTCCATTGCTTGTTGTCTGGCTAGGTTCTCAGATTCGAACTGTGCTAGCTGTTGTTTATGTTCAGCCTCTAGCCTTTGAAGCTCTATTGCTTCTCTTTCTTGGTCATCTAGCACTGCCAAAACTTCCCTGGATGCGGCAGCTTCAGCTGCAGCCTCATTTCTTTTGACTGAGTAGATGCTGGAGCTGGTTGAACCACGTTTTGATTGATGGGTCCGTGATCTTGACAAGGAACCTGTTGAGTCCAAGATGGATCCAACATCAGGCCAAGGTTCTTCCTCTTCACTTGTTGTATGTCCTGTAAGTTGCCTTTCTGCCTTTCGAATGATGAATCCTGTAAGCGATATGCATGAGTCAACTCTTCGTCGCAGGTCTGGTTCAGGAGTTTGTATTTGACGCAACTCTTCATAAATTATCTTTACATCAGAGCAGGTGCTATCTATGTTCCCTATCAACTCCTTTAGTTCGTCCTCGGAGGCATCATCAGTCAATATTTCCTTGCCTATTCTTGCATGATATCTCCATTTCTCATAGATGATTCTGTACCGACGGTGTACACTCTTAAGCCTTTCTCCTTGAAGTTCTTTCCCTTTCTCTGTTAAGGTCCGTGTTCTTTCACTTCTTCGTAGCCCTTTCACCTCTTCTGCAGATTCAGTGTCTGTAGCTTCGGGTTGGGCATGTGATTTGACATTTTTTCGGCAAGTCTCAGTGCTTGTGTGGGACATTTTAAGCTAACTTGAATGGCTATGTAACTGTATAACCACTGAGTTTGAATTTGACTTTAATTCAAAGCAGAAATAATGAAATTGGCAATTACTTTAACACAAAAGCAACTATAAATGTCAGTTGCATGGAAAATATACTTAGGAATGTGTTTTTTCACTTATCCTTGGTGTAAGAAAGGTTTGTTGCATCAATGGAGTGACCCTTTAAAATTCACCTAAGTGACCCTTTAAACTCAACTACCTTTCATATAAACAAATATAAACCTTAAATGTCAAAGAAAATGTGTCTAAAAATGCTTTAAGTCACTTATACTTTACACAAGAAAAGATTTCACATCAGTAGACTGACCCTTTAAATTTCACTTAATGGTCCTTTAAACTCTTATTTTCATGAACATAAACCTTTGTAAAACTTAATTTCAACTTAAAGGATGTCCTTTGCTTCAAGCTCAATGAAAAAATTGTTAACTTGCTTGTAGGATTAAATTTAAACAGGTGTAATACCCTTTTACCCTTCAGCATGTAACAACCATGAATAGTAGCACACTAGATTTGTCCCCAAGCACAATATGCAAGCTGAATAGAGCTGAGTTCTTCTTTGCAATTTCCAAGTTGAACCACTTCTCACACCGCTTTAACTTGAAGGATATGGTGGAGCACTTCTTGGCTTTAGCTTGAAACTTGCGCTTTAACACAGTCTTATCACCGTGGCTTGCAGTCGCTATGGCAACAGTGCGTTATGGGCCTTCTTATCAGGTGCGCTGGATCCTCGTCGCGTTGTTACCCCGCTGCAGGTTCGTCGTCTCTCCTACCCGCGCCGAGCAGGCGAGTTCTCACTGTAGCTCTCTCCACAACAATACAGACACAGGTCGGTTCTTTAAAAACGGGCGTTTTATTGCTTGGGCTTGTCTCTGCTACCTCCTCTCCTTCTCGCCGTCACACATACGCCGTGAGAACTATATTGTAAAGAAACAGTGCAAATAACCAAATGAGCCACAAGGCACAACGAACATGAAAATAAAAACAAATATAACATGGCGCTCAGCACCGACATGAAATGAAGAACATTTACAGTTTTAATAAGTACCTCGTTGGCCGCTTGTTGTTGAGAGAGGTTTGGTCCATGAAAATCCTTTCAAGTTACTTTAAGTTCCTTAAAGTCTCTTCAACGTCTGCTTAAGCTTCAGACGTTAACATGAATCGAACGAGAAACAGATAAGGCCTCGTGAGGCGTTCGCCTTGCGCTGTATATAGTCCCACAAAAAACTCAACCGTAGGTGCGCCACAAAGAAAACATTGGTTCCGGGCAATAAATGTACAATTTAAACAATGAACTAGAGCATATGTGCTTGCAACATTTCAGTAAATTATATTATTTTACCTTTTACACAACAGATTTCAATACATACATTTTAACCTTAATGCAAATTATTTATTTATTTATTAACTTATTTACTGTATAAAAATTCCTGACCTTCAATTATTTATTAATGTATCGTGGACACAATTTATTTGACAACACTTACAAGTACAATCTTTCATTTTACTCCTGAAAGGGTAAATAGGTTGGATATCAATTTTTCAATAAAAAGCAACACATTGTGTTCTAAAGGCTTAACATTTTCAAACTTTTTTTTTCAAATCATGTCCATTTCTTTATATTTCTATATATGCCTGTGAGTCAACTAAATATTTACTTTGATTTTTTTTTTACTGTACATTCAACCTTTTTGCCAATCAATACGTTAAGATGAAAGATGAGTTCAACAGTAAATATCCGTTAATGTCCTCCTGGGTGTTGCCGAGATGACCTTGAGCAAGGCGCCGGACCCCTGACTGCTCTGAGTGCCTGACACATGTATGTGGCAGTCTCACCACCGATGCGTGTGTATAGGTCCTGTTTGTGCTTGCGTGTCTGTTTCAGGCCTGTGTGTGTGTAAATAACAACCGAGTGAAAACATGTCATTTCCCCAAGAGAGATAAATAAAATATGTCTTCTTCCTCCTCCGTCTTCTTGTACGGTAGAGGAAGAGGAACACATTCTCCAATCGAAAGGAACAGTCTCACTCACACAGATGTTATGAACAGCAGATGTCCACATCATACACATTCTCATTTCCCACAGAAAACACTTCAGAAGCTGATGGATCCCAAGAATGGAGAAGAATATGTTTTTGCATTTTCATAGACCGTATGTATAGCCTCAGCAGTCATTTATGGGAGGTTAATTAGTACGCTAGAGGCTAATATTGTAGACCATAATGTAATTCAGCCACAAGAAATGTTGTGTATCAGGTAGACTTATCAATATGCATGATATGATAATTATATGTAACATAAACATACTGTTTTAGCAGTTAGTATCCAAAAATTTAAATACTCTTACCATTTTATTCTAACAGCAAATATCATACAAGCAATGTCAATCAAAGACTTGAAATGTTACTGCCAATAAAACTTCACTAATAGACATCAAAATGTTTCTTTCCTAACATTTAATACTTATTTATTGTGTTCCAGCATCTTTCCGACAGATTGATGTTTAAAGACCCTTTTTATAGCGTTGGTCCACCCACACAGGTATTTTCACTTTACCTGATTAGACCTCTGTGGGCGTCGACATGCTGCACTTGATTGACAGCTCCCTCAGTGTCTCCTCATGGTTTTGTTGCACCTGTCAGGGCAGGACACTTTACATGGTTATTATTGTTATTAGTTTTATAGTAACTTGAAACACATCTCCACCCAACTTCAGCCTGGAGGTCTCATTAGCCAGAGACTGAAAACACCCGTGTGCAGGGCTGGTGAAAGTTCAAACCGAAAAAGTAAATAACTAGACTCCAACACCAACTAACTGCATATATAGCAGTATTGAGTATTTACAGGTGGATGCAGTTATAATATAAGTTTGCAATAACTTTACAATGACTTAATGTTCGTCCAGGACCTCCACTGTACCGTTCACATTATAACTGACATTATTTTAAACAGCACATTTGGCGTCTGTCCATATCTTCATATCCCAAATTACATTTTTGCTCATGAATATAACACAAAGCATCTTCAGAGCACACAAATTGGAAATTCTGCTCTTCAGTAAGTGTTCTCCTGGCCTCACTTTGATCACAGATCATTTGGAGATGGACTTTTTTTAATTGAAGGAAAATCCAATTAGGAAATATTCTTTTTGCAGTTTTTTTTTTTAGCTGTTTAATACAATTAGTCAGCTGGGATTTTAACAGACTGGTCACACACAGGGAAAGCCTCAGCAATACCGTGCACAACGAGGAACTTGTGTGTTTGAGTGTGTGTGCGCCATGTGTTGTGGATGTAAAATAAAAGGGCATGTGAAGGTTAGCTGATGTAGCACAGTCCCTGTGAACAGAGGGTGATTTTTACTCAGAGATATTTAAAAAATGCTCAGAGGAAGGTGACTTGTGCTGCTGTGTGATGAGTAATCTGACTCTCCCTTTGTTTTTCCCCCCTCTGCTCTAAAATGCTGTCCTTTGCTCTCTATCTACCTAACAACACACACACACTCTCTCTCTTCTCCCTGCATTGCGTTCTCTCTCCCTCTCTTGCGTCTACACTCCTAATCTGTTTCTCTCTCTCTCTCTCTCTCTCCGTGTCTCTCTGCAGGCTCGCTGACAGTGTCCATCACCGACATGCGCGCTCCAGTGGTGGGGGGCTCCGGGGGGGTCTACGCTCTGTGCTCAGCGCATCTGGCCAACGTTGTCATGGTAACTGCCATCATCATCGCCTCCATTGTTACGTCTGAAAGCGGCTTTCAATAGAGACGAAATGTCAGAGCTGTACACATGGCGTGAGACCGAGACACCTCACACTCACGCCAACGTCTTGGGCGTCACTGTTCATTTGTTTTGGGTAGTTTGTGGGGGTTTGCTTTAAATGTTAGATGGAAATAGGAATGATAGCAGTGAATCAGTGATTGATTAATCAGTCATTAACAATTAGATTAATCAAGTAAAATTTAACCAAATGAAATATAACTATATATAACATGAGCACGCGCTGCATATTATCTGATACTCAAGTATATGTGTTTAATATGTCGCCCTTTATATCTTTATAAGTTTAATAGGCTATGTAATGCTGTCAGACAAGATACAGTATGTATATTGTATAAAGCTTTGACTGAGGGGGAAAAAACGTATTTGGTATTGTTTGGTATGAGAACATTTTTCATGTTTTTTTCATAACGTCTCAATGAATTGATTGTTAATATTCCCAATGAACGATGAAGGAAATACTTATAATTTGTAACCCTGGTTGGAGGTTTTCCCTGCTGCAATAGGATCCCCTCAATGTGATAAATAATTTTTATAGCCCAGCAGTTTTTATAAAAGTGCCATTGAATATTTCATGTGACCTCTTGGGAGAAGTTCCAGGTGAACATTGTTGATGAGTACCGTACCCTAAAGACAAAATAAGAAATGAAAATAACATTTTTTTTTTACTGTTCTCATCATTTGTATCCATGAATCTGACGTGAGCCGTGGTTTCAGATGCATTAATTATTAAGACAGTGTTTATTTGCGTCCACTGAAAAAAAAAACAAGCAGTGAATTCTCTTGATGCTGCTTGAGAGTTTTTTTTGCTCAGTATTTTGTCAGAAGGTTTCCATGTGAAATGCCTTCCACGTTCTCTTCAACTCTCCAGGCGGTGTTACATCTGACGAATCACTTTAACTAATGTCGCTGTTCACTGTGGGCAGTGGAGATGCCAGCAGGGATAGAAATCAAAGTGCGCTGACGGGCCCAAAGCAAAGACTCTGTAACTGTAACTGTGTGCTCGTAGCAGCTAACAGACAGTTTATTTGGTCTGTTACGCTCCGTGCCTGTTTGTTGTTGGGAAATCCTTCAAGGCACGTCTTAGTTCTGCTCCGATGAGTTTCTAGTTTGTGTTTTTGAAAGTAAATCTTGAAAACCTTGTCCGGTCTCGACCCAGTAAATTCCCGGCCATCTGCCATCAAGCATCATCATCCGTTTCGCTCAACAGACATTTTCAGGTTCAGTGAAGTTTCCAGCGCGGCTGTGGACGTGACTCCCTAGAAGTCATGCAGCTCCAGCTTAACTGTCAGAATACATCTTGGAACCACGGAGCACACAAATTCAACTTTTTTCACTTATATCCCAAATCGTCTTTTTTTTTTTTATTGTTTTTATAAAGAAAAATGAGGTCTTACTTTTTCATATTTGTGTCTTCTAAACAGCAGGCGCTCTTTCTTTGAGTCTCTGAATGATCCTCTGTGCCTCACACACGTCAGATCCCTTCAGCAATTCTCTGTCTCAATGTCAGCAGTGTGATTAAAAAAAAAATCTGCAACAGACAAAAAAATAGATTGGATATTTTGAAGTGGGGTTGTATTAGGTACTAACTGATAGTCAGTGAAGAAACAACCATCACACCCACCTCAGACCTCCTCCTCTGCCCTTGACCTCCCCCCTCCACGATATTAATCATTTATTTGTAGAAATATTGTGACATTACAAGCAGCGCCGCTTCAATGTATGGTCACGGCAGGTTTTATTTATACTTTCCCCTCTTTAATTTTGCATGCCGTTCACCATTTCTTTTTCTGCTGTGGGAGAAGAGGAGAAAACACTGGCCCTGGATCGTATTCCCACAGCCTGGGAACTTAAGCAGGGATGTGATTTGGACGTTTTTTTCATCCTGGAGAGTAAATGTGTTATTCTAAGTCAGGAGGCCATTGTTCTTTCTCCCCCTGGAGAATCAAAAGGGCTATTTATTGGCCCATTCTCTCCTTCTGTTAAATTATCTCAGCCCTAATTAATAGAGTGCCACTGGGTTGGAACCAGTAAGTGAGAAGCAGCCAGGTGTATAATCTGTGCGTCTGTGTGTGGTGTAAGTGCTGCCTCCTCTCTCATAAGGATATGGATTGTCTTTCTTTCAGGCCTAAATATGTCCAGAGGATAGAAACTGAGGCGCTTTTCCACAGACTGTTAATACACTCATGAGTATGATGGTCCTTGGTGTCGTGATTGTTTGTGCTGACGAGACATTTTGGCTCTGTGTTGCAGAACTGGGCCGGGATGCGATGTCCATACAAGCTTCTCCGCATGATCCTGGCGCTAGTTTGCAGTAAGTTGTCCAGCTTTGCTCTCAAAGCCCTGCACTTTAGTTCACACCGTTGGTATTTATGTAGAATTTATAGTTAAATAGGGAGTGTTTACAACCTTCCATTTTCGGCACATTTAAAGAGATAGGTGGGATTTTATGAGGGGGTTATATGAGGTACTTATCAATAGTCAGTGTATTACCTATAGTAGATGGTGGTTGACACATCCCAAGTTTGAGGAAGCAGCAGGAGTACCGGTGTAGGAAGCTAAGCAAAATGTAAATCAGCCACTGACAAAAAGGTTCAGCTAAAAATATCAATATCAGTTTAAGTGTGTGCTATGTTTAGATTATTTTCACAGCTTTACCTTGCTGTCAGACAACCTTTTCCGACCAGAACCCGGTGTTACATAAGACAGATATTGCTCTCTCCAAACAACCAGACTCTTTAAGGAAAATCAGTAATTTTACCTTGCGGACCATGGAAGTTGCTGGTCTACTGCTGCCTTAATTGATTAGTTATGTTATTTTGTGGCTTTAGTACTGAACTAACCTTTTAAAACACCAAAATAAGACGCATGAACAGAGTGAGGCAGTAGCCCGGCAACTGCCATGTTCTGCGAGGTAAAATAGCTGATTTTGCTGGTCTCCCATCAGAAAAGACTCTCCGATGACAAGGTAAAGCAGTGAAAATATATTAATTATAGCGTACACTTAAATTAAATTGACCTTTTTAGGTGGCTTAAATACATTTTGCTGTTGACCCTGTCCACAGTAGGACAGTACTTAAATTTGTACACATGTAGTCCTGCTTCTACAAACGCATACATATAACTCATACAACGCCACTTAAAAAGTCGTAATTATCCCTTTAATATCTGCACACCTGTTCATAGTTCAGTATAGTGTTTATCATTTGAGTTTGGATTTAAAAGCCTCTTAAAACCGAGCAGAAAATTTGCTACTCAAGCTATCTCTGTTAATTGCTCAGAGCGAGAGGCTCCACGGCTGGACATGTTGCTTTGTTTTCAGAGCTTTTTGAGTCATACTACTTGTCCTTTTTCTCCACACGAGGGCCAATACACTGTGACTTTCATTAGTGAGCAATATGTTCCCTCCATCTGTCCCGAGCCTGCCGCCCCCGAACTGAGAGAGCAGCTCTCTCTGCTGGGATGTGATATTTCTCCTCTGTGTTTTACAAACAGGGAATACAGCATTTCAAAATAAAATGTGACACGTTGTTTGTGTGAGATACTGTGAAGACTGAATTAACATTTGCTCTGGTTTACAGAGTATTTATTCATCTTTGGAAGAACAGCAACAAACAACAGAAAATAACATTTGGAAGCAATTTTTAGAATAAAGATCCATTAAAATCCTCCTGCGACCTTTCTTTGCCTGCAGAAGTAGACTTTGATAAAACACTTTACTACAACAAACTGTATTGCTCATCTTCAGACTTTGGCAGAAAGTCAAACGCTGTCCTGGGCCCTGTTCTTTATACATGGAAAAAGTGAGCCATACAAATGACTCCTTTTCTTACAAGGATTACTCTAAATGAGAATGTTTAAGTTATTGGGAAAGCCAAATAAACTTGGCAACTGAAGTTGCAGAGCAGCTGAACATGAAAACATGGAATTTTATGTTATTATGACAGGGATTTGTCACTCAGGTTTATGAAATATACTTGAATCTTAAAGGTGCAGTGATACGTTCTGGAGAAAGGTAGTTGGCTGTTGAGTCTCATTCCCACATTGTGAAATACTTGAGTTTTGGCAATGAGACACAACATTCATTCATCTCACCGTTGCTGCTCGTGAAGAGCAGGACAGCAGTCTGGCCTGATTTCCTCACAGCTCCAGTCTCTCTGCTCTTCTACACAGTGAGTTCGGAGGTGGGTCGTGCAGTCTGGCTCCGCTTCTCACCACCGCTGCCCTCCTCGGGGCCCCAGCCCAGCTTCATGGCACACCTGTCAGGGGCCGTGGTGGGTATCAGCATGGGGCTGCTGATTTTGCGCAGCTATGAGGAGAGTCTGCAGAAACAGTGCTCCTGGTGGGTCATCGTCTTCTCCTTCATCACTTTCCTCCTCTTCGCCATCTTCTGGAACATCTTTGCATACGAGCTCCTGGGGGTGCAGATACCGCCTCCTCCCTGATGAAGGCCCCCCGCCTCCCCCCACACATACACACTGACTCCAACCCTGATCCAAACAAAGGCTCCTCTTTGACCATAGTTAACTTTCCCATCCCCTCTCAAGTTAGACCCAAATGAAATGATATGAAATCATTCAAAACTACAAATCGACCAAGAATCCTTTTTTACAGATACTTTGCAAATCAAAGAAAATATGTCTCTTTTATTAAAGAGGGATTACAGTAGCAACAAGTACAGGTGAAAGCTCCTCAGATCCACTTTGAGGAGCATTATATCTTTTTATATATATGTTGAAATCTCATCTACATTACCAGCACTAACCTTTCAGTGAGCATTTAGCCATTGTGCTCTTTTGTCTGAGGTTTTTTTTTGAAAAGCTGTTTCATCAGTTGTTTCTTTTGAGTGCATCTTTCATACATGTAAAGAACAATCTGAGTTCATGACGGGTGCCTCTGGAGAAAGGGAATTAAAGGGAGGAAAACAGTTGGAGTGTGTTCTGTAGCAGCAACGGCACTAAGAGAAATGCTCTGTCTTTCATAAAGTTCAGATATCAGCAGCTCCCCTTAAAGTAAGAGGGTTTCAGTGTTTTGCTTAAAGGCACTTGAGCAGGATAGACGCCTGAATCGGAGTCCTTTGGCTGTGCCACAAATCAGAGCTGCAGGAGACGATTTAAAGAAGAGTTTCAGGAAGAGCACGTTTATTTCTGGGGGCAGCAATTTAAAAAATTTATGGTTTTTTGATTCACAGCCCTGCTGTAACTCAAAGGGGTCACTCTGGGTTTGTGCAAAATTGCTGGCATACTAACAGATGCCCGAGATAACATTTTCTTCAAATTGAGCTGCTAAGTAGATGATAAAACATTTGTCAAAACTGTTTGCCACTGAATGCAAATGGAATAAGAAACCCTTTCCCAGAGCAGCTGCAAGAAGAATGGAGGAGGAAGTTTTAAATGCCAGGCAAATATTCAGTCATTTTCATTTCACAGAGTTTTTAAAAATAAGACAACATCAGTTTTTTTTCCTGTATTATTTCCATGACATTAAACCTACACTGTGGATACAGAAACATAGTTCACACAACATGGACAAGACGTGAAGACGGGAAACGAAAGTGACCGCGTGACAGGAGAGCAAAGAAAAATAAGTTTATGAGAAAATGCTCAAGCTGAAGTTTCCTGGATGGTCATCACTTAAGCGAGTGAACTCCTCCTGTTGTCAAACGATAACCACCAACTTGCTAGGCGCACCGTGTAAAATATGCCATGTCATGCTCTGTGGCTCTCGGCGAGACAAGGACACAAACAAACACACAACACACACACACACACACACCACATTTCTCCTCTTTGTCTTTGAGAGCAGCCACTGCCTGATTCTGTAGGTCAACGTGGACAAAACAAAGAGAAGAAACCACAAAAACACACACATATACACGCACACACACATATTGGCCTCTGCCTGTTCTCGCTCTGACTGACTGAACTGGGGAGGGCGCGGATGTGTCATCACCTGACCTCTGACCTTCGTGTCCCAGAGGGCATTGGGGTCTCTCTGTCAGGCCCAGTCTATACCTCAGTTTCTCATTCTTAGGGACTGTATACTTTTGTAAAGGAATGTACCTATAAAGAAAAAAAAGAGTGTTATTAAGTTGTCCCCGTTTTTCATTTGATAGTGGATGTGTATATTGTATGTTCATAACCAAGAGTATATTTATTTGTATTTTTTTCCTCTTTGAAGAGGAAAAGAGAAAAAGTTTCAAATGGTGCAAAATTAATGCTATGATTGTTGTTCTTCTGATAACTCCTGTATGGCTTCGATCCTCTGAAAAATAGTCTATGAGGCAGAATCCCCTGGTTTGTTAGATGACCACCGACGACTCGAGCTCACTTGATTTTATAAATCTTTAGTGCTTTACAAAATAAGCCATAGAAAGAACTAATTTGAGAGGGCAAAAGCAAGGGGGGGGGGGGGGGTGCGTTTGCTGGTTTGAAACCTGCTGGCTGGTAGCTCCAGTGAAACTTTATTTTCTTTTGTTGTGTGATTAAACATAATTTCTGCATTGTGAATACTCAACAGGTGAGGTGAAAGAAGACAAACTGTGCAAAAGTATAAGCCTGTGAAACTCTGGACTGTTTTGAGATATTTTCATGTAGCTAGACTCATTTTTTACAGCTTGTTCGCCAACTTGTTTTTAGCGGATGCAGCGTCGTTTTTTTGCAAAGTGCCCACATCTCCAAACTGTCCCCTGCAGTTCTTTTTTTTGCAAATAACAAAATTATGGACAGGGTGTCTGTCATATATTATCCGCAGAGTGGTTCAAACTTTTTTGGAAAGCTGAGGCGAGGATAGCAATTACATTTACTCATGCTACGTTCCATTTTTCAGTCTCTCGATCAATAATTCATTTGAATGTCCACTGGCTGCCTGGGAAAAACAATTTTTTATGCATTTGCCAATTTTGATAGTTGGTCATAAATACAGTCCTCAGCATTTGCTTCCACATGAAACTGTCAGTAGTAACAGACAAGACTCCGTGTTAAATGAGGGAATCCGTGTGAAATAGCCAGAATAAGCCATTTTCAGATACATAAAGAGAAAAAAACGAAAAGATCAGCCAATATGTGGTAGTAATGGATCCTTGATGGAAACTCTTGTGTATACTGGGAAATATTATGGCTTGGGATAGCAAAGATACATTGATGAATAATGCATACATACCCGGTTAGCCTATAATGAAGATAAAAAGGATGCCTGAGAGGAGGTTAATGTGCCTCTTTAACTTAAGATTCATAGGAACCCAGAAGGGTTGTAAAAGGGCTAGTAAATGGCTATGTTTTTGTAGAACACATTAACTGTGAATATTACCCCTCCCGGAAGTACATGCAGGACTAAAATCGAAGGCTTGTGAATTCTTGATGCCCGTAAAACTCACAAAAAATTATGTTTGCTTGAGTTCTTCTCATACAAAGTGAAATGTCCCGTGATCACTTGTTATTTTGTTATATTCTGAATAAAAAGCGGACGATAGCAAGAGAAGTGTCTGAAACAACCAGGTGGTGGAGGGGAAAGTTTTCAGGAGTAGTTTATTACTTTTGTGTAAGCCAAATCTCCTGGCGCTGAGCCTGAGCCGACCACAGCACCAACACACCTTCTAAAAAGTCATCTCCCTGTCTGATAAAAGGCCCCACCTATACTCAGACAGCAGCTCGTCTTAAAGGAGAGGAGTGACGGAGGCCTGACTCACATCCTCTGGCTGATGGCATATAAGTGTCGGGTTTGGTTTGGGGAGGGACGGTAGAAAAAAACAGACAGCGCTGGCCCATTTCACGAAACCTCAGCAGGGCTGTAAAGCAGCAGCAGCAGCAGCAGCAGCAGTGCTTCTCCATGCTCATGTCACAACACCCTCAGTGTCAGGATGATGCATGGCTGTTGCGAGGATACATCAGAGCCCAAAAGCCAGGCTGTAAACAGGATATCTTCCCTTAATAAGTGGATCTGACAGGCCGCATGATGTTAATTTAATTGCCGTCTTGGAGTGACACATTTGTTTCAACGGTAGAAGGAAAGCGCGGATGAGGGATGGCATTCAGTCTCAATCATACATGGTTGATGTTGATTTCTGTGCTCGTCTGATTCAAAAATGCAGCATACTTGACATTTCTCTGACTGCTGTTTCATGTGTCATATTTCATGTATTTTGTCATAAGTGGGCTTTTTGTTTTTGCACTTATTTTAATGTAGTTTACTGACATGTTGGCATGTGCCATATCCTCTACTGCCATAAACATTCTTTGATGCTTTTTTACCTCCCTATGCCAATCCATTGTGCTGTTATGCCCAATGCCTTGTTATAGTATATGAGCCCAAAACTGAGCACCGGGCAGACAGGCTGCTTTGCTCTTAGCTATATGGTGTATTCTACATGATCGTGCACAGGATCCATAAGAGAAAGAAGCCGCAGTGCAAACAACTGAGGTTGTTAATATATCCAGTAGCTTCTCTGAACTGCTGCTTGCCAACAAGCCGGCCAGGTTGCCTTTTCTTAGTGTTTATTGCTACTTAGAGATATACATGGTCTCACTGCAGGACTGTGCAGGTAAAGCAGGCTACTGTAGCTCCAGAGCTGGAACTGTACTCACAACAACAATATCGGATGTTCACCAGTGCATACATTTAAACTCATAGACTGGGTTGCACCAACAAAGATTAATTTAACCTAAGATTAGTTCTAATTAGAATTTAGCAAGTCTAGGTTTAAAATGAGTAAATCCAGATTTAAAATTAAGCAGAGTTCTGCTGCACAATAAAAAAAAAGCATTACATTGTTGGCTAGGTAGCTGAAAGGTAAACATAATGCTACATTGTTTGCTAGCTAGTAAACAAAAGTACTATATTGTTTGCCAGCTGCTTACCTAAACAATTTTTAAAAAAAGTTATTTTGTTTGCTAGCTAGCTACAAAGTAAAATAAAATGTTTTATTGCTTGCTAGCTATGTAAAAAGTTGCTTAACATTACATCATTTTCTACAAAGCTAAAAAGTCAGTTAGCGTAGTTAGCCTACTCAGTGAGTTTAAAGTTAATACTTTATTACATTTTAAATTGGAGGAGTTTGGGTGCAACAAAATTAAATTTAATCTGGGTCTAGTGTAAAAACTAAACTGAAGTTTAAAGGGGTGTATATTTAAACTTTCTTAATCTTAAACTAGTGCAAGATAATTTAAAGTTAAACCATGATTTAACTGGGTTTAAAAATTAATCCTTGTTAGAGCAACCCCACCATTGTATTTTACTAAAGATGTTGAAACCTAAAATCCGGGCTTAGGGGTTCATGGGCCCGAAAAGTACAGATATTTGGCTTTAATTCCCACATTATCCTGGAAATTGATGTGTTAAGATGTGAAAAACAAGGTCTGATTTTAAATTTGCGTTTATTAGCCAGTAAAACTGGCTGGGACACAAAACTACAGTGCAGACAAAACATCTGTGAATCCCAATGCTTGCAGGTTGTCATAGATCAACAATTTATTCAGATATCCATTACGCTTAGAATTTAAAGTCGACAGTATTAAAAGTTTAAATGAGGAACGTTCTGGTTTTCAAGTGGATTAGTTAACACTGATTTTCATCTACCATAGCTAGAAACAAGTTTAAAAAAAAAAGAGTTTGTAACAGTATACAGGGTCTCTCTCTGGAGAAGAGGGTATATTCGAGTGCTTTGCTAACGTCTCGGTTTCACAGTTTCTAGCTTTGGTACAGATTCTTTCCGTGTTCACAAATCCTGCCTGAGCCACACAAGGTCATGCAAATATTACAGGTGGTTTATTCAAATCACAGTCGTTTCCCTCCAACGTTTAAAATATAAAAGTCATATCTGTGCTGCTGTGGTAGTTTTTCCTGAGCTGCTTACTTGTATTGATAAAAAATGGTGCCAAGCTTACGAGGTTCAATCTCTCTGACCAGACAAGAGGTTGTACCAACACAGCGTTTACAAAAAGAAAAAGCAGAAGAAGCTATTTTTCTCTCGGTCATGAGGAAACTAAAGGAAAACTAAATTTACAAATGGATAATTTATATCAAAGTCCTCATTAATTATTTCACAATCTATTGTACTTTTTAAATGTTCTGAACGGAACCATTTTATATTGTATATATATGAATATATTTTGTTTTATTTTGTACTGTTCATTGTACTTTGCTTTAATTTAGAAACAATATAAATAAAGAACAATACTGTGGCAACATCCTACTGCTTTTTGTAATGTGTTTAAGCACAAAATCATCAAGCAGCAATGAATAATCGCATTTTTATCCCTGCCAGGGGATCATGCGATCTCTCATGTGTACGTGTGCGTGCGTGATCAGTGGACACGCAGCCTTACTTGAACTAATTTCCTATAGCACTGGACTGATCAGCCTATTTTATTTTGTGCACATTCATGACTGTATGCTGAAGGACCTCTGTGATTCAGAAGTTTGGAAAAGCCTTGAAAAACTTTTTTTATGGCTCGATGCCGGTGACAGTCGTCGCCACAGGCATTATGTTTTCAGCTCATCCCAATCTTGTGAACACAATATTTCAAGAACGCCTTGAGTGAATTTCTTCAAACTTTGTACAAATTATATCTTGGACTGATTTGTATGATCAGATTTTGATGCTCAGAGGTCAAAGATAAAGGTCATGGTGACCTCAATAAACCTATTTTTAGCCATAACTCAGGAATTCTTATGGCAAAATTATATAAGATAATAAAATGAAGATATTTTTTACATTACTACAACAAAGTTATCAGTATAAAAAGAAACTTTTCTAGTCATAACAATATGCTATTTATTGTGTTGTAATGTGAAACATTCATGTTTCATGATTGTTATAACATAAAGTGTTTTATTTCATAACATTATAATATCACATAATGTAAGTTCTCACATAAGAACATTAAACTTTTCACACTACAGCAAAATAAATAGTTTATTGTTATAACAAGACAGTTTCATGTTGTGACATAATAAGTTTGTATGCTGTAATAATCTGAAAATGTCTTGTTATGCAATGAAAATATTTTGTTCTAATGTAAAAAACATTTTTTTTCACAATCAACTTTTCAAGTTATGACATGATACTGATCTGTTTTTCTTTTTCCTGACGTGGCAACAATACACTTCTGTATGAGTGTGATGGTCACTGTTCACTGCTGATGTCTTATAAGCCTTATGATTAAATATCTACTCAAGTAATCAAGGATATAATCAGATTTTTTTGATAATGAGGATAATTACTAGTTGCAGCCCTGATCATAGTTGCTACTCAATCTGGATTTGGACTCCTTGAAGAAAACGTTTGAGGGCTTTTAGCTTACAGCTGAATGACTTAACTACATAAACTGAATCATCAGATCAAACCTAATCACACATGTAAATCATAACTGATATTTAAAATGTGGTCGGAGGCTTTTACTCATCATTTCATGTAAAGCCTTTTATTTTGGAAACATTTTGAAAATATATTTTTGGAAAAATACAAAAAAGCAAAAAAGCATTTTAATATAGAAAAATACTGCAATAGTTCTATTTTTTTTTTATTTTGTTTTAAGTTTCTTTGTTGGTCTCTGGTCAATATCAGCATCTGAGCTCTTCTCTGCCACACTGCTGGCCTTCACATCAACAGCCTTTAGAAGTGGGAGCTGCTGCTGTTTGGCTATGGTCATCGCCCACAAACACAACTCCAACCTGTGGGGCGTCCAGGCCTGCTGGGGATCCACTGTGGATGAGAGGGGAGGAGGCCAGTCATCAGAATCAAAGGTTTAGTGTGTGTGTGTGTGTGTGTGTGTGTGTGTGTGTGTGTGTGTGTGTGTGTGTTTTTTCTAACACTGATCAACAGAAAAACATACTTTTTTTTTTTTTACTTTATCGCAAGCTATATATCACTTATTTCATTTATACACTTTGACTACAGTACGAATAAAGAAAATGAAATTAAGATAAGAGAATAAAAAGAAGAAAGAAGGGGAAAGGGGTTCATTTTCTCCTTTTCTCAACCTATAAGTTATTCTTTCCATTTCTTGAATCTTTTCAACTGTTTTTTTCCTTTTTTTTTCCATGTGTTAATAGATGGTGATCTAACATCCATCCAATTCTGTGTAATTCGTTTTAATGCAGGTATGCGTATTATTAAATACAAATATTTATCTCCTTCCTTCCTCCATTTCTGATGCAATAATACCTGCTACAATATTGGATGGTTGTAGTGACTTCTTTAAATGAAAAATCGTTTTGCCTGAACCCCAAAACTCCCAAGCCTCCCAAAACTTTTTTTAACACTGGCCAAAAGTAAAAGATGCAAGTGGTTGGCTTCCTGTTTCCCACATTCCCACCAGCATCTGCTGCTGTCTGATAAAAAAAAAAGCTTTTAATGTCTGAATAAAAACAGAATCCTACAAAGTGATTTAAATTCATTATAAAAATAAAAGAAGGGCACCCTGGCAGCTCAGTTGGCAGAGCATTCAACCCATGTTTGGAGGCTATAAGTCCTCAGCAGTGGCCCTGCTGCTTGTACCCACCCTCATTTCCCCATGATTAGCTCACCTTTGTTTAGTTCCTCCGTCCTCTTCACCATTTTTTCCAGGTAGAGAGCATAGTGCTTGGCTGTGTATTGGATGGGCTTCAGTCCTGGTACACTCTCCATGGCTTCATCAGACATGAACGCAGTCTGTTCTGGAGCCCCTGCCGCCAACACAGCTGGAGCAAAATGCACAGTCAGCCCCAAACTAAGCTGAATGCAGCCATCAAGTGAATAAAAAAATATTTAAACAGAGAGCAGGGGGTCCTAGCAGCTCAGTCCTCTAATGTAAGGACTGCACACTTTACCATACCAAAGTTTACCACACTTTTTATCATATTGTGCTTTAAGAGGATCACACATATGTTTTACCAGTATGAATTCTTATGCTTTGATCTATTTGCCTATATGCCAACACTGTGCTTACCTGAAGCGGTGGCTGGGCCGACTCCTTTCAGGGAGCTGAGCTCTGCGATCGCTGCCTGCACATCAGGCAGGAGGCTGAAGGCCTTTCTGGAACATTTCTCCACAGTGTCCTCACTGTTGGAAGCCGCCAGCTGCTGCAGCCTCGGCCTGAACTTCCCTCTCTGCAGAAAAGCACACGGGGCCACTCAAGGACATAGCTGATATACTGAGTGCTGCTGGTACACTGTCAGCGCCTCCTCGTAGATATACTGTACGTTAGACTGAGAATTTACAGCATCTTTTATGTGGGTGTGTGAAGTTGCTTGGGACTATTCTGATTTAGTATTACTTACAGTGAGCTTCCATTCCATCAGTTTCACCAACTCTGAGTGAGTGATGTGTTTGTCAGGTCGACTTGAAATGAGTGTGGGCAGCTCCTCCTGGTACCTGACCACAGACAGATTAGGATCAGCTACCTTTGATATATATACTCAATGCAAGGTCAACTTAACTCAATTCATTTAATACATTTGATATAATATTTATTATAGCGCAACCAATATGTTGGTTGGCCTCTATTATTGGCCAGTCACAGCTATATCAGTACTAGACAATATAAAACTTTTTTTTCCTAAGACTAATGCAACTTGATATTATCTTGGACAATCAAAAAACATCCTGCCTCTATTTAGTGTTTGATAACCACATTCAAGAGATCATTGCAAAAAAAAAAAATGTTTATGTATATGTTCTATATACTGTATATTATATTATGTGTGAAGATTATCAGCCAATGTATCAATAATGGAATTTTTTTACTCCACAATATCAGTATTGGCCCCAGAAATCTAAATCTAAAGTATGACCATTTATATACTTTTAAAAAAAATACCTATACTCATAAAAAACATACACTGTAAAACCCATTGTAACACTTACCAGTGTTTTCCAGATTTTTTAAACTTTATCATTTAACATTTCGATTAATTGTTCATCCCTATTCTGTGGTCTCACTCAATGTCCCGCCCATAACCCTATCTGATTGGTTACACTACAGGCTGAAGACCAGGGAGATTTACTACAGAGTATCTACATTTCTCCCTTATTAAGTGAAACTGAGTGATTTAAAAGGAATGTAAAGGAATTTACCACTTCTCAAGGTTTAGCAGCTTCCCAGGTTTCTTGACTTTGGCCTTGGCCTCCACTACATCCCAGTATGCATCATACACACTCCTCCATGTGGCTGGATCCTGACAGGAAAACAGAATACTCATGGCAGCAGAGAGCTCACAACATCACCTGCAAACTCAGACAAAACAAAGTTTGTAAGTCCTCTTTTCCATGACTGGAATACCATGCTACGCCATTAAACATGTGTTATATCACACTGTCTCGCTTTAAATTCAATAAATTGTGCGCTCACTTTAGTCTGAAGGACACATATAATGAAACAAAACCACCAGGTACGGCGATAATCGGCAATAAACTCTGCACTGTGGAGGTCTGATGATGCTTCCGTTATGGCAAATAGAATTCTCGCGAGATGCCAGAGGCACATACTATGGCATTCCCGCGAGATGATAGAGGAACAAACTTACATACTGAATTGTCGCGAGATTACAGCGGAACGTACTACTTCCAGTACTGCATAGCATAGTGAGCAACAGTTTCAGGTTTGTACCAAGGAATACTTTTGTTATTGACTTTGCATGGACATAGTTCTCCATAATTATATATTTTTTGATATTTTGCCGATTGTTTGACATACTAAAACTTGTGCTGTGCACATTTCGTCTTTGCAAAAGTGCTCGGTAGGTAGTTTAGCTAGCTAGCATTAGCGTGACATTCCAGTCATGTTTATGGTCTAAGCACACTGTACAGAGAGTGTAGCTAATTGTACACAAAACACCAGCAGACTGGTTAACTCCGTAAAGAAGTTAACGGATAAGCATAGCTCCAACTTGGAGTAAAACGAAGAATCACTAAAGCACGAAATCAAACTTGTAGTACTAGATAATGGACAGTGATATTTGTAGTCAATCTTAATGGTGGTAAACTTGTGTGAGTAGGTAATTTCACACTGCTATTGTCTTTAACCGCGTCATCATATCGTAATGTTAGCACTAAGTAGCTATTAATCAGTCCCTAGCACGAGATAATAAGTGATTAACATAAATGAGATGTGGTAGACACACGAGATGAATGTAAACAAAAAAAATGAAGATCTGTTAGTGTCTAAAACTTAAATAATAATATGTTGAAAAATATAATCTGTAATATAAATATATTATTTTAGAACTGACGAGATAAAACATCTTAAGGGGATTATCCTGTTATAATAAATGCCTTGGTATGCAGCTACATCGTCCCCCTTCCCTGTTGTTACCGGGACATTTCTAGTTTTATTCAGTAATTACAACGAATAGTTGACATCTTTTTATATGCTCACTGTTTAAAAACGAAAACAAAATCCTCGTTTGATATGATTAACGATGTCAAAGTTTCTGTTTTCAGTTTCAAGTCTGTGTAAAATAAGCATGCATCAGTCAGAGTTTCCATGTCTGTCTTACAAAAGTTTACATAACGGACATCTGTTCTGAAATGATAAACTCAGGTTAGGGCTGCAGCAATTCACTGATTAATCAAAAGGAAATTGCAAGATATTTTGAAAATCAATTAAGCGTTTCATTTCTCAAGGAAAATATTTGCTGGTTCCAGCTTCGTAAATATCAGAATTTGCAGCTTTTCTCTGTCATTTATAATAGTAAATGAAGAGTCTTTTGGTTCTGTACTGTTTGTTGAACAAGAAATTTAATTCAAGACAATACTCTAGCCTATAAGATGTCAAAAAATTGTGAAAAATCCTCATCACAACACCCAAACAATTTATTGATTAATTGTGAAAATAATAAGCAGATTAATTGGTAATGAAAATACTTATTAGCTGCAGCCCTAGTAAGTACACTACAAAGAATGTTTGGCATTTTGTCTTTACATTTAAAGTGAAAACAAGAGTGTCAGTTGATGTGATTGATTATTATGATTGATTATGTGATTGTGTGTATTACTCACATGTCAATCTCTTACAAGGAAGTTGCCTCTCATGGGAGCACATGAGGAGGACTCTGTGCTGCTGTGGACATTGACAAGGTGTCTGGTTCTTCAACAAGTAAGTACTGCAGATGTTTCATAGTGCAAAATGTTAAAATAGATATACTGTGTACTGATATGTTTGTTACACGCTGCCACCTCTCTTGCTCCCCTACACCATCATCTACTGAATAAATCTAGCATATTATTTTGTTTGAGTGCCACCTTCTGGTGGATTGGATCAACTGCCTTGAAATCATTTTACATTTTGCTCAGATGCTTTTTATAGCAGTGCTGTAAAAATAAAAGGTAAATCAACTTGATTTATCACATACACAGTCATAGAAGTGCAACGTATAGTAAAATTAGTTTTCGGCATTAGGAGCAGTGGGCAGCCACCAAGCAACACCTGGGGACCAACCTCAGTTAAGCCATCACCGTGGTCCAGGGCACTAACAAGACAAAATTAACCTAACATACATGTTTTTAAATAAAAGTAAAAGTAGCAAATTAATTTGCAGGTCACCTGATGCATTTTCTCACTTTTACTGTTTCTGAGCTCTAGTCAAATAACTGTTTGTGTGCACCAGGAACATGGAGAAGATGTCACGGGTCACCACAGCCCTCAGCAGCAGTGCTGTCAGTGGCAGGACCATGTTCTGCCACTTGGATGCTCCTGCCAACGCCATCAGCGTGTGCCGTGATGCCACACAGGTGGTGGTGGCCGGCCGCAACATCTTCAAGATCTATGCACTGGAGGAGGAGCAGTTTGCGGAAAAGCTGAATCTACGTGTTGGCCGCAAACCTTCGCTCAACTTCAGCTGTGCAGATGTTATGTGGCACCAGATGGAAGAGAACCTGCTGGCCACGGCTGCCACCAATGGGGCGGTGGTCACCTGGAACCTGGGGAAACCTTCTCGTAACAAGCAGGACCAGCTGTTTACTGAGCACAAACGCACTGTGAACAAGGTGTGCTTTCACCCCACAGAGGTTTACATGCTGCTAAGTGGCTCACAGGACGGATTCATGAAGTGCTTTGACCTGCGGAAGAAGGAGTCTGTCAGCACTTTCTCAGGTACAATATTAGATTATTGGGGCTTGAATGAGCACTTAAATCATTTTTTGAATAGCTTTGGTACTTTCAGTACTGTAATTAACAGATATTATATAATTGGAAGACATGGCATTGAAAAAGTATTGATACTTTTGACAACCTTAGTGTATAATTGTTATTTCCCACAAGTGTAATACACTCTGTTTCTTCTAGGTCAGTCAGAGAGTGTGAGGGACGTCCAGTTCAGCATGAAGGATTATTTCACTTTTGCTGCATCCTTTGAGAATGGCAACGTCCAGCTGTGGGACATCAGGCGACCGGATCGCTACGAGCGAATGTTCACTGCTCATACGGGTCCTGTGTTTTGCTGCGACTGGCACCCTGATGACAGGTATAAGAAAGTGACTTTGGCCACATTCACACTGCAGGCTTTAGCATTAGGCCTGCAGTGTTACTGCTCAGATCAGATTTTTTCTTTTTTATCTGTCACATATTTTTTTAAAATTTGGCAAACATCAGATTCTAGTAAGAACTGGTGACAGTCCTGAACTGACCTGAATGTGCAAAACAGCAACACAGACGTCACACACAACACGCTGCCATACGGAGGTAAAAATGTAGGCCACCGAAGTCAGTGTTTACATTCATAAGTTGATGTGCAGGGGAAGTCAGCAAATTTGTGAACAGATGATAACAGAACAAGAATGAGGAGAAAGAGACACATTTTTAATTATGGCTTTTTTGTGGAACAATGGCCGCTACTTTTGTACAGAGGTTTGTGTGGATGCGGAGTCGGAGCCAGGAGTGGTAGGACTGTGACGTGAATGGCTTCACAGGAACAGATTTTATCTAAAAACTTCAGGATGTTGAGAATTACTTTTAGCGACATCTGTCAGCTCCTCTTGTTTCTTTTGAGCCTTGTGGCAAAACACTTGAGGCGAGTAAGTGGCGTAAAGTTAATGCTGACATGACTGTTCACACTGAGGTCATATTGCAAAGAAATATGAAAGTGGCCTAAATCAAAATTAAAAACATTAGATGTGACTTGTGGTGCTTATGAAAAAAACAGATCTGAGTCACATGAGCAGATAAAAATCTGATTTGAGCCACTTTTGTGTGCAGTGTGAACATAGGCTTGGTGATGTAATCCAACTGACCAAGTTGAAGGTTTTCCTTTCAAAAGGTTTCTTAGGGGCATATTGTATGTCACTTGCTTTAGTTGTTGTTTTATTTATTTTTTTTATTATGGTTATTCACTCATCTCTCCATTTATTTCCATTTTAGGGGCTGGCTGGCCACTGGAGGCAGGGACAAGATGGTCAAAGTGTGGGACATGACAACTAACCGGGCAAAGGAGATTTATTGTGTCCAGACAATCGCCTCAGTGGCACGGGTCAAGTGGCGGCCTGAGAGAAAGTTTCATTTAGCCACCTGTTCCATGATGGTGGACCACAACATCTATGTGTGGGACGTCCGCAGACCTTTCATTCCCTTCGCCACCTTTGAGGAACACAAGGATGTGACCACTGGTATTGTGTGGCGCCACCAGCACGACCCTCACTTCCTGCTCTCTGGCTCTAAGGACAGTACACTCTACCAACACATGTTCAAGGACGCCACTCGTCCTGTTGACAAAGCCAACCCAGAGGGTCTGTGCTTTGGACTGTTCGGTGATTTGGCTTTTGCAGCCAAGGAGAGTCTGATCAGCAGTGACGCCAACAGGAAGCCTTTCGCCGGAGGTGACCGACGCTACCCCATCTTTTTCTTCAAGAAGCCTGACCCGACAGAACAGTTTGCCCACGTGTCCAGTGCCCTTAGTGTCTTTGAGACAGACTTGGACAGTAACCGCATGGACTGGTTTGTTAAGACAGCACAACTCTACCTCCTCAGCGGGAAGCCATTTGCGGAGCTGTGTGACCACAACGCCAAAGTGGCACGGGAGCTCAAAAGACCTCAGGTCAGACAGATCAGTACCGGAACAAATATCTACTCAGTGCTGTTTTATTCTGTTATTATTTTTTTCAAACAATCCCACTACGTTTTGATGTCAGTTTAAATGCAGTTTGACAGTTTAAGATATAAAATGTGTGCAACATGGCCAAGTGCAATATCCCAACTGCTGGAGCTTCAGTTTTCCCTGACATTTATTGTGCATGTCTTTCAAGCAGGTGTAAGTAACCAAAAGTTAGATCTCTAATGTAATACTGAAATTGTAGTCATGCTCTGCTTTAGGAGAAAGTAATGTGATTACAGTAGCCCATCACTTTGTAACCCATTACTTCTGATAATGTTATAAAGTATTTGTGTTTGTCTTTTTTCTGTAATTCAAAGGTTTCCACAACATGGACCATGTTGAGAATCATGTTCTCTGATCCAGCAAACCTCACAACACCCGGTCCAAACCACAACCTCAGTAAACTGGGCACGTTGCCTTTAATGAACAGGTAAATTAGCTCTTTAGTCTGCCATTGCAAAACAGCAGCACCAGTCATTTACAGACTAACATCTAATGCTCATGATGTACATTACGCTTTCAGTTTCAGCATGAAGGAAATGGGCTCAGGGATGGGCACAGAGAGCAGACTGGAGCGCAGTAAAGGTGAGAGCAGGCAGGACAACATCCACCTGGAGCCTGGGAACTCACTCATCAGCAATAATAATGAAGGTGAGAGTGGACATTAAAATTCCTAGGTTGTCCGTATGTTCTCTGAATAACATTGAAGACTTGTTTAAATAAACCATTCATTCAATTTCCCTTCAGAAAATGAGGAGACAGAAGGCAGCGAGGGCCAGGCCGAATATATGTTTGGTGATGCCGAGTTAGATGATGATGACCTTTACTCTATGGAGCACGACAACCAAACAGGTCAGTCATGGTCTCATCTCTGCGGAAATGAAAGAGTTGCTTACCTCAGTCGCTTCTATTTATAACTGCCTCCATGCTCAGCACTCCTTTGTCTTATTTTATCTCTGCCTTCTCCTTTTGTCATAACAGAGGAGCAGGAGTACACGCTGCCCCAGGAGGCCTTTCAGCTGCGCCACGAGATCATGGATAACCCGTCTGCTCCAGAGCACCTTCAGCAGGACAAAGCCGACTCCCCGCATGTCAGCGGCAATGAGGCAGAAGTCACCTGTCTGACGCCCATCGAGTCCTTCTCACTCATCTCTATCTCCCAGCCGCTCTTCAGCCCACATCTGCCCGCCAGCTTCTTCTGTCCAATTGTGCGGGAGATGCTGAGCTACTACGCCGAGCAGGGTGACGTGCAGATGGCCGTGTCTGTGCTTATCGTGTTGGGGGACCGGATACGTAAAGAGATTGATGACCTCACCCAGGTCAGATTGGAAAAATACTGGTGTCTTGTTTAGTGATTTGAAAACTGCATTGAAATACAGCAGTGTTGGACTAGACCTTTTTTGTAATGAAGAATCTTATATTTTGCTCGAAATGCTCTGATTGAGGAGGATAATTCCCCAAATTCATCATGTAAATAAAAAAGAAATCAAGCAAAGTTTAGGGATTCCTTAGGCCTTATATAAGACTGTTGCCTGTCCACTACTAAAACACTAAGAGACTGTTAACATTGAATTATGGCATTGCCATTTGGAAGCTCTGAGCAGACCAAACAGGAAACCCTCAACGAGTTGTGTTTCCATTTCAGGAGCACTGGTACATGTCCTACATAGACCTCCTGCAGCGATTCGAGCTGTGGAACGTGTCCAATGAGGTCATCAAGTTGAGCACATGCAGCGCCATCACCTGCCTCAACCAGACGTCTACAACGTTGCACATCAACTGCAGCAACTGCAAGCGGCCAATGAGCAACAAGGGCTGGATTTGTGACAGGTATGGACACTGCATTGCCATTTGATGCCAGAGTGCTATGTATACATGGTTACCTAGGTCAGTAACATATTGTTTTAGATGAAATCTTTATAAATTAATGAAATAGAAAAATTCATTGGGTTATGCTTTCAGAACATGACTGGTGTTTACTTGAGAATGGGGTACAAAATGTCAGAATTGACACCATTCAATAATATCAGTATTCAGAATTTTGTTTATTGGTCTTGTGAGTGTAGACATCAGCTGATACAGATTATCTCAAAATGTCAGATAATCATCCAACCAGTTAATTGGTCCATGACTGATCCTGTTGAGCTGAAGTCAGTAGGTTTTGTCATCAAACAAACAAAAATTTCAAGATCTAATAATAATAAAATTGATGCCACACATCTGTACGCTAAGTATGAAGCTACAGCTAGCAGCTAGCTAACTTTGCTTAGCATAACAGTTGGCATGGTCTGTTCAAAGGGAAAAAATACACCTGCTAACAACTCTAAACTCAACATTAACATGTGTATCTTGTTTAATCTTTACAAAAGCTGAAATGAAAAAAAAATCTGTTTGTGCAAAGTGTTGTACTAGACTTTTCCTGGTCACAGCCATCCGCCTTATATTAAGCTGGACAATATGACCATTGCCCCACATTGAAGTCAAAACATCTTGATTGCCCCCTGGTGGCTGACTGTAGTACAGGTCATAAACTGCTCCCTCTGTATGTGACAGATGGGACATGGGTCAACTAAAAAATCAAATCATGTATGGGATACCTCAGCTCCAAACTGTAGACTTAAAAAACAGCACACACATCCAAAACTGATGAGTACTGGGTGCTGGACAGAAGAACAAGTACAAAAATCAAAAACATAGTTCTGCATACCAGAAACTGCTCCTTAAGAGTTTTTTTAATAGTATCACCGCATGTGATGTTTCGGGCACCAGCCCTTCATCAGACGTGACAGACATTGTCTGATATTTTTTGATACCTCAGCTCCAACCCTTTTTACTGCTGTGCAGACTCAGGCTCCAAATGACGCCACCAGCACAAGAAGGCAGTACTCATATATCCAGGATAGGCTTTATATTTGTTCAGTGGGAGGAAGTGAAGGCGCATCGTCCATCTTTACATGTGTATGTCAAATGGTTGGGACCAGAAACTACTTGGATTCTCTGCTGGTTGTCTAGTAAAGCTTACACCTGCTGGTATAAATGCAGTCTCTTCATAGTACACTGAATATTAATTTTATTCTGTCATGAACCGCCCTCTGATGAGTACCCTGCGTCTCTCCTCTAGGTGCCACCAGTGTGCCAGTGTGTGTGCAGTGTGCCACCATGTGGTGAAGGGACTGTTTGTGTGGTGTCAGGGCTGCAGCCATGGCGGGCATCTGGAGCACATTATGAACTGGCTCAAGAGCAGCGCCCACTGTCCTGCTGGCTGTGGTCACCTGTGTGAGTACACCTGAGCTGCTGCTCTGTGGGAGCAGGAATCGGCCCTCACACCGGCCTGGATCTCACACACACACACGCACACCACAAACTAACGAGAAGTCTTCATTCCTGGGCCCGGAGTGTTTTGTCTCTGTGGAAAGGACGCCTCTGTGTGTGCGTGTGTTCACTTGAAGTAAGATCAGTCAGAGGTGTGATGGGAGGAGGAAGAGGTTTAAATGTGCTCTCCAGCCATTCAAGAGCAAACACAGATGTGAGTAGATTCATGTTTGTATTTGATCTGGTGAATTTGAACCATTGATGAATCTGTATATAAACAGATGTTGCGATAGATATTCAGAGAATATAAAAATATTTTTGGTGAATTCACACTTGCTGCATTTTACATTGTTTTTAAATCCCTCAGTAAAATCGTGAAGGCTGTAAAGGAACAATTGTCTGCTCATCTTAAGGGACTTGTTAATGTGTGTACATAATGCTTAGCAATTATTTTGAAGGACTGTAGATAATGTTGAATTAATTTATATGAGAAAAGCCTCTCTATTCAAGCAATACATACTGAATTGACACTTGAAGTTGTCCTGGACCAGTGAAGTCATTTTGTCAGCTTAATTTAAGAGAGACTAGTTTAAATGGATGGTTCTGATTATTTGAAGTGGGGTTGTATGAGGTACTTATCGATAGTCAGTGTTATTACCCACAGTAGCTGCTGGTTGACACACCCCCAGTGTGGAGAAGCAGAGAAGGGCAGCAACACGGAAGTTAAGCAATGAACTGTTCTGGACAGGATCAGCAACTAAAGCTAATTAAGCTACTTAAAAAAAGGTCCACCTAAAGAAATCAGTAACAGTTCATGAGTATGCTATATTTAAAATGTTTTACCTACCATCAGACACCTTTTTCCAACAGGAAACTGGCTTCATATAAGCCAAATATCACTCTTTCCAAACTAACCAAACTCCACTGGCAAAATCACTTTTTACCTTGTAGAACACACGAGTTGAGGGACGACATTTACCCCAGTTTGTTTGTGTCGTTATGTGACCTCTGTGAATCTGCACTAAGCTTTTAAAGCACAAAAGTGAGACAGTAACACCAACCAACTGATCAAGGCAGCAACTCCTGTGGTCTGTCTGGTAAAATGACTGATCTTTTCTATAGAATCTGGTTGGTCTGGTTTTTGGCTTATAAAAAAGAGTCAAAAGACTGTGTGATGACAAGAAAAACTGATGAAAATATTCTAAATATAGCTTAAACTTAAACTGTTTTTTTTTAGGTGGACCTGTTGAATGTCTAAAATACCTTGCTGACCCTGTTGCTGCTGGTACTTCCTCTCTGCTTTTCCAAATTTGGAGCATGTTGACCAACATCTGGTGCAGAGAATACACTGACTGTGGATAAGCTACCTAACTGATACAACCACACTTCAAAGAATCTGAACTATCCCTTTAACTACCCTTCAGGGTATACAAAGCTTTTCTGATGAATCACAGTCAGTGTAGATGGGATTCATTTGAACTTGCACTGAGCTTCATATATTCATTCAGCTGCTGTGCATATTCAAACCTGGCAGCTGCCCAGTACATCCAGCCCTCTACTCTTGTCTGCTGAGCAGTTCCAGTGGAGCAGTCAGGATAAAAAGTCTTGCTCGGGGGCATCTTAGTGAGAGGAAAGAAGAACACTACCTATTCATTTTTCTCCCAACTGCACTTTACTCTCACGGGCCCAGCAATCCCAACTGGCAACCCGCCAACATCTCTAGCCTCCAGTCCACCAGCTAGACACAATGTGTGCTGCTCTGAGTACCAGTTATTTGCCTTTCATAGTTTGTCCAGCTCACTGCTGGTGAGATGCACGACAGACAAGTGTAGAGGCCAACAGAGACAACTTCTGTCCAGATGTACCTCAACGGAACAGCTTCGTCTTGGGTGAAATTTGACTGTTACTATCATCCCAGTGCTGTAGTACCCAGGGTGTAGTTGTCAGTTTTACTGGCAGACCTTCATGATATGAGTAAATTATCACTGAGTGATGGAGAATATTTTATCAATCCGGTCTCAACTCTCAACAAACTGTTTATTTTGGCACATTTACACTTTGGATGCCACTCAGCATCACAAGTGTTTGTGTTTTCCACTCCGGTCTGCCATCAAATGTGTAAATCACATTGCAGCCTATGGATATATTATTCTAACATATTTTTTGTTATCCTTTTGTAAAGATATTTTGATGCTCCCAACTTGAAATATTGTCCAGGGGGGCATTTGACAGCCATTTTGGATTTCCGGTGAAAATTACATATTATAGAGACAAATTACCCAGTTTTTCTATGTAACTTTTACATAAGAATTTATTGACATTTATTTCATGATTTTAACAGGTTTTGCTTATTGAAACTAAAGAAATAAAAAAAATAAATCAGGCTTTCTTCCGTGACAGAACTTGCTACACAAACAGTCAGCACTGTTATTCCCTTCATTGTGCTGCTGTATAGTCATCATCATTAAGAGGCTCTTAATAGTCAAATCTCTTGTTCCTCTTCTTTAACCTCCTCAGCAGTTTTCTCAAAGTCTATGAAGAAAGGCTAATAATTAGACAGAAAATTTAGGTCATTTGTCTTTGAATGATCTGTAGTTCTAAGACTATCTAGATTTTCAGTCTGAAATCCAAAGATGGCTGCAAAACGGACAGCAGGTACATGAATATTTGTTTACTGGACACTTTAAGGATTACAAAACAGTATGTTAGAAAAATATATCCATAGGGTGCATGGGGACCTACCTTCCTACTAGACACAGCTAGGTTTTAGTGACACAGTAACATCCTGTATTCTTGTCACTGGTGCCGTAATCACCATCCCAAGTAGTTTTCCATCTTTCCCATGAACAAATCTACAGTTGTCCTGTCAGTCACAAGAGCAGAGCAGTGATGTATGAGGTGGGTGGAGCCTGCAGGCTCATTTTAAAGCCTGCAGGCCTGAGGCTGGTGTATGTGATCAGCTGCTAAGCAACGTCCATATCGAGCCAAGGTTGTTACTGAGCAGCAACTGTCATCACATCGATTTACTGCCAAAGCTACGGGGACAGTAGAAGATTTTCAGATGTCCTCCATATGAGGACATCCCAGCACTCAGGAGAAGGGGAATCCCTGAACCTGAGGCTTAGTGTGCGCAGAACTGCCCTGTAGTGACGGAAATCTAAATATTGACCACATCAGTAGAGTCAGACTAATCTGAGCCACCTGATTAAATCAAACATCTGCACAGGCCCTGGAGTGTCTGGGAATCACACATAAAGACCAAGAGGCAGTCTAAAAGTCTGGAAAAAAAAAGTCTCAATCTAAATAATATCTAAAATAATTACAATATATCCTGCACCACTGCTAGCCTAATACAGAGCCTGATGAACCCCATAAAAGAGCTTTTACAAAAACAAGATTTAAGTGTAAAATATTAGTGATGTCTCTGAGAAAATGGTCCCTGATAACCTCTTGGACATGAAGACACATTAAAACATATTGAAATCATTTTTTTAAGCACTAATGAAACATCTCCTTTCATTGTTATTCATGTTACATGCTACATTTTACTGCTACTTGACCTCTTTCATACAACTGATCACGTAATCTCTCCTAAAAGGACGATGCTGCTGCTCGTTTTTTGTTTTGTTTTTTTATTTAGATGATTTTTGTTTTGAGTGCACATAACCACTCAGTTTTTCGTCTGTCTCTGTTAACATAAATAGTCAACTGTAAGACTTGCAATAAATCTGCAGATATTCTCTTCAAACTGTCACGAAATTAATGTTTTTGTCACAATTGTCTGTTTGCACATAAAAGTATAAAGCAAAATGTGTTTCTAACAAGGATGTGTTGCTTTAAAGGTGTGATACGTGATTCTGGACAAAGAATTTATTGTTGAGTCTTATTCCCAGGTCATCAGATACTGATGTTTTGGGAATGAAACTCAACAATCAACTATCTCACCAACCTCATGGCTAGATATTTTAAAAGCTTGAAAACAGAGCCAAAAGGAGGCGCAGAAATCTAGTTTTCTCTCAGGCTACTTAAGTACATTATGCTTAAAGGTTATTATGGAACTTTCCCCAGTGATGCATATACAAAAGTAGAAAAATAGCACAGCATTTAAATATCCATCCTCAACCTTCAGCCATCAAGGTTTTAAGTCAGACTACATACAACCAAGACTGCCTGACACTTACAAGATTTGGGAGGATTTCGGGGTAAAACAGATCACGTTCAAGAAGTTGCACAGTTAATCTACTAAATGACAACTAAGCAATTGATTGCACTGCAGACTGAAATGTGGTACATCTGAATATTTCATTCTTATTTTATATTTCTGCATCTACATGTGTAAATGTCCACAGCGTTACAGTACAACGGACTGAAAAGTCATTCCCTGGTATAACATATCATACTGCTGTAATTAACTGACAAGTTTTATGGCAAGCCGTTTTAACATTTAATAGCTAAATTTGACTATCTGGAATTAACATTATAGATATCAATAATTTCATTTTGACTAGTCGTAATTATATTATGACTAGTAAGTATTTTCATTGAAGATATCTATAACTTCATTCTGACTAGTCAAAAGTACATTTAGAGATATCTGCAATTCAATTTTGACTAGTCAAAACAGAATTGCAGATATCCGAAATGACGTCACACATCCTAAATGACAATTATAGATATCTGTAATTCAGTTTTGACTAGGTGGAATGAAAATTAAAGATATCTCAAACGTAATTATGACTAGTCAGAATTGTTGTGCAAGATGTTGCTCATGCGAGGCTTCCCATTCGTTGCTCATTATTATGGCAAGCCTTCCATTGGATACTGGCTCAGTAAACAAAACAATTGAACAGTGTTAGAAGAAGAAATGCACATGAAGAAGAAAAAGTAGAAGAAATGGCGGTTGCCGTTGTGAACAAGGTTGTCAGAAAATGCCACGAAATAGAACAAGTTTATCGCCAAGGAATTTGGTTTGAAGGGTTTTGATTGATTGAATACGAAGCCCTATAGCCATACACATGGCAAGCTGCTCCTACCACCCACTTGCTCCCGCCTCCCACTTTTACAGATATGTGCAATGTCATTTCGCCTTGTCAAAACTCCAATACAAGATATCTGCAATTACATTCTGACTAGGTAGATTGCAGGTAAAAGATATCTCCAATTCGAGATATCTCTAATCAAAATCCATTCCAAGATATCCACAACCCGATTATAGATATCTACATCTGAATTATGACTATCCATAATCCCAGCTAGAGATATCTACAACATAATTTTGACTAGTCGTAATTCCAACTCAAGATATCTATAATGTAATTCTGGCTAGGTAAAACTCATTTTAAGATATCTCTAAAAACAAAGCAGATATCTTGAATTAAGGGCATTTGGAGATATCCTTAAATGGAATTAGGGATATCCATAATTCATATGTAGATATCTGCAATGCGAGTTGTGGATATCTGCAATTTAATTACGGATATCTGTAATGACAAACCCCATACACATGAATGGGGAAAAAGTGACGTCATTTGTCCTAGTAAAAATTACATTGTGGATATCTGAAATGATAATTGTGTATGGGAAGAATTACTTTGTGGATATCTGAAATGTTATTTTTGAATAGGAAGAAATTAATTACAGATATCTGCAATACATATCCAGCCTAGCTATTAAATGTTAAAATGGCTTGCCATACAAGTTTCACACATTTCTCTGATCTTAAGCTCTTAAAAATGCATTCAGCAGGACATTATTAAACACAGCATACAGATAACAAGATTTCATTAAAATAAAGTTTAGCTCTGCAGAACTTCTTTTAACTACTTATTTTACTTTGACTACTTCTATGAAATGTACCTCTTCGGCTGGTGGCATGAACATAATTTAAACCACATTTCATACGGGAAGAGAGTACAGTTTTTTAAGAAACATTTCACAGTATTGCAGCCTCTGATCCACCATCAGTCTCTCCTCCTCTCTGTGCCTTTTCACGGCCCAACTACAGGAGTCCAGTAAACACCAGCACAAGCATGAGGGCCACATACCCTTATCGCCTGTTTGTCATTTCCCTGCAGTAGCTGCCGTTGCCCTCAGCCTTGTCCACATCTGGCGAGCTCTGGTCCATCAGCCAATCCCAGAGGAGGAGCAGCAGGTCAGCTGCTTCACTCCCTGAGCCGCTCTGCTCCGGCTGGGCCGGCCTCGTCTCTGGCCTTCTCCCATTTCAGTGAGATTGTTCAGGGTGGTGAGATCACCCTCCGTCGAATATTGGTAAAAGCCTCTTCAAAGACAAAAAACAAAAGTTAGTTTCTCTTGTTTTACCAGCTGTGGAGCACTGCACAGCAAATTAGTTTTGTAGTATATGTTTTGTTACATGTTCTGTAATATTTGTCAATAGTTTTGTCCTTTACAAAACAAAGGCCTGAAATAAAAGAACATCAATGAATACTTATTGTCAAAATTTTCATTGACAAAATGAACACTGCTGTGGATCTGTTCGGCACTTGTGTCCATCCAATGAGGGTTTCCAACAGTTTCCAGTACTCACCTGTCAAAGTTAAGGCCGTTCCCAGCTATCTGAGACTTTTTCAGGGGCACTCAGTCTCCTCAGACTCTGAAGCACAGTTTGCAGGGTCCCCACTGTGACAGTGAAACAAATGGAGACCAGCATTAGACTCCACTGATGAAACAAAACTACTATAATCACTGATCATTACACCATCTTACCCAGTCGTTCTTCATGAGAATCCAGCTTCTCTATTAGCTGTACAACACTGGAGCCTGTCAGGCCCTCCCCAGCTGCAAGGAGAAGTAAAATAATCTAGTTTTTTTTTTTTAATAATAATATAAGGTATTATCCAGCACAAGACACCTCAACTCACCTTTAACACCAGCATCTCCTTCTGTTTTATCTTTATCTCTGCTGTTCCCATCAGTAGTGAGACAGGCGAGCAGTTCAGCGCGGCAGGCTCTCATCTCCGCCAATATTGCACTCATGTCTTGAGCCAGCCGGTGGTTCTCCACCAGCTCAGCATGGACCCTCCTCCATGCCATCTTGTCTTCCATGAGACATCCTTCCATCACAGTCCGCAACTCTTTCTCCTGAGACACCTGGCTCTGCAGGCTCTCCACTTCCTCACAGCGCTGCACAGATTGAGTTAGTCAGATGAATGTGAGTAAAAAGTTTTAAATTTAGTCAAGATAAGTCTGATATGATGAATATTTGTATGGCAGTTACATAAGTTCTTCTTCTGTGGTTACCTTGTGTAGCTGAATGGCCATCTCCTGCATCTCAGCCTCAAGCTGGTCAGCGTACGCCTGTTCCAGAGCGTCGCTGGGTGGTCGAGCGCTGCTGTGCCACCGTGCGATAGCCGAGGTCATCTTTCGCTTTGGTCCAAACAATCTGGAGAGCAAGAACGGATTCAGCATTCCCCACCATGAGAAAACAAACACCGTATGTGCTGTGGTAAATGTGAAAGAGGTGCCTGAAGTCTCTTACGTGATCCCGATTTCTTTCAGATCATTTTCAGTCAGTGTGAGAAATATCCGCAGGTCAATGTCTTGCTCTTCAAGTAAGGGGAGATACTTAGAGAAGCCAATTTGTTCCAAGAACTCTGCCAAATCCTACAGGAAGAGAAGAGTGTAGGGCTTGTCAGGAACCAAAGATACTCCAGAATAAACTGGCCACAAACACACATATCCAGTTATATATGACTGATAGAACAAGACTCTGTTTACACATGCTATTAAAATGTGTCTCAATCTGATCACAAGGGGAGTGCAGCTCTAAGTACATGTGTGAATGCACCAAAGACACATTGAGGCATTGAGATCTGATTGCTCAGACCACATTCTCACTTGGTCTGTGCAACATGTGACCACATTCTTCCAGCAATGTGTAACCAATGTGTTAGGGGCCAACCTGCCAAAATTTAGCAAGTAGGAATATGAATGTGCAGTTTCAACAGATTTCCCCATTTACACTACATTTATGAAAGAGGACAGTGTTTCATTGACAGTAAAGATGTTAAGTTTTACAAATATACTACGCCTGTTGCCTGTGGAGAAAGGCCCAAGACTCCCAATTTTGATTTAATAAACTTTGTGAAAAGTTTATTTGGCCAATGTTGTATGATAAATTCTATCTTTCTTTGTGTAAAAAAAATTGTCTGTTTGTCCCTAAATGTTGGCCACTGGTTTAAAAAACAAGAGAAATTATGTAGCTGTTTATCTGCATAACGAGCGGCAAAATAATCAAATAATCACGAGTGGTCACTTGAGATGCATCCTAATTCCAGGTGTGAACTGATGTACTTAGAGCTGTCCACTTGTTACTGTACCACCTAGGGCACATGTTAATGACAAGTCTAAACAGACTCAAAAGGTGAGCAAACACAGACATGCCTTTGGACCAGTGTAGGAGGGTGGAAGACCAGCATGTGACCGCATCCCACAGTTCACTGCACCACTAGAGTGAGCTGCATCGTTGCCTCCATGCCGGTTCTTTCCTTTTGGGTGATGGCCCTTGTTGACTCTGCGAGAGCTGCTCTTTTTGCACTGATCAGAGTCCTGATGGAGAAAGACACACTGTGTCACTGCGACATCTAAATCACATCACTCCAAAACAGTGGGATTTCTGCGCGCTTGTGTTCACCTCGTTACTCTCCACTGAGCCCTCCCAGTTGAGGCCGACTACATGAGGCAGGCCTTCGCTGCTGCTGCTGCTGCTCCTCATAGTGGGCATGTCATTGTCAAAGAATGGACTGTCATCTGTGGTGGTATCAAATAAAATTAATTTCTTTGACAGATGTCAAAGGACAATGCTTGTCTTATCAGTGATCATACAAAGTGTATTTCAGATGTCACAAAACTCTGATAATCATGTGCTTTCACCTCTGCTGCTGTTGCTCTGGCCATCTAGCTCGTTGATGGGTGAGGTCACGTCACGGTAGCAGATGCCTTCACTCTGTTCACCAATATCACGAAACGTCATGTAACCTGGTGGCACTACAGGAGGCTCTGCAAAGAGAAAAGCAGGATTAACAAACCACTGTGCTACATAGTAATTAATGGCAGAATGCCAGAAATAGATTTTTTTTTACAGAGTAAAGCTGTTTGGTTTATTGCAAATATATTGTCTGTTCTTTTTTTCTGCTCATTTATTTGTGATGAAATCTCGTTTCAGTCTCTAAGCACTCAAGGAGTCCTGCCATAAAAGCAAACCAATGCACTGCTGCGGACACGGCCAGCAGCCCAATTGTAGCCCCTTAAAAAAGGCCAACCAAAAAAAATTCTATTAAAAAATATCAGTTGAAGTTTACACTATAGTTGGAATATTTTTACCACTTTAATTTACCATCAGACAGCCTTTTCCAATGGGAAACCACTGTTATATAAGCCAAATATTGTTTTCTCCAAACCAACCAAACTCCATGAGCAAAATCGGTCACAAAATGACACTAAGAGAATGACGCAGTGGTAATAGGTAAATTTACTGTTTTGGCCAAAAGAGTCTGGTTTGAGCAGGAGAGAGTGATATTTGGCTATAGAACAGTTGTTTCCTACAGGAAAATGATATCTAATGGCAAATCAAAGCAGTGAAAATATTTTAAATATAGCATAAGCTTAAACTGATATCGATTTTTTTTCAGGTGGACTTTTTAAGTGGCTGAAAATACAGAGCAGTACATTGCTTAGCTTCCATGTTGGGGTTAGGGTTAGGGTAACCCCCTAACCCTAACCCCACTTCAAAAGATCTAAACTGTGCCTCGAAGACACAGACTAGTAATATTTCCTTTTTTGTTATTTGTTATTTGTTATTTGATATAACAACAGGAACCACTATACTCTTAATGTGTGACCAATACAAATTCAGGTTGACTGGATGTCTTATGTGACACTACCACACAGTTTGCTGGGGCCTCCTACTCGGAACTTGGCGATGGCCTGGGGCCCATCATGGATGCTAATTCCTTTAGCTCGATTTCGAATTGGCCTTATCCTTGGCGGTGCGCTGTCCGAGTCCTCTGAAGAGCTCAGGTCCTCAAAATGTCCTGACACGTTGTAACACACACACAAAATGAAAAAAAAACAATCAGAAAAGAAAAAGAATGATAATTTATTTTGTAAAATGAAACCTTGAGAAGTGAAGCTGCCTGAACAAGTACCTGGTTTGATCCTTGGAGAACGTGAGTCAATGAGGCTGACGATCTTGGTATAGCCGTACATCATGGCGAGGGCACGGGCAGTCTCCCCTTTAGCGTTGCGGTCATCAACTTTAACTTTCTGTAAATGACAAAAACAAAACAGGTCTCAGGGTCGTATGGTAGTACAATTAGCAAACTTCTTGTCTATGAGTAGTAGAGAGCAAATTTGTGGAGGGAACCTACTCACATGGTCAAGCAGGTTCTGAACAATGATTTCATGTCCAGAGGCAGCAGCCTCCATCAGGGGAGTGAAACCAGACTGCGGCTCCCTGTGATTCAAAGAAACAGTCATGAAATCCTCTGTCTGACTGTAATGTTGCAGTAGTTTGGAGATGAATGAAAACGCTCACTTGACATTGGCATCGGCATTGTTATCCAGCAGGAACTTGACCATCTGCTGGTGACCTGTGCTTGTGCAGTGGAACAGAGCGGTCCAGCCTCGAGAGTCCTTCCGCTCCAACTCAGCTCCTTGCTTTTGTGGTAAGAAAAACAAATTTCCTTTAACTAATCTTTTTGACATAGTGTCTCTTAAATCTAACCGATGCTGAAGATTGCTGAAACCTCAGATTGTGAGTTTAATCCTGATTTGCTTTGAGGTCATTTGTAAGGGACATGTACAGAAAAACATGTCCTGTACATGTTATTATTGCCAAAGCTAATTTCCCACACTAGTCCCTTGATGAGCATTTGATAGTCCAAGCAATTGTAAAATGTAAAATCTTCAAATCAGTCCACATAATGACAGAAAACTGGAACAACTGTTCATGACACCACAAATACAAACAAACAAATAAAACAAACAAATAAGTTAGTTTGTGTCATGATTACAGCTCTGGCCAATTTTTAACCAGGACTGGACTGTTGTAGAAAACATTTTAAAATCCTGAATCTGCTTTAAATTGCCAGGTAGGTAATTCATACCTTTGATTGAGAACAGATTTTGTGGAAAGGACGTCTTGAATTTTTATAGTTTTCTTCTGATGTACCTCATATGTTAGTGGCAATGTAGTAAAGTCTAGTTATGAAAATACTAAAATATGTGGAGTTAGACAGTGAGGACATCTAAATGTAATTTAAATATATATTTTTTTAATTATTACAATGATGAAATTTTAGTGGCTTCTTGTCCATGACTTTGATTGCTTGGTTGCAGGGGGATGTTAGTAGTTGCATAAAAAGTTGGAGCTGTACTAAATGGTAAGCAGTAACTGATTTGCCTGAAGGTTTGCAGATTGTTCGGATCAATTCAGTGTTCAACAGTTCAGTTCAACAGTGTTTGTCAGACCTTAACTGAGAGTCCAAAATAATTCCAAGATACACAAAACAAAGACATATGAATGTAATGTTTTTCTGAAGCAAACAATCCAGTCACTCTGTACGGTTTAAAGTTGCTGTTAAGTGTAATCATGTTGCATGGTGATTCTGCACAAAAAAAACAAAAAAAAATGTAAACACATGTTCTGATGACAGACCAACACAGCATGCCATGAACTGATGCAGCTGTTTTGTACCTGAAGCAGGAAATATGCAATACTTTCATTCCCACAGCTTGCGGCCAGCATCAAGGGGGTTAATCCTTTGGCAGTGGTAGCATTTACATTTACACCGGCCTCGAGCAGGAGATTTGCAATGTTGTCATGTCCAATATAAGCCGCATACATCAGTGGGGTCCATCCTCCAATGTTTTTGCCATCCAGGTCCACCTCACGCCTGAAAAGAAACAAGATCATGCTTTAGATATCAACACACACAGTGAAATGTGATACAAAATCAGGACACATCTGCTGATACTGTTATTATCATTTAGGTACCCACTTTTTAATGCACTCTGCCACCACGTCGTACTGGCCGATGGAGCAGGCGGTGTGGAGGTCCAGGGGGACATCCAGCTCCTCAGGTCGTACCAGGGTGTCACCTAACCACAGGGAGAGACTGGCACCCAGCTGCTCTGATTCACTGGCTTCATCGCTCAGTTCAGACATTTTCTGCCTCTTCACTCGCCCTCCACACACCTGAAAACAGAGGTGACCCTGACACTGAGCACCAAAGTTAAACATGAAATGTTCAGGACTATAAAGCCCTGGATTTTTAATAGGCATGTTACCTTAGTATTAGACAGTAGCAGCGAGAAGTTGCGGTGTTTAACTAATGATAAACATACAAATAATACCAAATAACACTCACATTTGACTTAATATAACTTTAAGATTCATAGTGATTCGCATCTTTACCAGCTATAACTCAAAACTTAGCTCTTTTAGCTAGCTGACCGTTAGCTTGGTGAGATCACGGCTGCCCAGCATGAACTTTTCCTCACCAAAAAACCTACCAAATAAACCATGAATAAAATGAATTAATCAAACTATCAAACGACAATCCAAACTAACTAGTATTTCACAATGTAGATGAATGTCAAGAGTTAAAAACTTACAGTCAACAGGCAAAGATAGCGTTAGTTTGTTTTCTCAGCGGCTCAAACTTTTTGTTTTGAGTGTCACACTCAATTGTGCTCGTGTTGAACCATGCCCCGCCCTTTCCTGTCTGAAATTACTACAATACTTTTTCAACATTAAAAAAACACAACATAATACTGTATAGACAGTGTTGTTTAAAGTTTATTCCATTACCTTGTTTGTTCGTGTCAAAGTATTTGATGTATAAATCCACAGTGGCGGATATGATGCTGCGGCAAACAGCAAACAGGAAATAAATCATTACACTAAAAAGTAGAGGAGAAAAAGATACTTCAAACAAAAATAAATCATAAAACAACAAGAGAGCACAAAGGAGCAAGGTCGGCACTTAAAAAATAGTAAAATAAAAAAAATAAAAAAAAATAAAAAGTAAATAAGTAAATAAAAACAAGGATCAAGACAGTTTTTAGGACTGTCTGTTCTTTTTTCCCCCCATATATTTCAGCAATTTGAAGTAGCTGGCAAAAATCATATATCATATACATCATATACATCAACACTGTCAAAGAGCCTTTCCACTAACAAGTATGAATATGATGTTTAACCAGAATAATCACAAGTCCACACTATCAAGTGTCACAAGTATACATTAACTTCACTTTGAGGGGCCACAAGCCACAAAGACTGGAAACCACCAATGTAAGACAATGCTACAAAGAAGTGACAGTGTTAAAAAAGCAGTTATTTACCAACTTTTCTTTTTTTTTTAAAGATATATATTTTGGGCTCTTTACCTTTATTAGGATAAGACAGCCAAAGATATGACAGGAAAGGGGGAGACAGAGAGGGCATGACACACAGCAAATGTGCCACAGGTGTGAATTGAACTGGCAGCCGCTGCAGAGGACTAACAGCCCCAACACACACTGTGCACGACCCACCAACCGAGCCACAGGGGTGCCCCAGTTATTTACCATCTTGACTTATTAACAATGAACACTGACAGCCTGTTACTTGTCTGACTGTGACACACACACTCACCAAACATACAAACTACACACAAATATACACATTTGCACACATATACATTTCTTTTAGTTCCATTTCACTGCCTTTATATACTGTTCTCTTCTAAAAAAAAATTACAAACACGCACATTTACACACAGACCACCTTATTAATTATTCTATTCTTTTTTTAAAATTTATTTTAGTATCATTTTACTGCCTTTTAGTTGGGTTTAATTTTTGTTTTATTTCTGCAATGTTGAGGAGTCAAGAATTTTACTCTCTTATACTTGGATGATGAATCACGAGCTGTGATGCATCATGAGATGTGATAATAAGGGAATCTTGAATGAACTAGCAAATATGGTTGGACCATGACATTTTCAATAGATGCTATTTTAGTATTCAGATTTCCGCTCATGAATTACACCTTTAGAGGCTTGACAGGTGATAATTAGAAGTAATTACCAAGCACCCTTTTATAATCTCTTTGATGCCCACCCACGAAACCTATATATACACACACCAGTATGGTGCAAGCCTTTAGAATAACTATCACAAATCATGATCAAATTCAGGCATTTAAAGGATTTCAAGCATCCATAAAAACCCAGCATATTAAAAAAAAAAAAAAAAAAAAGATAATGTAAACAAAAATACAAACCCTTTATTTTGAAATACCGTACAAGCAGTCAGCAATTAAAGATTTTGAATATTCTGAATAATAGCATCAATTGTAAGTGTTGTTTTTCTCCCATTACCTCCAATACAGCCCTTTGTTTCACGTGCTTTTTGATTTTTTTTAATCACAAATAACACCCAGCACACAGTTCAGACCAGACTGTCCAGCCACAGTCCAACATAGTATATGGTGAAATGTGTCTTGGGGGTGGATCAGAGAAAATTAAAGCAAAACTCCTCCTTTGATGGAGTCAAGACAAAAGCTGACGTCCTTGATGTCGGGTCAGTATCCTGGGCTTTGGGTTGTTGCAGGTTCTCCTCTGTGGCTGCTGCCTGGGTCTTGACCTCAGCTCTCCGGTGGAAAACACTCTTCTTTGGACAATCTGACACATCTTTGACCCGAGCTGATGCAATTTCTGTTGGGATCAGAGAAATCTGTCAATTAATGGGACTTTGACCACAAGATGGACCTTTTTACTTTTGCTGTTCAAACTGCTCTGCTGCTGCAGTCCACTCACCACTCTGAATGAGTTTGTACTGCTTGCTCTTCTCTTCTTCCATCTTTTTCCTGTAATCTCCGGCCATGGCTCTCATCACTTGCCTCTTCTTGACCAGAGGAGCTTTGGAGCTTTTCAGAGTCTTCAGGGCACAGGAGGCTTCCTCCCCTGCAGGGAGAAAATATCCAACTTTGTTCACATGTGGACCTCAGCACATTGTGACAACCTGGATTTTTGAACTGAACTGATTTTTTCCCCCCTTTTTGAGAAACTGAATATATCTGAACTAAAAGAAAACCCATATTTGAATTGGGATTTTGAGAGTGAATATTTGAATGTCTTTGTTTTGCATTTTCGCTTTTGCTTGCTTAAATTTTAAAAAGAAGAAACTAAAACCTGACTGACTCATCTTAAAAGCCAGGAAACTAACTTTTTTTTTTAAAAAAAGAACTTCAAAAGTCAAACCATCACAACGTCATATCGGAGAAATATTTTAGATTTAAGCCTGTATTTAGCCCTAAACTTATGAAAAGATGAGCCAGGAATCATTTTAGAGACAAATGTAAACAGATGATGTGTAAGGTAGACATCATACTCTGTTTCGGTGTAGCCTTCTGGGACCTCATTCCCAGTTCCAGCTGCTCGATGCACCAGTCCAGCTGTCTGTTCAGCTGCTCTTCTGCACTCTGAAAGACATTCGAACATCACATCAGCTAATTAACTGGAACCCACCATTATTACTTTAAAGGAAAACATTTAACACCGACCAGCTCTGTGTCTTCGCCACCTTCAGCTGAACTCAGCTTCGGCTGCTGTGGCTCGGGGCTAGTTGTGGGCTGTTTCTTTCCAGATTTCTTCTTCTTCTTCTTGGCTTTTGATTGCACCGACGGCTCAGACGTAGAGTTAACCTCCTGTGACGGAGAAGGTTTTTTCTCTTGAACACCTGGAGAAGAGGCGTCAGGAGTCTCTGTTGTCTCCATGTCTTCAACTGGTTCAACAGGAGGAATCTGAAAGTTGAAGGCGAAAGCAGAGCCCTGTTTTGTGAAGGATATCCGGCTCGCTACTGGTTCGGTCCTGTCTGACGATGATGATGATGTTTCCTCCTGAGAGTTACTGACAGAGAGGAAGTTAAATTTGAAGGTGTTGTCACTGCGAGTCCAGAGGGGCTTCTCAGCACTGCTGGTGACAGGAGCGGAGCTGTTTGACCTGGGTTCAATATCTGTTGAATGAACATACACACAAACTTCTTACTTTTGAAGGCGTTGCTTTGACTTAAAATTGCATCAATTACCTCTAAGCTTATTTTAACTTTGACAGTAACTAGGCCCTGACTAATACTAGATTTCTAGGACTGACGCCAATATTAGGGAGTAAAAAAAATTGATATATCAGCTTATGTTCTTTAAACAGAATGTACAATATATAAAATATATATACATAAACACACAATTTTGTAATGATACCTCAAATGTTAATGTTAAACAATTGTGACAAACTTATATGTAACGGAGGCAGAATATTTTAAAGTTTACAATAAATTATATTGTCCAAAAATGATATCAGGGCACTGAAACAGTAAACTTTAACTTGTACTTTTATTTATTATAAATTAAAAAAAAAAACACAAATAGAGCAAAATATATGTATATATTAAACCAAGTCTAAGAAAAAGATCAGCTTTACTTAAATGGTGTCTATAATACTAACAAATGAAACGATCACATTATGTGATGTTTCCAAAAACCTCTTCATATCAGCAGATATCAGACAACATACAGTGTATACCAATATTGTTACTGACTGATAAACTGTGACAGGCCGATATTGGGCAATAATATCAGCTGACAGATGAATTATCGGCTCTTAATGTAACAGATGCAGCCAGATGTATAACACAGCCTAACATTAATGAAAATATTTAATTTCTGTTAAATCAAATTGGGCATTTTTGAAGCCAGACTCCCCAAATGTCCACACTTGAGCATGCAACAAGGCTCACAGGAAATGTTTTATCTCGTATATCTTATCTAATGTACCTATAAACATCAGTCTTTGCTCGGTCATGCTGATCCTTCGGTGTTGCAGGTTTTTTAGCTGAAAGGCGCCAGTTTGACTGAACGAGTTAACTCGACGCTTCAGGGACACATACACACTCCGTGAAACAGACGCGAGTTTTAAACAGCATCTTTTAAAACGCTGCCATTTTCTTAGTTTCCAGCAAGTCGTGTTGTTCAGAAACTTACCACTGGTGTCACTTGAGAATAAGTCCGGCGTGTAATGTTTCCCCAACGTGTATAGTTCCGCTTTAGTGGCGTCCTCGTGACCTGTTTGGTTTTAACACTGACACGCATATATATATTGTATATAATAAAAAAATGTTTTTAATCATGGCAAACTAAAAATACATACATAGACCTTACTATGGAGGCTCATTTCTGCTAACGTAGTGTGAGGAAGAGGATAAGGGACATGTAAGTCATTGTAATGAGAAACTTAAAGTAAAGTAGTGAGTTAGTATATAAAAAAAAAATGACTTAGTATGTCAAAGGACCAATGATTTTTTTGACAAACTTTCTCATTATTTTTAGATACTTATTCATTCTTTTAAGAAAATCTCTCATTATAATGGCTTACAGAACCTTTGTTTTAATCATATTGGTGGAAATGGGCCTCCGTTCCTTCCAGACCGATTTGTTTCCCATAGATAAGATAGTAAGAAATAAATTAAAACGAAGAAAATGGGTAAATAGGGATAAAGATAAACATTGATTGACTAGCAAATAAAGCTAAAAATAAGACTTAATTTATAGATATAGAAGAAAAAACTATTACAGCATTAACAAAACAACAACAACAACAACAACAACAAAAACAGCTACATTAAAAATCAAAGGTCAGGTACAAGGGAATAAATACATCAATACAAACACGACATCAAAATAGGAAAGACTTACAAGAACATATAGACATAAAACAGGTGTAAGCAATATAAATAGTGAAAAAGTGTAAAAAAATCAATAAAGGCTGTATCACTGTATGCTAATAAAGCTGACTTGAAAGTAGAAGGAACAGGTCATGTTATAAACAATGAAACAAGCTGGTTTTGTCACCAGGCTGTTGGTGGGTGGGTGCTCTCTGTATCCAGCTGAACCCTCCTCTTTTGAGACAGACACAAAGGATCAGGCTGTTTGTGTCCTGTAGGCCTGTTGCCTGATGGTTGTCAGGGATGTTTCCTAAACAGGATGCTTAGTATGATATTAAATGAATGATCCATCCAGTTTCTGCCAGAGGAAGCATGATGCTGGATTTGTTTGTGGTGCCCTGGACTAAACTCAGATTTTCACAATAGGCGTAGTTTACTTAATGTTTTCATGATAAAGCTAAATATACTTGTATGGGTTTGTGCTCATTACAGTGGATTTGGGGTACAACTGCATATCCCCTGTAATGTAGACTATAACCTAATATTTTCCATTATCGCCTGTTGTTGACCAAGTTTTCCTCCATCCATTATTGAAGGTGAATATTACTTATTTAGCCACATAACATAGCTATTACTTGTTCAACTGGGCAGCTTTGTTCCCATTTTGCTCCATTTATTGACAAGAAGAGGATCTGATCGTGGAGCACCTTATTTTAAGATATAATTTGATACATGAACCAAAAGTTAATGTCGAACTTAAAAAGAAATAGTTTCGGGTTTATGAATGAGTGCAAAACCATGTTAAAAGAAGGCGCTTTTCTTGTTTCATTCTGTTTCAAATCCAGAGGCAGTGATCCTCCTCTTTTCCCTCAACTAATCACGTTCCGTCAGGCGCCTCAGTCCGAACCAATCATGTAGGCTCAGGGGCGGGACTTCGAGCGCCGCTCCTCTCAGACTATAAATACCTCCTCCTGCTGCCCCGGGCAACATAGTCAATCGACACGCAAGAAAGACACACCACCTTCCCGGAAAATAAACACAAAAGGTAACGTGAGCGCGGGTACTGTCTGTATTCTGTATTTCTACGTTGTTGTATAGTAATAATTACGAACTAAATAGGTTACTTTGATTTCTAGGTTGTTGAAACATGTTTAAACACGGTTAGACCAACGTTAATCGTAAGCTAATTGACAATAAAACGGCGCGCTATAGCCAGCTAGCTAACTGTTAGCTTCATATTAGGTACTTTACAAACTTGACTCATCACGAAACGCGATATTCTGATCAAACGTATAATCAACGTTTAACTCACTCGGATGGTTTTAAATCAAATTCGATCAGATGGTAACGATGTCTTAATGTTGCTGTAAATGTCTGTGGTGGCTAGCTGGCGCCATTTTGCAACAGTCCATGCTAGCTTTGAATTTGGTCGCTAACGACAGCAAAGAAACGTGTGTGTTCCCTGTAGCTTAATGGTGGCGGGGCTTTGGATAGGTTTGTTTATTAAATTAAAACGGTCAGTGTGTCGTCGGACTGTCTTTTTGTGTATATTAAGAAACTCCTGCCTGACAAATGACGAGCTGCTGTTAATATAACGTTTGTTTTGTGTCTTATCTAAACGTTTAGCGTGGAAATATATCAAATTATGTTGAGCTTTATATTCTTTGAAGAGGTTAAGGAGCATAACTGAATGTCAATAGTAAACCCGCTTCAGTGTATACTTTACTAGGACAGTGATTCGGTCCATTAGGCATAATAACGGTGATGGTGGTTTATGTATTTTAATTCGTTATTTCTTTCGTCTTTGTTTGTTTTCTGACCCGCAGGTAAAGTATGGCTCGTACCAAGCAGACCGCTCGTAAATCCACCGGAGGAAAGGCGCCGAGGAAGCAGCTGGCGACCAAAGCTGCCAGGAAAAGTGCGCCATCTACCGGTGGAGTGAAGAAGCCCCACAGATACAGGTACACATGTTCAGAGGGTTCAGGTCTCGATGGTGATGCCAGCAAGACTTCTGTGATGGCAGTTTGCGGTTGTGACAAATTATGGCTTGACAAAGAAAAATAACAATAAATTCCTGTACCAACGTTCATGGCAAAGCATAATTGGAAATGTTTTACAGGCTGTGCATGTGGCTCTCATAAAAGAAATCACATCTTAGGTTTCACTTTCCCATCACACTGTATCAGCTTCTTAGAAATTAGTGTATACCATGTCCTCCTTTTCATCCTATTGGCAAAATCATATTCACAGATCTAAATTTTCATTCACAAACCATTGTGATTTTTGAAAAAGTCAAACAATATATTCAGTCTTGTTTACTAAAACAAGGAAGTTATCTTAATATTTTTGTAGCATGAGCTGTTTAATTATTTGTTCTAATTCCCTGGCTTTCTTACTTTGCATGTCATTGTTTTTATTTAACAATTTTGATTCCACCTCAGCATTTATGTTGTAGTTTACGTCTGACTTGTATGCTACAATGAACAAAATGAACATGTATGCTTTGGGATATTGAGGAAAGCATGTCTTTTGTTGTTGCAGGCCTGGCACTGTCGCTCTGCGTGAGATCCGTCGGTACCAGAAGTCCACTGAGCTGCTCATCAGGAAGCTGCCTTTCCAGCGCCTTGTCAGGGAAATCGCCCAGGATTTCAAGACAGATTTGCGTTTCCAGAGTGCAGCTATCGGAGCGCTGCAGGTATGATGCTTGGGATCTTTTTACAAGATATTGCAAGATAATTTCTATAAATTGTTCAAAGGTCTAACTTTGACTTTCTCTTACTTCTCCCCATGCAGGAAGCCAGTGAGGCATACTTGGTTGGGCTGTTTGAGGACACCAACCTGTGCGCTATCCACGCAAAGAGGGTCACCATCATGCCCAAGGACATTCAGCTGGCCCGGCGAATTAGAGGAGAGCGTGCATAAATAATGCATTGGATTTTATCTTTTTAGTGGGGGGTGGGTGGGGACTGACTGGGGTTTGTTTTGTAAATCTTGAACTATTACCAGCATGTGTGCCACCTAATTTGTCATTTGTAGTTTTGGGCATGTTTTTTTTGTACTTTGTTTGGCATTTCACTCTTGATTTTCTCCAACTGTCCTGTTCACTGTAGAATAGAGCTTCATATCTGTAAATGCTGAACAACAAAATATTCCACTGCCTCTCTCAGGTTTGCAAAACTATTTTAGAATCTGTACCTTTCAATCCTGTGTGCATGTAATAGGATTTCTTGTTGTGCTGTAAATAAACTTTCCGCTACCTCAAAAGATTGGCCTGAAATTTCTTTAACTGTATTCTGATCACATGGACTTTGGATAGATGACTAGATCCATAAATGCTTAAATGAGTACATGCCAACATTTTCATTGATTAAAATTGGCAGAGTCCAATTTGTACACTAACAGTGCAATTTAATAGCATCTCATTAGTCCCATTTCTATAAAGTCTAAAATCTAATGATCTAATCATTGGGTCTCCGTTTTGCACATGAGAAAAAGCTAGGACAGTAGACTGAGCTGTTTAAGTGCATCAGGTGTCACAATGTTATGGGGTCTGCAGTGTCCTGATCACAGCAAAATGCCACACTAGTTATGAGTGAAAAGGATGAATGAGTCTATACATTGATTTTTATGAAAAGGTTTCACATCTTTAACTGTAGTCATAATGGTCATCTTAAAGTTGATGAAGCCTGCAGAAACCCTGTGTTAATACCCATCTTTCAAACTTGTGTAAACAGTTTGATTCAAGTGGAGATAACACTGAGCCATTATGGAAGCATCAAGGGTCACCTCCTCAATTTGACAAAACACCCCTTAAGTTAACTTGGTGATAAAGTCCCTCTTGCTTGAAATACATCTGTTCTAACAGATAAAACTGGTAAATGGACACAGTATGCACAGAGAAACTTGAGGTAAATAAAAATAACTTGTAACTGAGTACATCAATAGTAGAAAGACAGGCCAAACCCAAAGTCGGTGGCTTGAATCAGGGCATTTTAATTTATATGTTTAGGTCAAACAAACACTCAACTAAAAAGGCAATGTATGGTCTAAATAAAACATTCTGTTGTTCATTCTTTACTGAAAAAAAGAATCATGAGTTTCCATAGCACAGGACGGCTTCACTACTACATCTGCAGCGATGTTAGAGCAATGAATTGGTGCCACAGCCACAAATACTACAGAGACACATTTCACAATAAATATAGCCTGAAATATATACAACCAAAGTCCCACATTTGTTAACTTGATTTATTTTGCTCCTCCTCTTCATCTGAAAGCAAGCCCGGTAAATGCTTGAACAAATGCTGCTCCAGCTTTTCGTCGATTTCTGACTCGCCTCTCAGTGCACACCACAGGAGGAAGCCGACGCCAAAGAGGCTGATGGGGAGGACCTTCCACCAGGGCCGCTGGTACTGACTCCCCATGGAACGTTCAACCTTCCAGGTTTTGTGACTGGCTTTACTGGTGGTGAACTTGATGGGCTCATTGTTCACCTTCTTTTCCTCATCTGTGGATTTGGCTGGCCTCTGAGAGCTCAGTGCGAGGGACCGCACACTGTTCAGTCTGCTGATGGAGAAGAATAAAAATACATCACTTAAGACTGACTGACTAAAGGGAAAGTAACTTTCCACGTTTACTTAAGTGCTGTAGTTATATACTGAATGCTTATGATGTACTTGTACTTCACTTTAGTATTTGTATTTTGGAGACTTGACTTCACAAATTTAGACACAAAACCAAAACCAAGTTTATTGAAAGAATACAAACTGCCTCACAAGGTACATAAAGTTGTTAGAATGACCTACTACCACAGTAAACTCTACTCAACTGTAATTTAGCATTTCACTTTAAGTATATTTCTCTGTCAGTATTTTTGTACCTTCATTGAATTATTATTTTTTCCATTCTTATAACTCTTAATTAAGCAATGGAGCTGAATATTTCTTGCTATACTATGTAAAGTGGATTTATGATAGTGATTAGTTTGCAATGAGACACAAAATCTGAGCATGTACAGATCAGCCTTAAAACAGAACTTATTTCCTAGGCTCAGACTGATGAATCGACCAGGCCTACATATGAATCAGTCTTATCTTATGTCACATATATTGACCAATACATAATGAAAAATTAGTCATCTGCTCACAGGACTTTGCATGAATGGATATCAAAACATGTGACTCTACTTGTATCCATGGAGTCAGGATTTTTGGTTAACAGAGCAAAGCGTGTGACTGTCACAATAATCAAACAAATATTCACCGTGACAACAAAGCTTTAATTACATATGAGCTGACAAAACTGGGTGTAACACTTACTACAGTTTAAAAGCAGATATTGAACCACACTAGGATACAGAGTCAACAGTTTCTGTTCTGCTTAACACAGATTCACACACTCACCTCACGGTCGATGAACCCTTATGATTAAATATCCTCTGACTGAAAGCAGCGCGTGGCAGACCGTTGAAAATTCGTCTTACTGTTGTAGACATCTCGGACAGCTGGTCATTTTAGGACACACAACATTGGGTCAAAGAAACCGTGGGTTTACTTATCAAACGCACCTTGGTTAGGTCATGTAACACATCGTTGTGCAACCTTGAATTCCGTCCGATGACGCCGATGAACCGCTGTTTCGGACCGTTCCACTCGTCAGGAAAATGTTGCTTAGAAGGGAACCCGAGACCCGTGAAAGATCTCGTGATAGTTAACATTTTAACCTCAATCACGATCCCGATGATTTCCCCGATGATAACCAAGGGTTTTATGTCCCTAAACCTACCTAGATCCTATGCAAAGCCTTGCCAAGTTATCAAACATAGTTTCTAAAATGTGCACAACGGATACAAGTCTCGCGAGAGTTTTGCATATCAAGGGTTCCCTTTAAGACATATCCACGCCACACGATCGGTCATGCTATTTCATTCAAAATATCATTATCACAATGTTAAGCTTTTATTATTAACATTAGGTGAAGATTAAAAGTCTTTTTGACAGAATAGTTTATTTGTGGGTGTGGCATAATATTCTTAACTAAAGTCCATGTAGTGGCTGTTCTATATTATTATATATTACACTTTGGATAGTTTGCCCAGTTAGATGCTTTATTTCATTTTATATTTAATTTGTTTGTTTTTTCATATTTTATCGTACATAATATTTAACTGATGTATGTATATGTGTGTTTTTTTTTCTCAAACATTAGATTATTTAATTGTACAAAAATGTCCATTTCATGTTCATAATGTTTGATAAAGAGAGAAAAATAGTTTTTAAAGTTCAGAGTTATTGCCCAGTTGTTATGAAAATGTAGATGTTAAATTTCCATTTTATCCTTTTTCATCAAATGCTGTTACCAAGGTCAAAAATTAACTTTGAACCACAATTTTATACCATGTTTTGTCTTGAGAAGCATATAGGACTACAGTATTTAGTGTAATTTCAGTCATTAGTACCAGCAGCTTTATATTTTTACACAGTATCCTGCATTAAATCTGATGTTCAGTTAAATATTTTAACGCTACGAGGGTCTTTGAAGCAGTTACAGCCGTCGACCAATCAGAAAACAAAGAAAGATATCCGTCCAATCACGTCTCTCCTTGGCGACATCACTTCCTGGTTGAGTTCCCATGCTTGTTGTGTGCCGACTTCTGCACGTTTTTTCGCCGTTTAAGTAAGTTAATGTGAGTATAAGAACAATGTGACTAAATAAATGTTCGGTCTGTGATTATGTTTTAGTGTTTACAGGATTTTAATGTGGCGGTCGTAGAAACCATGGTGCGTAGCGTAACATTTGTGTTTCGGTCTGTAAAAACTGTTAACATTTTCTAGTGAAATCGAGCATATTCCTGTTGTTAACCATGTCCATGGGGATATCAGGCTACCTGTAATAACAGTATAAAGTTGGGAATAAAGAGATTTCCATGCAGTTATACATACATTATTTTAGAATTCATATTAAATTGTACATGAGGTCAATATATTGTTTTACTTCTCTGTGTGAGTGTTAGGAGATGTTTTATACGGAAGATAATTCACAATAAAACACACACACAGATTATTATTGTGTGTCCATTTACATGCAGTGTGTCTGTGTATCTGTTCTTTAATACATGTATATGTATTTGTGTGTAGGAGTAACTTAACCCATGGCCAAAGACAAATCTTTGAAACCAGGCACGAATCCGTCTAAAAAGAAGAAGCTGAATTCAGTTGCCAGCGAGTTTCACGAGGAAGAAATCATGGACACTAAAGTAAAAAAGAAAAGGAAAAGGATGGAAGTGGAGGTGAGTAGCAAAATCACTTGTACCTATACCTGTTTTATTATATAACACAACCTGAAAACGATATAAAAAAGTAATTAATGTTTGTTTGTTTATTTCAGGAGGCTCCAGTACAGATTCCTGATGCGACCATCACATCAAATGATAAAAATAGGAAAAAGGAAAAGAAACGCAAAAAGAAACAAATGGCTGAGGAAACACAGAAGACAGTGCAAACTGAGGTAATAATGTTGGCTTTTGAATAATATAACATAAACACTTAATTTGAAGTGGCTCAAATAAGACTGTCATTACACCTGTCATGAACATGAAGGAGTCTCTTTGAATGTTTATGATTGATGCCTTTAATTGTCATTCAGTCAATTATGCCATTTTTAATCCCAAGTTGACAATGTTTGAGATGTCAGATAACAACAACAAGCGAGCTGCCTAATGAGCTGACTCAGTCCTGGTGTGCCAGGAGTCAAACCTCAGCAAGAAAATCACCTGGGTACTGTATGTATGTACTGTATTCGTTGTTACCAAACTGGCCTCTGTAGGTCTGGTTGTGGAGGTTGTGTTTGACCGTGGTAATAATTTCATGTTAAAAAAAAAAAGAGAAGCTGAACAGTTTCCTCAAGTTTGATTATGTCAAGTTGTCATGGCAGTTTCTGTTGTCTTGACTCTTAAGTTGTCATAACAAAGACATTATTGGCTTGATTAATGTTAAAGACATTTCAAACAATGTCAACTTTGCATTAAAATGACATAACTAACCAAATTAAACTTAATGACTACAGTCAAACATTCATTAAGACTCCCTTGTAGTCAAGTCAAGTTTCAACAGCAGTTGGAGTCCTTGCTGGATAGATGTTGTTATCTATTGTCTGTGTGACCTGCTGTGTGCAGTTGTTTTTTATTTGTGGGAAGTGCATCAGTTTGTGGAAGGATGTTAGCCCTTAAATGTGTGGACTGGGTTGGTCTGTCACACGTGCTTGCAGCTGGTAAATAGATGGACTTTTCTGAGGCTGACCTGTGCAGTTTGACCCATCTGCTCTTCTGCTGAAGAAAAAGCTTGAGTTTCTCCTGAAATGTCTCTCCAAGGAAGCTGTAGATGAGCGGGTTCAGGCAGCTGTTAGAGAAGGCCGCCAGCCTGACAGCATGACCTGTCAGGGGGTAGTCCTGCCACAGCGTGCCACCGCCTGTGTCCCCTCGCAGAAGGTGAACACTTATAAACACATTCTCTGGGAGGCAGCAGAGGAAGAAGACGAGCACCGCTGCTGAGATCATCCGCAGGGCTTTCTGCCTGCGAGGCCTCTGGTGTGGGTCGCCTTGCTCCTTCTGACTCCGCTGCAGAACCTGAGCTATTCTCCAGTAACATTGACCCAAGATACAGAAAGGCAGCAGGAAACCCAGCATCACCTCGAGCCACTGGATCTGTGTGACGTTGGCGAAGCAGAAGTGGAGCTCACCAGCATGCTGTCCCTGAGCTATCGCGAAAGGAAGCACGGTGAACAAAGACGAGGACACCCAGATCAGGCAGCAGCTGAGGCGTGCGCGTGGCATACGGCGCCCCATGAAGCCAGTCAGTGCGACGAAACGGTCAAAGCTCATCCAGGTTAAGAAGAATACGCTGCTGTACATGTTGGCCTGCTGGAAGAGGTTCATGAAGGTGCAGAGGCCGGCCATGTCGTAGTAACCCTTCTTTAGGTTGAACACCTCAATCAGAGAGTCAGCCACGAGGGTAAGGTCAGCCACGGCCAGGTTCACAAAGTAGAGGTCCGGGGCTGACAGGCGGCCCCTGTGGTCCAGGTTGACCACTAAGATGAGGATGTTCCCTATGAAGCCAACAGGGAACAGGAATATTGTGTAGAGGCCAGAGAGGAAGAGGCTGATGATATAATGCTCATGGGTCTCTGAAGCCCCCTGCAGAAAATCAGAGACAACAGCCGTGTGTGTGTCATTCAGCTGAACAGTCGAGTTAGACTCAGTGATGACTCTGTAGTTCATGTACATGGTCATGTCCCTATTCCACTTTTGTGTTGATCTTGTGGTAAGTTGTCATTGTTCTTAGTTTTGCACAGGTTTTAAGCCCATGTTGAGTCTGTGGTGCCATCTGTTTTCTCTTTCTGCACCGTGGCCTTCTGGGATGTTCAGTGGAGTTGATGGCCACTCTGCTCTAGACAGAAATAAGAAGTGCAATAAGTCAACAGTTTGTTTTCAGCTTCTCAAGACTTAGATTTAGTGTGAATAAACAAATCTGTGGAGGCCAAAATTACGTATGTGTACATTGTCAATGAATGACAAAATATTTTAAATTGAATATACTGTATATTGGTTGGTGGTTACTATTAGTTGATCAAAAGAAAATTAGTTTCCAACTATTTTGATTACTGATTAGTCGTTTCAGTCATTTCTTAAAGCAAAAATGTAAAAAAAAAAAATGCTGGTTCAAGCTTCTTAAATGCATCGATTTACTGCTTTTCTTTGTAATTTATTTATTGCCAACTATCAAAAGCATAAAGCCCAAGGAACAAGCCCCAAAAATGTTTTGAAAATTGTAATAGTTCTTGTACTACAGTTGTAGCATAAGAACTATTAATCGATTAGTTTTTCGTTCCATAAACTGTCAGAAAAAAGTGAAAAATGTTGATCACTGTTTCCCAAATGCCAGGGTGCTTAAATGTCTTATTTTGTCCACAAAGGTATCCAGTTCACTGTCTCACAGTCCACTGACACATTTTATCTGTACACTTTTTCTCAAAAAATGACTCAAAATGTTGAAATGATGATCAACATGTTTAAATTAATTTAATGGCTAAATTCTAAAAGCTATAAAGGCATAAAAATGTGTCTTTATTTATACAGCAGCTGGTCAAATGAATGACCCAGTTTTCATTTGAAAACTATAAGACACAATAAATCAGGAAGCTTTGAAGTAATTTAATCTGTGATATATATGTTGACATTAATATAAGAATAGCTTAAACGTACCTTAAAGTTAAGTTTTGTTGCACTCCATAGTGGTCCTTCTAATCATCCTTGTCCTTACGGTGGTGATTATGAAAGCAGGTATGACAGTGAGTATCTAAAATCTAGAGACGTGTTGTGGTGCCACCCACCACTTACAAATGCTCAGTGCAGAAACACACACACAAACACACACACACACACACACACACACACACACACACACTTTTTTTTAGGCAAACATGAAAACATTTTTGGTCACAGCTTCATTTCAGTTTATTAGTAACGTAGTAATCAGTAATATTGAGCGTTGCATATTTATCTTGATAATGGAATTATTTTGTTGCATAAATAATTATGCCAAGTTAGAACATGGAGCCAGCTTTTCAATGCTGGCATTGAAGTACCATGATTGTATAATGTTAAAATATATAAATATGGGAGTCAGGGGACTTTTAATGAAGTCAGACTTACAGTATATTTACACAAAACAAGATGAAGGGCAGGGCTAGCCTCACTTCTGTTTTTTTCCTGCTTCAGACTGTTCAACATTAAAAAAACTCACCTTATTTATCTTTTTATTTTGGTTTATGTGCACCTGCTTGAGACTATAGATTTTCCACATTACTGTTGTAACACATCAAATTTTGTATTTAAACAATTTTGTGACAAATATTAGATCTTAACATATTGCTACTATGTTTTTATACTGTGTGAATGAGGTCTGACATTTCACATGATGCCAACATCTTATGTAACACGGCAGCTGTATTAATTTTCCTACGGGTCCGTGGTTTTGTGCCACTTTGTGTTGGCACAGACGCAACATATGATCCATGCAGCTCAGCTATTCCTAGAACTGGTGCCCATCAGTTTCTTGAAAGGAGCTGGAAAGTTCATATAGGATGTCGCTTGTTTGTGGCTTGTTTTGGTTCCTGAATGGCTTTAAAACTAATGACATGAAGAATATTGACACTGCTGGAATAAACTGGATCTGGCTTTTATTTTCCTTTAGTAAATGTTTCCTATGTGGCATTCAGGGAATTACAGAGGTTTTTCCAGGCATTTTGTCTCAATGGGCTTTTGTGCAAACCATGTTAATGCAAACAGAGACCATTTCCCACTAAAAGAGGTGTGTTTATGAGCAGGTTCTAGACATATAAAACTGACATACTTTTTAACTTTTTAAGTCCTTTTTAACATGTATTCATAGTTCTTTATTTGTTAAAATAAATATAAACATCAGGGTTGCAACCAATGATTTTTATTATGATTAATCAGCTGATTATTTTCCTGATTAATTGGTTAGTCTTTAAATGTCCAAAAAAATGTGAAATATAGTCATTACAATTTCCCAGAGCCCAACGTGATGTCTTCAGAATGCTTCTTTTGTCCAACCAATAGCCCAAAACCCAAAGTCTCTTCATTTACTCTCATGAATGACAAGGAAAATCAGTAAATCCTTACATTTAAGAAGCTGGAGGAAATGTTTGACATCGTTACTTGAAAAATGACTGAAAAGTTTAATCGATTATAAAAAAAATAGTTGTAATCTTATTTCCTTTTGATTAATTAATTGATGAATTGTTGCAGCTCTAGCTTGAAGATCGCTTAGTAGAATGAAGCTCCATGCCGGGCAACAGATGGCGAAGCACCTACTGCAATGCCAACACAACTGCCACATGCAAGCAGTGGAGATTTGCAAAATTCCACCAACATTAGTCCACATAAGTTGTCTCTAACTGAAATGGCCTCTAGCAGTATTGAAGAGTTTGAAGGAATTTATTATGTATCTAACCATTATATAGACCTGTAACTATGAAGGATTTTAACTTAAATTTTTAAAAAGTATTAAATGTTGTTGTGATCTTGACCTTTGACTACCAAAGTCCAATCGTTTCATGTATGAGTCCAAGTGGTCGTTTGTGCCAAATTTCAAGAAATTTCCTCTAGTTGTTGTTGAGATATGATGTTCATAAGAATGCAATGACTTGAAAACATAATGCCCCTGGTCATGGCCATCACCTGCATGGAGCCATAAAACCTTTTTTTTTTTTTTTTTTTAAGTTGTTTTGTTTTGTTTTTTTTTCAAAAATTCTGAATCACAGAGGTCCTTCAGTACACATTCATAAATGTGCACTAAAGAATTACGGTGATTGATCCAGTAGTATTCCAGATAAGCAACAGACAAGCTTCAGGTTTGTTGATTACTCACACCCCCCCCCCCCCCACACACACACACACACTTATGCCTGGCACGAATAATTAACATATTGTTATTATAGCAACAACCAGGACTCTGCCAACATGTTGCACAATTCTGAAGATGTACACTAAAATATTTATTTTTTGTAAAATAAAAATGTACAAAAGAAATGAAATTTGAAAAATATTTTTGCAAACTTTTAGTCACTTGAGACACTAAAAAGGAGAATGCATGCATGTAAAAGCATTTGCATTGTCAAGAAAAAATACAAACAGCAAAAGCATGTAAAAAGTTAGCATAAGAATATTTCTAATACATCAGATCTCAGCAGTCTTAATTTTGATGCATCAGAGGAGCTCTGTTGTCATAGATGAGAGTTTTTGTCCTCTATGACTCGATGTCCTGCAGGGTTTCTGTGATCTCAATGTGGGGAGCTATGATGTTTCTGTTGGGCTGCTGGCGCCCCGGACCTCGACAGCAGTCCCTCAGCTGCCTAAACACTCCGCGGAGACTCTCTCGACATGGCCTGTGCATGAACAGCACCAGCAGCAGGCTGACACTGCTCCCTGAGAAGAGCACAAACTCAGCCACGCTAAGAAGCGCTCGCTCCCTATGGGTCAGAACCTTCGTCTTCAGTTGTGCTCCTCTCACCAGCGCCACGCTGTAATAGAGCTGGCAGAAAAACACAACCATGGTGACTGTCAGGAACACAGGCCCCTCCTCAGAGCCGGACAGGAAGCGTCCTTTAGATTTCCACTGTCGGACACAGCCACCTATCAGAAGTCCCACTTGGAAGATGTATGGAATCAAAAAGACCAAACACAACCTCGCAGCTGCGTACGAAACGCCAGCACTGACCAGATCCATAAAACAAACGACCACTTTGTTCAGATCTTCATGGGGTCCACGCAACCCAGCCAGCAGCAAAGAAATCAGGACAGGGATCAGGATCACCAGAGCCACACAGACCCCAGGCCTCCTCAGCAGGGCGTGGGAAGGCGGATCCAGAGTTAGGACATAAGCCATCAGCACTAAGATCAACAGGCCACACAGAGAAGCTGTGTTGATGGCGAAGGAGAGAGCAGCACAGCCCAGGCCTGTGGTCTGCAGGTAGGCAGGTCTGTAGGCCACGGCGTGGAGGGAGAGGAACAGGAGCAGCAGCTGGAAGCCACAAAAGGCCCAAAGGAGGCAGTCGAGCAAGGCCAGCTGTCTCTGGGCTCTGTAGGTCTGGATGAAGCTGTAGAGCAGGAAACAGGCGGCAGTGAATCCCAGTGCTGCCAAGAAACTGTACACATAGTTTGCTCTGGAGGTTATGTCATTGGCTGCAGTGACATCGCCAACATTGAAGGAGGTTGTCAAAGTGGAGGTGTATATGATGGTGGAGGCGTTACTAAAAGGAGGTGTGGTGCTGGCCTCAGTGGTGGACACGTTCAGGCTTTGATTAAACTGGAAGTGAAAAGAGAAGACACATGTCAAACATTTCCACCCATCATAGTACAGACATTATACAACATGAGCTCACAACAATACAACAACTGCTCTAGTCTAATAAATATGGCATGTATAACATATGAAAAGTTTTAAGAAATCCAAGTAGGGGGAAGTACTGAAAATTCTGAGATTAGTGATGCCACAATTTCCCATTGCTGCTCATGTTAAAAAAAAATGTATGTCATCTTGTCTGATGTCCACACAAAGAGTTCAGTGCTGTCCACAATCAATTAACCAGACACTGCGTTTTACACAAGACATGAAGTAGGATGCAGTATTTGTTTATTTATTTATTTACTTATTTTTATTTCTTTGGAGCAGTAAAGTCTAAGTTTATGTTGATGTTTTTAACTGAGATGTTCCTGCGGGCAGCTGATCCCTGATACTGGCCGTGCAGAATTAGTTCTGTTTACTTATGTTTAAGTTTGTGCTCATCATTGCCGACAAGGGATGAAAAGATAGTCAGTTTCATGATGAAAGGTTGAGGTTGAGGTTTTTAATATAAAACTTGGTGAAAGGATTTTGTTTATCAGTACTTCTGAACAATTTCAACACATTCTAACAATACCATGATAATACTGAAAACCGTGATAATTTGGGTGATTTGTGTGAAGTTCACCTCTTTTTTTTTCCCCTCAAAATGTCTGCACTGAACAGGCACTTTTGGTAGGGTCATTTTACACAGTTTTCAAAACATTCCCTTCATATGATTCCTTGAGGCTTTTTTCTCATTCAGAACAAATTGAGGACACAAAAATGATTGAGTTTATTTATGTTCCAATTTAGGTTGAGGTTAGCTCACTTTTGGGTAAAATGCCTGGACTTTCAAAGTTCAGATAAGTATTTATCACCTGCTGTCTGTAAACCAGCTGCTCTTTCAGTGCAAAAAAAAACAAACAAGTAAAATACATAGTTAAGAGCAACTTTGTTTGAGTTTTTAACTCATTTATCAGCTGTTTCAGTACATTTTAAACAGTGTTTACCGTTGCTCAGCTGTGAATCATTTAATGGTTTTTCCACAGGAACATACTCTTACAACATATAGTGCATTTCCTTCCTAAATGAACTCATCGTTGAGCTAAAATGTGAACGTAACTGGAAGCTGTCATTATAGATCTCTAACACTGACTATTTTTAATTTAAAAAAAACTTGTGTTTTCTAAAATCATTTCTGAAACCATATGTCCCTTTTGGCCACTCTTTGTCTGTTCCCCTTTGAGGAACTGCCTGCTCAGTAAAAACACATGTTTCCACTTACCATTTTCTGCCGTCGTCACCCGCTCCTCTTCTGTTTTGTATCCACCAGCCCGAGGCTGCTGATCGACTCAAACCTCTGAAAATGATGCTCGTTGCATGGACACGATCGCTCACTGTGAGGGACTTTTATATGTCTGTGGGCGATACCCCGCCAGCATACTTTCAGAGTGACTTCGTGGCCATGTGATCAAAATCTTTTCCTCCCCTCCCTCTTTTTTTTTCATCATCACTGTGCAGAGTGAGGTCCGTTAAATCAGAGAGCATACTGCGTCCCTTGTTTAACTTCCCCTGAGAGTTAAATGCAGTCTTTAAGTTGTGCTGTGGTTTCTGGCTGCAGCAGTGAAATGGCGTTAATATGGTTCTGTGTAGAATAAGTCATTTATTCTGCAGAAGAATTGATAGATAACCAGTTTCACCTTGTTACAGAGTGAAAATATTTCCTCTTCTTTTCTCTGTGGGAGTGTTGTCTCCTAGCAATGTTTCAGTCATGAAACTGAAATCCAATTTTTGTTTCGATTCAAATTTCACTCACATAACACCTGTTTTTTTTTCACTCTCCCATGTATGATTTGGCAATAAAACCTGACTAAACAGGTGGTTATTTTTAAACAGTGCAACTGTGTGGTATGAATAAGTGTGAGCAAGTCAGACGCAGCGCTGAAGGGATGTTGTGCACCACAATAAACCTCACCACACAGTAAATGTAAATGCGTGTGATGCTGACCTCATAAAGCTGTATATACAGGAAACGTCCCTCTGAGCTGCAGCAACAGGAAGTGATCCAAAGCAAAAAAGTGCATTTCACTTTCATTTGTCTCTTCATTGTAGAACAACTAAATGTCAAATTTGTTTTGCAGACAGCAGATATCAAACATTAGATATTAAAGCTTGGTTGTATCAACAAAGATTCATAAACTGATGAAATCATTGTTTAACTTAGCTTTATGTTGCAATGTAAACATTATATTCCAACCTTTTTACTTTAAATCTGTATTAAATTTAACTCTGTTGCACCAAAAATTTAAACTTCAATTTGACCTGTGATGTAGTGTTAACTTTAAACTTACACCTGAGGAGGTTTAACTTTTAAAATAGCTGCTCCAAAGGGATAAACTCTTCCCACTTGAGTTTTATGATGCATCTCTGCTTTCTTTCATTCCAGTTTATCTGTAACAGTCCGTCAGTTGGTGCCAGGCAATCACTTTTTTCCTCACAGTGCTGTTGTCTGTTTTTTAATCCTGTATGATTTGGCCATATTAGATCATTAATTTGGCCAAAAGGTTTTTCATAAAGGAGAAATTAGAGCTTCTCTGCCAAGCCATCCTGAGTAGACTAACTAGGCTAACTAATATTTTAGCTGGCTAGTAAACAATTTGACATTTTGTTAAAGAATACAGAGCAGCTGAAAGGTCACACTTTTTAAAATGTATTTATTGGCATTTTTATTTGTTTTAATTTCAGTACAGAAGCGTATCACTTCATTAAACTCTAAAATCTAAATCACTAAACTTTGATTTCCGAACTGAGAGTAGTTTTCAATTGTGAAACAGAACTCTGCTTAATTTTAAATCTGGATTTACTTGTTTTAAACCTAGTTTTCCTAAATGATGATTAGAACTAGGGTTGAATTAATATTTGCTGGTGCAACCCAGTCTTAAGGCACAAGGAAGATCAGTTCTGCACTGACCCAGAAAACTGAAAATTCTCAGGAAATGACCTTCAATGTACACAAAAAGTGAATTATTGTTCTAACATTTGTCTTATCATTCAATCACAGTCAGTGTGAGTTATTTAGGGATGTTTGATAATGGAATCACACGAACACAGAAAATGATAAGGGTCTACAAAGGAAGGTCTGCTAACGTAGATAACTCCTACAGGCCTTTTGTTTTGTTTTTGCGTGACAGATTTCAGATCCACCCCGTCGCCCAGAGGGGACACACAAGCTAGAGGGAGAGGAGGACCTGAGCCCTGAGGAGACGCGGGTCCTGGAGAGGAAGATGAAGAAGATCCTAAAAAAGGAGGAGAAGAAGAGGCTTAAAGCAGAGGGAGTGACCGCAGAGAAAACATCTGGACCAACTGCATCTCAACAGGCCTTAGATTACCTCACCTGGTAAGAGACGCTCTTATTTAGTACGGAGCACGCCTCCTGCCTATGATGTCATCACCTCTTATGTAAGAAACCAGAGGTCCAAAGAAACCGCACATCTGTATCCATGTAACCAGTAAACTCAAAAACACTGCTTTACTTTTCAGGTATTTAAGCCATGATGTGGATCCAGAAATCAAAGATGGTTCACAAACTGTCCATCTGTAACTCTTCTGACAGCACTAAATATGATGCGTTTCTCTGGTAACGTTTCACAGCAAAAATATACAGCAAAATATAATTAGAGCCGCAGCAATATATATCATCTCTGTAGCAACATGTATGTTTTCAGATATGAGAACGTTTTTTAAAACAATGCTTTGAGTGATTTAGATGTAGCACAATGGGAGACATTTATGAGAACAAGAGGAAGTCTCTGGCAGGTGTTAGTGCCATGAAGCTGTGCTTCTTGTTTTACAGCCTGCTCCTAATCCACTTGCAGTTTTAAAAGAGTCAGCAATCGACTGATACCGAACACATACTACTGATGTTTATTTTGCTATTTATTTCTATTTCATTTTCGTTTAATTTCTTAGTGTTCACTTCTAGAATTGGTTGACTATGTATATGTTAAATTGTTTAACATGTTAAAAAAAATTCACTTATATGAGATATAAATATTCTTTAGTAAAGTCATTTGTTTAAGAAAGGAGCCGTCTGAGTACTTTGCATAATCATCAGTGCAAACTTGGTGCACAATCTAGAGGAAAGGTCACCAGGCCCAGAATTCATTTCAGCTCAAGAATTCACTATATTGACCACCGTATCAGTAATAAGTGAATTTTTCTCCTCTAAAATTAGTATCATCAGTCTAAAACAAAACATATTGGTTGGTTCAACACGTATTTGGGAATCAATATAGCCCTCAAAACAAATGGGAGTTATCTTATGGAGTCTTTTTGAGGTCTTTCATCTTCAGCTCTTTGGTAAATGTTGAGGTTGTTTTTGTTTGGTTGAGCCTGGTAAAAGAATTGTATTGTATGTTAAAGCAAAACCACACTGACTTTACTTATAAAATTCAGTTTACGGGTCACAAGGAGTGCTGTCAAGTCTGGGAAATTTGTTTCTAAAGTCTGACAAAATAACCGATGTTGTCATCAGGGACATCACATTTGCTTGTGACAAAATAGAAAGCTTGCAAAATTTGAGGTAGTGAGTTTGAAAGATATGTGTTCTCCAGACAAGCAGGGTGTAATGCTGCAATCCATCGCAAATCAGAAGTCAATAGTTCAGAGTCGGCATTCCCGACTTCTGATCCAAATGTGTTTCAGTGCTTCTGCTCAGGAAAACATGGACGCCCTCAGCAAACTAGTGTTTGTATGTCTCTGATCATCACAAGCATCACCACAGCAGCTGATTTGACAGATAAGCACACTTAAACATCAAGCATAAATCAGCTAACTGGAAATTCCAACTACAAAGTTGTCACAGCATGTCACACGAGAAGCAATACATATAGTAAAAATGAATGGAAAAGTAATAGTGTTGTCACGATTGTGGAATTTCATGGACTAACATGCCAACTAATATGTTAAATGAGATGAGTGGTGACAAGACCACAGCACTGTGAGTAAGTGAGAGGAGCTGGGACTAGGTGGGCACTGCAGCTGTGTGTGTCAGCTCTCTGTCAGAGGGAAGAGAGAGTGTAGGTGGTACCAGAGTATCTATACTGTGAACAAAAAGAGTATTGAAAATATTTCAAATATTCAGTATTGATATTTTTGACATCACTAGAAGGTAAGGTGTGTGTGCCATATTGCTGTGATGTCAGGTGTGTTCATGTCAGCGAACTCAAGTTTCTGACTTCTAATTCCAACTTGAATGACCTTTCCACTGCACTTTTCTTGAGTTTTTTTCTGAGTTTGAGGTACAATGGATTGTAGTAATGAAAGATGTAATAAAGTTGCATTGTGGGAAATGTATGATCTAGTGTCTAAAAGCTCAGGACATCTTGGACGACTTTGATTCTGACCATTCCTCTTCTATCTCTTGTCTGTTACACAACTATACAGTGAGCACTATAAAGAAAACGAGTATAATAGCTCAAACAACAAACTGGTATGAAGCAAAAACTAATTTCTTATGATTCTTAATAATTTCCACTCCCTCTATTTATGTGCAGTCTCTGCTTTTTGCAGTAGTTCACTGATGTAATACTGCAGCCCACACCTACAGCTCGCTCTGCTTTTGTCTTTGCAGCTGGGCTGAAAACCATACAGAGTGGAAGTTTCAGAAGACCAGGCAGACGTGGTTACTGCAGCACATGTTTGACTCAGAAAAGGTAAAATAAACCTGCGTGAGCTGATGAGATGATGGGGGGATTTTTTTTTTCTCTGCTGAGGTTTAGAGGGAGGGAGATTTTGAGCTCAGAGCTATGTCTTCCTGTTTGATTAGACTGTGAGTTACACCCAACTCGCTGCAATCTCCATTCAGAAAGAATAACGATATGGTTTTAAAGGCTGATGTTTTTACCATGGTTGCGCTGTTAAAAAAAACTTTTGTAGAATGGAAAGGTTAGTCTACAAAAAGTTGATTAAAAAAGTTCAGAATTTCACATCACCTGTGTATTTCTTGCAGTATGAACTTCAATCATGAATTGCACTCAAAATAAATTTAAAGGTCCTCATTAGAATTACGTTGTTTTAGAAATACAATATAATGCATATTCACTATAGATAACTACTTACTCATTTTTTGGACACAGTATTATAATATGTGGTAACACTTTGAGGGGGTGTGCATGAGTCATTAGACTGTAATAACCATGTCATGAACTTAAATAACCTGCAATTAACTTCAATGAGTCTTTATAAATGCTTGACTTGTCATTAAGTGTATTTAGGTCAATTATGTCATCTTTAATACAAAGTTGACATCGATTGAGATGTCTTCTTTATGACAACTTGACCTTAACCAAGAAAACATAACCTAATAATGTCTTTTTCACAACAACTTGACCTTATCAGACTTAAAGAAGCTTAGTTTGACCACAGCTGTTCATGAGACCATTATAAACGATCTTTTAATATCCTCATTCTCAGATTCCAGATGAGAAGTTCTCTGTGCTGCTGCAGTACCTGGAGGGGCTGCGAGGGGGAGCCAAAGACACCACGGTGCAGAAGGCCTTGGCCCTCGTGGAGGAGTCAGGACAAGCACCAGAGGACACAGCTGTCCAGCAGAGGGCGCACAGAGCCAGAGAAGTTATCCAGCTGCTCTCTTGAACCCACCACCATCAAAGAAAAGCATGAAATGAAAAAGAAAAAGACTGTAACGTGTTTGTTGATCAGTGGACTGAATTATTGCCCTGGTCTCAAGCAAAGACTTCAAACTTGCTGTTTTATGTGTAGTTTATTTTTTATTTTTTTGAGTTGTTCTTTGGGGAAAGACGAGTTTTGAGTAAATTACCAGTATTGCTCACATTTTTTCATTTTCTTCTCTGTTTCTGGACATAATTACATTGTTATCGGGAGTAATCAGTCACCAAATACATTTTAAAAAATATGAAACGTATATTATTTTTTTTTATTACAAGTTACACTTAACATACATAAGTTACCAATGACACTGTAGCTGATTTTCACTACTCTTTACAGCTCCAAATGTAAGAAATTGAGAGTCCATTGCCCAGATGAGGACAGATGTAAATCCCCAAAGATGATAAAGAAAGCTGGGAGACTGCCGGAGTTTAAAGTCTCAGGAATGTTTGTAGTTGAGACATGTTTGTGCCTGTCAAAGCCCCGTAATCTGTGAAGTCACTGATGAGAATAACTTCTCTCATCCACTCGCTGTTTAAGATGGATAAATGTTTTGATTTTACACTTAACTTATCACAATAATGCTTTCCAGCTATGTTACATATATGTGCATTTGTATTCATCTGCTAATTCGAATCTCCTCCATGCTATAGAAAGATATATAGTAGGTACAGGAGCAGCTGCAGGATCAGAGAGAGTGTAGACTTCCTCCTGCTCTACAGAGACATGTTTTGACTCTTAACTCAGGTTACAGACTTTTCAGGAAGGAAACTCTATATGTGGGTGAAAGATGATAACATCACTTCCTGGATGTATACATATACACAAAAATGCAGTACACTTAATATTCCAAATACATTTTGAAGAAGAACTCTCACTGTATCAGACTACATGCATAAATAACACCAAGAGACCCAGAGGAGAAATTTGGCATCTCCCTGGGAGACAAATTTACAAAAATGCACCATGAATTGCTATAACAAATACATTTATTAACTGCTGATAATTAACAACAGAAACCACATGACTGTCTCACTTCACCACTGTCAAAATAGTTAGTTGAAAGTCTCTACTTTGCACAGGAAAAAAATCTTTTTACATTCCCAGATGCTGAGAATGCTTTGTTGGGAGATGTCAAATTTGTTCATTTTCAAGCTCTCATGATTGAACACATCCCCACATTAAACACATTGGGGCATTTTGAATGTCTTAAGTTAAGACACCATTCATAAAAAGCAAAAAGTCATCACTGGTTATAGAGCTATAAGTTTGTGCGTAACTTGCTCTTCTTCTGTTTTAGTTAAGAATGTGAATTCATGTTTCATAACATCATTATGCATTTTACTCAATAAAAACGGGTCTGTGTCACATGTTGGATCACAACCTGTTTGGTAAATTTGCTGTCAAAGCCTTATCTGTTCACATCCATCTCTAAATTCAGTTATACCATTGCAAATGTTGTACCTAGGGATGCAGGTAAATATTATTTTCATTATCGATTAATCCGTCAGTTATTTTCTGGATTGATAGATTGGTTGTTTGGTCCAGAAAGTGTCAGATGTCAAATGGTGAAAAATGTTGATCAGTGTTTCCCAGATGCCATGTTAATGTCCTCAAATGTGTTGTCCACAACCTGAAGATATTTGGTTTACAGTCAGAGAGAAGATACCAGAAATATTCATATCTAAGACACTGAAAAATGTTTTTTGTTATAAAATAAATCAATTATCAAAATAGGTAGCGATTAATTTCATAAGAGATAAATAAACTCTTGTAGACATTTTCCCATAGTGCCTCTTACCTGGAACAAGACACCCATTTCAAAAAGTGAGCAGGAGAAAAATATGGTTTGAGGTTTGAGTCTTGACCTGTAGCTGCCTCTTGGGACCTGATAACATTCAACTTTTTATCCACTCTCACAACTTTCCATTTTCTCTTAAAACCATGTTTTATTTCTCAATGTGTAGCATATTTACAGAATATAATTCATTGACATGATTCCTTCTGATGAAAGTCCTGGAGAGAGCCAGCTGAGCGTCATAACTCCTTAAAAAAAAAAAAAAAAAGTCTGACAAGTCTGTTATCCACAAATGAGACCAGCGAGTGTCCATGTCGCTCATGTTGACAACAAAATTTTCAGATCTATTCAGTCTGCACATTTGGAGAGGGCAGACTTTCACTGTGGATCAGAAAGGCCGTTGTCTCCCCTCAGATGTGGATCCTTAACTGTCACGCTTGCTGTGGTTTTTGCTTCGTCTACAACATAGAGCAAAGATACTGCACATAACAATTCTATTCAAGTTATTACATACTGTATAAAAGTTGAATTAGTGAAGGCAACCTAGTTGTGTTCACTTACTTTGCTTTGAATCAAAAGGAATATTGTGTTGAGTGAGGAGAGCACGCAGTCTCTCAATCTCTTCTCTCTGTTTTTGAAAATCCTGTATGAAAAAAATATATGAAGAGAAATAATACTTCTGTCCCACATTTTAAGCAGTATTGTATTATGCATTATTATGTAGGCTATCATTTGTAAGGGTATATAAATACACACACCTCTGTACATTTCTGTAAAGAGTTGTGTGTTCCTGTATCAGGTGTAACTTCTGGCAGCTTTATCTTCACTTTTTGGCTTTTCAGGAGACCAGCATCCTCAAAAATATCCCTCAGAAGATTGTTGTATCCCTGCAGCAAACATACATTGTGTGTTAGACAAAACCATTAGATAAATTACTAAAACTGGAATAAAAATCATAAATGAGGACTATATTGACTATATGTCTGTGTTTAAATCACTATGAGAACCTTAAGTAGACCTATGCATTTCACCAGCTTGCAAGAGATAAAGCCAGTCGGACTGTTTTATCTGTCAACCAAACTGGTCTTTACCTGCTCAGTAATAAGACCTTCATAGCGAGCCTGCTCAGCTTCATCCCATTCCTTCTGCAGCTTCTCATTCAGTATCGGGTACACTAATAGAGAGCATACAAATGGTCAGAAAACACTATTAACACTGCTTTATACCATCACTGACTTGTGCTGTTAAGATTTTGTCTTACCTAAAAGAGAATGTGGATGGCAAACAAGTGGAGTCTCAAAGGTTAGTGAGTACACACAAGTACTGGGCTCTGACACTTGAGCAAGCTTGCTGCTTGCACTGCAGACAAAAATCACCTGCAGAAACGTGTTAAACAGCAAATTGTGAGAATGGCTGATTAGAGAGTTGTCTGTCGGATATAGCTCTGGAGTGACTCTTCCAAACTTTTTTTTCTGAGTGTTTAATTAAATATTAGGTCGTAGTAGTCATAGTTGTAGTCGTAGTTGCTGCTTTGTTTTTCATTTATTATCTCTAAACTGTTACATAATCAGTCTTATATTTAAAAAGAGACACAGACATTAAAAAAGAGGCCGATGGAAGCTCATACATGTTGTTAAATGACTACCAGAATATGTTAAGACATTTAAAACTCCACTAACCTTTGTTTCCCTGTTTCTGGTGCCACAAGCATCCCCGTCTCTCATCCACATGCCTGTGAAAGTGTTGTTTACTATCTCCCACTCCTGCCAGATCCTAAACCCACACATGGCTGTGTGTCAATCATTCACATATTGATATTTGCAACAAAGGTAATGGTAGGTAACGTAAGGTAACGTTATCTTACCCCAGTATCCCACTGTAGGCATTCCATCTAAATGACTGCTCATGCTGGGTGATGTTGTGAAATGGACAGAATTCATATTTATACCTGCAAAATGACCAGATAACAGGCATGGGTTCAACAATTAGCATCCACAACAGGTCACTGTAGAGAATCAGCTGGAAGGGAATAAAAACACAAACTGTCTTCACATGATGTGACTTAAAATACTTACGTTGACTCTGTGAGACTGAAGCACTTTCCAGTGAGCCGATGAAAATGCGCAGGGCCTTGAAGAAGACATTAGTGTTGATGTAATTAAGAGAATTCAGTGAGTGGTTAATCAACAGAAAATGCTGTGATCACTTTCAGTAAACATCAATTGTTTACCTTTTCTCCCTACTAACATTCAAACACAGGTAAAATAAATAAATACAAATACTCTTTCTGAATCCTGTGTATTCTGTAATTCTGGCACAGAATCACCTGTACATTACTTTTGTGAATGCGTCTAATTTAAATTATTCTTAATTTATGGTTAACTTGTTTTTGATATGTGGGATTAAGATTAATTTACAGAAAAAATATGTTATTCTTTCTTATGGGAAAAATGATCAAAAAATAAAAGTCATTAATTCAGTTTTTATCCTCTACTTTTATACTGTAAGTTTTAGATCCAAAAATGCAAAATGCAAGTATGGAATGAGACTGTACTTTGAAACACCAACAGGACTGACAAATCAGCAGATCATCAGGACTATGGCCATGTATAATCCTTTACAAAATTCTTTTTAATTTAAACATGTATGTACCCCTTTTCTTTTTGTTTTTCGTTTGTCATTAGTTGTTGGCTTCTTTCTTTTATTATCCTGTTATGATCATTGAATAAAAGACGTTTTGGGGAAAAAAGATTGACTAATTCAAAATTAATTTTAAACAATAGAGGAAGACATCTAAACACAGGATTAAATATAATATAGGGTATAAATTATGTGAAACAATTTACCAGACACTGGAGATGGGGTCACTTTAGGCTGTAGTCTGCTTCCCTGAGCCAGAAAGGGATTGTTCAACCTAGACAGAAACACAGAGGATGAGTCAGACAGAGTCTAATTAATGTCGACAAGGTGCACATTGTAACAGTCTGATATGTTTTATCTTAATGTACCCAAATGTGTTTGGCTCCTCGACTATCTTCATTTTACCGGCGAACCCATGGTTTGCTACGTAAAAAAAACAATTAACACACACCATTACAACATAATGTGGCGCATATGCTTTGGCATTAATGAAGTAAAACAGGATGCACTCCGATGAGTATATAAACACTTACTGAAAACAGACGCACAAATCATCCACAACCATAATAAATTATTAATTCCATTGCACAAACAGTCCATGGCTAATTTTTCAGTGACTACGTGCGGTTTTTCGGCTATTTTCTAGCTACATTTCCTATTCTTTGGCTCGGACGTCAGGTGACAGGTCACATGATCAAACAAAGATGTGCGCATGCGCATGTGTGTTGGACTACGACGTGCTTTCCACGATGTAAAGTGGCTAGAATCAAGTTAACTCTTTTTTTTAAGTTATATATAAAAGCATTGCAGGGTAAATTGTGATATCGCGAGAATATATTTAATTTTTATAACGTGCACGCGTAGGCAAAATACGAAACATTTACGTTTTGCGAGATAAATTCTTCAGGCATGCTGGTGTCAGCGGGATAGCTATCTAGCTAATATCGGAGTGAAGCAAGTAAACAGATGCTGGTCAGCTGTAATCTGGCATCAGCTAACTAGCTGTCCACCGGTTGCAACATGGGACGTAAGAAACAGGGCAAGTTTGTCCGCCCTGACAACAAGGGCAAAGATAAAAGGCATAAAATGAAGGGGAAATCCATGGAGGCCTTTACAGAAGAAATGCATACTGCTTTTGAAGGTAATAATACATTCAGTATTTGCAATCCAAAATTGTGTTAAACTGTCTCATGTTATTCATGTTGTCTACAAGACCAAGATTTGACAGTGTGCGATAGTTCTCTTGTCTAAAATGCTAAATTGAATATTCTAGAAATGACAAACGTATCCAAATTATAAGTAAAAGATTTACATGACATTCCTGTGTTTTGTTACAGAGACATAAGCCTTGCTGTATTAATCTCTTAAGTTCATAGTTTATGTGTAAAATAATGCTGACTGTTGATGTTCTTTCAAATATGTTTATTTTAAATGAAAGCACACCACCTCAGTTAACTCATGCCATAGAAGTAAATATGTAGTAAGTAAGCAGTCTTAGTTATTGATAATTGGGGTACAAGAGGATATAAATATATCTGAGAACCATGATATTATTTTTTGTGATACTGTGTCCATTCTCAAAAACACTTTTGTGATAATGTGATTACATGCAGTGTAGTTATCTATCATCACTGCCCTTATTGTAAAAAAGTAAACAATTTAACTCAAATTTTATGTATATGGTGGTGTGTTCTTTATGCTATGTCAATTTACTAAACTTAGAATAAAAAAAATCAATAGATCACATTGCTATACAGTATCACAATATATTGATCTTTTGACATATGTTGACAACCCAAGTAGATAGATGTCATTGAGGAAAATGTGCAAAATTATTAAAAATGAAAACTGAATTTGTAAGTAACTTGTATTTGAGTAAGCTTTTTCACACTCGCATCATAATTACACTTTGTCCTCTGTCACTGTGCTTTTCAGCAAGTCTTCACCTAGAGGAGGGAGCAGAGGCCCCTCTGGTGAAACTGCCTTGCCCACTTGCCATGTGGGAGTTGGGTCACTGTGATCCCAAACGCTGTACTGGCAGAAAGCTGGTACGCAAGGGCTTTGTACGCAACCTGCGCCTCAATCAGAGATTTAACGGACTCATACTGAGTCCTATGGGCACAAAGTATGTGACACCAGCAGACAGGTAGGTGTCAAGCTGTTTCCTCCACATAACACCCATTGAAATCACTATTCTCCAAGAATCTAAATGTCCAAATGTTCTTAGTTTGATTTTGTGATATTTTATTGTGATCAGATGGCAATGAATTACTTTGCGTTATAAATCTTTATCCACAGAGAGATTGTGGCTCATAGTGGGTTAGCAGTGATCGACTGTTCCTGGGCCAAACTGGAGGAGACTCCCTTCAACAAGATGGTTGGAACCCATCCCAGGTTACTGCCATACCTGGTGGCTGCAAATCCTGTCAACTACGGCAAGCCTTGCAAGTTGTCTTGTGTTGAGGCTTTTGCTGCCACATTCTGTATTGTAGGTAAGGCTTTAGCTATAGTTACTCAAGAATTGTGCACTGTATTGTCCTCCTGACTGCTTCTTGTATCCTGTTACACGTTGTGGCAGTGATGCTATAACACACTGTATCTGATTTTGCAGGTTTTGAAGAACTAGCAGTGCTCTTGTTGAAGAAATTCAAATGGGGGACAGTGTTCCTGGAGCTCAATAAAGTTCTGCTGGATCGCTATGCTGCTTGCCAATCAGAGGAGGAACTGCTCTCTGTAGAAAAGGATTTTCTCACATCCAAACCAGAGGAGGAGGAGTTTGGTAAAAATGGGGCAGAAATCAACTGGGGTCTTATCCAGTGTTTTCCCTACATATTTGTGAAGCAGAGGTAGTTGGGGTCATTTGGGTTTTAGTCCCACATCTGTCCTTATTTTAGTTTTGGCCTGCCTTCATGTGCAACATGTAGCTATAAAATAGGTTATATTTTATAATAGTGAAAGCTCCTCTTAAAAATGGCAGAATCATGATTAATGTTTCAAGGAAACTGGACTAAAATATAAATTCATAGTTGCTCCAACACTTGTAGTTTTATTTCTACAGTGACTCATCTTGTTTAATTGTTATTAGAGAAACACTGGTCTCATACTTATTTTCAGGATGTGAATATCATAAAATATAGTTCTTCAGGCTTTTAAACTTCATGAAATACTTATGAGTAATATGACTCAGCAAAAACTAGGGGTCACTGTAAGTTGTGATATCTGACCCATAATTCTTGGAAGCTTTTTCCAAAAAATGTTATTACTGATGTGAGTGTTCCTTTTATTGTTTCCTAGGCTGATGTTCAATAATAAGATGGAGTTGCCTTTTATTAACTTCAGTAATTTGATTCTATTTGAATCGCTTAATAAATCATTAGCAGTGGGCAGGGATTTAGAAGTCTGGATCTAGGCTAATTGTTTCCCACATTTCTGGAAAAATGCATTTTGTTGCTGGGTTATGACCTCTACTGCCAAGCAGTTTTCTTCTAAACAAAAGCTAATCATCTGTCTCATTCACAGATCCATTTGATGTTAACTCAGGAGTAGAATGTAGGAATCTCAACAGACGGCAGTGGTAAGCAATTTATAACTTCAAAAACTTTTTTCTTGGAGTGATGCATATATTAATAAATGAATTGTCAGTACTGATCCAGCCACGTTATTGTCCGCAGTTGGCCCATTTTTAGAATTAGCTTTTTTAAAAGTTTGTTCTCAAAGTAGTGTGTCATAGTATACAACTTATAAATTTGCAACAGAACGTGACCTACCCAAAATTAATGCTGATTGCTCACAGAAGGAGTTAGTGTCCGTTTGAGTCATAACAAGAGTAGATGTTTATAACATTTACGCTGAGCATTATGTTAATGGAGTCTAGCAGGCAGTAACTGAACTCCAACTCCAGAATGTGTATTATCAGAGCAGTGGGCTTTTGTTTTCAGGAGAACAGGCTTACATTTACATTTTTACATCAATTGCCAATTGATAGAGTTATAAATAGTTGAGCAACTTACAGTGTAGGACTCGTCACTTGTTATTGTCTAAGTATAATGTTGTTCTCATCTTGCGCTAGTATAGGGTCACTATCATTGTGGTCTGCTGGCAGCCTGCCTGAGCTTTGAGTCTGGGGAGTAGGTGCAGGAGGAAACATCTTATTTTAACCATAGAACGTATATTAGATAGGGATTTAACCTATTTAATATGCCTATATACCTATTTAATATTCTTAGTTCGTGTTCCACGAGTATGGATACTAAGTTTGTCAAACTGTTGTATTTTTCTGTGTAGTGCACCTGAAGATGATGATTCCAGTGAGGATACGGACACTTCAGAGGACAACGAAGATGAGGCAGAAGATGAAAAAACAGAAAGTGACACTGAGTCGAGAACAGTCCCACATCATGATGATGAAGAGGAAGAGACTGAATGAAAGACATCACAATAAAGCATATTTTTCTTCAGTGGATCTTTTACTACAAGGACTGGCAAAACTTTTTCAACACACAGATGTATATATATATATATATATATATATATATATATATATACATATATATATATATATATATATATATATATATATATGTATAACCCTGATTTGGGACGCTGTGTAAAATGTTAACTTGCTTTAGTAGATGCAGCAACAAATTTTGTTTACTGACAGTTGTTTTCCCAAATGTTCCCAAGCCCATGTGGTATCTTTACAATCATGTGTTCTTAATGCGATGCCATCTGAGGGATCAAAGGTCACAGGCATTCACTGTTGGTTTTTGGCCTTGCCTCTTGTGTGCAGAGATTTCTCTGAATCTCTTAATGATATTATGGATTATTGATGGTGAAATCCCCAAATTCCTTAAAATTGTGTGTTGAGAAACATGCTTCTTAAACTGTTTAAGAAACTGTTTAACTGATTATTTGCCCACATAGTTTTTCACAAAGTGGTGAGCCTCGTCCCATTGTTGCTGGCAGATGACTGTGCCTTTCTAGGATGCACCCAATCAAGATACTGTCACCTGTTGCCAGTTCACGTGTCTACTTTCCCAGTCTTTTGTCACCCCTGTCCCAACCTTTTGTAACATGTTGCAGGCAAATTCAGAATAAGTATCTATTTACAAAAAACAATAAAGTTTATTAGTTTGAACATTAAAAACATTGTACTGTATTCAAGTTAATATTGATTGAAAAGGATTTTCAAATCATTGCATTCTGTTTTGATGCATGTTTTACACAGCGTCCCAACTCTTTTGGAATCAGGGTTGTAAACCAAAGGCAGTTTCAGGCTATCCAGTTTTGTACAAGTATACAAAAAATAAAATTCTACAATAAATTGTATGTTTTTAATGTAAAGAGTTTATAAATTATTAAAAATGTATATTCTTATACAGGGTTGACAATCTGGGCTGGAGGCACATGGTTGATGATGCATGATTTCAGCCTGTTTCTACTGAAAAGTTTAGTCAAGATGGTGTAAAAGACCTGTAGATATACCTCGCTACAACGCTTTATTAGTCAGTCTGAAACAGACCGGCGCAAAGACGGTTTGTAGGCCACGTTTACTGCGGTATTTGAATATGAACAACTGCTGCCGTCTGACTCAGTCCGTATCAGTAAGATGAAGTTCAGTAGGTTGTAAATGTGGCGAGGGGGGCGGACACAGCGGGACTCTCCTCTGCTGTCCTGCGGTAACATTGTTGTGGAACGACGTCACAACTCGAAAATGAAGGCGCAGAGGCAGCCATTACTGGAGCTTCTCTAATTATTTTATTCCAAATAAATACTCGCGGAAAACTCCCATGGCAAGAGCTACAAGTCAGCTGGTAAGTGTTGCAACTTTAACGTGAATAACAGCTCGAAGCCGGTTCTGAAAATGTACAGTGTGGCGGCTGTTTGACAACAAATAGTTACGTCGGGCCTTCATTTGAAGAGCGGTGCTAGCCGCAAAAGATCGTTTAACGCTACGACTCGCTAGCATCGTTAGCTCGCTAATGTTGGCTAACACAGTACCTAATGTTTGCTACGGTACTCGCGGTGGTCCAACACTTGGCTTGATTCATGATTAAAGGTTCGTCGAATCATTCGGTGCTGGTTTAGCATTTAGCTGTGCTTGCTATTAGTTTTATATGATGTATGACCATTTCCCCTTGGTCAGTAGCGTTATCTGTTGGCTGACGTTAGCTCAACATGTTCGCGCTTTCGAGCGATGCTTCTGCTTGCTAACAAGCTAATGTTAGCTTTATTGCGTTCTACCTTTGGTTAGAAGATCGCTTTTTAAGGTTAACATCGTGTTGCTTGATTGTCAACCCGTTAAGTGTAAAATTTCGATATTAATGTTGGCACTCCAACTTTAAACACGATTTAATAACGTTACGTGAAAATCGCATGAGGTTTTGAAGTTACTTTGGTGTTACCTGTCTTGCTAACGTTAGCTAATTGACTGGCTGTTAGCGTTAAGTTTATAAGTCGCTGTCAGTGATGGCCGGCATTATTTGACAAGGCAGTAGGCGCTAACGTTAGCATGCTAGCAGGCGTTAGTTAGCAAAGAAAGTTCGCACAGGCCTGTTGTTACCCGAGTACTCAGGGTTAGGTTAACGTTAGCTGACATTTTCTATCAACCATCACGTTGTTGACCAGTAGTAAATGGTCAGCAAATAGTTATACGACCAGCTGGCAACCATACAGTCAAGTCCGGATAAGGCAGCTAAATGGCCACACCTTGGTTTTGAATGAGAAGAAGCTAGGCCAACTGAACTAACTAACGTTAACTGTGTTGCAAGCTGAACAACATCAGCACTGAGTGTTACTGTAGTTCAGCAAGTTAAAAATAACTAACTTTGGTACACGCACCAAACAGATTGTTGTAAAGGACAACTCGTCGCTGTATGAGTTTTCAACAGTCATTTAGTTAATGGGTCTATCGTGCGTTTGCTGCCATGTCAGTGTGATCATGTACATGCAAATTTGATGAGTTCCGTGCAGTTGTGGTAGTAAATACAGCTGTCACACGAAAGTAGTAACTTTGACACAGTTTTTACAACTTTAACACTGGAGGGTGGCATCACCAGGCTCAGAAGCGGCTTCTTCAAAAGTTGTTTCATGTCCTTATCAATTTTAGACTTTGCTCATCAAGTGGTCTCCCTTAGAATTGTAAATTTTTAAGTTATTATATTCTAATATGAATGTTTAAGTCAGCGACCCTGGAAAGTGGGTGTACATTAAATGATCCACATCCTCTAAACTGTCTCTCCTCTATTGTTAAAGGCACTTTTTCTGTAATAGGTTGGATAATTGCTTGTCTGGACATTATATTATTTTCATCATACAGCTTCTACAGAAAATGCACCAAATGATATATTTTAACCTGAGCTAGGAGATATATAATTATTTGCCCTTAATTGTTTGGGGGTTTCAGAAAATGTGGATCATGATACACTATATAACCAAACCATTGTTAAATCTGTTAGCTCACAGGATGATGAATAAGGCTTAACAATCAATTCAAATGAAGGTTCAAAGTGATAAACATAAAACATTTTCTTTCCCATATATAGATATTCATAAACAAATTGATTTTGGAAGCCGTTCCCACTATTTATTCTGATTTTATTACCTGCTACGGATGAAACAATTACCAGTTTCATGATGAACCGCTGTAAAATTCCTGATGATTAATATTACCATTAAAAATTTTAATCATCATTAAAACCATATTTCATTATCACACTTTCAAAAGCTCACTGTAAATACTATCCATCATTAACCAAAGTCAGCAACAGTTAACATTGCAAAAGACATGATGACATTTTTAAATCATTGAGGTTTTCCATATAAAACCTAATTGAAATGTTTTCAGTGTGTGTATCAGTGCTTCTTGAACATTTTCAGGGCATTTTAATAATACCATAATAGTTTTGTCACTATAATCATGATATGAAATTTTCATGGTTTCATGACTAAATCCAGCTTTATTATGGTTGCTTGATATAGTGGGCCTAGGCTTGCCAACATATCAATTTGTAACCGGAGTGAAGGGATGAATCGTACCTTTACAGCTGTAGTTTATGAGTGCATTAAAAGTAAAAGGTACTTTGTGACAGTTTTAGACTAGGATGCCAGGTATCCCCCCATATTTCTCAAGTGAGGATACACTATCTACCATAAATGGACTTTTTTTTTTTGAAATTAAGAACTACAGTTTCATCACCTAGCTGACTGATATATTCTCAATGTTCCCTCTCCTGTTTCAGTATGATGTTGTGCCCATTCAGCCCAGCGTTGTCATCTGTTCCTGCTCGCATCCATCAATGGTAAGAAACCACCCGGACTCCTGCTCGCCACTTGCTATCCCAGGCGCAAGCAGTAGCCACTGTCCCAGCATGGAGGGCTCAGCCTCAGAGGCCCGTGCTGTAGGAGCGTCTGCCAGCAGCGGCGGCCAGGGCTCAGACCTCCGCACCCAGCCAGCTGTGCAGGCCCCCCAGCCACGCAAAAAGAAGCCAGAGGACTTCAGATTTGGCAAGATACTGGGAGAGGGCTCCTTCTCGACGGTATGTAGCTTGCATTCCACTTTTGAATTATACCTGGGTAGATGTTGCTACATGCTAGCATTCTTTTGATTAATGTACTTGGATGAGTCATCCTCAGTTCATTTGAGGTGAATTGACAAAACAGGCCCAAAGAGTTACTTTATTTTCTCTCAAGACTGACAAGAAAGTAAGATGCCATGTTGTTTTTTTTTCCGTTCTTTTATCCAAAGGTTGTCCTGGCAAGAGAGCAGGTAACAGGGAAAGAATATGCAAGTAAGTAATAATGCATCAGCTTTTGGTGAATTATACTATATTATCAAGATACAAAAGTTGTTTGGTGTATTTTTACTAATTTGTCCCAAAACTTTCTTTTTTCTCTTCCAGTTAAGATTTTAGAGAAGCGCCATATTATGAAGGAGAACAAAGCCCAGTACGTGAAAAGAGAAAGGGACTTGATGTCAAATCTAGATCACCCATTCTTCGTCAAGCTCTACTTCACATTTCAAGATGATGAGAAGTTGTGTATCCTTTTAACAAGTCCAATATGTTAAGGTATGTTGTATATTAATAACTTAAGAGTCGTTTTTGTCATTGATATTTGATTTTATAATATTGATAGGATATTTTTTTAACAATCAGTTTCTCATAATCAGTCTTCCTTAACTAGCTTTTCTTAGATTTTGGTCTCAGCTACGCAAAGAATGGAGAGCTCCTGAAATACATTCGCAAAATTGGTTCATTTGATGAGACCTGTACTAGATTCTACTCAGCTGAAATAGTTTGTGCTCTAGAATACTTACACAATAAGGGGATAATACACAGGTAAGACTTTGTTTTGTCAATAATAAAGTATCAGTCCTTTTTTATCGCTGTTTTTTGTGAAGCATTTGTTTTGCTCATATGTTACAACTTGTTTCTGTAATTTCAGAGATCTGAAACCAGAGAATATTCTTCTGAGTGAAGACATGCACATTCAGATAACAGATTTTGGGACAGCAAAACAGTTATCATCAGACAGTAAACAAGGTATAACCACAATCCTGATTTTACTTGTTCTTCTCAGCCATAAGTATAGCAAGTGTAAGAATGACATGAATGTAGCGTTTTACTTTCTGTGACCAGTATGAAGTTATTAATATCTTTTTACCTCTAATTTCCATCATTTCACAGCGAGAGCAAACTCCTTTGTTGGAACAGCACAGTACGTGTCGCCGGAGCTACTAACAGAGAAATCAGCCTGCAAGAGGTAATTAAGTTTAGTCATCATGCAACAGATACACTTGCTAATTATTGTTCTGTATTTATGTCTCAGATAAGAGTGGCATCACATCTGTACATTTATTTTTCTGTTTTCCTTTTTTTTGTCTAAAAGCTCTGACCTCTGGGCCTTGGGATGTATTATCTATCAGCTGGTGGCTGGTTTACCACCATTCAGAGCTGGGTAAGTACTAAGGGGATATTGTTGTCACAGCTCAATTATAATGCTCTTTGATTCCATGCTTCAGTAATGGCTGATCTTGTTGCATGTCTAGCTTCCTATTAAAGTTTACAGTTGAAAGTTTTTTCAACTGCAACAAATGCCAGGTGTGAGAATAACCTTATCTCAGTAATATCACTTCCCTAACAGCCTCTTTTTTGTTGTTTTCCTCTTGTATTTCATATGTTATAGAAATGAGTACCTAATATTCCAGAAGATAATAAAGCTGGAGTATGAATTCCCAGAGAAATTCTTCCCCAAAGCCAAGGATCTCGTCACACAGCTTTTGGTATGTCATCAACTACTGTTATTCATATATATGGGATATAATTAAATGTCACTGATAATAAAATTGTCAAAAATATCAATTTTTAGTAATACTGAACATTTGAAATGCTTTCTATGCTTAAGTTCCGCAGAATCAAAACAATGGTCCCAGCTGTGCTTTCTCGCTCTCTCTCTCTTCTCTCCAAAAATGAGTTGACAGACACTGCTGAAGTGCTAACAAAGCCTTGCCTCCTTTGACGATGGTCATAAGTAAATTAATTTAGATGCTACTGTGCTGAAGACACAGCACTATTAACTTCATTTCTAGGTTTATGTAATTTGATAATTTAGTTATTTGTAAACGCCTGATCTAAAGAGAAAAAAATGAATGTTTCTAAAGGTTTAGATTTCATCTCAAGCCTTTTTATGTTTATCTTTGAATAAAATCTAAAATTTCAGTGTTGTGTCAATTTCCCGTGGTGTTGACCTGAATATCAGTATTTTTCAAAATACTGGATAGAAGTTGGAAATACCAGTATGGTGACAACACAACCTGATATCTGTGGGGGCATTAATGTGATATTTTAGTCGTCTGTGCTGGTGCTGTTTGTTTTTTATTGCTTTTCTACTTCATGAAAACACATATTGTATCTGTTTCTGTTTTTTGCCTCAGTCACTGGACCCATCCAAGCGGATTGGGTGTGAAGAGATGGGAGGGTACGACCCTTTGAAGCAGCACCCCTTCTTCGACACCATCTCCTGGAGTGACCTACACATACAGACACCCCCCAAGCTCACCCCCTATCTGCCAGCCATGTCTGAAGATGATGAGGACTGCTATGGAAATGTAAGAGACTGTATTATGGTCTTAGTCTCTCTTTCTCTGCATAATTTGCTTAGGTGTGATGCTTTGTTGAAAGAAACAGAATAAAACACTGTGATGTTCCGTTAATGATAAGTCACTTCTGTGTAAACAACTGGTAGTTGATATGCATCCCATGGATAAAACAGCAAGTTTTTTTTAATTTCTGTTGCCATTTTCAGCTCTTACTGGTACATTTTTTAAATATAAAGTCAAACATAGTGGTCCCACCTAGCTGACATTCCTGCTGGGCTTATTTTATGTATTGTGTTTGATAAACCACCCAACAGCAATATCTTAATGCTGGTCAGACTAAGTCAGCCTGAAATATCTCTGAACCTGGGCACCATCCAGGTTCTTGGACCAAACGATGATACTCTCCCAGTTGTGTCTTCGCTTAGTTTATTTTGTGTACTTGGCTTGAACGTGTGGGTCTGGCTTGTAGTTTATGCTGCAAAATAGTAGTACCAAGAAGCTTTGTTTTGTTTGTGTCCAAGAGAAAGAGAGAGCATGCATCAGTGGTCTAATAAGGTAGAGACTAAATGAGGAGAACGAGCAGTGGTAGCAAGAAAACTGGCGAATCAGGGAATTAAAATCTTATTTTCTGAGTGTTGTGGTTATGATTAAATCACAAATAAGCACCCCCATCATTTTAGATGAATAAGATATAAACTTTGATATAATATTCAGAACATTTTGTTGCCAGTAAATTATATGTACATGACGCAGAAGTTTTCTACCCAGAAGTTATTGTGAACATTATTCTTTCTATAGATTCCCCCAATCTGTGAACAAACCCCAAATCTTCAGCCCAACATCATATAACCATTCTTTCTGATTTCATATCCCAGTATGATGACCTCCTGAGCCAGTTTAGCAACATGCAGGTGGCCCAGTCCAGCTCATCACACTCCCTGTCGCCACATGAATCCACGCCCCCGCAGAGGTCCAGCAGCAACATTGAGCAGTACATCCACGACCTAGACAATAACTCTTTTGAGCTGGACTTGCAGTTCACTGAAGAAGAGAAGCAGCTATTGCTGGACAAACAGACCTCTGGAAACCCCTGGTAAACGCCTCTAATGTTTCAACCTGGTCTTCTCTGTGTGTATACTGGCTTGCCATCCTTTGTTTTTTTTAAATCTGAATCCTTCTTGAATCAAATTCTTACTCATGGCTGTCAGTGCATTTATTTATTGAGGGGAAGATGAATCTTCGAGTGACAGGAAGGTGTGTCAGTAATTTAATGTTGGTTATTTACACAGGCACCAGTTTGTGGAGAATAACCTCATCCTGAAAATGGGCCCAGTGGATAAACGAAAGGTGTGTGAATTCCAGCTATTTGAAATGTTTATATTATTTATTGTTTTTATTTATTTATACTACAAGATTTAATTTAGATTTCACACTATATACACAACAAAGACCTGTAATCTTAACTTCAACTCTATTTCTGTCCCCTAAGGGCAACTGGTTACAGAGCAAGGCACAAATAGAACACATAAAAGAGCAGATGTACATACAGTACAGTCAAGGAGGAGACAAAACAAATATCAGATCAAACCAAGATATAAATCAGAAACAAGACAGAAAGCAAAACAAGACATACAACACTCCACTCCTCATCAATGGAAAAACTTCATATCTTCATATAAGCGATCTTCATATCTTCATCTTCATATCTGATCAGCTTAAATAAAATATGTTAAATATAAATAGACACATACATTATATGTAAGTTAAATCCCATCTTTTATCCTTCATCAACTCAGATCTTCAACAGGAGACAATCTTTTAGATGACCACTGAATAGACATGTTGTAGATGACATGGATTGTCCACTTTTTTCTATATTTCAGCAACAAAAACACAAACAAAAATATGTTATTTGTAATTTTGTGTATTTTAAAATATGTTAGAATTGTAATTCTTTTTAATTTTAAAAGAGGTTAAAGGAACAGTTTATCCCAAAAACAAAAATATATGATATTTCTTACCTGTAGTGCTATTATCTGTATAGATTGTTTTAGTGTCAGATAATTATGTCGGATTATTTTGAGTAACGGGTCATAATTTCTGGAAAGAGATATCACTGTTGAGTTATTCAGATGTACTTTTTTGGCACTTTGAGCAGCTGAGTGCTGTCTAGTTATATTATATTGGAGAGAAGGAAGACATTTCTACAGTTTATCTGCAAAACTCATCAGTTCACACCAAAAAATCTAGATGGATCAATAGCACTTAAGGTAAGAGGAGAAATGTATTTTTTCAATTTTGAGATGATCTTTCCCTGAAAGATTTTTCTGCCAACTAGCCTGTACAGTAGTTTGTGTTTTCAAATTAAAATGTGAACAGGTTTTCTAGTTAAAGTTGGCTCAGCATAAATGAAGTCACTTCCCATGGTATTCCACTGAGCATATATGAAGGGGAATCCCCTGCTGTAGTGAGGAAAAGCTCATTGGCCTCATAGCCCCCTCTATTGGTGAACTAATGTCTCGAGACATGTGGCATTCCATTGCAGGGTCTGTTTGCTCGACGGAGACAGCTGCTTCTCACTGAAGGACCACACCTGTACTACGTGGATCCTGTCAACAAGGTCCTGAAAGGGGAGATTCCTTGGTCCCTAGAGCTACGTCCCGAGGCCAAGAACTTCAAAACCTTCTTTGTTCACACGGTACACAACAGTTTATTTCTGATGTCCGTCCAGAATTTTTTCCTCCAGCAGCGTGTTGATACTTGCCCACTGTTTAGAATCTCTTCACGTATGTGGTTCCCTTGTTTTATTTTTTTTTATTTTCTGTGATGTTTGCAGCCTAACCGAACATACTATTTGATGGACCCCAGTGGAAATGCTGACAGATGGTGCAAGAAGATCCAGGAAGTGTGGAGAAAGATCTATCAAAGGCACCAAAACCCTGGCCTATAGGAGCACGATTCCTCCTTGCGGCCGCTCCTCTTTAGCTCTGAGGCCAATCACTGAGCAGAGTAACACCCTCTTTAGTGCCCTTCATCACCGCAATGTAAACAAACTCTTAGAGACGCTGGCATCTAGACCTTGTTTGTTTTCCTGAGTAGAACCATGGGAAAAATACAACTTTGGATTCAGGGTTGCTTTGCTTGTTCTTTGTGCTCTCTGTGAGGCTTCTATTGCATTTTTCCATGTATGGATGATAAGACTGCCACCATGCACATCTGCTTTTTGTACATTCTGCAAGGGGGGGAAGAGAAGGGCAAGCTTGTTCTGTAGGGTGACACAAGCTTGGGTACCGCTAGGACTATCTTCAAAATGCAAGGACTGGTTTCCTGCTTCAATGATACATAACACACAATCTAGCTTTTATGAACCAGAGCCTATCCTGATATCTTAATTAAAACCATATCCTAATCCTACATCGTACGTGCAAGCTGTAGTCAGGCCCCACTTCTACTGCATATACTCCATAGTTGTAACAGATACTGTAAGCTGATTCAGTCTCACACGTTTACCAAACTCAAATCCTATATATATTTTTGTCAGAGCCCAAATGTTCCCATGGTATTTGAGTTGTTTTTTTTTTTATTTTAAAGTCTCTTGGTACTTGCTTATTGCAGTCCAATTAAGGTCTCGATGTAACAAAGCAGAGTGCCGGTCTGCAGTGAGACATGGGTCTGAATCAGTCTCTGTGTAAGTGTGAGCCTTCCATTGCCGTTACTGAGGATGTATTGCTAAAAGGGGGCGGGTAAACATGCCACTAGCTTGTACTTCCTAATCATAACTTGCTTATCTTTCCTGCATGGCCAGTTTTGTAGCTCAGCCTTGTCCGCTTCTCTCTCCTAGGGCACTGGAGATATAGTTTATTCAAGTTTTAAAGGTGGGTATTTTTGACTGCATTGGCAACCATAGCGATTATTATTGGATGATTTGGCTGTTCTGTACCATTCACTGGCTATTTCTTTGTGGTGTGAATTCTTCAATTTTCTTTTTCGGTGGGATAGTCGGCTCATCTTCAGTACGTCCTATTGAAAACAAAATCTTATGTGCTGACCACCCCATGCTGAACAGAAAACCTTCATCATCAACAGAGATACATACACATACTATCATTCACGGAAGCAATCACAGTCAAGCTGTTGTGGACAAGATGGCAGAACTGCCTCAACGGGCTCATTGGCCCGCCTTTTTTTGTTTGTTTTTCATTCTGACGTTTGGCCCAATAGAAATTAAAGCGATTGATTTAACTTGTGCTCTTGTTTTAGCAATATGTATTATCATAATGCTTTTAATTTTTGACATATTACCTTAAGGTCCTTTCCAAAGGTCCTCTTCCTTCAGCTGAGTCTGTGTGTGCAGTGTGTGACTGGAGTATAGGTGAATAGGACCCCTCTGGCCCTGGGGCCCGGGGCCCGATGTGGTTGGATGTCAGTTAAAGGATATCTGTCTGATCCAAATAACCGATGACATTGCTGTATCTGTCTATAAAGTTCAGGAAGCACTAGAGAAGTGTTTTTCCTCTCGTTAGAAAAATTGTTCGAATCAAGTCGATGGCAGTCGGTTACATTGTGTATGGAATACTCTACCTGGCTTGTAACTGACTAGAACTGTGATGTACAGATGATGTATTATTAAAATCTGAAGCAAGTAATGCAATGCTATTAGGATACAGTTTTTGTATTTTTATTCTTGTATAAGGTTATTTGATGGCTATTGTTTAGCCTCTAGTTCATTCTGTGTTATTTAAATTCTAATATATGAATCATATTTGGATTGAAGTCATGTTCAGGGGCCATGTTGTGTATGTTCTGAGATGTAAAGCCTTTGAATGTGAATAATTATTGTAAACTATAATATTTTACAGCTTTTTTCTTACTATATCATACATTTTCTATTTGCTCAGTGATTTAATCATATTCTGATAATTTAATGAATCTGTTCATTCTCTCTCTGATTATTTGTGCGCTAGGTCAGTAGATGTTGAATGATTTTCCACTTAATGCTTGGTAGTTCAGTAATTAAAGCATGTAGGGATTTAGGCATACAAATAAAGCCATGTGTCCTGTCTTCTGTTAACAACTACAGTCATGACACAGTGAAAGCAGCAGCATTCAGTGGCAATGGCATCTCACATTTTGCAGCATGTAAATAAAGTACCGGCCCATTATCATCAGTGTTTTTGTGTCGTGGAAATTACTTTAAAGTATGGCTGCACCTATCGCTTATTTTCATTATCGATTTAAGTGTCAGTATTTTTCTTAATGAATTAATTGGTTGTTTGCTCCAGAAAATGTTGATCATGGTTTCCCAAAGTCTAAGGTGACACTCTCAAATGTCTTTGTTCCCAACCTAAAGACAATCAGTTTACTGTCATAGAACAGTGGTTGTCAACCATGGGGTCAGAAGATGGTTGTGGAGAATAAAATACAATAACATATTGTAGCAAGCAGCATGTTGTGAGAGTCAGGAAACTGCTTTTTACAGTACATAGACTGTCTCAGTGATGTAATGTCAGTTTAGTAGTTTTCATCTTTTATACAGGTATTCCTCAGCAGTCTCAAGCAGACCTGGGTGGGGGGGGGGGGGGGTTGCAAACCCTAACCTGATTTTTCTGTTTCTCGACTCAAAAAGGTTGAGAACCACTGTCAGAGAATATTCACATCTGAGAAGCTGAAATCAGAGAATTTGGACAGTTATTCTTACTCAAAAAGATTCAAGGATTACTCGATCAACAAAATAGCTGATTAATTCAACAGTTGACAACTAATCAATTAATCCAGAGGTTTTTTGAAGTGGGAGGTGGAGCTCCTGGGGGACTCTGGGAATGGAAGTGAAAAAAAAAATACAATATTAGTCTTAGTTTATTAGTTATAAATAGGAGACTGTTTTTTCCACTTTCCCAAAGTCAGAAACTAAAGAAATACCTTTGGACACACCCTTTCTTTGCATTTGGTGAAGTCTGACGTTATGGCAAACATAGTGTCTATGGGAACAACATAACCGTGATCCCACAGACATCCAGGAATTGAGTGAAACCAACCAAGTTAACTAAGAAGGGGCACCTTTTTTTTTTCCAAGTTTGTCTGATACACCTTTAATGTAGATCTGCAAATAACAGTTATTTTCATTACCTATTAAACTGTCAATCATTTTCCCATTAAGCAATAAGTTGTTTGGTCCATAAAATGTCAGACAATGTTTCACTGTTTTCCAAAGCCTAAGATGATGTCCTCATATGTCTTTTGTCCACAAACCAAAGATATTCATCAGACTGTCATAGAGGACTAAAGAAATCAGAAAATATTCACATTTGAGAGGCTGAAATCAGGGAATTTGGATAATTGACTCAAACCCATTTTGACAATAAATGTAATAGTTGACAACTTATCAGTTAACTGATTTATTGTTGCAGCTTTACTTAAAAGAAAAGAAAACAGGAGAAAACCCAAAGTTGGTAGGTCTTAGATACTTTCACAAAAAATACGAAAAATGAATATGGTGTTTATCACCCTATGTCTTAAGATGTTACATTTCCAGGTTCTCAGTATCAGAGATCGTTGCTCCATGGTGAACAGTCACTGGATCAAGCTTGGGGAGGACCTCTTCTCCCTGGAATAATTTATGCAAGTGTCTGTCAGTGCTGGTGGAGTGAGGATAGTAGGAGTGGCTGGGGCGCTGGCAGCCTGCTTTGCATGAGTCGTGGACTCCCAAGTTAGTGGCTACAGCTTAGATATTTCCTGTCAGCCGCGCAGACAGCAGAGCAGAGCCGAGCTGAGGGCGGAGGAGACGAGGAGAGGGATGGCAGAGAACAGCTCCGACACGAGCAGCTCCGTTCACCGGAGATGTTTGGCCCATTCCCCGGCGGAGAGAAACATTTCAGCCGGTGTCGGGACATCGAAATGGATTCGACTGAACGTCGGGGGGACGTATTTTTTAACAACGAGGCAGACGCTGTGTCGAGACCCAAAATCATTTCTGTACAGACTAAGCCAAGCTGACCCCGAGCTCGACTCGGACAAGGTAAATGCTAAGCTAGTCCAGCTAGTTAGCGCTGTTCGTTAGTTGTCTAACTCCATTTTATTTTCCACTAAATTAGCTTATATTCACATACTGCATGGTTAAGCAATTCGGGTGGTTGGTGACTACACTTAACGGCCTATTTAACCAAATCTACAGCTTTAAGGAAGTCAGTGTTTATTCATACTTAATGCTAACTCGATTTTGGGGGGCTAGCTAGCATTAGCCTGCAAAGCTAGCTAGATTCCGACAGTCACCACATGACATACGATCTTGATGCTAGCTTGTGTGTGTAGCTGACTCGTTATTCGTCTTCACCGACATGAGTTGCCCGCTCTTGCACGTAACTAAATGTGTTGTTTAACGCGTTAAGAATAGCGTGTGGTTGTAGTTGTATCTAACGGGTTTCCTGTTAAAATATCAAGTCGCCACAGTAGTTGGGAACTTTCCCCATCTGAGGCCGTTGCATTGCGTTGCACTCATCGAGGTGTCAAATATCAAATAGTGACAGCATCTTTATTTCTCCTCCAGATAGTATTGACAGAAACTACTGTTAGGTATTAGACTTTGAACGTCTCTGTAGATACTGTAGCCCAGGATTTAGTGTGGCTGTATATATTGTATTATACTGTATTAATCTAATATTTTTGGTGAGTAATGTCACTCAGCTTTAACAGCCAAATAAATGCAAAATTTTTGTTATTTTGCTGTAACATTAATTAGGTTGTAGCATAAGCAAATTGAAATTCAGTATCATATTGGTGTGCTATTGACACACATGGGCTGGATGATGTAGCATTAAATATGATATTGTTATTTTTAGGCTATGTCATGTTATGTATCTCAATATACACATTTATCTCAAATAACATGCAATAAATTGTCAAATAGTGATGATCTTTTAGAAAATAATGCATGTTTGGCCACATACCTTTATCATAATTGCAACACTATTGTAGTGTTGACTGTTAGTGTGTTCACAAAATATTAACACATTGAGATGTTTGATATATAATCATCAGTAATGTGTCATGACTAAGTTGCTTAAGACAGACAGTCTGGTAAGTTCATAAAATGACATCACTTTAGTGTAATGCAGCCTTTAAAACCAGGAAAAGACAACACTTATGCCACATCACAATATGCAGAATTAGGGCTGCACAATTATTCCAAATTTTATTGAAATCACTTTTGCTACAGACCCCAACGGATGTCAAATTGTCATGATTTTAATTGTTTGTTTTTTTTCCAGTGAAACTTAAAATTGAGAAAAATGATTGTTAATACTACTCTTGAATTATATCACAATATCTATCAAAATAATCAAATAATGATTTTATTTTCTCATATCATGCAGCCCTATCCAAAATCTAAGATGATATCTAGCCTCATCATGTTATTGATACAATATCAATATATCGCCCAGCCCTAATCAGTATACTATTGATGCAGTATCTACTCATAGCTCTTCTCTGGCCCATTCAGAGATTGTAAAGTCTGCATGCGTTGGTGCTATAATTAACTTACCAAATGATCTACACATATAAGACTTTATTGCTTGATCAATTTGTGTTTTTTCCCTCCCTCTCTTGAGGTCAGTCTGTTACTTGGCTCTGTTTGCTCTGCAGTAATCAGCCTCGGTGCTGGTGGTGAGGCTCCCCTAATGAGCACATAAGTCATTGCCAAGTGGGGTGAGGTGCTGCTGACAACTGAGAGCATGGGATGAAGTCACTCGTCTCCCTGAATGGCCTCAGTGCTCCAGATGCAGCCCTCTCTCTGTTTGTCCATCTGCCAGTTTTAACAGCAGCGTTTGTGTGCATTATAAGGCCCCCAGCACTGTCAAACACAATGTATTAGTGTCTGTATACATAGTGTAATGTGCTCTGCTTTTCGACGTTCATTTTACTGCTCCATTATTCATTGTTTTCATCTACTTGCACATTTTAATCTTCACCTCTGCCCCCCTTTATACTAAGCTGAGACCATGGCTCATCTCGTATTTTCATGCAAATATCTTAATCTCTGAATAATCAGCTTGCTTTTTTGTCAGTCTATCCTCCCATAAGCAACGGATCAGTCCACCTCAATCCCTTGTCTTAAGTGTGTATCAGACTCTCATGCCATTACCGTACCTCTCTCCTGCAGGCAGTCTGGTTGGAGATAGCTCCCAGTAAAGTAAGAGGTTATTATTGGATGTTTTTCACTTGCTACGGTGTCTCAAACTATATACATTGACATGATTTCATCTTATTTGCAACTGTGTCAAGAAGGCGCTTGTTTTTTTGCGTCACACAACTGTGCATGTGAATATGAAGCCCAGCAGAGTAATAGATGAGTGAAGAGCTCTGTTTTTGGGCAAATGCAGTATTGTGTTTCCCAGCCAAGGAAATGAGTGGTTCAGTTCTCAGTCACGCAGGCTGACGTGCTTCAGCAGGACTCTTGAGGAGAACTGCATTATTCATGTTGTTGACTGGAGCCTGTTTTGCACATTGGGGTAGATCAGGGAGAAAGTAGAGGAAGTGCTGTGACGTGCATGGCCATAACAGCTGACAGCTTTGTATTTATACATTTTTTTTGTTTGTTTTTGTCTTAGATACTTTATTCCAGAATTGACACACATTTTTATTGCTGTTATGTTAGAGTGATGTTGTTGTTATTACATTTGTTAGGCCTAAGTGATTAGCCTAATTCATGCTGCAAGATTATCAGTATGTCCTGCTTTCAAAATTGTCAATTGTCCAGTCAACAAGCTGAGTGATGCACATCACTGGGCATGCATCCATTGGCAGGCTCCTGCTCTCAAACTACTCAGCTCAGGACCACTCAAGTAGAGACCCATCTTTCTAGCTTTGAGAGCTGCATAAATTTTTCAAACACCCCATCACAAAGGATTCTTGTTCGTTCAACATCTTTATTCTTTTCATATTCATATCCATTTGCTGCTCGGAGAGATTCTCTCTGCGGCATGTGTGAGGGAAATATGGCCGCATTTAATGCTGGTTTCAGGTTGTATGTCATGCCTGAGCACACTGTCGGAGGCAACGTAAATATTTAACGGTGATATCTCAGTCTCCTCCTGCTCTGTCTTCTTGCAGTAAGTGCTCAACAGGACACTGCAGGGTGCTGTTGGCAAATCAGGTGTGACTCAAGGCTGGACCTATCAGTTCTATCAGACTAAAGGCAAAGTTATACCTATTATTTCACTTCATTCCGTACACATTTCTCATTTTTCCTCAAGAAAACACCAGGTCACAGTGATTTTCTAGCTTGCAAGCTTAGCTGTGGAGCTGCTTAACTGCCTCTCATCATGACAGCAAAGCTTTTAGAGGACTTTTAAAAGGAGCTGTTCATTTACTGCCTGAAGCTTTTGAAAATGGTAGAAAGGTGAGAAGTTCCTCCAAGCCTTTGTGAAAGGTCAAACAAGCATTCAAACGACAGTGTTAAATATCTTGAAACATGAGATAGTTTCACATAATATAGCCCTGATGTGATGTGTATTATTTAAAAGACGAAGGCCCATTTTACTATGCCATTACTGCTTGTACTCCGGAGGGACTCCTGGTTCTTACTCCTCCAGGATCAGACTTCCACTTGGCTAAGTAACTCCAGTCATGTGACTCGGAAGATCTGCTGCAACATCTTTAAGTACTGTTTCTGCAGTCTCCAGCTTGGCTGCAGTGAAGGCTGAGCATTCATTCTTCTTATTCTTGGCCTGAGAAAATTGGAACAGCTTCACATGATAGTGTTAATTGTTTTCATGTCCTGGTTGCTGTTTCTTTCTTTGATAATTACTAGCAACCATCTGGTGTATTATTTGAAAGTAAATATTAAGTTTAGACCTCAACATCAGCGCACCTGTCTGGCATGAGAGTTTTGGTGTACACCCATTGTTGCACTCAGAAGGAAACATGTAGTGACTTGTTAATTTTGTTGAATTGAGATTTGACTTTCACTGTTGGATGTTCCTGCAGAAAACCGTATTGGACATCGTGCTTGAAGGGTGGGTCACCAACCATGGTATTTCCTGTGGGAGGATATGTATTGTGTGTAGAAGAAGAATGATAAGGTTAATACTCTACACTTGCCTCTGCAGTGAAGCCCACCCTTCTAATTAGCTTTTGTTTACTTCAATGTTCCAGTTATGGTTGGGTCTGCTTTCACATTGCTCTTGTTACTGCTTTGCACTTTCAGTATTTTGCAAGGCCAAATCTTAATGTAGCCATGTTGCATGCCTGACCTACACTGAACCGACCTATTTCTGGTGGTTACTGTAGGCAGTGTTGACACTTCTAAGTGTATATGTTGATATCATCTGGTTTGGTTTATGTCGTTGGCCTTGGCTCATGTAGGTCTAGCTTTTTATTCGCATCTACAAGATTATTTTAAGTGGGGATGTACGAGATACTTATTAATAGTCAGTGTTTTACCAACAGTAGATGTCATGCCTTCAAGTTCAAGTGGAGAAATACAAAGGAGTACCAGAAGTCAAGCAACATACTGCTGTGGACAGGGTCAGCCAAAAAAAGGCATTTTAGCCACTTAAAAAAATGGTCAACCCCCAAAAAATCTTAATTTTAAGTTATATTTAGAATATTTTATTTTACTACCATTTTACTTTGCTGGCAGACAGCCTTCTTTTAATGCGAAACTGCTGTTTGTATGCTAAATATGGCTCTCTCTCCAAACCAACCAAACTCCATAGGTGAAAACAACAATTTTTCCTCACTGAACGTGGAAGTTGCTGGTCTACTATTGCCCCAATCTCATTGTTTCTTTGTGTAATTGTGTCAATTGTGTCAAGTGTTTTAAAAGGATAGTTCAGATTCACTAAAGTCACACAATAACAAAAACAAACAGATCAAGGTAGCGGTAGACCAGGATCCCAGCAACTCCGATGTTCGGCAAGGTTTAAGTGGTTTAACTGATTTTGCCTATAGAGACTGGTGGATTTGGAGAGTGATATTTGGCTTATATAACAGCATACACTCAAACCATTATTGATCTTTTTTTCTTTTCTTTTGGGAGTAACTACTGTGCCTGATGCACGGACACTGTATTCTTTGATGTGAGGCTGTATGAGGTACTATTGCTTTAATATTCACAGATGATGATAAGGTAGTTATGTTCATCATTACAGTCATAGTATTACACAAAGATGGTGAACTTTCTCTGGCTGCCCTTCAAGCTTTCTAATTCGATTAAGTTCTTCACTTTTCCTTCCATTTCCTGCCTGTCTTCAGTACATCCCAGCAGCCCTCCTCCTGTTCCCTCACTATCCCCACCCCTCTGTTTGTTGCCCAAAGCTCCCCAGCCTGGGCCTCCAGAGACCTCCACAGCCTTTTGTTTTTAATTAAAAACAATGTCCCCTTTGTGTGTACATGGGCCCATATCGGAGCCCCCATAATCGTCTCTCTCTGAACTGGGTCACTGTCACCCCCATAGTCCCCCATAGAAGCTTGTGCACCCACAGGACCAGCAACAGGCCCGTCACTCAGCACAACAGGTCAGGAAGCAGAAAGTACACGTATGGTAGCTTTGAGTGTTTGATCAGTGGGTTTTTTAGGCTAGTATACTATAGATTATTTGTATAGTACAAGAGGCCCTTTTCACTGCAGACATTTTGATGTGTCATAGTAAGATAAGCACAGGTGCTGCTAATAACATTGACAATGGCCCTGTTATTCAAGTGGCCCAGTGTGACAGTGAACCTGCATGCAGTATACCTGGAACCCTGAAACCAAAGCAGCTAGATGGAATTTAGCTAGAATGTACCCAGTTTCTTTCTTTTCTTTTTCTTTTCAAAGCTTCTGTTGAGGTTTTCAAATGAAGATTCAAATGTCTCTCAAAAACAGAAGAAAGTCATTCATCTGATTGAAAGAGTTATACTCATTAAAAAAAGTTATTAAAAAAAAAAGAATATTTCATCAGTTTCATCAACATAAATGTAATTTATGGTGCTGTGAGATTGCTGCCAAACCTTTTTTTGTGACTGCAGTGAAAATGCTTTTGAAAAGTATGAATTGTAGCAGAATATTGCATTAGATAAAATATGTGAATTTTGAAATGATTACATCTATCTACTTTTAGTAAATTTTGACTTTGTGGCTTTACAATGCTTTGGAGTTGGGAAATGTTTGAATCACCCTTTGTTTTGTTTACTCTGCCACTAGAGAAAAAAAGCCTATATCATATACTGTACTTTGCCCCATAGCGCTTTACAGGCTCACATCAACTTTGTGTTCAAATCCAACCCAAGTTTACAAGATCCAGGTAAGGAAAATGTCCACAAAACAACCTAAACAACCTCTTGCTGGTTACTTATTGGACAGGTCATAGTGTAGAGCCAAAGGGGAACTGAGTTGAGAGAGATTAAGCACCACATAAAAAAAAATTATCATTTTTTATAAGCCATTCAAACTTCTGTCTGGGTCTTGACAAGTTCTTGTTACAGTAGTGGTCCCCAGAGCCAATTTTAGTGGGGGTGCATCTGGCTAGGGGGAAATGTTGAGTGAATCTGAAGCGGAATAGACATCTTGTCAAAGCAGACATTTAGACTTGTCAAACACATGTGAAACCAGTAATATTAGTAATTGTTGGAATGGAGCCATTGTTAATGTTTTAATTTTCAACTCTTCTTGAACTTAAACCTTTTCTGCCGTGACATGTCTGATAAAGAAACAAGAGCGATCTGATGCCAGGAATGGTTTCAAGTTTCAGGTTTGAAGCATTTATTCAGAAAACAGAATGATATGTAAAATACAAGATGAACAGGTTTTTAACTATAATGAAAGGAAAATAGGTGATGCTCCTCAGGCAAACATGTCAGTCAAATCCATAATATAAACAAGGCCATCTAACTCTCAAGTTCACAGTAAACACCAGTAATATATGCCGGGTCTTGCTTTTGATAATGTTATTTTAATGTAATTCTGGCACATTTTCTAGTTCTTATTTCTCCGGTGATTTCCGGTGAAGTTCATGATCACAAATGAACTTTTGCAGGCTTCCAAATGGGGAAAGGGGAAAAAAGGTTGGAAACTCAGAACTTAGGGATGTAACAAGGGTTGCAAATTTTGCATTTTCCATAAGTGAAAAGCACTAACAATCAATGAATCAATTAATAATCATTCTTTCCTTCTCATTTTCATTCCCCCATTTTAAGTTTAATCTTAAATTTCCTTTTTTAACAGATGGCTCCGCTAGACAAAACGATGTCAAATGAGGCATAATTACTGTTCTTTCTAGACTGTTGATTAATTATTAATTAATTATCTTTAACCAGTTAAATTCTTGAAGGTGTTTGCTCAAGTAAAGATTAATCATTACCATCCCCAGATGTAACAATCTATCATATTGTATTATTGTAATAAGAAATATCTCCATGCTATTAAGACCTATGATGATATTACCCATGGTATTACATGGTTAATTGTTTTATGCTATTATTTTTATTTTTATATAGGACTGTTGCCACATTACCTTTGTTTTACGATTACATACATAATTCAAACATTCATTGTGAATTCATAGATAGTTTTTTCACATGCTTAAATCATGGCTGCCAACTTCTATTTTTATCAAAGAAGGAAAGCAGAATAACCTTAAGTTAAAAATGCAGTGCAGATTTATTATCTTAAAAAGATTCATTTTTAGAAGCCCTCATTTTTCTTTGTTTTTATCGTGGCATTATCATACCTTGGGTTTTTGTTATCATTACATCCTTAATTTTTACAGAATTTTATGATACCTGTTTATCTTCCTGATCGAAGAACAATAGCTGTTTTTCCAGAAAATTATGAATACCGCGTGTCATATTTTAGAAATAAACAACTGGACATCATAAATGAGCTGCATTTCAATGATTAGGCACTTTTCCAATGTTTTTTACTATCTGTAACATTCAACTACATCATTGTGTAGAGATTTTTGTAAAACAATAACCAGTGCATACAGATGCCCATATATTAGAGAGAAATCTGAACATTTGTTGTAGGCCAGAAAAATCAATGTGGTGAGTTGTGCAGCTTCTGCCATGTCAGTTTTCTCCACGCAGACCCACCTGTGCTGGTGCTTAAACTTCAGTGACTATGGAAATGTAAGGAACTGACACAGGGCACTAAGACCAGAATAGAGCTCCATTGGGCTCCGGTGGGATATTTTTGCTTTGGAAAGGAGGCCAGCCAGCTAAGAGGGTTCAGAGATTCATTACACAAGAAAATGCACTGGGACCTTTTCTCATTATTGGAAAGATTAATGGGTTTTGAGTTGAATCCATGTCTGGACTTGTGAAGATGAGGTAGCTCAGAATGCGCACGTATTCTTTGGTGTACACTCAGCTGTATGTTTGGTCATGGCCTGGAGTGTATGACAGTATTGCTATGTTGTTGTAGTGACCGGCTGTTGTTGCTGCTAATTTGCCAAGATTGCTCCCAAAGCCATATCCTTGACTGATGCAAAGTCAAACATCCTGCAGCGTTTGCGGATTAGCACAAAATTTGCTTAAGGCCTTTCCTCCGTGCTGAGTGTTTCAGTAAATGTCATGTGTGTTTGACTCACTAAATGTCACATTGTATTAAATAACTTGTAGTAGTAAACTGGTGTCGGCTGCAGTAGTTAAACAGCTGTTCAAACTGACTTTCATATTATGTGTTAGGCCAACTATGTAACAGACCAGACTAGGCTAATTGTCGGTTGTAAGCCAAGGTGCTTTCTCCTGGTCCCCATGGTGGATTCAGCCTTCTGTTCCAAATCTTTTTCTGTTCTGCTCTAATTGTTTTAGCCTCCTTTTCCCCCCTGAGACCAAGACAGTCTAATCACAGTACTTACAGAAATAGGGGAATACCCAGCGGTTGTGAAGGAATCGGGATCAAACCCAAGGCCTCTGGGAATAGTGAAGAGATATCCCAAAGCTGTTGTATGTGTGTGGCTCTGTGTGCGCATGTCCTCTCAACCCCTGTAGAGATTATCAGCACAGGAGCTGACCTCGTAATGCTCATCCCTCTAGTTTTATCCACTGATGCACACTGCTGCGTTCCCCCCCCTCACAGATTTTATTTCGTTTAAGATATATGCCTGCTCATTGATTGCCTTTTTTTTAAAGGAACGCTGACATTTTGGGAAAATACCATTTTCATTTTACTCAGAATCCAATGAGAATATTTGAAATCATTTTCATCTCTGTGTGCACAATCCATTCCCTTGTTAGATTGTTTCTTCAATAGAAAAGTGAATACAGTGTTAGTCTATTAATCTAGCCCCCTTTTCTTTCTGCTTCCCAGGATGAAACTGGTGCCTATCTCATAGACAGAGACCCTACATACTTTGGGCCAGTGCTTAACTACTTGAGGCATGGCAAACTGGTGCTCAACAGGGACCTGGCAGAGGAAGGTAACATCTCTGTGGAAAATGAACTTAAAGAAATGTTTTCCTTTATTGTTGTCAATAATCAAAGTCAACTAAAGAAAGTCTTGGTTGTCTGAAATTCTGCCTACTCTTCAGCCAGTCATTTGGTCAGTGGAGAAAAAAATCTGCAAGTTATCTCTAGATTAATTAAATTAGCTGCAGTGGTAAACTTATATAGCAGCAACAAAAACGCACACATACTGATGACAATCAGTATGTGACAGTTCAGAACTGGCTTCCATATACAAACAAAACTGATTTTATAAACTTACACAAAAAGCAACATGAAAAACTGTTGTTGCTTAGTTGGCTTCAAATGAGGTTTAATGTTAACACAGTTTCTTTTAACTGTCCGTCAGTATTACAACATTAGTCCAACATCGTCCCAGCCTGTGGGTACAGCCTCATTAGCTGCTTAACATGCTAGTGCCAAGTTCAACAGGGTAATCTACAAAAACAAACACTAAAATAGCATAAAACATAGCAAAACTTTCAAGCTTTCAGGTTTGAAGTGAGGTCACCGACAGCCAGTAAAGGTCATTGAGCTTGAAACATTACCGGCTGGCCTTCATTGATAAAGCAGTCTCACAGAATAAAATTCACACACATATTGTCATCAAAAATAACTTTATCCACTCAACTCCTCTCTCCTCTAAGTGTAGCGATCTGTCAATTAGTTTAAAGTCAAGTAAATGCATGAATACATTAAAAGGAAATGCATGCCATTGTTAGTAGTTAGTAGAAGCAGGACAAATGTGTCATTGTTTTGTTTTCACTGTCTTAGGTGTGCTAGAAGAAGCCGAATTCTACAACATTACATCATTAATAAAGCTCATCAAGGACAAGATCAGGGAACGTGACTGTAAAACATCGCAGGTATATGATGTTCTTTTTGGATAGATTTCTCCATCAATGTGACATTCCCGTTTTATTAGTTTTGTGAACTGATATCTCTCCCTCTCCATCCCGTTTCCCTCCTGTGTTCGTCGTTCTTCTCAGGTTCCGGTGAAGCATGTGTACCGGGTGCTGCAGTGCCAGGAGGAGGAGCTGACGCAGATGGTGTCTACCATGTCGGACGGCTGGAAGTTCGAACAGGTAAATCTCCTCCTGCAGGGTCACAGCAGCAATACTCCTTTCATGTGCTTCACCCACCCCGCTATGCTCACATTGACCCAGAAAGTCCAATCCTCAATATTGGAAATGGCTTAAAAAGCCAAAACAGCAAATCACATCTTTCTCAATGTCCGCATACGTGATCCGGGCATCCCTTCTGTGCTCTGATTGGTTGTTGCAGCTTGTCAGTATAGGTTACGGGCGGGCCCACCAGTCAGAGTTTCTGCTGATTGTGTCAAGGGAGGTGAAGGGAGAGGAGTCTGCTTTGCCAAACAACAGCGGAGAGGTGTGTCCCACAAATTTCTGTCCACGGGCTGGTCACTGCATGGTCCCCATGTTGTCCATACACACCCCGTTGGCCATTGTTTGTCCCAAATAGACACATAGCTGTTGGTCTTTTTTCTTTTTTTTTTAAGTTGATTCTCTTCATTGTTCATTTGTACTGCTTGCTCACCAGTGAGGCTAAGAGAACATAACACCTTTTTCTTGTCTGTGATTTTATTTTGTTTTACGATTATTTTATTCATACTGCATTCACAGTTTGTAAGCTTGTCAGCAGCCTTCTGTGTCTTGCTTTTATGTAGCTACTTGGCTGGTCTGGGGGCTGTGCTTTAATATAGTGCTGGTTGTTTAGAGGTAAAACGTGTATTTTTATTACTTTCACAATAGTTAATTGATATAATTTAAACATTAGGCCAGGGTAATAAAGTTTACATGGGAGTTTGTGTTCAGCTGGAACTGCCCAAAGGGATTTTTTTTTTCTAATGAGAAGTCACACGTTTGGGTGTTGGGAGGGTGTTTTATGTATGAATGAATCTCTCAGAGACGAGGGATCACTGGATCTCCCATTAGAGCTGAAATCTCTCTAATCTCCTTACACAGGTCAGATGGGAAACTCCTAGAAACACTCCTTGTGCAAAGCCTAAAGCTCAGTCGTCAGCCCAGGAGAGTCTTTTGGGGAGATGAGCTTTAATGACCTACTATCATCTTTAAGACTCTCGTGAACAATTTTTTAAGGGTATTTTATGCTGAAAGTCTTAGGATTTGGTGCTTTTTGAGTCTTTAGCAGTATAACAAGCACAGTCCATGGTACCTAGTTGAGACTATTTGGTCTTTTTTGCTGCATTGCCTCCTGTAAGAGAGAACACTTTAACAACAACAAGTCTCCGGCAGCAGTGGCTAATGAGGCGGTGCATGTCTGAACATGCACACCTGGGTACAGACGGTATACCTGTAGCCTGCAGTGTACACACACTTAACATTCAGCAGTAAAAGCAGTTATTCAGGAAGAGGAATTGCTCTGTTTTGTTTCTCGTGTTTTTCAAGGTGTGCATGCAGTTGATGGCGTCCCTTTTGTTTGTCCTCTTGTGTCCTGTAGTGTCTGTTATTTAAACTGACATGACTGGGAACAGGAGCATTAGAAATTACCATGATTATTGTTAGATTTGCTTTATAAAAGTACCATGTGTGGGATTTTCTCAAAGCAGTTCTTTTTGAAGGAAAAAGTCACTCACTCTTAACAGCAGTAGCTTGACTGATGTTTAATTTTTTTGAGTGAATTTTGGTTGTTGTGCACCAACTTCCCTCTCAACTCAAGAGTAAACCCCCCTGTGATAGACTGGTAAGCCTTGCAGCTATAGCAAGACATAATGAGTCATAGAAAGCAGATTATAGAATATAGTCTCTAGTACTGGTGGTCACGTCAGATTTTATTTGTATAGCTTAAAGTCACAAATTACAATTTGCCTCAGGGGGTTTTACAATCTATATAGTGTGTAGATCCTGGAAAGAGTAAGGTATTGATCTTAATTGACCCTTCCTAATACCTGTCCCTTTTTGCTGAACCTTGGTCAATCTTCTCCTTTCCTGTTTGCTCTACCTAGAATATACTCTTTGTTTTCTGTTGAAAAGAGGACCAGTTTTGAAGCTGGTTAAAAGATGTTGCCAGGGAACCTGTAGAAGCACCATATAATCACATCTTTAGTAGGCTAATTTTAGCAAAATGCCATCAAACTAGCTTCCTAATCCACATCAATCATTAGATAGCTAGATACATGTAATAGCTAATGTTAGTAAAATGCTACCTAACTAACTATCTTGTCTACACCAGTCGTTAGCTTGGTAATTGGCTATTGTTTTGCAAATATTAGCTAAGATGTGACTGTATTGCTTTGAACATCATTTAACCATCTTCAAAATGTACTTGTCTTTTCTACTTAAATGAGTCTAGCACATAGCATAACTGTGTGCAGGTTGGCTAGTACTTGTTGCCTTCATTGGTTTGGGTTTCCAGTTGGACAGGGCCTTCCTGTGTGGAGTTAGCATATTATCCCCAAGCCTGCGTAGGATTCATCCGAATGCACCATTTTGTCCTACCATCAAAAACATCTACTCTAGGTCAATTCCTCTGTCCGTACCCCTTAGCGAGGTGCTGGCTTACAACTGGAGCTTGTCCCTGGACACTGTACAGTAGCTTCCCACTGCTCCTAATACTAGGATGGTTTAAATGCAGATATTCACTCTGAATGCATAATGGTACTCTAATAGAGTTGACCTTTTTTTCTTTTGGCATTAGACATGAGGCGTGAGATTGGGTAGGGTAAGAATATCAGGATAAGCCAGTCAGAGGCAGAGTAGGGTGGGTCATGCCTTCACCATCTGCAGGGGAAAAGCTATCAAGTACAGGAAACATGATGAGAAAACTAACCAAGGTTCCTCTGGGTGCCAAGCTGGCTTGTTATTGGAGCACAGACCAAAAAGGGGCCCGACTTAGGAGGGGTCATAATGGCAGTTAAAACACTGAAGAAAATCCTACATATGCTGTGTGTCGTCATATTACTAACATTCAAATCTTAAGTCACATAGCTTATGAAATTTGTGTTGCTTGATGGCAGTGAGCTACTTTGTTGTTTGCTCCTAATTTCCTTTGTAGGTGAAGCTGTAGATTTTGACACTTGATTGCATCAATTCCAACTGTTCACTTAAAACAAACCTGGTCCTCTCAAGTCAAGTTCACCATTCCCCATCAATTTTCAACCAGCATGTTTGCCTCCTGTGGTCAAGTCCCTGCACTTGTATTCATATCTGCCAAATATCTTCTCTGTCTGTGGCGTCTTTGTGCTCTTTCTTTCATTATTGTTACTTTATTTTTGTGGACCACCAGTTATTTTAGTCCTGTGTAATTACTTTGATAAATTGGTCTTTTGTTTGCCCTCTGATCTTCACAAATGTTTTATTTTGGGTTTCCAGTGCTGGCATGTCTGCAGGTCCTGAAAATACTTTCTGCATTGCATTTTAGGAATGTTATTTCTTAAAACTCACGTCATGGTCAAGAAGAAGCATGTAACCTTAAAGTCTTCCCATTGGCTCTGAAGCCTCTAACGTCTTCTTTTGTTGTAAGTGGGGTGATCTCTTGCAATTGTGCCACCATGACATCCTGGGGTTTAAATCTAAGGCCCATCATGTGTCATCCCACCTTATCCCATATTATATGGTGTTCTTAATTGTCATTTTTCTAATAAAGGCAAAAAATGCCAGATAATAATCCTAAAAGTATACTGAAGTATACTAAAATCAGTCTGTATGAGCTGTTTTGAGCTGTATCTAACTAGTGATATCATGTAAAATATATTGAGAAGCTTTTGAAGGTGCAGGAACCTGTAGACTCTCTATGCTCTTTGATTGGTTGTCATCCTCTTTTACGTTACTTTAACGTCTCCTTACCTCTGTTTTCCCACCATGAGTAACCCAGTTTTTGCCTCCACTACCTCATCAGTTTAAGGCTAATTCCTCCTCTGTGCTTTGCTCTCGTGTCTCTCTAGCTCGTCAGCATAGGCTCCTCTTACAACTACGGAAACGAAGACCAAGCCGAGTTCCTGTGCGTAGTCTCCAAGGAGCTGCACAATCAATCATACGGGACAAACAGTGAGCCCAGTGAGAAGGCGAAGGTAAGTGTGTGAGTGTGTGGAGAGGGGCCGGTTGAAAATCCATCCCTAGCAAACATTTGTGAGTGATGGCCTGTGCTGGATGTTTTAAATGCACTGCATTTATGAACATGCCACAGGGGGACTGAAAGCACCTCTGGTTTATTGATGAGAAACCTCTATGAAGGAGAACATTGTGAATATTCAGTCCCTCAGCTAAAAAAAACAGCCTGCCTTTATAACCACCAGTTATCATAGAAAAAAGAAGATAAATGTAGAGATTAAAGCAAAACAGACCTTAATTTTGACAGAACTAACTAAGCATTTAGACTTGTGCAGTTTTTCCCCTGAAATATAAAAGAAACAGTGTCATCTGTGCTTGGGGCATTAGGAGAGCACGGGTCTGTAGATTAGTGCTGCTTGTGGCAAGGTCTGTCATTTTCTCAAGGGCTTTGGGAGCAAAGCAGGAGGCACGCCCTGTGGAATTCAAGCTCCCATCAGCTTGTCTCCGCAGGGGCCCAGACTCCTTAAAGGCAGCTACATGAGAAGAGGATGATAGGAAGATTAAACACCACCAGTGCATCTTTCAAGCAAATGTAGAGAGAGAATGGAGACTTGGTTGTGATTGTTTCCAGGGGCACCATAGCCAAACTGTGTCCTCGAGCATGACTCATTTAATGTTACTATTCACAGAACTGAAATCTAAATTTATCTCTCCTTTTTGTAGTAAGCATGTGTTATTTATTTATTTATTTGTCATGAATGGCACAATTTGGAATCATTTGTGACAAGTGAATTAAAAGGATAGTTCGAATTATTGAAGTGGGGTTGTATGAGGTACTTATCCATCATTGGCACTTCCCCAGTCAGTAGAAACTGAGAGGAGTACCAGCACAGAAGCTAAGCATCTACTGCTGTGAACGGGATCAGCAACAAAACATATTTTAGCCACTTAAAAAGCTCAACCTAAAAAAATTTAAAATCAGTTATATTTAGAATCCTTTTTATTGTTTGACAGCCATGGGATTACGCAGTTAAATAAAGTAAAATATTGTTCTCTCTAAATCAACCAAACTCCATGGGCAAAATCAGTCATTTTGCCTCACAGATCATGGAAGTTGCTGGTCTACTGCTGCCTTGATCTGTTAGGGTTTTTTGTTTTACTATGTGGTTTTTGTCAGTCTGAACCATCCTTTCGAGACACCAAAGTCACACAGTGACACAAACAAATTAATAGATTGTGGCAGCGATAGACCAGCAGTTCCCATTTTCTGTGAGGCAAAATGACTTATTTCGCCTATGGGGTTTGGTTGGGTTGTAGAGAGCACTATTTGGCTTGCATAGCAGCAGTTTCAAGTTAAAAAAAAAAGGCTGTCTGACGTGGTAATGTGGTAAAAATATTCCAAATATAGTGCATATTCAAACTCAATTGTTGTTGGTTTTTGTTTTTTGTGTTTTTAATTTTATTTTATTAGGTGGCCTTTTGTTGCTGACCCTGTCCACAGCAGTCCATTGCATAGCTTCCATGCTGTTTCCCCTCTCTGCTTCTCCAAACAGGGGGTGTGCCGACAGCTCTACTGTTGCTAATACATCAAATTATACGAGCTGTCCCTTTAAGGGTGGTAGGAAGGTGCCCTTGGATAACATTTGTACTTTATGTTTTCTTGTGTTTTGCATAGACACTAAATGTAGTTGTTAATGTTAATCCCCTCTGAACATTAACCCTTTGTTCTCCTTTCCAACATTTTACACCTTCATTAATTTCCGTTATTTTACGACATGCCTTTCTTGTCTTCTTCTGTGCTGTCTGCATGCTGCATGTTGCTCAGAGCGAGGATGAGGAGACGGATTATGAAATGAATGACTCTGATTAGGGTTGAGCACTTATGACTCACTGGTGAGCGCTCAAGTGCTCGTAGTCCCTCCACCACACCTCCCCAGTTTGTCCCTCTTTTGCTTCCCTGTGCCTCCTTGATACAGTTTACACTACTGAAAGCTTTGCTCACATTTGTTTTCAAAGACAGCTTGAGCTGATAATATACTTAAATGGGAGTAAAGTGCCTGAATCCAGGTTGAAAATCAGCTTTGGCCTCCTACGAGCCAAAGCTAGATCAAAAACCAGATGGTTCCTGTTGAGACTGGTCCAGTGCTTCTTTGCAGGTGAAGCGCTCTTTGAAAGCAGATGGGAAGAGCTCCATTTTATTTCAGTAGTGTAAATATGACCCTTGTAATTATTGTCATGCTCACAGCCTTGGTTAATGGAGAGCATGCTGAATCATCAGCTGCTGCAGTTTGACTCATTGTCCCTCATTCAATGACATTTAAAGGGAAGGGGGGTTACTATGCTCCCTTTGTCTATGTCATTGTCAGTAGTAGTAACAGTTGAAGTGATGCTTGGACAGCACTGATGTGGTTTTTAAATTCAATTTGGTTATAGATCCACCTGTCTTTTTCAAAATAACACAATGGCCCAATGAGCAAAAATCACGATTTTATTAGTTCCTAAGGTATAGGTTAAGATGACAGGGATGTTCCTAGTGACTGATTCTCTGTTGATTAACTAGGCTGCGTAAAATCTTAGAGGCAACAGTCAACTTATGTCATCTATGAGGAAAATACCAATAATCAGTTTAATCGACTAGCATTTCTACTGCCCACTAGCAAGGGTGGTGACGTTTAACCACTAAGTTGACGAATCATGCACGTCCTTAAAGACAAAATAGGGCAGAACGGTTTGTGATTATTTTGACGGATATTGCGATATTAGTCACAATTTTAATGGGAATGGTAATTTTCACATACATTTTCTCTGAAGAAAAGTAAAGACGATGTAATTTTTTCTGTTTTTTTTCCCTCTTTGATCTGGACTAAACAAGCATGTTCCCTTGTGTCTGAAGAGGATTTGTAGACTAAAGTATCTCTGTAGTATCACATGTAATTTGTTTTGGTATTTTCTTATACATGTTATCTTTATCAGAATATTGAAGCCACTGTGATTTGGATATTATACTTGGTCATATTATGATTTTGATTAATAAATTAAAATAAATATAAATCAAATAATAAAATAAAATGGATTTGTGTGTAAAGCATCAGAAAATACAATAGAAAAAAGGCATAATTTCACAGAGCCTAAGGTGACATTTTCTAATAGCTTTTTTCGTGTAAAATGGAGAACAGCGGCAAATCCTCACATTTCAAGGGCAACTCCCTGCATTCTTTTCTGCATTTTTAAAATGTAAACGCCCCCCTCAGCCATTAGCCAAAAAGCAGTGACGTATTTTACAGCCCAAAAACTACAATGGTGCAACATTCAAAGTCAGACTTTCTGCTTGTGAACTCGGGGCAAATCCATCTACCCCGACTTCATGACGACATCACACAACAATGGCAGCACCCATGGTAGCCTAAACTAATACATACTCTCATATGGTAAAACTTCTTCTGCATATAAATTGATGTCAAAATATGTTGCTGTAAAATAAAATGGGGTCTGTTACCTCATGCATTGTTTTTCTTTCTCTGTGTCGGTGCACAGCTGATGGTTCAATTGAGTGTACACTTGCCAAAGAAACTCATCAGTTTGTTAGGGTCAGCTATATTTTTTTGTTTACTTTTGGCATTGTGCACCTCAAATGGTTTAGGGACATAAGTTTGACCTTTCAACTGGGAAATTCTGACCTCAGACGTTGCCTAGAATGCAGCATTACATGTAGCAATGTCATCATGCAGAAACCTATGTCAGGTTATGGGTGAAAACATTTTTAGAAGGGTTTAGTAAAGTAGCATTTTGAAGCTTCATTAAAAATTTTATTGTTTCAAATTGAATACGTAGGGAGCGCTACTGGGAAGCTTCAGAATGACAGAAACCTCAAAAAATAATTGGCTGGCCCTGTGAGAAGCAGGATCAAGAGTATGGTTGACATTTATGAGTGAAATTATTAATTTATGATCAAAATAATTGTTTCTGTAGCCTTGATAAATCTCTCAGGTTGAATTTTGCCCTACACCTCTGCTTGTCTTTCCACTACCAAGGTTGATCCTACCTTTGTCTGCTTCATGAGCTCACCCAGAATTGGCTCTCCAGCCACATGCTGCATAGTCTCTGGCACAATGCTTCATTTTCCTCACTTGTGCAAGCGTTTCCCTTTTTCTCTGCCCTCTATTCAGTGTTTGATTCAGCCGGCACGTAGAGTAAATGTGTGAGTGCTCCTGGCTTGGAGAGTATGTACTGTGGCAGGATCAAGTGCTTCAGTAAAAATATATAATGTGACTGTCAAACACAGGGAGCTGTACAGAGTCGGGTACTAGATGTCATTTTTCATCCATGACATTCATTATAATTTTTTTTGCATGTTTTGTCCTCTGTCTTTGCAGATTCTTCAGGAGAGGGGTTCCCGGATGTGAAGAGGACTCAGTATTATGAGCTCCAGGTGTTATGATGCAAACATATCATCTTTGTGGAAGAACGTTTGGCACAATGGAGATTTAAAGGGGGGTGTGCATTTATTTTGTGTTTTCCCTCCATTTTTTGTTTTTATTTCTTGATGTAAATAAGTCTGTTTACTGACGATTTGTGCCTGTACATTTAAACTGGACCTTTTTTTGGAATTAGCGGCAAGTTTTTTCTAATTGAATGCAAGGAATTGCAATCTACATATGTTTTATGCTATAAAATATGGCCATCATCATGTAAGGGCCAATGATTCACTCAGGGTCATCTATCGAGTTAATTCTTATATCCTCCAACTCAAGGGTCTGGTAAGGGATCAGTGTGGTCTTTATAACTCAAAAGTATCAAACTTAAAATCATTGTTTAGAGATGTTAAGAAGGGAATCATGTTTTTATTTAGCACATGTTAAAGAGTTAGGCTATTAAATGTGAAATTCACCCCGGGGGGAAAAAAAATCTGACACATTTTTTTCCAAAGATTTGAAACAGTTACACTGAGATTTGTGATCATGAGGATCCCATCTATACAACATACACTTTCAGATGCTTTTGAAACAGTTACTAAGATTTAAAAATTATTTTCAATTACAATTCACTGTCAGAAAGGAACAATCACATTCTTAAACCAGGTTGAAAACTATATGAACAAAATGTCAGTGATTTTATTTTGTAATTAAAGGGGCATTAGGTAATTTATCACTTCTACAAGGCCTTTATTGATGATGATGATGATGATGATGATGAGGAAGTGACCTATGATGAACATTTTCCCATTTTCACATAGACTGAGTAAGGTAACTTTAGAGATATAGCAGAAATGTCTCAGTTATTGTTCGCTTTCTTGGCTTGAGAAGTAAATGTGTTGCTAGTGTAGCTGCACAGGGCACCGTGTGTTCTATCTTGCAACCTTAGTAATGCATTAACCCACAGATACAGCCATTGTGTGCTCTGGGATTAAGTAATTATTATATTTTCAGAAAGTCCACTTTTATAAGGATGAAACTTTAAAGTATTGGACAAAATGTTGTTTTTCAAAGTAAGATTTTTGCTGCTTCTGCAAACGTGGACTCTTAGTAATGTAGAGAAAGTGAAATGGCTCTCTAAATGTTGTAAACTGCATGTTTATATCAAGTTTAATATGCCAGATTTTTGTCTAACTTAGTTTGAGACCTCCTCATGTTCATAAGTCTAAAGTTAACTGCCAAAATAGTCAAAAGGTGTTTCAAATGTGAATTCTGTTTTATTTACAGTGATATTTTTTTAAACATCAGTGTCCTCCTAAGGTGTCCTGTTTCCTGTCAGGAAAAACATCCTTGAAACAGTGGCGTCTTTATTTTTTTCCCCACTGACTTCAGAGTTTTCCTTAACTAGCTTATTTTGTATGCTTGAGGGAACATCTTGTTTGATTAAGATCTTGTTTTTTGTTTTTTTTTTGTTTGTTTATTTTTTTATTTCTTTGCTTTTTTTTAGGGAAAGTATTTGTGGTGTGGGAGGTTTGGGGACTGGAACTGTTTGAAGGCAGTGGTGAAGGACTTTCTGTTCATATCCAGAGTTTTGTTTTGATGTAAATAATCCAAATTCCATATTAATATTTAACTCTCAAAAGAAAACTGCACGTTTTGTACACTGTATAGAAAACACAACTTCGAATTGGAAGTTGTTTATACTGGATCTTTAAAAATGAGAAAATCTTGACAATGTTGACTTCTGTATTGCATTGTTTGTACAGAGATTTCTGAGCTAGGATTGAAACAGCTGATGCTGAATATGGTGTCTTTCACTGAGAACATGCCTGGAACATGTTTTGATAACCAATAACAAAGCTATACTTGGCTGGCTATGAAGTTGACTGTTACATTTAAAAAAACAAATGTATTTTTTTCCTGCATTGTGATAGATTCTTCTAAGCATTTTGAATTGTGTAGATTTCGTACACAGCATTACAAGCACTACAGTGGGAAAATGACACTGTGCACATTGCTTACAAGCCTGTAATGTTGTTAATGTAAATACTGCATTTTAGAACACTTTTTCTTTTTATAGAAAGTTGTTTTCAGGTTTGATGTGTGGTTTTTTGATAGGTTGGATGTTTCATTCACAAATAATCATTTTAGTGTTGCCTTTTTCCCAATGACCAAAATCCAATGTCTTATGTGTATTGTACACATTAATCTTAGTGTCAGGGATGAGTAAACTTTTCTTAATGCTGGCACACTTTGTACATATAGACTTGTTAATGACACACAAACCTCCATTTACTCACATGTACACGTATACACTTGACTAAAACAACTTTTATATTGTTGGGGAAACAAGTATGGATGCATGTTTTTGATATAGATATATACACACACACACACACACATATATATATATACACACACACAAACACACACAAGGGCTTTTAAAGTGCGAAATTTGACATCTGCAAAGAGGTTCAATCAAAGTTAGAAGACTGGATTTTCCTGCCAGAGCTAGGCTATGTTTACATTTGCTATAGTATTCTGAAGCCTTCCAATTATGTACTGTCTTGCACTCCCTCACACATTCGTCTGACTTGTGTGACTGCACCAATGGCAACTAGCACTCCCCACTCCACATGAACTGAGATTTCACACGGATATGCTGACTGATAAGATACTCCATCCGTTTTCCTGACAGCCTGTGCTTGAGCGTTGCAGACAATCTTGCTTTTGCAGAAATGCTCACTTCAAATAGGATGACACTCACCTGCATTCACTCAGAGCAAAGGTTTATTTGGGTCTTCTTTTGAGACTTTTTTTTCCTGCAGTGAGATTTAATGTGTTTTTGTGTTTTGATTTGCTTGATTCATTTGTAACCTCATTTGATATACTCTGGTCTGAGGTGTTTAACCCCTCTACTTTAGCAGCTATATTACCTTTAATGCCCTTCACAAACAGGTTGTCTGGTGGAGCATTTGGCATTGATAATCATTTCATGTGATGGACAAACTTATCAAATCTGTAGCCTAATACTTATAAGTGCCCAGTTTGTTTTTGCATTCAAGTCATAAGCCACAGACCACTGTAATGCATGATTGAAGATGATCACACTTGTAATCAGAGGGAATGAATGTGTCATTTTTCCTCAATCTAGCAATTACATCAAAGAATAAGGTTCTCATATCACTATATAGATCACGTCTATATGATCTTATGCAATGTTAAAAATATACAAACTAAGTATGAGGTTAAGGGGATAGATCTATATGGTCTTGCATACGGTAAACTCAATAAAAATGTTGTCATTCATGTGTGTGTAGCTTTTTTTTCCTCAGATGTTTACACCAGTGTAACAGATACACAATAGTACACATACGAATACATTTTTGTATTTTAATGAGCAGTAATCATGTACATCATACAGAAGCGGTCATACAGCTGTAGAGACTAGCAATAAAGTTATAAGCCAAGACAACACGTCCTGATTTTTGATAAATAGCGACCTCTGGTGCCACCTGTTAAAAACTCGTTCCTTTGGCATAGTTGCCTTGAAAAATGCCTGTTTAAAAGTAGACTTTTTTTTGAAAAAATATTATTCGTTTTTTAAATGAGAAAATAAAACAGTTCATAAATATGTGTGTTTCAGACAGAAATATTAAGTTAGCTTCTTTACAAGACTGTTGTAATTGTATACATAATGTTATGTGATTTGTCAAATGAAATTGTTCGGGTTAACGCTCTTTGGTCTGGGCAAAGATGTTCTATTAGACAAGATAGAAATCCACCTGTGTCTGTTAGAATGTAGTATCTTGCGCTTCAGTGTTCATGATGTAAGAAAAATAAGTTTCAGTTCATATAGCTATAAACTGTTTAAATGACAGGCAGTAGATGATTTTAATAATAAATATCATGCGTCTTTCGTATTGCTGAAAGTTCGATCTTTGCTTGTTTTATTTTATGAACAGGCAGCGGAACAGCGCATGCGCAAAGACCAACAACCGCAAAGCAAAGATGCTTTTTAGCCACCACAAAAAGATGCTTATGATGCACCGTGTGCTATCAGCAGAAGCTCCGCGACTCGAGTAAAATTATGACTTTAAGCAAATAACCAGTAAAAATCTTCCGGATGAATTATCATCTGTTAAAAAAAGACGCCCAAAAACGCAACCCGTTAAAAGATAAACCCGCAGCCTGATCTTCCTAGAGGTATTTAAGCGAAGACGGAAGTACGGGACGGATGACAGTTCGCTTCACTGTTTCTGTGTCTGAGTCGAAGCGGGTGGTTTTTCAGGAGGGAAACTTTGCAAGGTTTAACAGGATTTGAGCACGATTAATACATTTCGTTTATTTACCAGAGCCAGTGCAGCCATACTGAAAGGTAGGAGGACACTTTAATTAAAGCTTATATTAATTTTGTCGTGAATTCTCATATTTGAGCCGCTTCAGTTTGCGCCATTTTCGCTAGTTTGGTAATGCACAAATGTGCGCCTTTTAGCACTGGCGTTCTTTGTCCCTATTCTTAAATGGATTATGATATGGTTTTTTCCCGTGGTATATTTCACATCCCTGTTTCTCGTCCTGGACTACATATTATTAAGCGTTAGAGGAAAGGCACTGATTACTTTCTCTTATCCAAAATTGTGTCCAAATCAAGTGCAATTGCGCATTTTTGTGCTGCATCAGGCCGTGTCAGACGCTAACAGCGCCAGTGCCTGTTAAGATATAGCACGATTCTGGCGCACATGAGTTAGCTTATCAAGCTAACCGGTTAGCTTGCTAATAAAATAGCTTTGATTGTCAGCTTGTCTTGACAGCAAGTTTACAGCAAAGCTCAGCGAACATGAAACAATTTAAACGTCATTAGCTTCATTTCCCAAGGCTTTTAAGTTTAACACCAGGTACAACCGAAAGAGTGGGTGAAGGGTTTGTTGTAGACATGTATCACCACCGGCTAATGTTGCCCTGGCTAGCCAAATTAGCGTACCAGACTTGTCGATTCTAACGATACTTTTAGACACATAACTATCAGGCTGATGAAAACAGGTTACCATTACGTCTTTAATGGCCATATAATGTAGACCAAGTTGCAACTCCACTGTTAAAAAGTTAGTTAATATTGCGTGGGCACTTACTAGTTACTGCTAGTAGCCACAGTGTTGCTGCTTTGCCTCGTTTTCATTAATTCCGAAAGTATCGTTACTATAGAGATAAATGGACATTCCTATGGAGGGTTTTAATGAGAGCTTCTAAGTGTCTTTGAGGGGGACTTCTAACACAGTGATAGATAGCCAGGTCTGTAAAAGGTAAAAGTGAGGACAGTCACACAATCTCTCAAGATGCACTGTGGATGGGTTGTGTGTTAATTACCCATAATTGTATCCCGGTGATTTAAATTTATTTAGAGAGGGGGGGACTAATTAATTAAAATGTGCAAACCAAACAAGTCCAATACAGTGGAAATAAGAAACTGTAGCTCATAATCTGAGCTAGATTTTAACCATAGATGTGATACCACTACTTTAGATTACTTTATGGAGGATGGGACCTTACCTGTCACTGTTGGGGCCCAACAATATTGCATTAGTAGGGCCAATATTCTTTATGTAATTTATATAATATTCAAATAAACATTTTTCCCCAGTGATCCCTCAAACGTGGTTAACACTTGTGACAAAGATATGTAATGAACAACAAACAACATATTGGCACTGAAACAGTAAATTTTTCCATGTATTTTTATTAATCAGAAATAACAAAAAACAATCTGTGTCATGGTCTGTGGGGGAAGAAATAGTTTTCTTGTAGGAGTGTATCAGTCAACATATGCTGATACAGCTGTAGACCGAAAGCTGTAATAGGTCAGTATCGGGTCTGTTATAATATCAGTTGACTGATAGATTTGTCAGGCTCCGATTTAGGTCACTTTTTTCTTACTTTTTACTTTACAGAAGATAGGAGCTTACCAGTCAGTGTAATGTGATCACAGTCCTAGAAGTATGTCTGAAAAACTCCCCACCACTGGCGCTGAGCCAAAATGAGGTTTCTCTCATCATGCCGCTTCTGATTCTCTTGTATCACTGCTTTAGACCAGTTTACAGAATTTTGGAGGTCATGTCTCATTGTGCTTAGAGAGACAGAAATTGTGAGAATCTTAAAAAATAGACCAAAGCAATCAATATTACAACTACATATTATTTTGATATCAATTAGTCTGACTTCTCCTTACCATTGACAGTTCTGCTTTATAGTGTTTCTGAAAGTAGAGCAAAATACCCCATTGTAAAGTCCATCAAGCCATTTTAAGCTTTTTGTCTGACCAGCAGTCCAAAACCCAAAGATAGTCAATTTCCAATAATATAAAGCAGATAAAAGCACCTCCTTACGCCCTCCTTGCAATTGTTTTGCTTTATAATTGCCATAATAAAGTTGTCATTTGAGCTCTAGAAGTGGTGTATCGTTATTACAAGGTCATTTCAAGGCAGTGACTTCCTCTGACTTGGTGAATCCACACTGCCAAATCAGACCTGATGTCGAGCACGGTTTCATGTAATTGACTTGACATTTCTCTTTTATTCCAGGAGTCCACAAATCATGTCAGGCATTGCATTGAGCCGGCTTGCCCAGGAGCGCAAGGCATGGCGGAAGGACCATCCTTTTGTAAGTAGCATCTTATGAGATGCACCTGCTTTGGCTTCACTGTGAGGGCTATTTAAGCTTTCATTATACTGTGCAGTGTCAAGTCCTCTAGTCAACACTGTTACTTCACTTGTCTTAACTGTAACTGTTTGTTCTCCTATTGACTTTTTCAGGGATTTGTTGCTGTACCAACAAAAAATCCAGATGGAACCTTGAATCTCATGAATTGGGAATGCGCTATTCCTGGCAAGAAAGGGGTATTGTTGTGTTTTAAAGTGTATTTGCATACAGTATATCTTTCAATTTACATAGCAACCACTGCTGAATGGAAAACACTGAGCTGTATAAGACAATGGCATTTCTGTAACATAGAAAAGAGCATGCATTGTTTTAAAGAAGTTGTATGGTAAAAAATTGATTATTCACTAGCCATTTGGCTGATGGATGATGAAGGTCAATTTGCACCTTGCTAGCATGTTTTTCTGACACTCAAAACAATGACAACAAACTCATGCATCTGTACGTCTGGATACTTGCAACAGGAAGGTAGTCATGGTGAAGAAGCAAAAGCGATGCAAGGTCTGGCTTCATTTCATGAGTAAAGTAGAAAACAGCGCTAGCTAAATTCAAGGAAGAAACTGACCTGTCACTAATTTCTGTTAAAGGAGCACTTTTAAGTTAAATGGGAAAACTTATTTTATATGAACGAAAAACACTGTACACTTGAGATTCATATATTTTTTTTCCAAGTCCTAATTTTTTTAGTTTTTAATATCATGATAAACATATAATGGACTTTATTATTGTACAGTGTTTTTTTGGGGGGGGGCTTTTTATGCCTTTATTGGATAGGACAGCTGAAGAGCAGACAGGAAACAGGGTGAAGAGAGGGGGGATGACACGCAGCGAAGGGCTGCAGGCGGGAGTCAAACCAAGCGGCCACTGCAGAGGACTGACAGCCTCAGTACATGGGGCAGACGCTTTACCAACTGAGCTATAGGGCTGCCCCGTACAGTGTGTTTTTGGTATCATTATATCTCTGTTATAACATTAGCACCATGCAGGCAGGATTAGCATTTTTTTCTTTGACTACAAAAACCTAACTGAAACTATGCTGTACAAATATTCAGTCATTTTATCCATTTTAGACGATGACAGACTGTTGCGACAACTCGCTTACAGGCTGCAGCCAGTTTGATTTGCCCGTCAGCTGAGAACCATGTGTAGGCCTTCTTTTACCCCCACAGAAAACCGATCAGGAATCGATAACGAACTGGACCAATAATCGATAATTGTATTGGTAAAAGTAGAATATAATTTCCTATCCCTAGTTATGTCTTGAATTTCCTATAGTGGCCGAATGGGAAGGGGATATAACGAGAGCACTCAGATTTTCAGGTACCAAAACAGATGTAAAAATTTGACCATTCTTAGTGATGGCTTGAGCTATGATAACTCTTAAAACTGCTTTTAAAATTGATAAGATTTTACTTATTTTAGTGGAGACTTGTGTACATATATGACATGACCTTCTTTTATGAAGCTGATCTAACAGTTGTGCGTCTCCTCAGACTCCGTGGGAAGGCGGTCTGTTCAAACTGCGCATGTTGTTTAAGGATGACTATCCTTCTTCACCTCCAAAATGTGAGTTTCTGTGTCTCACTTGTGTTCAGTATAAATACAAATGTTATTTCAATTACTACAGTATATAAAGTTATGCTTTAACAAATGCGTGCAGAAATCTGTCTGTGTTATTCAGTCAGTAAATGGACTCTAACAAAGCCTGCACAGATAAAGGCCTCATCTGTAATGTAAAGTGCACAGTATGTGTCTTCCTTTGAGGACATTTTCCTTTATGAGCCATGATTTGTCTTGACACTGGCTGTAACACTGTAATTAAAAAGGTTACTCTTGTTCAAGCTTTCTCACTAAAACTGAGCACTGTTGGACCTGCTTGACATCTTGGCTCTTCTTGGTTGGATAGCCTGTATTGTCCACCTCACAGTAGTAGTAAACAGGTTTTTCCCACATCACCATTTGAGTTTGAAGGCTTGTTGATGACTTCTAAACGCTGCAAAGGTTGTTGAAGCCGATTTAAAAGCAACTGGACTCTCTCACTACTACATACCGCTCCTCCTGTGGGCTTGATATTTATTCATTGTAAGGAGTCATTTTAATTTTATTCATCCATTTCGGTTCATGAGAAAGTATTGTTCACTGTGTGCTGGTGGTGGTTTGAGAGCCGATGCAAACATGACGCTTAACTGGTTGTGATAATTTGACTATTCAAGCACGAAAACACTTATCCTATTGGCCTATTGTGTGAACCAAATCATTACATGACCACTGTGGGCCACTCGTCAGGGCACTGTGACGTTACGTGTTTCTAATATCCAGCAACAGGGCTGGTGTTGTCTGAATGTCACATTAAAATAACGTTAAGCCTTTGCTTTTGTGAACAACACAAGCTGCTGCCTTCAGTGGAACAGTTCAGTCGGTGTTAACTGTGAAAAAGCCTGGCAACATTTGTGGAATTTGTTCATCTTGTCTGACATTTGTAATGGATCCGAAACACAAGTGCCCTTATGTGTGTATGTGTGTGTGTGTGTGTGTGTGTGTGTGTGTGTGTGTGTGTGTGTGTGCGCGCGCGTGTCTCAGGTAAATTTGAGCCTCCACTCTTTCATCCAAATGTGTATCCATCAGGCACAGTATGCCTATCTATTCTAGAGGAGGACAAGGACTGGAGACCAGCCATCACAATAAAGCAGGTTTGGATTAACAATCACACCTCATTTACATTACAGGGCTTTTCCAAAGCTGTCTTTTTATAATTGGCTTCTCTCTCTCTCTCTCTCTCTCTCTCTCTCTCTCTCTCTCTCTCTCTCTCTCTCTCTCTCTCTCTCTCTCTGGTGTCACGAGGGTTCATATAAGTGCTGAGAATCCTTGAAAAGTTTTAATGTAGTGTTTTCAAGGATTGAAAAGTGCTTGGATTTTAGATAAAGTGCTTGCAACTGTAATTGCATTCAGGTTATATAGGAGGACAAGTCTATTCACAGACAGGTGACACATTTTGAAACATGAAACTTGGGTTTCCTTCAGTTTGTCACCCTCATAAAATGTAATTCTGGTGTATCGTATCGTCTAGTTTATAGTACACTAACATCTGATGAAAAGTGGCAAAAACATATGCATATATGTATCTAATTATGTAATTTATTTTGAAGGAATGCTGTAGGACATAAATTTGTATCTGCAGGTGGCTACAGTAATGTGAGGTTTCTGTTTTTCAGTTATAGCATAGTTTTTAAATGATTCAACAAGATGTGTAATATATCGTCAGCATATATCTCTATTTGTACCAACTCTGCTAGAAAATAAGTTTTTGAATCCTTCAGCGAGATCTAACCCCAATAAGAATTGTTTCAAGTTCAGTTCAATGCAACAGACTTAAAACTTTTGTGACTAACAAATACAAGCAGCCAAAAAATGCCAAAACTTTTTAATTGCGGATTCAGTTTGTCTAATGGGTTCATTTGTCCTACAGATCTTATTAGGTATCCAGGAACTCCTAAATGAACCAAATATCCAGGATCCAGCCCAAGCAGAGGCTTACACAATCTACTGGTAAGTGATATTGAATTTTATCTTTTTATTATGCTGAAATGTAAAATTGCTACAAGTGACGTGTCTGGGGAAAAAAAAAGCAAAGTTAAAGAGAAGTCAGTTTCTGAGCTCTTATGAACAGTGCCAAAATCACTTTCCAGCTTGAAACTGGTGAATTATACTTGGATTGTAATACCATAGACATGTTAGGACACAGTATTAAAACGATAGGAATGGAGGGGACTAATGGATTAATACAACACTATAAAACCTTGGAGTAGCAACTGTACCATTGTTACAAAGTTAGCAAAGCAGCTCCTGCCTAATGTGAACACATTAGCCGTGTGTCCATTGATGTATTTTTATGCACATTTTGAAGTCTCGTATTAGAAAAGGTTGGAACCAGCAAAATTTGAAAAAATTCACATTCTTTTTAATCACTTAAAGAGGTTTTTACTTTAAATATTAGGAGTTAGTGCACTTAATGGGAGATGGAAATGAGCTCCAGCATACTGAACATTTGACACACATGACTGATCAGCTGACTGTAACACATCCATGATCGCTCCACATAGGCCCGCTGGATTTTTTCTCACATCAATGCATGAAACAAACCGATGTCCTATCTCTGCTGTGTTTTCTACGTTGTTTGACTGACATTGTGGGTATAATGGTTTTCCGATTGGAGAATTGGCGCCACCTACTGCTTATCTCAGTGAACCAACTCTAATAATCTCATAACTCTAGTGCAGGGGCCTGCAACCTGAGGCTCCCGAGCCACATGTGGCTCTTAAGCTCCTCTCCAGTGGCTCCCTGTAATAACATTATTTTAAAAATATTTTTCATGTTTGATTAAGGTTGCAGACCCCTGCTCTAGTGTATGGAAACAAGCATTCACTTTTTTTGCCACTTGACTCCAAATTTGCTTTAAAGTTGCAAGACATTTGGATTAAAATACAGCTGTTGGCAATATAACTGCAAGATCAGGATGATTAGTGATGAAGTGCTGAAGTATAAACTGTAGTGATCGAGGTAGAAGCTTGACCTCTATGGATTTATTTGTGTGCAACCTATGGAACCACCGAATCCTGAAGATAGTTTTTACCTTGTGTGACTTGTGTACAATATTATATTAATATGATCTTACAGGGGATTCTGTTGCAAACATGTCTAAAATACAGTGTGTCTGAAGAGAGCTCTGAAAGGATTTTTTTGCTCTTTCTACTTTTAATAAATTTGTCAAATATGATTTCATTTTTCTTCCCTCTTAGTTCTGACTTGAGCAAATGATCAGAGCACCATGGTAATGATTTTTTATTTTTTTTAAACTTCTTTGCAGCCAAAACAGAGTAGAATATGAAAAAAGAGTTCGAGCACAAGCCAAAAAATTCTCCCCCTCGTAAGGGTGAAGACTTTGCTCCGCTGTGGCAGAAGGAATGGGTTTAACAAGATCACCTCCCCGCTCAGTCTCGAAATGAATGTGCTCCTCTCACATCAGGACTTGCTTAAAGACTTCTATTTAAACTCCACACATTCTGTGCCATCCGTTCTCCTTTGACCTATCATTTTTTATTCTTAATTGCCAGTCGGCGCATTATGCTGGGAGGGGATGGGTGCTTCAGCACCCTGGTCATTTCTTTTAAACATTAATTGTCTTATGTGGTGCAAGGGACACAGCTCGGTACCAGTTTCATCAACTCCATGCAAGCTGGCTGTCATCAATGTTCAAGGAAGAAAATGTCGTCTTTTTATTTTGCTCTTTCACAGGGTCTATTCCTTTATGTTTCCCCCTTTATTTTCCATGAATTTAATGTAAAATTAGCTTATTTCATTGTCAGTATTTCAACTGCTGTATAATGAATGGCACTTTTATACTGTTGTATCTCACTAGTGTCTCTAGATGGCTCTGTCTAATTCTCTTTCCCAGGTTTTCTATTCAGCATGCTGTAATATATGATAGAATCTGCTGCCTTGGCTGTCTTTTTGTTATTCAGAGTGTTTGCTATGAAATAAATAAAAATGGCCATGATGACTGAGGCAGGTAGGCTTACTTCTGTATCAGACGTGAAGGTTATATGGTGCTTTGTTGATGTATGTGTTGGCGTAAATAAAACTTTCTACAAAATGTTTGCATTTTCTTTATTAAATGAGTAAAATGGACAAAGTACAACTCAGAAACAAAGCAGACTATAAAGTCATCAAAAGAAATATCAGGCAAAATGAATTTGAAGCCCGTCTGAGAACTTTTGTTTATAATGCTTTTATAATCCATTTAATGCAAGTAAAAGATTTTGCAATTAACATTTACATATACATAATGCTGTGGAAACTTTTTACAAATAGAAGTATACCCTAAAGAGTGGTTCCCATCCTGGGGTCAGGACCCCCACACAATAAATCAGGGGCCATGTGATAATTGACAGTTTTGTTTTTTTGTTTTTTTTTTAAGCTTTTTTGTTATAGAAAATTATATGCTGAGCTTATGATATTTATCTAGTCTTTGCTTTTTGCTTTGTTTTTTTTCTACATGAAATTATGGCTTGCTTAAACTCCTGAGGCGTTAAAATGAAATGTTCTGAGAAGCGAAAATCTTTGGATCTGCTCATAACGTCTTGGTATTTGCAATGTGTGATGAGGGTCAGCAAAATAAAGGGTCATGGCAAGAAACAAGGGGAACCACTGCCCCAAAAATCAACAAGAGGCCAAATACTAATGCACTGTGAAAAAAGTGAAGAATGAACTGTTAACTTTAGTAGTTGGAGTGTTGTTTTGAAGCATCATGTTTCCCTGTGTAGATGTGTGTAGTTGAACTTTTAGGCCCAACATTATTCGATCTAACAGTTTTAGTGATTCTGTCCAGTTACAGGGATAGCTGCTATCAACCAATAAAGTCTTTAAAGTGAAATATGTATATTGGCTGAAAATGAATATTTCTGCCAATATGACTCGTATGCAAAGTATCTCGGGGTTCAAGTTCTTTTTGAAGTGTCTGAGATGGATCTCTGTAAAAACAGATTTTTGAGTCCAACTCAAAACTCTTATGTTTTGAAAAAGTTCTACCAACTAAATGTTTTGTTGTCATAACTTACTTTTGTTCTTTAGTTAAACTTAAACCTTTGAGGGAGGTTCTAATACTCAAATATTCATGTTTATCCAAATAAGAGAAAAAGGCACGTTTGTTAACTTGTTTTTACAATAAGTTATTTGCAACGATTGCTCAGCAATAGTCGAATGAGGAGGAGCCAAATCATATTCCTTCAAAACTACAAATTTAATTGCCCATCAAGAGCTGTCAACCCGACCATTAAAACAAATTTGTGGAAACAGAGAAACAGGCACCCACTAAAAAGTCTGTTAAAAGTAGTTTTCTTGTTTTGCCCAGTCAGTATGTACATTTTGAAACTAGGCTGTACGGGAGAGACTTTATTTTCTGTTATTGTAAAAATATGTTTATATATTGGTATCAGCAAAAAATCTGCAAAAGTCCAATAATCATACGACTCTATCCAGTTATTCGGCCATCTATAAAAAACATCAGCTTACGCTTCAGTGACAGCATCCACTCTGATCATCCCCATTGGGCAGGATTTTGTTGACAGGCTCCCATGGTGCTCTGCTGGGACCAGACTGGTCTGCTGGAAGGCGCTCAGAGTGCAGTACTCGTTGCAATAGAAAGGGGGGTCCCTCTCCAGGGACGTGTGGCTGCAGAGCCAACACCCAGAGTCCCCCTCAGCAGGGCTACCTGGCTGTGAGCTCAAGGTCAGACTCTTGAGTGAGCTCCCTGTAGCTGATGCTGGAGCCATGGTGCTCACAGCATAGGAGATGCCCAGCAGAGAGGTATCGCAGCCTGGGTCAGTGATGTTGCTGTAAGTGCTGCTCTCCATTAACTTGTGGTGGAACTGGGGCTGACACTCTTCCTCCTGGACATCCACACACTTGGTTAACATGTCGATTTGGAGCGTCTCCTCCGCCTTCAGCATGTCTGCTGTCTTTTCTCGCGTAACCACCCAGCTCTACAATCATAGTCAAGTTTAGGGACATTTTCGTGAGATAGTCCATATTTTATGTACAATTGGGTCACTGAACAAAAGCAGATGCAGTGATTTGCGAATTTGCAAATTCTTTTTGACCTACAATTAGAGTTCAAGACAAGATATTTAATGTTCACGTTGGCACTTAACTGTTTTTTTTTTTGTAATTATACACTGATTTCAGAATTTGATGCCTCCAACATGTTCCTAGAAAATTGTGACAGGGGTAATAAAAGACTAGGGAAACTTAAAGAACACCTGTTTGGATCACACAGCCATCCACATCCACAGCCAAACGTTAACTGGTAACAGCTGTAGTATCATGGTTGGGTATGAAAGGGGCATCCTCGAAAGGCGATACAATTAAAGGCAAAAGCCCAAAAATAATCTTAAAAAAAAAAAAATTTAAGAATGTTTCTCAACATACAATTTCAAGGAATTTAGGGATTTCACTATCATAGTATTAAAAGATTCAGAGAATCCAGGGAAATCTCTGCACGTACAGGGAAGGGCTGAAAAATAACACTGAATGCCTGTGACCTTAAATCCTGAGCTCATCTGAGATGGACTGACAGATAGAGGAAAAATGCGGTGGTGTAACGAGTCCACATTTCAGATTATTTCTTGAAATCATGGACGTCCTGTCTTCTGGGCTAAAGAGGAGATGGACAACACAGATTGTTAGATTGTTAGAGTCCATGGCATCATTGCTAACTGTCACATATGTGAAGGCGCCATTAACGCTGAAAGGTACATACAGGTTTCGGAGCAACGTATGCAGCTTTTCAGTCCCTGCTTATTTCAGCAGGACACTTTCTACATGTTACAACAGTGTGACTTTGTGGTAAAAGAGTGCGGCTACTACAAGTTGCAAGCATCAAATTCAGAAAGAATGTACACAAAAAAACAATTAAGTTAATATGCTGAATATTAACTGTCTTGGCTGTACTATATTCAACTGAATATAGTTAAAAAAAAGGATTTGCAAATCATTGCATACTTTTTTTTAAATTTCCATTGTACAGCTTCCCAGCTTTTTTGGAATTGGGGTTGTAAACTTACCTTGAAATCTCCCTGACAGTCACTGTACAAGGTGTGGAAATAGGGTGCTGGAGTTGGGATGAAGGCACCTTGGCTCCACCTGTAAATGTGAGGAATATAAAGATAATACGTAGGTTGTATGAGATGCGTTTGGCATTTTCTGAGGAGTATAAAGCTGTAGGAGGACCTTACTTTTTGAATGGCCCGTAGCAAATCAGTAAGGCGAGTGGCACCACCACACATAAGGGGATGAACACCTTAGCCAGTCCAAACACAAATGTGTTTGATGCAGGATCTGGACGGACACTGAGTTCGGCATTCACTTGAAAAAAAGAGGCAACAGAGGAACACATAGTTCAGAAAGGTGAATCAAAGACGTTAATTTGCAGTATCTGCTTTCTCAGCTGACTGTTTTGAGGAGACTCACCAGTCACAGCTGCCTCCATCTTCCAGTAAACCTCAGAGGACCACTCACTCCACTGTCCCTCGTAATGAACCTGATTAGGACTAGAGCGCACCCTGGCAGCGTACTCGGTGTCTGGCATAAATATTTGATCGTCCACAAAATAACTCGAACTGTCGCTGTTGATTACGTGTGGTATCACCTGAAACAAAGAAAGAGAAACATCCTGTATAGAAACCCAACATTTTTTCTATCATTGAGTAAACTGACAACCCCTGACTAAATGATATATTTTGCGGATATTTCATATTATATTCAGTGTGTGATAATAACAGCAGAGACCAATTGGTAAACTGTACAATTAGCCCAAATAATGAACACAATAACTGCAGGAAGTTTGTGTAAAATAAATGATTTGGATGAATTTTGAGCAGATTATTCCTGTGAATGTTGCATCAGAGATTAGTGCTCCTGATATCGGAACCTTTTATACAATTCTAATAGGTTAATGTGGTCAGTGCTTACTGGAACAGAGCCATCATTGAGTTCTAAATTAAACGCCTTTTACTTGTTATGATTAGTCCAAATGTCTGCTGCAGAAAAGGCCTATGGGTCAAACAAAGTCACAGTTTCACAGTCACACATTTTCACCCACACACTGTTGCTGCACTGAGCTGATGACCACAAAGACCATTGATGACGTCGTTGTGGTATTTTCTCATTTCAAAAAATTGTCTTGGCAGCTTGGAGTGGTCGCTGCAGTGGCAAACGTAATAGGCAAAGTCAAACCAAAATACGCCAGTGGTTATCAGATTATTCTAAATTTTATCATTAAATTACATGGTACATTTGTCTGTTTTGTACTTCAATTCATCAGGTTGCATGTTTAAGATTGAATTCATTAACTGATTACCGACTTGCCAATAGACGGGCTTTTATGCCTTTATTTTCATGGGACAAGAAAGGGCTGGCCTGAAACTAACCCACGGCCAACGCACAGGCCCCAGCCTCAGTACATGGGGCACATGCTCTACAAACCAAGCTCCCAGGGTGCCCCAGATTGGGTTCTTCCCAGTTTGGTATTACAAACGCAAATCCTAACTAACTTTAGGAATCTTATTTTACTTCATCCTGTCTTATCTTACATCCTATATATTCAATCCAACATTGCTTATCGACCTTTATGTCTGTCGCATAGCAACCTACATTTGTTTTCTCATGTTGAGGAGCTAAACCACCTTGTAACCATTGTTTTTTTTTAACCCACTGAAACATTTGAAACATACAAAAAAAAAATGGAGCAAAATCAATGATGGACACTTGACCTCTAGACAGTTGAGTTAGAGGTCAAACATGTTTATAACAAGGCTAACTGGGAAAATAAAAGAAACAGAATGGGCTGATAGCAGACGCAGTTCCTGCCGTACCTGACGCCATTGTGCGAAGCAGTAATAGAGCAGCCATTCAGATTAAACAAGTTAACTAAGATCAGGCTAGCTACTGTTGGCTAACACTACGACTACTGTTAATTATTGCTACCATTAGCAAATGCTGCTGTTACTGAACAATACCATTGGCTACTGTTAGCAAAAACTGCGGTTAGGTACCGTTAGTGAACTCTGGTACGCTGCCATTTGCTACCATTTGCTAGTTAACCTTTAGTTAAGAGTGTAGAGATTATTCAAGATTTTGGGAAGTTAGGATGCTTGTGTCATACACATTTCCTATCTTAAGTAAAGATAGGAACAATGGCACAGGAACTGCTCATCTGTAATTGCTAAATCAGGTCCTACCTCTAATTACAGTGGTAATGAAACAGTTAAGATAGGATCTGCAGGTTAGGAAGTTAAGAGCTGTTTCCCCAAAAAGTTTTATTCTCTTATCCCCACCAACAAAGAGTGCCCCATTTTTGCTTGTCTGTTATTGAGTCTTACATTATGTGTGTCTCCTCTTTTGTAGTAATGGAGCTGATACTGCAGGTAGGTGTTCAGGTCTGTGGAAGTATATTTCTCATAGGTGCTTTTCCAGGTGAAGTGGTGTTGACTTGAGTTATGGCTCACTGTGAGGCAGCATGGTGGGTTCGGTTTAACTGATGAGAGGACACACACACACAAAAGGCAGTTTTTAAAATTATGTCATCATTATTATTATTTTTTATTATTATTATTTATATTTTTTAAATAATATATACATGAGAGTTTCTGGTTATGTGAAAAGATCAGTGTTTTCCTTACTGTTGACCACAGGCTCATATTCTTCATCCAGCAGGTCACAGGTTTCAACCCCATTGTGACAAAGTGAGATTTCATAGGTGTTTAAATCATTAAAGGTGTATAAATAATAGTCTTCATCAAGCACTGGAGCAGATGTTTTAACAGAACAGAAGTAGTTCCCATCTGTGTTTGTCAGCATGCACACAAACGTCTTTCTGCACAACGAGGAGAGGAGAAACGCTAATGAAATACACTATCAACATCACATTTAAGGTCATCCATAATTCATATCTGCTAGTGAAAAAGAACCTCACAGTTCATTTATTTCTGTGATTGTGAGCCAGTAGGAGTGGTTGCTGTCTGAAGTGTCTTCTGATGGGGCGATGCTCAGGGAGCAGTTAATGGTGACCACGTAATCGTTCACACAATGAAGATTGTGGTCCACTCCTGGAAAATATACATGCAATGTTTTAATTGGAGTGTAAGGAGTCAAAACTGAGATTTTACAAGTAAAGTATGTAACAAGCATATAACTTTAACCCTACATCGTAAAAATAAACAATTTGTTTTAACTTCAAAAAGTTAGTGTCCGAGCTGCCTTAAAATTTTAATTTGACTGAATTTGAAAAAACTTGAAAGTTGTGTTTTCTTGTAAAAATCCAAAACAACCGACCTTCTCTGTCATTAACTCAGTTGTAGTTGAGAAAAGCAGCTTAAGATATTAAGCTGAACCAACAACTCCTCAGTCATGCTGACGAACATTACAAAAAATGTGATTTTCCTTTACACTTTAATTTTTCTTCATCTCACACAAAGAACTAACAGCTGCAGCTACTCCTGTTGGAGCTACTTTGTCCCAGCATTGGCATAAAGACAATAAGTGAAATTGCTCTCAGTGATTCATTAAATTGTAACAGTTCAATTTTAAACATGATTATTTGCAGTGCTTTTCATTATTGTGAAAATGAGCAACCGCTTTAAAGTGTATTACACAGACCCACAGCAAGTTTTAAGTTTTCATCATATATGTTTTTGTCAAACTATAAAAAAAGAAGGGTCGAGAGTTTGCATGCATGCAATTGTCTTTCCTGGCCGCAAACGATAAATTCTTAAATTCAGCTGAAGATGAAGATGGAAATGGGGACAAAATCCACATTCCTCTTTCTGAGCAAAAATGTGGACATAATGTTTTTTATCAAATAGGACTAATTTTGAAAAACGCCCACCTGATTTGAGTAAGACAGACTGATTCAGCTTAACCTCAGAAGTCATTTTTTATACAGAACAAAGACTGGATTGTGTCCCCATCTCTTCCACTAAAATCGCTTTACAGCAACCAGTAATACTTTCAATGCACATAGGATAGACTAGGAAAAATGCGAACCTATCCTTTATATGTACAATGAAAAAACGGCAACATTTATCAATGATGCATCGAGATCTACAACAGCATACATATTGGATGGGGCGATAAAGATCCTGTGAGTCATATCAGTGAGAAATCTTCTCAAAATAATGACTTTGTATTTCAAAATGATGAGTTAGATGTTATTTTTAGATACTAAGTCATTAGTTTGAGAAAGTTTCTCATAATAATGACTTACAGAATCTTTTTCTCTCATTATACTCTCGGAAATGGGCTTGAGCTAGCTATTAGTACAAAACCATGAATAAAAGTTATATAAGAATAAGAAAGCTTAGCAGACTTTTCCCAGACAGGTCAAAGTTTACGCTCCAAGCAATATTGATGAGCATTTATGTATATATTTTTAAAAACTCAAAATACCAGCAGAGACATAACCTGTGATAGGATTACCATGCAGATAGACAATGTTGGTAGACAGGTGCAGAAACACGGTCAGCAGGAGCTTCAGCCTCGGTGGAGAGCACCAGTCCATCACACCAGACAGTCCGGACATCACCTCGGTCCTGAGGGGTCTCAATTATGTCATGCTGCCCCGAAGTGCTGGTAGAAATTGTTTTTAACATAGACTGAGAGGGAGGTTTCAGTCAGTCTCTTCACGCTGATTGCTATCACTCACTGGTGGAGAGGATGTGCTTTTTTAAGAGAGCAGTTGTAAATTGAAAGTGTGTGAAAGGGGTAAGACGAGTCGCATGTCACAACAGCACAATGTCATATTAACTTTAGTAGGTCTTTTCATTAAGTTTTGTTCATGATCAGTCAAGTTTTTCATGCACAGACCCTATTTTAATTGCTTTAAATAATTAAAACAATTCAAATAAAAAAAATCTGAAATGCTCTGGGTCTGTTAATGTTTTGCCCTTTATGGTGAACTGAGGTGCATCTAAATACTTTCAGTGTCCTTTAGATGTTTTCACTCATAGTAAAGTACTGAATTAGCACAAAGCTGACACACATTGTTGTCACATCAGCACTGTGGTGACACTCACTTTGATTGATGACTTGATAAGACACCAAAAACACAAATGCAATACAATGCAGTGAAGCTTTTTCTCTCAAGCACTACAAACAAATCTTGTCACAACAATCCCCCTGCACTCTGCATACTGTATAGTGCATGGATTGTGGCACTTGGACATTGGCTACAGGAACTTCCACCCTTGATCAGACAGATTTGATCCTGTTCAACCAGTTATCCAATGGCAACTGACTCTTTCTAAGTCCTGCACCTATTTGTTCTGTGCACCAAAAACAGTTGAGAAAGCTCGATAACTGGTGGACCCTTATTCAAGTTTCTCCTTTTATGTTTCCAATGCTATGTGTTAAGCTAATCTAAGTTGAGGATAATAATACATTTTGAAGATGGTTCAAATGCAACATATAGTTACATATATAGTGATTTATATACATCTTAACTTAGTTATCTTAAAACATGGGCATATGCTAGTTAACTAGCTTGCTAATCCACCTAATTTATCATAGCTAGATAGTTAGATCTTATAGCTAATGTTAACAAAACATTAACTAACTAGTTAACTCAGAGTTGATGTAGATTAGCTAGCTAGTTAGCATTCTACTACAGAGCACAATATTGGATAAGTAGCGAGATAACGATTGATGTAGATTAGCTTGCTAGTTAGCTAGTGTTTTGCTAACATTAGCTAATGTGAGAGGTGACTATACATATATAGATTCTGCATGTCTCCTAGCAACATCCTTGAACATTAAAATTTGGTTTTCTCTTCACCAGACCAACACAGAAATATGCACAAAGCAGGAAACAAGAAAGGAGAGATTCAAAAAGGGGTGGGGCTTTGGAAGGCTAAATTGTACATCTGTTCTGTGTGATTACAAAGTGTTTGCCTTATGTCCGACCTATTCAACCAGCTGCCCTTTGTCAGATATGGTCCTTTTGAATGATTCTATGGCCCACAAGAGGCTGCCTGCAAATCATTAAACTAAGGTACATATCTCTGAGCCACTTCGAGACATCTGAACCATAGACTGTATGATCTGAACCAATATGGTACTGGTTATGTTTTTTTTTAGCACCTTTGTGCTATGATTGGACAGGATTATACTCACTCCACACCTGCCATTTGCACAGTAAAGTCTCACGTTGCAGTCTGGATTTGTGGCCCACACAGAAACTCACATTAGCTAAGCCAGTGGTTCCCAAACTGTTTCTGGCATGCCCCCCTTCAGAAGCTGAAAAAAGTTCACGTGCCCCCACCCCACAATTATGAGCAATCATCAACAATAGGAAGCAAAATGACTTTTAGTGAAATGAAAAGCTCAGCATGATAGCATCAGCAAAACTGTTGTTTAACTTCAGAATGGCTCTCTCAAAGCTAAAGAGGCAGAAAGTTGATTGTGAAAATCAACAAGTACAGAGCAAATGGACCGACAAGTATTTGTTTCCTTCAAAAAATAATAAACAAGTGTTTACTGGGTAACAAATGCATTGCTGTGATGAAAGAATACAACATGAAGAGGCACTACAAGTCAAGTTGGCTAATTTTCTGACAATTTTCCTGAGGGCTCAGAAGAATAGCTCTATCGATGTTATGCAGGTTATTTGCAACCATTTGTATTTGGTAAAATATTTTCTATGCCCCACAATCCACAGTGATTTTCCTATTTGGCCCACTTGCTATTGAAGTTGAATAGCCCCATCTTATGTCTTTGTTCTTTGTTTCCTCTGATGAAGACACAGTAGTGTCGAGAATCTGTTTAAAATTAAAGGTTACAAGTCAAACAGGGTGCTCCAGTCCCCTTTCCATTAAAATATACCTAATTCACATAACATGGAATACCACTAAACATTCATTAAGTAATCGAATATGATTGTGCCATAGAAATGTTGGATTTTTGCTTTCTTCTTATTATTATACACATAAGCTATTTTTAGTATAATATATTTTTAATTTGGTTTGTATTGTACATTATATTTTCTGAATTGTCAACTGGTTAAACTCCATTTCCATATTCAGAACAAAGAATCAGTCAACACGGTGGGGTGAACAGGTTCAAAGGTTTGGACCCAGGCAAAGATCAATTATCTTTCAACTGTCTTTATACATAATAAACAATTACATTTAAATGTCTTAAATATAGCATAGTGAACCATTTTGAAAAATAAATGACATATTGTCTTTAGAAATAATATGGATAAGATTTCCCCTCATTACTACAGGTACCATCTAAACAATGGTCATAGTGGCACTATTTATGCACCAAACAGACAAAACATATGTTCAACTTTACGATGAGTAATCTGCAATCAGAATAAATCAATTATTATGAAACTTACGAAGGTGTTGTGCAATTTGTCGAGCAGTGACAGGAGATCAGCTGAACGTTGGGTGTGTGTTGTGGAGATTCTGTGAAAGATATGAACTAACAGTGTCTTCCTCTGAGGTGATTTTGTTGATTTGGAGTCTGTAAACATCCAAACTTACACCCACTAGTAGTGTGCTTGTGTCTCAGTGTGTTAGGTTGCTCATACAGTAGTGCATGAAGTAATCTGCAATAGATCAAGAGGAAGTCATTGTCAGCAAGCTGACACTGTACGCCAACTCGATGTTGTTAAACTGAGCAGGCATATAAACATACTGTTGTTTTTTTCAGTCTCGCTGGGACAAATGCATTTTACAAGGCTGTTAATTTGTGGTCCAAGAGGTCAAGGCTTTGTTAAAATGTCTGCTGCATTACTTGTGACGTGTTTTACACCAAGTGCTAGCAAAGGTTTAAGGTTAAGGAGGCAATACATGCAATGCTCCTTTTTTTAATATTACTTATTTAGGCCTGAGGAGTTTTTAAACAGGAAGCAAATAAACAGCATGTTACCACACAGATGCTCATGTCAATATGATAACAGGGGTTTCAGTTTAGTTTGGGTTCTTTTGCTATTAAAAATATCTGTGCACTTCTGATCATCCTACCTTACCACAGAGAATAACGGAGACCTATTTTTATTTGCTGAGACCTAGTTGACTTTCTGTCTCCCCATGTCAGACAATGTGAACTCGTGTTGAAAACGTGCTTGAGAGTAGCTACGAAGCTCTTGTGAGATGAAAATATAGTCTTTATATTGTGCAACAGAAAACCCCGATAAGCTCAGCTCTATCTGTAACTTCTTGAGCATCTGATATGGATGTTTTTTTTTTTCAGTTTTTTAGTACTTTGATAAACATGTTTCCTTGTTTGAGATAAACAGCTAGAGATATAACTTTTGGGCGGGAAATAACATGATCTGACTAGTGAAGATGTGAGGGGATGATTGCAGGAGCATGAAGCACTGAAAAAATCTGCTGAGATTAAGATTTTGATGTTTCACCAAGTGAAGTACACACACAGCCCTCTATTTAAATGCATAGTATATTTCATATTTCTGAAAAAACACACACAACACAAAGTATATTAATATAAACATAATCCCTATAAATTATCACTTCTAACCCACTAGCAGTGTATGGCTGTATCTGCAGAGACCCTGCTCTCTGCATGTATTTTCTTATGTTCTCATGTTTTGCTATACTGGGGAGTCTTCTGGGCTTCAACGTGTTTGGCAGTGGTGTGAAGGCCACAGGCAATAATAGTGCACAGGTTTTGAGGTCAGAACTCTATATGAACATAGTAACCAATGGTTACATCTAGGGCTGCAATTAATGATTATTTTCATAGTCGATCAATCTCTTGATCATTTTCTCAATTAATCAATTAGTTTTTTGGTCTGTTGAAAAATCTTAATCAGTGTTTTCCGAATCTCAGGGTGAGGTCCGCAAATATCTTGTTTTGTCCACAACCCAAAGATATTCAGTTTACTACAGAAGGAGTACAGAAACCAGAAAATATAATTATAAATATTAAGAAGCTTGAAACAGAGACTGTGACCCATTTGCTGCATGTCATTCCCCCTCTCTCTCTGCCCCCATTCCTGTTGTGTCTTCAGCTGTCCCTGTCCAAAATAAAGGCAAAAGCCCAAAAAATAATCTAAAAGAAAAAAAAAGTTGATTAATTTAATAATTGTCAGTTAATTGACAGTTAATTGCCGCAGCTCTAGTCACATCGCATTTGCTGTATCTTTCCTCTGCTCTCTGTCTGTGAGAGCTATAGAAAGAGTTTTACACACACGCAGGCAGAGCAGACTGAGGGTTGACTATTCTCACAAAATCTGGCGTTCTGTGGAGGTGTGGGCCTGTTTATTTGTGTTTTAGAATGTAACCATTGTGAAACAGTCAGAAAATAATGCTTTATTTCTCTGATTCTGATTTGTTGAGCCGGGGAGGAGGGGCCAACTTTGAATGGTGTGTTTGCAAACAATGTCGCAAAAACTTTCAAAGAGATGCAAACCTTGTAATATTATCGTTTAATATTTCACTGGTAGTGTTTACACAGTTGTCCTTAATTGCACGAGTCCTTTCTTAACACATCTGGCAAATATAAAAAGAGAGAACTTTAAATTAGCTCTTACTAACATAAACAACTTTGCTTCCACTTCAATATAAAATCAGTGGTAAAATAATACTTGATCTATAAAACAAGTCTAAGTCTGGGCTATTTTGTCCATACTTATTACATATAAAGTGTTACAATGAACCAGGACACAAACCACAATAAAGGACACTGTGGAAAATTATGGGTATAGTTTCACCTTTAAAGCGTAGGTATCCAGATCAGGGATTTAGTTAAGCATTTGAGGCACACCAGCACAGGTCACTCACAGGCCAGTTTGCCATCAAAGGATGACAGGGTTATGGCAAAGGCTTGCAGGGCACACATGGGGAAACTGTAATCCATGGAGAAGACGTCCTCCGCTACACGGCCAAACTGCATCACAATGTAGTCCTCTGGAAAAGACATCAGCAACGGGGCAAACAGAGAGGTGACAGAGGACAGCGATGTTATAAAAACAGACATTTTTCTTGTGTTTAGCACAACACAATCGAGATGTAGGCTCTGTTGGCCGATCTTTCTTGCTACGTAAAATATTATTTCACTTTGCGGTCTGTTTTTAATGTATAGTCAAAAACATCTCTGGGGACAGCTTCAGCAAAAAAAAATGGTCACCATATGGTCACCCAAGTTTAAATAACTAGCTAGCAAACAATGCAACCTAGTCAATAAGTCAGCCACTTCTTACCATTGTCAGGGTGGATGATCTGGAAGTTCTTGACGGAGGCTTGGGTGACACGTCCATGGAAGTTAAGCACGTACGACTGAGTCTGTTCGTTCCAGCTTGGGGATTTGTTTACCAGGGTGACCAGTTTGTCTGTGTTGTTGTTCGCATGGCGGACTAGCAGAGTCTCCAGTTCCTATAAAAAGCAAAAAATGTCAGTTTCTCTAAAATATTTCACAATTAATCCACATCATCGTGGGAATATTTTTTTTTTTCAAACATACACTTTTCGGACGAATGGACACTCTTTCATCATTCTCCAACATGCCGGGGATGATCACTGTCATTTTCCTGGGACCCTTAAATCCCAGCACATTCGTCTCCTGGAACACAAAAGCCATATGTTTTACAGACTTTTTATCTGTTGGTTTACTGTGTTAAATGGGACGCTGAGTGCACAAAGTAAGTTTGTACTCACATAGCAAACTGCCGCCAGCTCTTGCCGCACTGACTCGCACTCTTTGATGAAAGGCTTTTTCTCAGGGTTTTCACCTCCATCATAGACTGTGAATTTTGTACCCAGAACATTGGACCTGAAACAAATGAGTCTGATCAGTTACATGATATAAAATCATCTATCAGATGGAAGGTGAAAACTGCCAGTGCGTTCACGTCTATGTAAAATGACTGCTTCTACAAATCAAGAGGTAAATTCCCAAAATGCCAACTAAAAAAAGCTGTAAAAAGGGGAAAACTTCGTCGATACAACTGTAGGTGCAGTGTAATGACATTTGGGCACAATTCGTTCAATTCAGGTCAAACACAGTCACAATGCTGCTGCATGTTGGCTCACTGGAAAGGCTCTGCTACACTAAATGGAACAGGACCTTAATTAGTGTGATTGGTGACACCTGTGTTTAGCCTGTCATTCCATATCAATATAAAAACAATAATAAAAAAGGTCTATTTTTTATTTTATTTTAATCATGGCAACACCTTCTTTTATAGACCTTTTTCACAGCAGATGTTTTACTTGCTACATCAGAAAAAGCACAGGTGGTATTAATAACATTAACAATGGCTCCGTTCTAAGTGGCTGTCCCAGTATTGAGCCAGCAGGCACGATACCAGCACCGTGAGACTGGGACGCTTAAGATTATTTGTAACACCTGTGCTTTTCAGAATCAGTGTTTGCCATAAATAAGAACTTAAGGAACTAGTTTGAGCATGAGAGCTACTTGTTTAGCATGATGACTACGCATTTTTGAATGTCATCTGAGGACATTTTTGAAAGGGTTTCATGAATAAAAGATAGCAGATAATTTTCTAAAAGGAGAAGCTGTGGAATCCTGTAATGGAGCAATATGTAACACCCCAGTATTCAAGAATGAACACTAGGGTCTAAATAGTGAGGTGGAGCCATAGACAATAGGTTGAAGGCCTGACACTTCACTCCAAATCAGACTTTTATGGTGTGAGTTACAGAGTTTTGGAGTTACTGGCCATAGAGATGTAGTCCTGTGGTGCTCAAATCACCAAAAAACGAATTTGACAAATTCAAATCCAGGGCCGCTTTCCTAAAATCATGACCCGGTTTCTCAAAATAATCGACAGACCTCGTTCTGAGCAGTTTTATGTAGGAACTGCAGGAATCTACCTTTCTTTCTACCAGAAAGAAAGTAGTTCATAACAACAAAGTCTGTGAATTATCTTGAGTAACCAGGTCATGATTTTTGGAAAGAGACACTAGTTTTGAATTTTTCAAATTTTGACGCTTTGAGCAACACAGGACTTGTGCCATTTAGCTCCATTATATTGGAGAAAAGGCAGACATCTCTACAGGTGATATCTCAAAAACAATGACAAGGAACGACCAGTCCTACACTGTGAGGCCTGTGCTTCCTGGAGTCCACTTGGAGGAAGTGCTCCACACATACACAGTAGATCGGCATCTGTAGTGGCTGCATGGAAAGGTCTGCAGACGAGTCCACACGATCACAACAAATGGAGACTATGTGTCCACCTTCTGCTTACAAATTTTCCATCACACAGGCCCCAGTGGACCCTCTTTGCTCTCGTGGATACACAATACCATCTGAAATTGATCAGGTGTATTAAACGTTAAGTGCCTGCCTGCCTTACCACCTGCCAGACTCCATTAACATATTGCTCAGTTTAACTGTTATAAACATCTACTCCTCCTAAAAGATTATTGATGATTTTTACAACTCATAAACAGACGCTGACTCATTCGGTGAACATTTGGCATGGATTTTAACTCTAATAAATGTGAAACAGAGAAACAAACAGATGGTCTGAACTGAAATGGAAATTGCAAAGGAAAAAATGCTCATTGTCAGAGAAGGCACTATTTCAACATAGCATGTTTCCTTAATCACTGATGACACATCATGGTCCCTTTATGATTTAGTACAGTAAATATTCTACATATTTCTCCTATAACTTAAGTCACAATACGTAATTGATACTAGAAAAAAAAAATCAGACAAATTATATTTGTTTTAGTTGAAATAAGAGAATTATACCTGAGTTTTCCTATGTAGCAGTTTGTGTCCCTGGACAGATTTGTCGGGTCCGTGGAGATGAGATAGTTGGATGTTTTGCATTTCTTCCTTTTCCTGCCAGCCATTAGAAACACCTTGGTGATGGCACAAACAAACAAATGTTATAACAGACAGACAGAGTAGAGACCCAATTAATGTGCAGAATGACTGGACTAAAACTTTGCAGAACCAACCCTCTTGCCGTCCTCCTTCTCCATGTGGAGGTAGTAGGTTGGGTAAATGCCCTTCTCCATGCCTCTCCTGTCCCTGGTGACCCTGCACTGGATTGTCACATCTCTCGGGGCTGGACGCAAAGCAAACTTCTCAAGATCCTCCACTGACAGGGGAGATGTCGACTGAAATAAGAGAGAGTGAGAACAATTTCACCAGCAGTCATTTCTACATGCTGTCTGTGACAATTCAAAATAAGTAATGTCTTACTCTTTCATTAGATTCGCTCCCTGAAGATGAACCCCCTCTGTAGTTTGAGTTAAGGGAAGCGAGACTCGGTGTCATTTTCTCTGCTTTGTTTGCCTTTTTTTCCTTTTTCTCCTTTTCATCGATTTCCTCGTCTTTGCTCTCGTCACTTATTTGGCACCTGGCTGTGGAGACAACACACGCAACATTATTCTACACAACAACTCAAAGGCGTTGTTAATCATAATTGGCACTGAGCCAGATTATCGCTCACATGTGTCGAGTTGCTTTTTCCTTTTAGGCGATTGAGGGACAGGTTTCTGGGACACATCTTCCTCTTCATTGTCACTTTCATCATGTCTATTCTTTGGACTTTCTTTGGCCACCTTCCCGGTTAACTCTGTCTCCTGGGTTGAAGCCTCCAGTATGTGCTTCTCTGCAGAAGATGAGACAATTAAATGCTGTAAAAGCTGCTACATCCACTATTATGTATTTATGGTATTATAAAAACTGTAAAAATAAACAATTTGTTTCAAACTGAAAAAAATACTAGGTCTGCCTTAAAGTTAATTCAGTTGTGCTTGAGAAAACATGTTGAAGAAACTTGGCATATTAAGTGGTCTCTTCAGTTACACTAGCAAAAATTACAAAAAATTTGATTTCTTTTTACATTTTCTCAGTTTGAAAATCAATTCTTCATTACACACAAAAAAACCTACAGCTGTTGGAGCTACTTTGTTCCTGTGTTAACATAAGACAACATGTGAAACTGCCTGCTGAGAACAATTCATTAAATTTTAAGCGTAATGGGGGTATATGTTTTCTTCAAATTATAAAAACTATAAAATTCTCCCAAGAGAATTCTGACTCTCTCTAATAGAAAATTTTGCAGCCAGTACAGATGTGTTAATGATGAACTGAACATCGATGTTACTTTTACGCTCTTGCTTGGTTGTCTTGTTTGTCTTCTGTGGGTCTTCAGACTCTTTCACTTTGTCCTTCTTCTTTGTTTTTTTTTCTTTTTTCTCCTTATCTTTTTCCTTCTCCATCTCCTTTTCATCATTCTGCTCCACCTCTGAAAAAACAGTGAGTTGCTGATGAATCATTTATTAAAGCAAAGTGTTTCTTAGCTTTACACGTGCACGCATGAAAACACAGTACATGCAAAGTCCAAAGACCACAATGAAAAACGTTCACTTTAGAGTAAAACATTCTGCTTTGCATATTCTCACGTTTGGCTTTTTCTTTTTTCACTTCTTTCTTCTTTGTCTTTTTTCCCTCCGCCTGAGTGTCATTCTCCACTTCAGGCTCTTTGTCAATCTCCAGGTTCATTTTCTTTGGAGTTGCCGGCTTCTCTGTCGGCATCTCATCTAACGTCATGCTTGCTGTCATGTCGCATTCACCCAGTGTGATCTCATCCAGTGGGTTGTCATGGGCATGTTCAACTTGATCTGCAGGAAGAACAAACAAAAATAACTCAAATAACAAAATTCAATATTATTTAAGAAACTGAATCAGAATTTCTAATTTAAAAAAGTCAACAGTTTCTCTGTAACAGAAAATAATCAATTAGTCTAAAGCTTACCACTCAGGGAAGTGTTGCTCAGGGATTGGCTGATCAACAGAGGTGTTTCATCAGAGCGTGTAGCTTTGTGTTTTCGGTTCTTTTGGCGTGCATCTCGATTGGCTACCACCATTTGAGAATCAGCCCTCTTCTTTTGCTGCTTTTTCATCAAAAGGGTTCGCTGTGGGAGAAATGAATATTTGACTGTCATTGCGGGTATTGACAATAACCATTAACAATAACGATATTTAAAAATGACATATTGATATGTACACCATATTATATGATAATATGGCCATATTATCTGATAATATGGTGTAAATAAATAATAAATAATAATAATAATTCATCTGGTGAAAGTTTACTGTTCTTACTGCCATGATATCATTTTGGACAGTAACATGTATTGTTAAACTGTAAAATTCCTGCCTCAATTTTGTGTTTGTCATGTCACAAGTGGTAACTTTGAGAAATCATTGTAGAAAATTATCTATGTTATATTTTGTGTAGAGAATATTGGGTGATATCCCTATCAATATGGGCACATCAGTGTTGGTCAGCCCCTAATCAATATCATAGGTTCGGGTACTCACCGATCCAGAGACCTGCATTTTAGGCAGTACTGGTTATGGATATTGGTATCAGTATGTCATCATACCACTATTATATTCTATTAACTAAGAAAGATAAGGTTATTGAATGTTGCCTTCTATAAGTCAGATATTTATTTGTGAAAAAGCTTAGAATAGTTATAGTCTTTTATTAGATTCTAGATAGATAGCCAAGTGTCTCGTGATTCTTGATGAATGATTTTAACTGTAGGCGCCCATGCATCACTGTCACTGTATCCTACTGCTACTACTACAATGGTCCCTCCTCGACTTTTTAAAGAGGTTCTCCCCACTATAGGGTCCTCTGTTCTGACACTTATCAATAGTAGTTTGTCCTCAGGTGTGGTCCCTAAAAATCTCAAACATGCAGTAGTACAACCTTTGATTAAAAAACCAGGCCAAGATACTACTGTTCTCTCAAATTGCAGACCAATCTCTAAATTGCCTTTTATCTCAAAAATCCTTGAGAAGATAGTTTGCAGCCAATTAATGGTTTTTCTGGATGAGCACAACATTCTTGAGGTCTTCCAATCTGGTTTTAAAACCTTGCACAGCACCGAATCAGCTCTTTTAAGAGTTTTTAATGATATCTTTTTAGCCACTGATGCTGGTGACTGTGTTATTCTTGTGCTTTTAGATTTAACCGCTGCATTTGACACAGTGGACCATGAACTTTTAATCTCTCGTTTGGAACAGTGGGTGGGTATCAGGGGTGTAGCACTGGAGTGGTTCAGGTCATACTTGGCTGATCGAACTTTTTGTGTCAGCCTTGGTGACTCTGTGTCCTCCTCTGCTTGTCTCCCATGTGGGGTCCCACAGGGCTCAGTTTTAGGGCCTCTTCTCTTCTCTCTCTACTTGCTTCCACTTGGTTCCATACTGAGAAATCATGGTATCTCATTCCACTGTTACGCAGATGACAGTCAGATTTATGTCCCTCTCAAAAAGAAAGACTCCTATTCTGTCAAACCGCTCCTCAGGTGTCTTGATGACATAAAGGCCTGGATGGCTTTAAACTTTTTAAATTTTAATGAGAAAAAGACAGAGGTGATGGTTTTTGGTGGCACCACTGGGGCTCCCCCTGTAGATCTGGGTTCCCTGGCCCAGTTCATTAAGCCAACTGTCACTAATCTTGGGGTTAAAGTAGATGCTGATCTCAAGCTTGACTGTCAGATCAGGTCGGTTGTTAAGTCAAGCTTTTTCCAATTGAGGCAACTTGCCAAAATTAAACCGATTCTTTCAAAACAGCACTTTGAAACAGTAATCCACGCCTTTGTGACCACTAGGCTGGATTACTGTAATGCACTTTATGTGGGGGTTAGTGGGTCCTCTGTCGCTCGTCTTCAGATGGTGCAAAATGCTGCGGCACGTCTTTTAACTGGCACACGTAAGCACGAGCACATTTCCCCCATTTTAGCCTCACTTCACTGGTTGCCCATCCATTTTAGGATCAGTTTTAAAATTCTTTTATTTACTTTTAAATCCCTAAATGGCCTCGCCCCGCCCTACCTCTCCGAACTGCTGCAGCCTTATACACCCCTCCGCTCTCTCAGGTCAGCTGATCAGCTGCTCCTGAGTGTACCTAAAACGAAGCGAAAGCTCAGAGGTGACCGTGCCTTTGCTGTAGCAGCACCAAAACTGTGGAATGATTTGCCTCTCCACATCAGACAGGCCTCCTCGCTGCCTGTTTTTAAATCACATCTTAAAACCCATCTCTTCTCCCTGGCTTTTAACATCATGTGAGATGTTGAATGTATTGTATGTATGTGCATATGTATGTGTGTATGTATATATATATATATATATATATATATATATATATGTATTTGTTTAATTTTATTTTTCTATTGCTTTAAATTGTATAGCTGTTTTATGTCTTTTAATCTGTTCTTGTATTTTATTTCTGTACAGCACTTTGGTCCACTGCGGTTGCTTATAAAGTGCTTTACAAATAAAGTTGGATTGGATTGGATTGGACAATTGGTGTATTATTTGTACTAGTACCGCTGCCACTGATTATCTGATCTTTGTGAGAGATTGCATGCATGTAGTGAGCCAGCAGCTCATGTAAAAGTCTGTGACTTGAAGTTGAGCACTGGCTCCAAACAGCAGGTGGTTCTGACACAGGTAGCCATGACCTTCTGAGACTCAAGAAAGCTTTATCATAGCTCTGCCTCAGTTTTAACCATTGATTAGCCCATTTAAAAAGTAACATGTCCAGTCTTTGCTCCACTGTTAGCATGGGTTATGATAATTATCATGTACATATGTTTTTTATAAAGGAACACAGCTGAAATATCTAGTAAGTCACGTCTCATTGTAAGTTATTTGAAGTGCACTGTAATTCTTATACCTGTTTAAAATAAATAAAAACATATCTGGGCTAATTCATTATGTGCAAATGATGTCAAATACTAAAAGTCCATGTTTCTTTACCTGGTTTTCCAGCTTCTGTTGTCGTATATCTGGCTCCTCCATGTCTCAGTAAAGACTCTCTGCTAATTACAAAGCAGTCAGTAGGCCAGATAATTAAGGATACTTAAGAAAACAACGGATGAAATCCAGCCTCAAAGTTCAATGTAAGAACTGCTGCAGTTTCCAAAATAAAAGGGCAATTAAATCGTAAGGAAGCGGGTGTTTGATTGTACCACCCTGCTCCATCTGACAGTCTGTCCACCTGCATGTAGCAGAAGGCAAAGTGGATTAAAAGGGGATAATGTTCTTAAACAGCACTGCACAGCTCGGTCAGTGTGGACAAGCAGTCTCGGGGGCAAGGCGAGCTCTCCGTGGCTGCTTTGTGGAGATGCTACAAGGCCTAATGTTGCCGCTGAAACAAGAGGAACAGGAAGGTGATGCCCTGCTCCTGCTCCTGCTCCTGCTCCTGCTCCAGTCATTTACTACAACTCAGCAGTCTAACATCACTTACCCGGGCGGGAACAGCCAAACACGGAAGTCGCAGCTCTTAACCACAAGTTGCCCCAGAGACTCCGACTGTTACCCAACGTGCCACACACGAAACATATCGCCCAGGGGGAATTTAAAATCACCAAAACGTCCCAGAAAACATAAACAAAAGGAGCTTTTTCCCGTTGCCATGGATACAGCTGCCATACAGCAGCGATGGAGAGCCACGAACCGATAAGTCCGTGTGTTTAATCAGAAAATATCAGTTTTTATATCTTAATTATTGGTTCATCTGAGACACAGAGCTTGCGTTCGTTCATATTTATAATGTCAGTACTATTTTCATACGGTTTTGGTACACCGAGGCTCGTTTGCAGGAAGGGTTCTTTATTAGTTTGCATTATGTTTTGTCGTTTATCATCATTGTTAGTAGTTAGTAGTATTAGCTAATATTTGTATGTATTCGATACGCGTATTGAGTGTTTGGGACGCACTTTTTTTTTTTTTTTTTTTACTTAGGCCTGCAGTAGGGGAGAGTGGGGCTTGTTTTCACACACTGGTTATATCTACAACACCAGAGGGTGCTGTCCAAAAAAACAATCTAACAGCTGCATGTACAAATCACTGTTCTGAAGTAATTCTGATAATGACAAACAGTATATGTAAACCCCACTACATCTAATAAAACAAGGTAGTAGCTCTGCAATGTTTGTTAGTCTCTGCCTGTATTTTGCAAATCCTTTTTTTTCCATGTACCCTCTAAAGAGTACTGAAAATCTGGACTCAAGTACAGGTATTTGTACATTTCTTATATTACTCAATTAGAAATAAAACTACTGTTAAAAATACTTAAGTGTAAATACAAAGTGTTTTTGGTAGTTTTCTAGCATAAGCTTAACATTTTTTCCTTTTAACAACTAAATTGTGTTTAGGCTTATATACACCCATTCTTACCAGTATAATAAAAATTTATTATCACAGTGCTTGAGAGGTCACAGAGGTGTAGCCTACTAAGTAGCCTACTATCTATGTACCTTTTAAAATAGTTATCTATACAGATATTTGTATAAATTGTGATTTTTATTTAACGTGCAAAGCTAACGACCTTGGCGCAGACAAAGACTTGGGGGGCCCCTTAAGGGGGGCCTGGACCTCAGGTTGGTCTAAATCATTCGTGACTCATGCACTGTTATGGTCAGTGGTCACGCTCACCTTCATATACTTGTGCCTGGTGGAACCCTTTTTTTTTTCTTTTTGTATATCATGGTTTTCATGGGCCGTTTGTGATTGGATGGGCTTATTGACTAGAAAAAGCAGATGAAAGGTTTGGATATTAATTCAAATTGCACTCTACTTGATTATGATTATGCGTTTTATATACAGTATGTATATTCATATAGGTAGTTCTATTTAGATTTTCATATATTTATATTTTTTATCATTTTGTATTATTCTTCTTCATTTGTTTAATAAACTTTATATATATTCCACTTGATTAGGTGTTGTGCTAAAAAAGAAATATCAAGTTTTTAAAAGCTACTACACTACTAAAATACTATTTTCCTTGACGCTGAATCGAAAAAGAAAAAAAAAACCTAATGTCTAGAAGGGCACCCTTCATTTGCAAACTTCTCGCGAGATTTGTGCTTATTGTCTCCTCATTGTAATTGTTTCACAAACAGATTGTGTTTTATGATGGGACAACGCTGTGACTGCGTTCTGGGTAGGTTTAGGGACAAAAAACGATTCGTTGAGGTTAGGGAAGATCATTTTTTGAGTATTATTCATCACTCTCGCGTGATCTTTCCGGGATCTGGGGTTCCCTTCTAGACACGACCGATAGTATACATGTTGCTAGGATACCGCGATGTAGTCAAACAGGAAATGATCGAGCTTCATTGAAGCCTGTTTTTGTCGAGGTAAGGTTTCGCCAAATACTTTTACGTAATGAAAAAACGTTAACTCATAATTAAAATCTTTTTCAGCAACAACATCTATTTTTGACAGGTGTGTTATTTTATTACACAATAAAATCTAATTAGTCGTTCTTCTGTTTTTCAGCTGCAGTTTGCTCTATTTATAAACCGGCTAAAGAAATAAGAATGAATATGAAAATAAAGGTAGGCTGATTGATTCACAATAGCTAGTTAGATGTTGAGTTCACTTTACTGCCTGCTCCTCTTAGTTTTTAATCACATAGAGCTACAAAACATTAAGGTTTTTTGCTTACTCTAAATACAACTATTCTCTTAAGTATTGCATGCTTTGCATATAAATCAAACATTGTTTTGTTCTATAGAGACCACAGGCCCTGAAAGCTAAACTGATGCTATGGTGAGAGCTGTGTTCACAATCCAGATTATAATAAATCTGCTGACTCAATAGCATGTCTAACCCTGAATCTATTCCCTCGGTGTTTTCAGGACAGATGTAAGCTACCATGACATGGAGGAGATTGACAAAATGCAGTCCATTCCTGATCTGGAGAGGTTTATTCCCCTGTACATGACCACAAAACTCATAGCCACTATATTTTCACACAAGCATTAACATGTGTTTTGTGTCACTCTTCCTCTCCTCTGTGGCAGTGCTTTATGCAGTGTCTTAGGAGTTGACCCCCCTGAACCAAAAAGGGGAGTTCTCCTGGAGTTGTATGTGCAGACTGTGCTCTTTTGCAGAGAGCGCAGCTTCAAAAGGGAACAAACTTCTGCTCTTTTGTCCATCATCAAGTCAATCCATGAGGCTAACATAGGTGTGTAAAGACAGACATACTCCTCTGAGTAAATACCAATATTGTCAGTTGGAAACAATAGGTAAAACAAATTGAGAATAACCAGTTAATGATATTACAGTCAGAGTCTTGAGGCTATGTAAAGGTAGAATTCCCAATCTCTATGCTGAAAGTAATTTAGAATCCTGTACTGTTATTGTGCATCTCAGTTGTATAGTTTATACATGGATTTGAAATAAATAGGTAAATGCTATGATGTCTGATTTAGCCTACAGATTGTCTGTTATCATAAAAGTCCCAGAATTTTCTTCTAGAGATTGGACAACTCCCCCTCTTTTTACAGCTCGTCTTTTACCCAAATATTGGTGCAGTTGCTTACAACATTCAGTAAATAAATATGTAAGACCTCGCCAAACAGAACTTAAAATTATTTAATACTTTTGAAGGCCTTTTATTTTTAAATGTAAATTTAAGACATTTTAAGAATCTGTAGCCGCCCTGAAGTTAGCAGATTGAGAGTCCTTACTTCTCAAACTGCAAACTTCTCTACATGGATGATATATAAAATCAAGTACGACCTGCCTCTGCCCCTAACATAATATATTTACAATATATAGTCATATTGTCTGTCAAGTTCATAACCAATTCACTATAATTTGTTGAGATAATTCCTTTGACTTTTTATGTTCATGCAGAAATTCCACTCGACAACATTGACCAGTGTTTCAAATACTGCAAGGAGCTACTTCTCTGTCACTCAGTCAGGGTGTGTATAACAACTAGTCTTTTTTTTTTTTTTTACCATCTGTCGTTTTACCACCCATACATTTTCATGAATGTTATATTTGTCTGTGTTTTCTCACTACAGCGACCTCCCTTTAGTATCAACCTCTTCAGCTCTGAGGAGGTGAATTGTGTCTTACATTACATCCATGACAGCTATGTGAGACACTATAAACTCTACAAATATATTTTCACTCCACAGGTAAGAATTAGAAATCGGTTATTCTGCACAAATTGATACAAGTTCTGCTATCTCTCATTCTTATTAGGGATGTCACAATTTCAAATATAAATCAAAAATGGACCAAAATCAAAAGCAGGATTTACAGTTCTCCCAGTTTTTTTTTTCTCTGCCCCCACATACTTTTGTGCACGTTCAAAGAAAAAACAAAAGAACAATTCAGAGACCACCCAGCATATCTTACTGGTAACGTGCAGCTGTACTCTTTCTTTTTGAAGAGGAATTTGAAAATGTAAATGACTGATGTCAGGGTATAAAACAAGTCATATGTTGATCTGTACAAATCAGCATCTACAGTCCAATAATGGCATAGCCGTCGGTGCTAAAACAAATGTGTTTATTCGACAAACGAATCAAATCGTGAACACTGTCAAATCAAATCATGGATTAGGAGAATCACCTCACTGCTATTTTTTTTTTTTAATGTTTCATTTCAGTCCAGTGAAAACACATCTGGAGAGAATAAATAACTTCTAAGTATTATTTTTTGCACAGGTAAAGCTGGATTTGTGTTTGACTTACTCTGGGATCCCAGACCAGGATGGACCTACTATGGAGGATTCTTCTGCTCCAAGTAACAATTACTACTTTACTGGAAATTTCATGGACCCAGTAACAGTGTTTCCTTTTAACTTTTATGATTGAAATGTCATCTATAGGCTTATGAAAGATTAAGCTTAATAATGATTAAGCTTGGCTGCTAAGAGTTGCATGTTGGGTAATTTGAATAATTAGAATAAAGTGCTAATTATCTGCCAAATACTGGAAATTTCTACGATTTTGCTTTTTGTTAAATTAGAAAGTGATCTAAGAGTCTAAGACCATATTTGTGATGTCCAGAAATGTAAAAATAAACAGGGTATCGGCAGTTTTAGAAGCCTTTTAGGTAGCATGGAAAAGGTTTTGAAGGTTTTCAAAAATTTTTAACATGTAACCCTGAATAAAAATTTAAAAAAATAAAAATAAAAATAAGAGTGACCAACAAAACACAGCTTGTGAAAGAGTTAAAAAAAACAAACAAGTATGTAGTCATGACATTAATCGTTTTATATCATCATGAAAAAAAAGTTTAACATCCTTGAAATGAATGTGAAAACCAGATGTTGAAAATGTGACGGAAAAACACGTGGAAGCGGGGCTTCAGACAGACAGCTCTCCTCAAACACAGGAAGCATCCATGACGGACCCAGAGGGATCCACCCTCGGTAGACTCACAAATAATCTTAAAAGGACTGTGCAGAAATAAGTCAAATGTACCCCAAATGGTGTAATGTAACCGCTGTCTTTCTTCACTTTCAGGTTCAAAGTTAGAACTGCGGGCTCTGATCGAGAAAGAGGTCCGAGAGCAGATGATGTTTGTGTCTGGACAACTAGATCAGCGAATGAAAGAAATGGCTGATCAGCACAACAGAGCACCAGAATCTCCACGGCTCCACCACAAGGCTAAAAAATAACAAAATACATTGATTCAAACTCAAATATTAGTTTTATTGTCAATAAAACTTTTTTTTTCTTCGTATACAGTACAATGTATATTGGTATTTGTACAATTACTGTACATTTCTCAGGCAGGCACTTTGAGGAAAAGTGCCACATATTAAACTGATGAATGACACGAATATAAGGAATGGTGTTGGTTAGTTTTAATAGGAAATACAGTCACAGATGGTGTTCACATTTAGTCTAAGTGAGTTTCCTACTAAGGAATGTCTGCATGCATGACAGCTACAGGCGTCTCGACCAGAAACCCCCCTGGTACTGGAATATCTGTAGATCTGAGCCTCTTTACAATATATAATTATCTATTAAATAAGTAATCACAGTGCATTAACGTTTACTTCAGCCTCACAGTGCTTAGAAACACCTCCTCTCCTCAGTTATAACAATTAAAATCCTAAATATACATAATGTACCTTTATGTGATGTGTTCTTTCAATGATTGTGCAATGTTTCCTCTACTGCAAACTGGCACTGCAAACTTGATGACCTGACAAGAAGAGTTTCAAACAGCCACAGACTTGGATTAAAGGGCAGATAAGGAACATAAAGTTGTGCATGCTTATCTTTAACTTACAGAACCACAGCACGCATTGAAGGGATAGTCCGGATAATTGGGGTTATATGAGGTGCTTATTCATAGTCAGTGTACTGCCTGCAGTAGATGGCGGTCGAAACACAAATATCGCTCTCTCCAAACCAACGAGACTGCATTAGCCAAACCAGTAATTTTACCTCACAGAACACAGGAGTTACTTGCCTACTGTCCCCCCACAACAGGTTAGTTTGTTTGTGTTACTGTATGACTGTGGTGTTTTAACGGGTTAGTTCAGATTCACCAAAGTCAACACAAATAAATGAGTAATCGCAGATGAGCAACTCCCATGCTCTGTGAGATAAAATCACGAATCTTGTCAGTGGAGCGAAAGACAGTGATATTTTGCTTATTTAACAATCATTTCCTGATGGAAAAGGCTGTCTGAGGGCATATTCCACATATAGTAAAATGGCTAAAATACATTTTGCTGCTGACCCTGTCCACAGCAGTACATGGTTTAGCTTCTGTGCTGGTACTCCTCTCTGCTTCTCCAAACTGGGGGCGTATCGACCAACATCTACTATTGGTACTGACTACCAATAAGGGCCTCATACAACCCCACGTCAAATTATCCAAACTATCCCTTTAAGGCATACAAACATCCTGGTCCCTGAATTGCCCATTGTAAAATTAAAAACAATAATGTGACAAGACAAACGCGACACAACAACACATGCAAATGTTTAAATAAAAACCAACGTGGTGAGGAATGAGGTTGACCTTTTATGTTTCAAAGTCCTCCAGGCCCAGCAGCATGATTTTAGCTGTGTTCTGAAAGAGGGCGGCTCGGTTCTGCTGCTCCCCTTTCTTCACCCAGTGCCCGTAGATGCGGAAGGCACAGCCGTCGATGAGTTTGCGGACGCCTCGAAGGGAGTAGGGATCTCTGGCCAGCACCTCCCGAGTCAGCGGCCGAGCTCTGCGGTAACGGCTGTACATCCTGATACAGGCCAGCACAGTGACTATCAACACCTGAGGGGGGAAGAGAGGCAGCAGATGTTTTCAAGCTTTTTTTTGTAAACACTGTTTATTAGTTTGCCTTTATAGTAGAAATTTGTCCAAATTCTCTGATTTCAGCTTCTAAAATGTGAATATTTTCTGGTTTCTTTGCTCCTTTATGGCAGTAAACTCAATATCTTTGAGAAAACAAAATAAAATTGAAAATTATGTCTGCACCCAAGGTAGTGCTCAAAATGCCTTTGTTGTCTCAAAAGGGATCATGTATGTCATTTTGTAAGAAAATGATTTTATTTCTAAGGAATGTAATAAAACGTTTCCAGATTTCCTCAAAACACATTTTGTCTACTTTCTCAGTATGTAATATTTCTTCTCTAACATCACACATAATGCCATTTCATTAATCCATTCTTTGATTCTTGGTCTATTTGTCTTCGTCTGATAAAGAGCAGTAAGCCATTTGATTTGCAACATGCATGTCTGTACGTGTGTATTCTTCCTTCCTTGGTTTTAGGTTTGGAGGGTACAAGCTAAAAATGTAAATCTTAGGTTCCAGAGAGATTCAGTCCATCATGTTTTACTTCAAAACAAAAATCATATCTCTACATCCTGTAATCAAGGCTTAAAAATTTTAATCAGATGCCTAAAAGCAGCCAAGTCAAAACTATGACTCACCCTGAATGTCTTTCTGGGACTGAAGAGCCGCACGTCCTCCTTCTGGTACAGTCTGAAGAAGGGATGTGCTAAGGCTTGCTCAGCAGTCAGACGAGCAGCTGGGTCCACCACCAGCAGCCTGGATATCTGAGCAGCAGAACGATTATAAATAGCTTTATGATTTGACATCATGATTTTGTGTTTTAAAAAATCACATATAATGTTTCTGCTGAAGAATTGGTGTATCTCATTTCATAGCGAGGTGAAACTGAACAGGTAATCAGGTTTATCAGTCTTACCAGGTCTTTCACAGTGTCGGACCTGTCATCCCACTCTGGGGAGCTGAACTGATAGCGACCCTCCATGATCATCCTCAGCATCAGCATCTGTTTGCGATGCCAGAATGGCGGTGAGCCGGCCAATAAGGTGAAAAGGATCACTCCACATGCCCAGCTTCCAACGCAGGCATCACAAAATAAAAGAATTAGAAATAAAATACAGGACAACACACAGGATCATACTTTTGTGGATGTATATTGACATAAATGTTACTGACGAGAGGAAAGACTTACAGATCGACCTCTTTCCCATAGCCCATATGCATCTCATCCATTGAACATTTCAGGATCTCAGGGGCCAAATAACCAGGTGTCCCGCAGAGTTCTGATTAAAATAACAGACAAAACACATAATTTTAACCTTTATCTATGCAAACGATAAAAGATCATTAACACTGACCTTCAGTTCATTGTCTGTTTTTTTTTATACCTCTAAGTTTCTCTCCAGGCTGTAGCTGCACTGAGAAACCAAAGTCGGACAGTTTGAGGTGTCCCTGATCATCCAGGAGAATATTCTCAGGTTTCAAGTCTCGGTGGACGATGTTGAGGGAGTGGAGGTACTGCACGGCCTCCAGCAGAGCTCGCATCATACTCCTGTAGAGCAAAGGGGTTTACAAAATGACATGGTCTCATTTCCACGTGGGCATTGATTTTATTTAATTTCAAACCCATGATGAACCATTCTTACTATATACTTTGGAAAATGTTCAGCAGAAATGTAAAGAATATACAATTTGGCGTAAGACTGACAGCTTAAATATGCAGAGACCCAGTTATAAACCTTTAATAAATCCCAATTTAAATGTGCACTACGAAGGATTTTCAAAAAAAAAAAAATGCGTAGAATAATTTACAAGTAATCCCTCTCAATCAGTTGAAGTGTGGGTGGTGTCTGTACCTGCCTCTGCATGCATTTTCCTATTTTCTCATTATTTTGCTGTGTTCCACATTTTTTACTGGCCCAAAGTGCCGGTATTTGACAACCTGGGAAGGTGACTCACCAATCAACTATCTTCATAACGTTTTTACAACAGCAACTGACACATCCTGCATATTCTACCTTTAAGTTTTGTTTTGTTATAGAGTGTGACATTGGCCGTGTAAAGTTCTGCCAGATTAAGTTAGTTTGTGGGATATGCTGATACTGGAACTCACCTGGTTTCTTTCTCACTCAAAGTCACTTTTTCTGTGAGGTAGTCAAACAGCTCTCCTCGCCTCATGCTGTAAATAAAAAGAAAAGACTGATATCATCCTGAAACATTACATTTAAGAGAGGAATTATAAATTCCATTGCATTGCAGCTATCTGTAGTAATACTCACAGGTCAAACACCAAAAATATGAAGGTTGTGGATTCATAGGAATCAATGAGAGTAACTAGAGGGAACAAAACATAACAAAGTTCAACAGTTTTGAAACTCTTAAGAACATAAAGTTGTCTTGCAGTCTAAAAGAGCAGAAGTCCAACATACTGATTGAGGAGTGTCCCTTCACCATGTTGAGCACTTGGATCTCCTTCAGCGTAGAGGTTTTCACCTCCTCCAGCTGCTGAGCGGTCATCTTCTCCGCTGTTATCTCAATAATCTTCACTGCCAGCTCCTGACCCGTGTGTCTGTGCACACACCTGCGCACCACACTGCTCACACCCCTGAGATACCAGTGATATAGAACACAGCATGGGTTATTCTTTTAATCATCCCAATATAGAGCTAGGCAATATGGACAAAATCAAATATCACAATATTTTTGAACAAAAACTCTGATATTGGCATTTACTGACATTGAGACAGTATTGTAGATTTGACTATTGGTGCATTCACAAAATATTTACATGATGAGACTTGACAAATAATCATCAGTAATGTGGATATAATGACTTAGTGGGTAAAGGCAAATAACAGAACAGTTAAAGTTCAGAAAAATACTAGCCTCCACAATTATCAAAATAGTTGGCCACTAATTTTCTTGCAGCGCTAAAAATTACATCACTTGTAATTCAACCTTTAAAACCAGGAACTACAACACATCTTGCACACATGACATTTCAGGATTTAGTGCTGGAATCTAGACCCACCTGCCAATCACCTCCTTGGGGTCATATTTCTGGTAAAACTCCTTGGCCCCCACCCAGTCTGGTAGTTCATCTCCAACAACGATGTCTTTGGTCATGGTGACAGCATATGAACCTACAATAACAGCAAACTGTCAACCACATGTCTCACTTTGTAACTCTTCATGATTGCAACATGATTTCTAACAGGAACCACTCTACTTCTTGACTAGGAAGTCTTTTGTATTGCTAATTAGCAGGATATTCTTGAGATTTGCCCGCTACACACACCTCTCTGTACTGTCTACTGTTATTTAGAAATATAAGCCCTTGGTTCATTATGACAGCTAGCTAACTGAGTCTTTGATTTGGCCTTGCTGCAGCGTCAAGTTCACTGACCGTACAGGAAGCTACTCACCATGTATGCAATCAAGCGACAAGAGGCAGAGGGAGACGGCGAAGAAGGAATCAGTAATATAGTGCCATCTCAGTTCGAGGAATCTATCTTAAAGCCATAACTGTGCGCGATTCAGCGGCAACAATATCAAAGTTAGTGACCGATACTGTTAACAACCGTTAGCTACTAGCACCATAGCACTGTTTACATTCTGGTCACATTCCTCGGAACTGACTGCAGTCTGGTCATGTGTAGAAGAGACCCCGATATTTGCGAAACTCTCGCGAGATCTGTTCGTGTTGTTTAGTTATGGTGCACGTCATAGAAACAAATTATGTTTCATGATGCAAAAATGCTGCACCTACTATCTGGCTAGGTGTTAGGACAAACAACACCTGGTTAAGGCAAGGAAGAGATCATAGTTTTGGTCAAAACAATCACTCTCGCGAGATCTTTCGTGGGTCTTGGGTTCCCCTCTAACACGATCTTATTACAGAGTGTGGCGGAACTGCCCCCGTGAGGCCAGAGTGAAGATTGCAGCAGGGCCGATTTTTAAAAATACAGTTACTCTCGAGGCATTACAAATAAATCCATATAGGTCCATGTAGCGACATTTTAAGGCAAATTGTTCATAAAATCTAATTATATACAATAAACCTTATTTATGAGGCATTTTTCACAGTTACAAAGTGCTAAAAAATCTCTACGTATCGATAGAAAGAAAACATTAAATTTACACCAAGATAAAAGTTATTATTATTATTATTATTATTATTATTATTATTATTGTTGTTGTTTATTTATTTATTAAAAAATAATTTCTTGATTGAAATAATTTTACTATGCGGAAGTGCATCATCGTCATTTCCTGTAGCTTCTCTGGATGCCCTGAGTTTCAATCGTTGCTTGTGAAGGTTTGTAATGGTATAATTTGACAGAAAATGGTTTATACATGTGTATGTATGTATAGTTTCTTTACGGAATATCTTATGTGTGTGCTGGTGATCAGTGAATAAAATGCGATCACCAGTTATTAACATACGCCGGACAAAGAGCTCCGTTTAGCTAAACAGGTCTCGCGGAATTAACGTTAGCATTAGCATAGCTAGCTTTAGCAAGCTTGCTAATGTGTGTTAATCTTTGCAGAAAGGCCTAAATAAAAAATGTCCGTAGATTTTCGCGCAGTGGTGTTTACAATAAGAGTTAACATAAACGCTCAAGAACTTATATTTACAAATGAACACCATACGAGAAGTATTCTGAGCCAGTTTTGATCAGTGGCCCTACGACTGTAACACAAGGCTAATCTAGCTGACATCAAATGAATGAGTTGTCTGTTTGCAAACTAATCCGTAGTTTTTTGAAGCTGTGCCAACGCAAATATTTCATGTCACGTTTGATCTCTTGCAGGGGAAGGGAAGATGTCAGGTGCTGGGGGAGGAAAGCGTCCCTCGGGAGGGGACAGCCCCCCTGGCCCACCTGAGAAGAAAAGTAAAAAAGAAGAGAAGACCACCACCACTCTCATTGAGCCCATACGCATAGCTGGAGTCTCCTCTACGGTCAGACATTTGGTGTTTGCACTCACCCATTTAATCGACTTACCACTTTAATCGAGATGACTTTGTATACCAATATGATATTGTCACTCATCTCAACCATTTTATGCCAAATTACATTCTGAATCTCAGATATTCCTCACCTTGAAGTCTATACTTGTTCTTTGCAGGAGGAAATGGATATGAAGGTCCTCCAGTTCAAGAATAAGAAGCTGTGTGAGCGCATGGAACAGAGACAGGCGATGGAGGATGAGTTGCGAGAGAAAATTGAGAAGTTGGAAAAGAGACAAGCCACTGATGACACCACCCTGCTGATTGTGAACCGCTACTGGTCACAGGTACCTTTGCAGCAACTTGTGACTCTTATACCCCTCTCCAGTGACCTTGTGCGGCTTTGAAGAAAAAAAAAAAAAAAAATATATATATATATATATATATATATATATATATGTATATACACACACATATACATATATATATATATATATATATATATATATATATATACATATATAAATGATTAGCAGTTCTTTGCTACATTTTCTTTTATCTACATTTCCCTCAGCTAGCTCTAGATGCCAAATCCAAACATTTCAGAAGAAAATAGAGGATATAATAGTTGTGGCTCAAGACAGATTTTTCTTTTCTTTTTTGGCTAAATGCCATTTTTAATAGTAAAGGTTCTTGACCCCTGCCCTAACCCAATTGACAGAGTTTTGGTTCTACTTAGTCTGTCGAACTGTAAAGATGATGTCACAAGATCCTACAAATTGCACTGCTATTCCATTGATTTTTGAAGAGCACTATCTGTTTTTTGTTGTGTTAGTGCTTTTTCCAGACGATTAACACTTCTTTCAATCCTTGTGTTTCTGATTTGCAGTTGGAAGAGAATGTGCATGTTCTACGCAAACGTATTGAGCCAGAATCTCCGGTGGCATCAACCCCTGCCCCACCCTCAGCCCCTCTCCCTGACCCCACGCCAATGGAGGAAGATGGTGTCAGTTTGGCCTCACCAACATCTGCCGTGCCTCCACCACCACTTCCGGAGGCCCAGAATGAGGGGGAGCAGGCAGAGCAGCAGCAGCAGGAGGAGCGCCAGGAAGAGCATCAGGAGGAGCAGCAGCAGCCGCCTCCTCCTGCAGGGTCAGAAGAGTTGTTGACGCCCACAGAGCCACCACAGGATTCAGCAACAGGTCAGAAACGTTTTTCTTGACCAAGCTGCTCCATCACTGACTGTATTGATGGACTGCTATAATCTGACCATATAGATTGAATTAGCATAGTGTCAGACCAACAACAATAGTCACTTACGTGTAGACGACTTGCAGTTGATTTGAAGTTTGAAATCCAAGTTCACCTATGTAAATACACCTGACGTCACAGCAGTATGGCAGTGCACAGAGTGAACAAAAAGCAGAATTATTAATTTCATCAGTTTTTACTACGTATAGTGTTTGTGTTGTGAAACGTGCTGCAACTTCTTTGAGGTTTTCCATTTCCATCTCTATTCAGTTGATTTTTGTTTGATGGAAGTCTGTGAGCATGTGGTTCTAGACCACTCTGCTCTTGTCTCTTTTAAAGTGTGTGAATCTGTTAAATCAGCTGCTGTAGATGCTTGTGACATAGTTGCGGGTGTTCATGTTTTGTCAAGCAAATGTAATGGAACACATTTTAGTTGGAGGTCAAGAATACAGATTCAGTACTATTGACTTCCAACATGCAGTGGATTGCAACATTACTTTATGCACTTTGTTGCTTTGCTAGCATCTTTGATAAACCAGATCTACCCAACAGTAGCTAACTGCCAGTTTTAGGTAAACTCATTTTCCTTAGTCTCCTTAGTCTACAGGTAAATTATGTCTCCATCCTAATGTTAGTGAAAACAGAAAACATGAATTTCAGATGAATGAGATATATACACTGAAATAACATCATGAAACAAAGAGACCATTCAGCTTGTTGCTGCCATTAAATTATATGTATGTGATACAGGGGTTTACTACCCAGAAGTTACTGTAAACAAACATTGTGATTGGTTATGTATTCTGATGTTATGTTAACATGAGCATGACTCCACATTCTGTATTAATATCAGTCCCTCTCCTGCATTCAACTGAAACTCCCATCTTTCCATTATGTTGCTACTGTTGTTTTCACTTGTTTGTAACTTTTTGGGCTGGGGATCGGTGCCCAATAACTTTAAGGTGTCGATTGAAAAAACCCAGCACCAAGTAGTATTGAAACATCTTCAAACAATACCTTCAACCGATTCCTATTTGTACCCAGATATAGTTTTGCTCACTCTAATCACTACAAACATTTTTCAGAATCATATCAAATGAAGTACCTGATTGGTATCGGTATCACCTTAAGGGTACTGGCACTGGTACTGATATCATAATATTTTTTTAGTGATACCCAGCTTATTAGCTTTTCAAAAAACACTCTGTTTTAAATTAATCTTTTTATTGTGTCTACATAATTAGACAAACAAGACAGCATGTATATACTGCTGCTACTAACAGAGTCATAGTTTGATGAAGATGATGCATTCATTTAATGTGACAACAGCTGCTGTGATAATGAAGGATAAGGTAGAGGGCAGTCAAACCAAGTTTTACTCACATAGCCCAGTATCACAGATTACAGTTTGCCTCTAGCTGCTTTGAGGCAAGAGCCATGTTACTGAATCTGAAATTACCAGTATAGAATATCAAGTGCAAAAATGTTTAAGGGCTGAAGAAGGCTTCCCTCAGCTTTCCCTTTATGTTTTGGTACACTTTTCTGGGAAAAAGCTGAAGCAGAATTTCAGGTTATTATAAATTGGTGCTAGCCCCCATCTTTGTATTTGCCTTGTCTTGGGCTGCACTATATGGTAGAATAAAAAAAAGGCATATTGCGATTATTTGACTGAAATTGTGATATGTGCTACAATTAGTGGGAATCACTTTAGCATTACAATTTTTATTTTTACTGAAACAAAGCTATTAAAATCACAATGATGTGACATTTTTGGGGCTTTGTACCAAACAAACATGCTTTCCTTCGTCTGAAAAACAAGATTTGTGGGCCTGGCCATCTCTGCAAACCTACAGTGCTTCATTTTAATGCTGTTTTATCACACATTTTTCCATTTCTCACACAAATTGGTTGTGGTTTTGAAATTTTCAATATTGCACTTTGCCATATTGTGATTTCAATTGTGAAATTATGCCGCTCTAGCCTTGTCTGTTGCTGCATGTTTTATATGTCATGATAACTTAAAAACACTATGTTTTATGGATTCTAAAAGTTTAATTTTTTTTAATCTAAAGATTGATGTTAAATTCTCTAACCGATCTTGTACATAACCAGATGCCTCACCGCCGCCACCTCCCCTAAGTGAGAATGCCAAGGGTTTTCTGGCCACGCTGGAGCACAGCAGTGAGGAAGAGCTCACCCTGCACCTCCAAGACCGTATGCAGTTTAGCAAGGAAGCCATCGCCTGCTTGGTTTGTGTCTTTGACAGGCTGCACAGCCGCATTGATGACATGTGCAAGCAGGTCCAGGCTGCAGGTAACTGTGGAGATGTTTGATACTAAGACATTCATATATGATACAATATTGATACACAAACATGCAAAAAAGAAAGCGGAATTATTTATCAGGTTAGCTCCACTCTCATTTGGCACAACTATTTTGATTCTTATTGACAGCTTGTGAGGACGATAGCCAGACTGAAATCATCAACGAGAACCAGAAGCTGCTGGACGAGAACAGTCGACTGCGAGATCTAGCCACTCTGCTTCAGGGCAGACACCACAAGATGTCCATGGAGGTATAATATCCTTGACACTGTTAGTGGGTATTAATGAATGTTTGATTATTTGTGCTTGTGTGTGGTTATGAGAGTGTGTAAATGACAAAATTGTAAAAATGCCTGTGTATGTAGACAAAGTTTTTGATGTATACTTGTCTCTTGTCCTGTCTTTGGCGTTATTTCAGTACAATGAGTTGGTGGACAAGGTGACCAGCTCCGAGACCAAGGTGTCTGAGATGGAGACAACTGTGGAGGACCTGCAGTGGGACATGGAGAAACTCCGCAATAGGGAACAAAAGCTCAACAAACATCTGGCAGAGGCCATGGAGCAGGTACGTTTGTGTGAAACTGTTTGTGTGCAACTTCTCTATCTGTGCTTCTTTCTTCAGTGTGGGTGGATGTGTGTGTGTGTGTGTGTGTGTGTGTGTGTGTGTGTGTGCTTTTTATCTGTCCTATGAGGCGTAGGCTTGTGCTGTTGTTTCAAGTACATGACAGTGATAAAACTCCGATCATTAATGCGTATCAACCCAGCTGCTCTTACTGATGCACGTGTTGCTGTCCATGTATGCATTGATGGAGTGATATTATTTGCATCACTTATCTGAACATCATGAAAATGAGTGTTGTAATTGGACGTGTGTAGGTGTGTGGTGCAATGTTTATAATGTCATATCCCAGTATGGGTCATTCCAGATAATGATACATATCACAATAAAGTACATTTTCTGAATGAATAGTATAAAATCACCTCATAGAAAGGTTTATTTCTTACTACATTTTGAATTACATAGTTGACAAATAAAAGGCACTTATTCATATTTGATAATGTTTCTCCTTTTATTTTGAACTTTTTTGCAAATTTTCATCGAGCATGTAACACAATATAACATATTAATGTATAAAACATAAAAATATGAATAGAAGACTGTACTTTTGTGGCTCTCAACCACCTCTCTGTACTGTTTGATGATTCTTGTGTAGGTGGTAAAAGAGATTAGTGACGTTTGAATCTTTCGTGGGGGCTGGTCTGCAGCATGATTGGAAAGTACATTTTCTGGTCTGACTATGACCTTTCAAACCCAAACCATGTCCATGTGTAAGAAATAGCACCTCTTTTATGTACGAGCTCCTCAATTTGTCTTGTCAGATCAGAGTCCTGCTCCTGTTCTGAATTACCCTGTTAAGTGTCGCGTTCACTCTCCTCTGTTTGTTTGTGTTGTCTGCATCCTGCATTCTTGCCTACATCTTGCCTACGAGAAAGCATAATATTAAATGAAAGATGTTTCTCTATTGTCACACTATACATATTGTGGTATCACACAGACTTTTGTGTATGTGTGCTTTAATTTTGTTTTTCTGTCTTGTTTCTTCTTTTTTTTTGACTGATGGGCTCCTTTGCTCTCTGCAGCTAAAGTCTGGATACAGCAGCACAGGCAGCTCAGGTGGGCTACCTGGAGGCCAGATCACACTGAACATTCAGAAGGTGAGCATTCATTTGAAATGATTGCAGTTAATTTTGTGTGACCTTTGTCTGTTTTTTTGCCTGTATCTGACTCTCAAATGCTGTCAAAATTGTTTTTATATCATGCACATTTCTCAGATCTGTAACACATCTTTGTTTTTACCTTAGTTTGAGAGTCTCAATGCAGAGTTGGAGCACAACCAGGAGTTGGCCAACAGCCGAATGGCAGAGTTGGAGAAACTGCAGGTGGAGCTCCAGGAGGCTGTGAGGGAAAGTGAGAAGCTCAAGGTAAAGATATTTGGTTATTATATTAGAAGGCGTCCATAATCAAGAATTCATGGACTCTGCTGTACATCGGCTCTGGCCTCCACATTGTCCTTTAATTACTCATAATGGACACCTCGTGGAGCATTATCCAGCTTATACTATGGTCACTTGCCAAAGAAACTAAATTAACACCACTAATTTGTATTTTTATTACTGTTGCAGCAAGATTCAGAGTCAGTATCACTGCATACAGTTGACAAATAGTAAATATAATATTACAGTATGTTTAACAAGACTTACTAGTTGTACAACCATGTCATTTTTCCCCAAATCGATATTAAGATTTTCACCAACAAATGATGCATGTGTTGCCTGAAGTAGTGAGTGTAATGTGAATGGGATGTAAGATGATCCCCTATGTGATGCAGAGTAAGTCAGTATGTTCAGAGGGACAGTGTTCTTCTTGCAGCTTGTATGTTACAGTGTTCAGAGGATGATCATTTAATTCTCCTGGTGTTAACTCCTTATACTGTTTCTCTCTTTCTTTTCAATTTCTCTTTCTTCAGCAGTCATCAAAGTTGTTGTAGACTTCAAACAGGTTAAAAGAAATTCTATAAGTGGGTGTTACTTTGGTAACTTGCAGCAATAAATTGTAAAAGGAGGTTTTGACTGTCCCAGGTGCTATGGTTACTCATTCCGATTTTTGAACAGTGAACAGTTTCAGTGGAACTTCTTAGTAAGTGTTCATTATCTGGAATTAATTGATACCCTGCAGTCAATCAGAATTGAGATCTCACCTGAATCATGGTACAAGCAGTTGTAACATCAGACGTGATTATCAAGAACCCATTTAACATCATGAGGACAAGCTTTTTTTTCCCCCCAAATCTGTCACTTCACTGTCATCTCCTGATTTTTCAGATGGACTTGCGGAATATTCCAGAAGAGGTTGTGAAGGAGACTCTAGAGTACAAATGTTTGCAGTCCCAGTTCTCCCTGCTGTACAATGAGTCTCTCGGGGTGAAAACCCAGTTGGATGAGGCACGGGCCCTCCTGCTCACTGCCAAGAACGCCCACCTCCGACAGATTGAGCACATGGAAGTACGTTTCATTGAACAGCAAAGTTGATCATATAAGAAATAACAAGTGTTATTCATCAAGAGTGTTAGATCCCTGATATCTTTCATCATTACATCTTGACTGTAGCCCAGTGTTGCCATTCCAACTGTTTGTGTTTACCGTCTTTTGTCCTTAGCAACATAAACCTGGACATGTGTATTATTCCCACTGCTTGGCAATATGGACAACAATGTCTTAACTGTTTTCAACTGTTCAGAGTGACGAGCTGTCCCTTCAAAAGAAGCTGCGGACTGAGGTCATCCAGCTGGAGGATACCCTGGCCCAGGTGCGCAAAGAGTACGAGATGCTACGTATCGAGTTTGAGCAGAACCTGGCAGCCAACGAGCAAGCAGGTACCTTTGAAAGCTCACCTACACATTTATCACATCACATACAAGACTGTTTACTGAGGTTATGGATCAAATGAGAAGTAGGCTTTTTAAAAAAATATACTACAAATAGGTGATTGACCATTTTCCTATTGCCAGTAGACCCATTTGCCTTTCTTTTTTCTAATGTGCACTGGAAAGCTGGGATTCAACTCATGCCTTCATAGCCTCTGCCGGCACGTGCACCCTCACACCCTCCTATCGCTGCCGATGGGAGCTGGAGCCAATAAATTCCCATGACCTGTGCAGAGTCATTTGACCTGGGAATGAATGCTGATTGTAGCCTTTCCCACTGCAGACAAAAGCCAGATGTTAGTGGGTGTTGATGTTTTTTTTTTTTTCCAGTGTGAAAGGGGCTTAAAGGTCCAGTGTGTAAGATTTACGGGGATTTATTGGCAGAATATGATAGAAATTGAATATGATATTCTTAAGTATATTTTCATTTGTGTAAAATCACATGAAAATAAGATTCTTTGTGTCTTCATTACCTTAGAATGACCCATATACCTACAGAGGGCAAGGGTCCTCTTTTACATAGGCTGCCATGTTGCACCACCATGTTTCTTCAGTAGCTCATAATGGATAAACCAAATGCTGGCTCTAGAAACTGCCTTTTGCATTTTTTGTGGGTTTCATGGCAGCTGGGTCTCCACTTTTAGCAGTCTGCTGGCTCACCGATAGGTGCCATCAAAAACCCTACGCACCCCTTTAAGACTTTGTGCGATCACTCTTCTTTTTGCACCCTGCTGGTCATGAGAAAGATTGCCTGTTTTTATGCATTTCTGAATTGGCTTTGTGTGTCTTGATGGATCATGTTTGATACACTGCAAGGTTCAGATATTATAACTCTTTATTCTAAAATTTGAGAATGATACTTGCGTAATATAAAACAAAGATGATCAGCAGCGTAAGATGTTGTTATTATCTGTTAGCACAGTTATTGTCATTGTGGGGAATCTGTGCATAGCATGCTTATATCATGATGTCACTGCTGTGCAGTACAATAGAGCTCATCATTTACAGCACCAGGTAATGTTGAATGACTCAAAACCAAACCACACATTAACTTTGCTCTGAGTGTGTCTGTCTCTCATCCTCCGTCTGCTCTCTCAGGACCAATCAACAGGGAGATGCGACACTTAATCAGCAGCCTTCAGAACCACAACCTGCAGCTGAAAGGTGATGTGCAGCGCTACAAGAGGAAGTTGCGGGAAACACAGATGGAAATTAACAAGGTAGATGACGCGATTCACGGACATGTGTTTACATTCAGTGTAATTCACAGGGCTGCTCTAACTGAAACACTAGTAGTGATACATTTCCTACAAGCAGTTTCATTTTATTTGTCACTACCAGAAAAACTCTGAAGTAATTCTGAGAAATTTTGTTGCTTTAGTTGCGTTGTCAGAGTGGCGACACAGGGGTTCTGATTCTAGAGGAGACGACGAGCGACAGCATCGACGTGAAGAAAGAAGAGGATGAGGACCAGGAGGAGGAGGAGGAGAGGCGGAAGGAGCTGGAGAGACAGCGGGCTCGGGAGCGAGAGAGGGAGAGGGAGGCGGAGCGAGAACGAGAGAGGGAGCGTGAGAGAGAGAGGCAGCGCAGCGACGAGCTGAAGAGGAAGGACTCGGACACGCTGAAGATGCTCCGAGTAGAACTTAAGTATGTCCCGCTTTTGCTCAAGTCCGTAAACATTTTTTAATAACATGTTTGGCCATAATCACATATTTGCTGTAAAGCAGAAGCACCCAGCTAACTGCCCTAAGGGGATTGCTGATGTTAAAATAATAGTTTGAACTTTTTGAGGTCCATAGTCCACGTATCACCTATAGTAGATGTGGGTCAACACGTCCCTAGTTTGAAGAACCAGCAGCAGTACCAGTGAAGGAGGCTAAGCAGTGCACTGATGTGAACAGGGTCAGCAGCAAAATGTATTTCAGCTAGGATTGCAACTAACAATTATTTTTATTACCAACTGATCTCTAGATTATTTTCTCGATTAATCAGTTAGTTGTATTGTCCAGAATTTTTCAGCAAATGGTGGAAAAATTTCGATCACTGTTTCCCAAAGCCCAAGATGACGTCCTCCACAACCCAAAGATATTCAGTTTATTGTCATAGAGGAGTGAAGAAACCAGAAAATAGTCACATTTGAGAAGCTGGAATCAGAGAATTTGGACATATTCTCCTAAAAAAAAAACAAAAAAAAAAAAACTTAAACAGTCATTAGATTATCAAAATATGGCAATTCATTTTATAGATGATTAGTTGTTGAAGCTCTGATTTAAGCCACCTAAAAAAAAATCTATATCTGTTTAACTTTACACTATAGTTAGATGATTTTCATTACTATACATTGATGTCAGACAGCCTTTTCATTTGAGAAGCTGAATTTGGATATTTTTTAATTAGAAAAATGACTTGAATCGATCATAAAAAATAGTGTGGTTGATTCTCAATAATTATAGTTTATTCAATAGTCGATTAATAATCGATTATTCATTTCAGCTCTAAACTGAACTATGCCTTTTATGTAATCTCTTTGTCTTCTTCCATCAGGAAAGCCCAGGAGTCCCAAAAAGAGATGAAGCTCTTGTTGGACATGTACAAGTCAGCTCCAAAGGAGCAGAGGGACAAAGTGCAGCTCATGGCGGCTGAACGCAAATCTAAAGCTGAGGTTTGTTCTTTGGTGTGTTGTCCCTCCGTCATACTTATGCACATTTCTTTTTTGAATGTAACAAAAATCTGGTTGCTAGCTGTTAACAACAAAATAATTAAACAGACATGTAAGTAAAATACAATCCCCAACTGTCCTAGGTGGATGAGCTGAGGATGCGAGTGCGAGAGCTGGAGGAGAGGGAGAGGAAGGAAAGCAAGAAGCTGGCCGATGAAGATGCCCTCAGGAAGATCAGAGTGGCAGAAGAGACCATTGAGCATCTGCAGAAGAAACTTGCTGCCACTAAGCAGGTATGTGTGTTTCATTCACTCAAACAAATCCGTGCACGTGAGTAGAGTGGCAATTCAGGCAGGCAGCCTAGTATGTCAGTCACTTTTATTTTTAGTTCTACCCGCTACACCTATGCTTTAATAAAGCAAAAAAACTCAACACCGTCTTTTAGGGTTGGGCAATATAACAATATATGTTGTGGTACAGTAGAAATGTGTCCTCTGGTAGAGATTTGGCATTACTGTTTGCACCGCGGGAGTTATCCTTCAGTGTCCATTTTATATATTGGGGGCAGGAAATACAGCAAATGAATGTTCGATTGTCGAACATTTGATTGAAGTGTTGTAACATGAGGCAGTTGGTTTTGTTTTGTATTAAAATAATCAAATGTAATGCCTCGGAGTGTGGTTGTACTGCCTCTTCTACCCACAAGACCAGTTTGGTACAGTCTGTTTTGAACTGGCTGTTTTGCCCTTAAAATAATGTCGTGGGTGTCCTCATTTAAAACGCCAAGGCAACACTGCCTACCTGAGCAGCATGTGTGTGTTGGAGAACCACTTGCTTTTCATTTCAGCTCATATTAACAGGTTAGAGCAGACCAACAGCCAGTGTTAGTAGCACATCTCATGTGCAGCTGCGGAGACGCTTCAACAGTATCTTAACTATTCGTTCTGAATTTACAAAAAGACGGTTGACATAAGACAGCTTTTATCTTACGTTTCTGAAGTCCTGAAGTCTGAAGTGGCCTTGCTCTTAAAATTATTCAATTCTAGGCCTGGGATGTTTGAAACCAGTTCTTAATGATATTTATAGAACATTTACTGTATTGGAATATATACAGTATACACACAGTATACACCATGATTTAAACTACATAAACTGTGATAGAAGATTTTGGCTGTATTGTGCGTCATACTTGATATTTTCCAGTAGTGAAATCATCAAATGTATGTTTTGTCAGCTTTGATCCAAAGGTTTTTAAATTCTGCCTGCATACATATGCTTAATTTTTACAATTTGGTCATAGCAGCAAATTGAGGTACAAAAATTTAATAATACTAGTTACTACTAAACTATTTTTTAAACGCATTAATAATTTCAGACCAGCAAGAAATGAGACATGAATCATCAGCCCTATTTGGAGAAATGTCAGATTTAAACCCTGGGGACAGCACCAGAAATGAATATAAACAAGCCAGCTGTGTTAAGAATGAAAGTAGTGCAATGAGTATCACATTTGCCTAAGAAAGAAGTTTTCCTAATCTTAGACAACAAGAGAGGAACTGAAAGCTGACGCTGTGGCCTGGACTTTAAATCTAATCAGCTGGTTAATTTGAACACCAGCAATTCTATTTTCAATAATGTGTTTTTTTTTCTTTCATTTTCTTAGGTTTTTTTTCTGCAGTTTTTGTCTGCAATGTCAGTTATAAATTTCTTGGAACTTGAACACTGTGAGCTTTACAGATGGCAGCCGTGTTGTTAAAAAGACAACTCATTCTGAATCCACTCTGGTTTGCCCTAACAAACATCTGCTTACATTCGAGTTTTAACAGTGTTCACGTTTGCTTATTGATTGTTTTCATTTTCTAACAGCATTTTTTTAAACTCTGCTGTTATGTTTTTTTAATGTCTTGCCCATCCTATCCTCGAAACTTGATTTTTTTAACCATATATATCTTCAGCTAAAATTGTTAGAGCTCTTGCAGGAAATGGGCTGACGATCCAGAAGGGCTTATTTTGTCGTTTAAATCATGTCTTTCTTTGTTGTCTTGCTAAGATACCACAAGTGGGCAGAGTCAGTTTCAGTTTTCTAGTCTGTCCGAAAAGCAGATTTAATGTCTTGTTACTTGGCGCAAATGAATTTACAACCCTGGTTCCAAAGTGGTTGGGCTGCTGTATTGAATACAGTGCAAAGACAAGATATGTATATTCAAACTGATAATCTTTATTGTTTTTGTAATTATACACTAATTCTGAATTTAATGCCTGTGTTGGTTTTCAGGCTTGCCTCTTACATGCAGAAATTCCTCTGGATTCTCTTAATCATTTGACAATATTATGGATTGTAGATGATGGTGAATTCCTTATAGTTTTGAGTTGACAAATGTTATTCTTAAACTGTTTTTGACTATTTACTATTTGGACTAATTGGCCACAGTTTTTTGCAAAGTGATGAACCTTGCCCATCCATGCTTGTGAAAGACTGAGTTGATCACGGATGCCCCTTTAATACCCAATCATGATACTCTCACCTCTTACCAATTCTAAACAGGTGAACTGGTAAAAGATGAGCAGATGTGTTTTTGAATATTCCACAACTTACCCAGTCTTTTGTTGCCCCTTCCGAACTTTTTTGTCGCAGGCATCAAATTCAGAATGAGCGAAGAGAACAAAGTTTATCAGGTTGAACATTAAATATCTTGTCTTCGTACTGTATTTAATTTAAGTCAGGTGGAAAAGTATCTGAAAGTCATTGCATTCTGTTTAACACAACGTCCCATGATATTTTGGAATTGGACTTTTTACATTTACATGAATCTGCTACGAGAAAAGGAAGGAGACGTTCTGAAACGATCAAGTTTACGTTTAAGGAAAGAATATAAATGCAGAAGGGTGGGGCAAATGTTTTTGGGCGAGCCACCCTGATAAATTCTAAGTATGTAAAACACTGTCACGTCTGAGCTCACTTACTTGGCCTCGCTGTCTTGTAAATGTTGAGAAGCTCTTTTGGAATTTCATCAATACGTCAGAAAACCGAGGGAATATGAGAGCAGGCTGTCATGACATGGAAAATATAAAAACTATTAGCTGACTGGGGTCAAATATAGGCTAGGTAATGTCATAATGATTCTAAAACTTGACTTGCGTATATAGAAGACACACCCCACGTTAGATAATGTAATACTGTTACGATAATATTAATGCAGCTGTTGACCTTAATGCTACACTGAATATGATCAGTCTTCGAGGCTTATCAGTTCATATGAATCACATCATCATCACCCAATACACTTATGGAGCCTTGAGCATTTAGTCTTTGAGTTTGTGAACTCTGGTGTAAAGCAGATAACTGCACTAAGACCACCTAAACAATACAGGTCTCCTTTCATTAGCACCAGGACTGTAATTAAATCAAATACAGGAAATTACACTGAAATGTAAAAGTGTTATGGCCGTGTTTTAAGTCATTTAACTGTTGTTCCATACCATTTTATGAGCTCAAAGCAGACACATGTTGAGATCTGAAAGCCTGCGGCTCCTCATGCTTGGGAGGTCTAGCAGAACATCATTAACAGAAGGCAAAACACAGTCTGGACTGATGCTGATACATTCAGCTCTTTACTTTTGCCTTCTTATCTGCTATGAAGTTCAAGTACAGCAACCAAACTGTTTTGGACCCAGATGTGTTTGATTTGTTCATCGGTTCCCTGCAGCCAGAATTTAACTGTGCAGGATGACAGATTGCCAAAACTATCCAATAAACAAGCTACTTGTGAGTTCATATGACTTTTGTTTATAGGCCCTAGTTGGCTTGTAAGTGAAGAACCAAAATGAAGCAAACGCAGCAAAGTCGAATTTGTAACAGAAAACAAACCAGGTGTGATGGCATCTTGAGATGCAGAGTTATAAATAAGCCAGTAAAGGTGTATTATAATTTAAGTGGAAATAGACAACTCTTTGCTTTAACTTATGTGAATGTTGGTGTCACAGTGTCATGGCTGTGAAATAAACCCACCATCTGCATTTAGTCTGGTTTCCTATAAGCCTTGTTTTTATCAGTCTGCCACAAGGCACAGTTTTACTGCTAATAGACTAAATTAATGAACAAATTCACATTGTTTCTTCCTAATGTATTCTCCAGTGTTACTCTCCCCTCCACTTGATCCCTACTGCAGTTACTAGTTTCTGCGAAGTAATAGGATTACTCAAACTATGTTATTACTATGCTGTGCACCACATTACAGCATATGCCTACTTACAAATTCAGTATAAAATTGTGTCTATTTTAGGTTTACCTCTTCTGTCAAGTTTCTGTCTTCTCTCTTATTTCTTGATAATTTCTTCACAAAGGAAACAGAAAGTTATTCAGTGTTGTGTCGAAGCGTGTTCGCATGTAAGATAGTGTTTCCTGTAGCGGTGCCCTGTAAGGTTGAGGCGAAGGTCATGTTTAGGTATAGCAGTGTAAGGTAAAGGGGAACGCATGTTGATGGGGAAAGAAATTTTGACACAACACCTGTTGTCTTTGCCACAGCAGTAGGACAGGATATTTAATCAAAATTACAGTCATATCAGATAGAGATCATATTCATATTCTACAGACTACAGAAAACATCTTTGTTTGGTACAAAAGCCTTCAAAAATCACACCACCTTCATTTTAACGTGTCTTTCAATGAAAACCGGACAAATTATGTGAAAATGATCATTCTCTCTCAATATCGTAAATCATACTGCAATTACGGTATCAGTCAAAATAATGGCAATTTGATATTTTTTTCAACATCGTTCGGCTCTACACTGCAGTACTAAAACAATTCCCCTTAATAACACTAGGGGGCTAAAAAGTTGTCTCAGCACTGAATTGTAACAACTTTGCATGTCTGTGAGTCTTCATACTGAAATATGTCAAAGAGATTTAATTGTTTATTCAGACTGACAAAATGCTTGTTGTTATTATTTTATAATATAGTAGTACACCAGTGAACCAAAAGATCATATTTTCTTGATTTATTTCTTATTCACTACTACTTGTACATAAAGGATTAGGAGTTAGGAAAAGAAGATGTTGTCGATTCCTTTTAAATTTGCAAAAAATGAAATAAATGGAACCATGCAAATATTTTATTTCATACACATGAATTACTTTTAGTTCTTTTCACAACATTATCTATAAAGAAGCATAGTATTTTTGGGAGAATATGACATGGAGTTAAAACTTCTCCAACTGCATTGCACACTCCCAACACATACTTCGTATTAATGACTCCAACTGGTGATGAAGTGAGGCCCTACCTGTTTTTGTTTTTGATCCTGACACCTGTGTCTCTTGAGGAGGAGGAGGCCCTGCTGAGTGAGATGGACGTAACAGGCCAGGCCTTTGAGGACATGCAAGAGCAGAACAGCCGGCTGCTGCAACAGTTACGGGAGAAGGATGACGCCAATTTCAAGCTGATGAGTGAGCGAATCAAATCCAACCAGATCTACAAGCTGCTGAAAGAGGAGAAGGAGGAGCTGGCAGACCAAGTTCTCACATTCAAAACCCAGGTGATGTGTAAATTCTTAACCTGGAAAATGCACCACTGATTGTGTTGGGTACTGAAGAATTAAATGTTTCTGTTGCTGTCACTCTCCAGGTGGATGCCCAGCTGTTAGTTGTGCAGAAGCTTGAAGAAAAAGAGGGTGTCCTCCAGAGCACACTCGCTGCTCTTGAAAAAGAGCTGGCTGTCCGAACACAAGCACTAGAACTCAACAAGAGGAAGGTGAGAGAAGAAATGCTATCAGTCATGTTGTCAGTTAAAATTAGCTAGTAACTGGATGATTTGATTGCTGCCAGATGTTCCTAAATATAAACTCTGAACTGCATCATAAGAGGACAATAGCATGTGTCAGAAGTCATGCTTGTACACATGGTGCGTTCAGGTGCTTGTGGAAAATTCTGACATCCAAGATTTGTGGGGTTGTTTCCACAAAAGTTTCATTAATGAGCTATACTGTTAGTTAAACTTACCATCTGTCTTGATTCCTGAACGTGCAGTTTTTGCAAGTTATTAAAGTTCCAGTTTGTAAGATTTATGAGGATTTATTGGCAGAATATAGCACAAATGGAATATAATATTCATAAGTTTTCATATAAAAATCTGAAAATAAGAATTGCTTCCGCTGATTTCAGAGGCTGTATCCCAGTCTTATTGGACAGCTGACTGAGCTAATTAGCTGATAGCGGCTACAGCAGTTAGCAGCAGTGCAGCGGTGACTTCAGTGTCAGAGAGTCAAATGCATTTTTCATTTGCATGTTTAAAGCAACAAACGTTTTCATTTTTGTCAGGGCAGCTGACAGTGCATCAGGTCAGCGCTTTGTGCGTCCCAGCTACGGGAGTAAATACGAGCTGAAACATTTTTAACAAGACTTCAAGTCTTTGTTTTTGACAATATGCACGTAAACGCCAGGCGGGGGCCCAGTTAAAAGGCATATGGAATATGTATTTTATCCACAAATTTATAACCAAGGCAGAGCAGAGTGTGCTCCACACCCAGAGAGCAGCTCCATCTGCACCGGTTTAATCCCACAGATACTCCTTTCACCTTCCTCAGCAGCTGGACATGGGAACTTCTTGCCGGACGTGTTTTCATGGGCAAACTGTACATTTACTGCAACTAAACAAAAACTAAATTTCAATCTATCTGCTGTGATTACCAACAGCTGTCTGCTCTGAGCACAGATACTGGCACTTTTTTTTTTCTTCATCTATTCCACATCATCCACATCCACTACACACAAACACACACAGACACACTGCAGTGCTTATGTATTGTCTTGATGCAAAAATAAATTAGGAACATACCCACAAATTGAAAGAAAACTGCAGATTGCACATAAAGTTTGTCTGCTCATTTGCTGCTGATGCTTTGAAATGCATGCACAAAACGAAGTCTGTATAGGAGGACACTTCAGTGTGGCGCAAACAAGGTTGCCAAGTGAGCATGACGCTGATGTGCAGTTGCGCAAAAAAGCAGTGCACTGAGGCATCGTGTTGCTTACGTAAATGTGTTCACAAGTAGGAACGACCATAAATAATCAAATTAAAACGTAACAGAAAACACACAAAAGTGGCCGCTCACTTTAACTGAAACCAGTGGCTGCCTGGGAGCTATGAAGAGGATCTAAAAACATGGTACGCTGTGGAAAATGGTCGTCAGGATGGAAAATATAAACAATCTCCAGTAAATAGGATACAACATGCAAAACCAATGATGTCGTTGTTTAAGTTAGTACACAACTGAATGTCTAAAGTTGAAGCACAATGAAATAGACCCAGAATATCAGTTTTAATGCAGGATTACTGTACTACCACCACATTGCAGCTCAGGAATCTCATCATTAGGGTTTTTTTATTGAGTGCGTCCGGTTCCTTCCCTGCTGCAGGCGGTGGAGGCTGCCCAGCTGGCAGAAGACCTGAAGGTGCAGCTGGAGCACACGCAGGCCAAGCTTAAGGAGATCCAGGTCTCCGTGGCTGAGAACCGTACGGCCCGGGAGAGGGAGAGCAGCAACCTGAAACGAGCACAGGTACATTGTATTGCAGCGCTGGGCAGTATCACTCCAAACTTTTTCCAAATTTACACAAATTACTCCTGAAATCCTAATTAGAAGATTGCATGAGGAGTCTGACTTAAATCACCCTTTTCCTGTTGGTTTCTAGGAGGATCTGTCCAGGCTGAGACGGAAGCTGGAGAAGCAGAAGAAGGTTGAGGTGTACTCAGATGCTGACGAGATCCTGCAGGAGGAGATCAACCAGTACAAGGTGAGAAAGCGAGAACATTGTTCTTGTGCAGAGAAATTTATGACTTTAATCAACGTCTTGTTAGTGGCAAGGGAGTTATAAAAACACCAACAGCTCTCTGGCACAATCCTTGGTAGACTGTTGTTGACAGAGCTATAACAGGCTAGTGAAAAAGTAATAATGTGTCGTAATGCAGAATACTACACCTTGTGTAATTTGCTTGATTGGCTGGCAATGTTTTTTCATTCATGAGTGTGGGCCAGAAAGTGAGCTCAAACCTCCACTGTGCATTGGGAATATCAAGAATCTTACATGTTACACCCTCAAGTTTAAGTTGTGGTAGCATACAATGGATAGAGGTAATAACAGTGTTGGCAAGGCAGTGTTTGGCCCCTATACAATGTATTTATGTGTCTCCAGGCCAAGCTGCGCTGCCCCTGCTGCAACACGAGAGACAAGGAGACAGTGCTCACCAAGTGTTTCCACGTGTTCTGCTATGAATGTCTGAAGATGCGTTACGACACCCGACAGAGGAAGTGCCCCAAGTGCAACTGTGCCTTCGGAGCCAACGACTTTCACCGCATCTACATCACCTAATTCACAGAGGACAGACAGAGGAGTAAGAAGAGAAAACAGTAGACGGAACCAAAGGGGGGGAAAGAATGGAGAAAAGACGAAGGAACTTAAGATTTATTCAAAGAGGCAGACATTTTGGGGATATCCCGTTTTTATTCTCTCTTTGGAAAGACTTGTTTTACCACATCATCATTGCCAGTCAGTGATTTAATTTTGGTGACCAAACAGATAGTGACACATCTGACTGAGAGTGTTGTGCTGTAGTTAATAAACACAGATGTTTGTGCACACAGTGATATTCTTACATGTTGAGCTGCTCTGCACTGTTTTCCTGTTCTTGTCGTTCTTGCCATGTTAAACATCCTTTCTTTTAACAAACTTTTGGGCCCGCTTTTAAATATTTCTTTAGCTTTCTTTTTTTTAATGTATTGAAAAACTTGGAACTGCAGTGGTACATGGTTGATCGTCCTGAAGCGTTTCCTTTCAATTGTTTTGTCCTGCTGGAAATCCTGTAAAATCAGTGAAGCCGAAACTTAAACTTCATAATTAAAAGAAGCCATCCTTTACAGACGTGAGGATTGCATGTGTAAAACTAAATATGTTTCTAATATATAAAATACAACAGCCAGAACTTTCTTAACTTCCTCAGTTAGGCTATAGTATTAACAATGCCTGAGAAACGTCAGATAGTTTGGCATCCAGTCAGCACATACAGGACTGTTTGGATCACCTTGGGCAAGGTCCTCTGTGTGTGTTCATCCTGTTGCCATGGTTCCTATTGGAGAGTTTGACACAACATCTGCAGCTTATAGTGCCTCATTACTGATGAAATCACTGCAGTGGAAAGTCAGCTCATATGGGTGTCCTTAGTGGGCTGTGCTGCTCCAGGTCCTCTAAGACCGCTTTCGTAAAGGTTAGCCGTGACAGTCAAGTACAAAAACATCTGTTTAACAACATGCTTCTAACCTAATTGAGCCAATGAAACTCCTTTTCCTCTGTTCTGATGATGTGAACTATTTACTGGGAGGTTGGTTAGCGTCTGTTTGACGTTAGCCCTTGTGGGAAAGGCAGTTCACACCATGTAGCGCACACATAAAAAGTTCCAGGCTGCAGAGAAAAAGAGTGAATATGTGAAAATAAAAGTTTATCAGGCATTTGGGAACAGTTAAGTGAGACTGCTGGCAAAAATAAGAATAATTTGATTGGCAATACAACACGTGGGCAGTGGTTGTTTATTCATGAATGTGCATAACCTGTCAAATAAGTAGTTTTCACTTTGTGCAAAGTGATCATTCATCAGGTTGTCAGTCATGTGTATGCTGGAAAGTCTTAAAAACACTTTTTCAAGGTTTGAATAGTGCTGGGATTTTGGATGAAGTCCTTGAAACTGCTTGAAACCATTACTTACAGAATATATCACTACATGACTAAATAGTTTGCAGATTAGATTGTATAAACAATAAACGATAAGATAAGTCGGATATTGGCTCAGTCAGGTTATGTACAATGCCAAGTCTACTTACAGACAAGTGACACATTTTGAAACATGAAGGTTTGTTGTTTTCCTCAAGTTGTCGTCCTTCTGTAGAATGCTATCAGGAAACATAATTTTGGCTGTTTATAGCAGTGGTTGTCAACCTAGGGGTCGAGACCCCTCAGGGGGTCACCAGATGGCTATGGATAAAAAAAAATGAAATAAAATGACATATACTGGAAAGCAGCATGGATTAAGAGCCAGGAGGCAGCTGTCGGTGACACCAGCTCCTTAAAGACATTCAACATAAGGTTCAAGTCTGCAAAATGCAACATAAAGTGTAACAGGCACCTCAACAATAGTTAAAACTATAAACCTGCATAAAAGTAACAAATACAACATAAACCTTGTTCTGAACAAACACTAACACTAACCAAAAGCAACATTTGCATTTTGTAACATGAAACAGCAAACTCAAATGATTATAGCACAAAGCATGATGGGAAATGAGGGTCGTATGTGAGAATTATTTTTTTGTTTTTGCATGACATTGCCTATACTAATCATATATTTTGCCACAGAATAGTTTTTTAACAAGTGTATTTGTGAGAGTGGAAACAATGGTTTTTGTGTTTGAGTTTCTCAGGCAGGAGGGGGTGAGGGTTGTGAGCACCAACCTAATTATGCAGACTGAATTGATATGATAGTGTAATGACAGTCTTATGCACACCCTTTCAAATCAGCATGTAATTTATCACTGCTGTAAGGTGCTGGAAAAGCTTGACAATGCACCTTGAACATTCTTGAAAGGTACTTGAATTTGACTTTGACAGAGGTTTGGGAACCCTGATTTTTATGGCACACTGCAGATGTTGCCATAGAAACTGATGGTATTCGTTAAAGGGGAAGCTCAGACTATTTGAAGTGGGGTTATATGACCACTTAAATAATAGTATCAGTCAAGTGTATGCTATAAATAGGACATTTTCAAAACTTTAGCTTGCCATCAGAAAGCCTTTCTAATGGAAAAGGCGTATATTGTTCTCTCCAAACAAACCAAACTCCATGGGCAAAATCAATAATATTAAATTGCAGAACAATTTGAACAATTTGATGGTGTTTTGAAAGGATTCACCAAAGTCACACAATAACAAACTAACAGACCGATGCAGTGGTAGACCAGCAACTCCTGTGTTCTGTGAGATAAAGTGGTTCATTTCATCTATAGTTGGAGAGAGTGATATTTGGCTTGTATAACTGTGTTTTGACATGTCATGTTTGTGGGGCCACAAACAGTGTTTCGGAGGGCCGCCAATGGCCCACGGGGCGCACGTTGGGAAACCATGTGCTAAGTGATGATTTGTATGCCACACAGTGCAGATGTTGCCGTAGTAACTGATGGTCTTCATTAATATATGAGACAATGCTGTGACATGGGGCCAACCTGATAGCACTCCAGGCATGCGTCCACTGGCTTTGTTATTGCATATTTGTGCAGCAGCAGAAGCAGGCTACACCCAACCCCAGACATTAATAACACCACCCTGCGTCAGGGACACTCACTCCTCAAATCTACAAAAAGCGAGACCATCACAGTTGTTTTGTATCTGCAGAAAGATAGCGCTTACTTTGCACAAACTTTAACTTTGAGCAGACTTTCCTTTTAAAAAAGCTTAAAAAGCAGAGAGTGGATCTCTGTCATCTGTTTTTGCCTCAGTTGCTGTTCCTCTTTCTCTGTGTATGGGACCCTCTCTCATGCCAGAGAGTTGTGTTTTTTGGCAGGGAGGAGAGAATGACGTCGACAGGCGTGGTAATAACAATGAGAACACTATTAAGTCCAGACTACACAGTCTCTCTGCTTTTAAAAAAATGTGGAGAAAACACTGCAGGGCGTGGCCCATATAAAATATGAAATATATTGAAACCCTCATACATACCTGAGGCGGTGTTATTGAAACTTTCACTTAAAGTCAAAGCAAATGAAACCCCACAGTATGGTCGAGGAGTTTCCTGTGAGTCGGGGCAGTGCGCACAAGAGAATCCGAGCAGTACAGTACATAGGAAATGACTCATAGGAGTTGAACTGTTAGCGTGGGTGTGTGCGCTATTAAAACAAGGCGCAGACTCCTCCGGGTGACTCACTCACTCTGATGCTCGCTTTTCCATGCTGAAACCCAGCACGGATTGTTAATCAGATGAACTTTCGGGAATTGTGTAGCCGACAGCGAGCAGCTTTTCACCCGCAGACTCCATGGCTTCAAACGCTCTCTGCGCGCTGTGCGGACTTATTATAATGGCTGTGACCAATTTCTATGGCGTGAGCGCACAGAAAAGTAAGTAGAATAACTTTTACTGTTATAACAATTCTGATTTTTCTTTTGTTCACATGTCTTTTGTTGGTTTGATTTGCTTTTCCTTTTAATGTCTAACTTTAATTCATGCGTAATTGTTGGATACTTTTGCCTCTGTGAACATGGATTACAGAGTCTGGTGGTCTGGTCTCCTTATAATGGAGTCAGATAGTGGGTCTGCTTACAAAGCCGCTTCCTTTACCAGCTGTATTTCTCACCGGTTCCGCATTCCGATCGCCTTATTTCACCCCATCCATCCGTGCCCCTGGGTGTGAAGGACAGGCCACATGGACAAGGGTGCATTCACTGTCTGTGTCCACTTTTTTGCACAAAGATCCTACATTTTTCCTACCTCACAAAAAAAAAAAAAAAAAAACTCCAAAAGAAAAAAGAACTTGTGACTTTGTTTCCACAGCCGACTGAAGTTTGGATTTAATCCCAGTGGAGAACACCAGACTCAGATTGCACTGAGAACAGAAAATCTTGAATAATTACACGGGTTATGGGACCATTTCCTCAGGCATTAAAGTTACCAAGAGCGTTTTAACACACTAAACTCAAAACATGCTCCATCTAGATTCCCTCCTGTGTGAGAACATCTCTACATCTGGACATCAGCTGCCGGTCCACCCACCCCCTCCCATTTTATGACAAAACACAGCACCCCCACACCCCAAAACACCCCTTTGTCAGGCTAGGTGCTGAGATTTGCCAAGGTCTTCTTGCTCTAAACTTGTTCTTGATTCCCAAATTTTAGATGCTGAAACTTCTGTGGTAGTCAGATGATAATCCCTACACACTGTAAAAAAAATAAATAAAATAAAATAAAAAAATAACAGAAATTTTGGGAAATCAACCAATTTAAAATAAAATAAATATACATTTTTTTTAAATTAATTAAGCATACATTTCTACACTGTAGAACATCATATAGGAATTTATTGGAATTAACTGACCTTTTTTCATTAAATTAACATGAATATGTAGGTTATATATTATTGTATTCAACTCAAAATTTCAAATTTTTATTATCAGAGCACTTCAGAACTCAAAAACATGAGTCTTTTCACTTAAGATAATGACTTGAATAAATGCATTGCTGTGAGTTCAGGCAACTCATCAAATTAAACTTCATAAGAAACACCATCAGTAGCCACTTTGAAATAAGTTACATCAGCGCACATTTTTAAGACAGCAGAGGAACTTATGTTTTTAAGTTGAACCTGTTTAAAATGATTTACAATGTAGTATATATTTTCATAGCACCTAAAAATTTGGTTAGTTCTTCTAACTTTAAGTCTTTTGACTTGAAATGATGAGTTGAATGAATGTACTGTGCAGAGTTCAATCAACCAATTCAGTTTCTAAAGAAAGATGATTAGCATATTAGCAGACTTCCCAGCATGCAATTTTTGAGATAAAAAACCGAGACCCTTCTTAGAAAACATATATGATGAAAACTTCTGGGTGTCTACCTACATATATACAAAAATGACCTCAACTTGTCTTTTCAATTTCAGTCCATCTAAAAATTTAAGCTAGCCTTTTTTTAAGTTAAAACAAATAGTTTATTTTTACAGTGCTGTTCTTAACTCATCCTGAACTCATATAATCCTGGCTGATGGAAGTGGTGCCACCCTCAGCAGACTCATTTACAGCTCAAGCTCAGAAACATGACTGAAATATCAGTTTGATCAGTACTTTCTAGTTGTTGTCTGATGTGAGCGACAAAAGCTCAACTTCTTAGATGTGGTTTGGGTTTTTAGATGGAGGTCAGCCAGCAGTCAAGGTTCACTTCCTTCCCTTTTTTGACCTTTTGAACCCGGCTGAGCTGGACACTCTGCTGGATGATGCAGGGCTGAAGTCATGCTTACAAGAACTGTGACACATTTTTTCACTGTGACCACGACTATAAAATGAGTCAGTCCAGCTCTGTAGGCGGGCTGGCTGTGGAGGACGGAGAGTCTCTGGGGGCCTGAGCATGTGGCTGTAACATAACCAGAGAATTAGAGGTCAAAATGTCTCAAACATGACTTTTTGAGCAGGTGCCTTCTGGCTGCAGCAGCTGGTTTAATAATGACCTGTGCAACGTGACCAGCTAAAGACCTTTACAGTAAACCTTCCTGTACCTTTGTGATGTTGGCTCATGCTTTTGGAAATTTCATTCTGAGGCTGAGGTTCAGGTCTTTCTAGATGTGTTTTAGCTGTGAGAAACCAAGCAAAAGTATTTGTAATTGGATTTTTTGCTACATTGAGTCACTTAGAAGAGCACCACATCAGTTCATTAGGGGAGACTGGGAATGGTAGTAACACTTTGTTTGGGCGTCAGTAACTCAGTGGTTGTTCATGCTAGATCTCTCAAACTTTGATATATGGCACCTATATTTGTCTACAAATGAAATTCACTTCGATGTCTACTACACAGTCAGAAATTATGTGAGTTAATGTCAAATGCAGCTTACTGGGGTAAGTTGTAACACTACCTGGGGATAGATGTAATAATGAGAAGTACTTTCTGAAAGAATTTTGTTGAAGGAAAAAATAAACTGTTGTGAATAAAGTGAACAATTTAAAGTTACAAACACAATTATTATTATTTCTTCTACATTTTTAAATGCATGTGTGTGGACGGTGTTCCTGAATGTGCATGTGTCACATAAGGGTTCAGTCACTGTCACAGTTGTGTCAGAGGTAGATGACTGTCCCAGTGGTGCAGGCTGGTGGATTTCCACAAAGTGTGGGAACAAGCTAGCAAAGACTGACAAATCCTGATTTTTATTCATGGGTCAGTCTCCAAAAATACTGGATTGTTTCCCTTAATGCAACTTAATCGCACCGCTGCCTTTTTGTTAAAAAGTATCAACAGTCTTATGCAGACATCTCTATGGCTATTGTCTCCAAAACTCTGCAACTCACACCAAAACAATCTAGATGGATCAATAGAACCACAGGTAAGAGGAGCAATATGTATTTTTGATTTTGGGGTGCACTGTCCCTTTAAGCTCAAGCTAATACAGCCCCAATGACATCACTATGACTTCATAGCTTATTCAGACTTTAGAGCCCCGGCGGACGTTATTCAACTGTCGTCAGAGGCTGAGTATTGCTCCAAACATGTCAAACACTTTAAACTTCTCAGTTGGGATGTTCTGCTTTTATTTGTCTTAAGTGATAATAAACTGAAACTCTTTAGATTTGGGGCTGTTTGTCAGACAAAACAAGCACATCTGTAGACATAATATTGGGCTTTATGACATTTTGGGCGGCAGTAGCTCAGTCCTTAAGGACTTGGCTTGGACCAGAGTGTGGCTGGTTTGAGTTCAGCATGGACCAGTCATGAGGTGGTCCGGCTGGAGGGGTTCCAGTTCACCTCTTGGGCACTGCTGAGGTGCCCTTGAGCAAGGCACCTGACCCCTAACTGCTTGTTCATCTTACTTCATACTAAATATTCTTCTTTTTACACCACTGCATTTATCTGACAGCAGTAACACATGAGTTATCTGCAGTTCCACCATTGTCCCCAGAGACAATTCCTCCTAGTTTCATTTAAACAAATATTTTAGACATAAAGAGGAACATTATGTAATGCAAAGATTACAGAAAAGTAAAAAAAGAAAAAAGACTACAAATTTATGTAGTTTTTTCCTACACCATCAAAGCTATAGTAGGCAATATTATTTAATTTTAATTTTGTTTGGAATAACTAATTTTGACCGTTGCGTGTCACTAACAATATTTAATTGAAGGGTTCCCTTTTTTAAAAAAGGAAAGTCTATGAGTTCCTGATTTGGTCTGAATGAAACAAACAATCACGGATAGCTAGCATGTAACTAAACCAATCAGAACGACTCTATACAAACAAGGTCATCCCCTTCCTGCACACCCTGATGTCTTGAGCTGTGTCCAAAACTCTATACCAACATGCTATTTAGAACACTGAAACAGTATGTGAGATTTTTTTTAGTATTTTTGAAACCTTAGTATTGAAAACAATAGTATGCAAGGTGTGCAATGCATTGTGGGATATCAGGTATGTAGTGTGGGGTATTGGGTATGTAGCACATATTGGGTATGTAGTGTGTAGAATGTGATTTCAGTCGCAGCTTTGGTGTCTTTCATACCCGACTCAGACATAACTACCCAAGCAGACATTAGTTTGCTGGTTGGCGACAGATGATGACGTTGATGTTCTGCTTCAAGCAAAATTTGCGTGCATGTTTGGTGGGGGCAGCTAAGCAGAGTCATAAAAAGAGAGGCGGAAGGCTTTGTGTTGTGTATGTTAAAATTGCCTACTGCAGCTTTAATCAAACTGAATATTTACACTGAACAAAGAATGATCATCATTATTTTATCTCTCAAATATCTACAGACGATTTCCTTGTTTCATTTATCTGTAACACCATCATATCTGCTGTAGTTTCATTCATCTTGTCATTGACTCTGCGTTGTAACACTTTAAAGACTTGATTTGTCAGCTTTTCAGCTGGATGTCACAATATTCTTTACCTGCTGTTGTTGTCATTGAAACAGCCACAGTTTCCTATGCACATTCATTTTACTACTTTTGGTTTACGTCAAACCTGCCCCTGATAGTTTTGGTATTGCTTTCAGTGATGATTCAAGCAGCCAGTTTAAACATGAGCGTTACCACAAATGGTGACTCGATTTAGGCTGGTTCCTTGTTATAAGGGGCACAATAGAAGTTGTCCATGCAAATAGATGTGGGACACTGAAAAGGAAGGAAGATTGTTATCGTTTTATCCATCAAATGTCTGTGGACTATTTCCTGGTTACACTGTCTGTAGCGTTGCCTTGTCTGCTATTGTTTAATTCATCTTATTATTGTTTTGTTGAGGTGTTTTTCCAACTGATGTCACAATACCCAACACTTCATGCATGACCTTGAGGTTTTAATGCATACCAAAGCCAGGATGTTGAAAACCCTAAAACCGTCTCAACGCTCAGCTTGCTATCTGCACCAACTGTGTCACATCTTCAGGCTAATTCCTTCCTTATCATCTGGGAAGTGCACAGCTTTAATTGTTCAGCTGTCTGGCTGCCATAAAAAGAGATGAAGCTTTCCATTGTGTCCACAAAGGTGGACGTTCTCTCTCTGCGCTCAAACCGCCGGTGCCTTTTTTTTTTTGTTCTCACAGACGCATTCGTTTATTCTCTGGAAGTCGCACACGTACACAGAAGCAAAACAATTCAACGGAAGCACTCTGTGAGAAGAACACATCCTGCTCTTCACACACTGCCTGCCCGTTAGTTCACGCACCAGACATTACCGAGTAATTCTTTCTCATGTAATTAAGTTGCATCAGCAGTCTGACCCAAAGGAATTTCCCAGTATCATTTTATGAGAAGAAGAAAGCCACAATGGTTCTCACGTGTTCTGTTCGGGTCATGCCTTTTACTGTAGCTGATTCCAGCTGAGTGTCTCCTGCAACTCACCTGGTTATGGTTTATTTTATTCCAGAGTTTGGGAAGTTGGTTTCTAAAACATTTTGCGTCACTCTCTAAATATTACCTCCACATCATATTTCATAGGTTCAAGCAGTGTTATATAATACATGAAAAATGTCTCTTAGAAACACCCGAGCTTTGCCTAGCTTTGACTCATTGTTTCCCTGTAAATGACTGAAGGAATAAAACTGGCATAACTAACAGATGATCTCTTATTTTTTTCCTGTGTGCAGGTCAGTGCAGCACATCAGAGTTTTATAACTCAGATTTGGATCTTTGTGTGCCATGTGCATCATGCAAGCTGTACCCAAAGACCCCATCATGCAACACATGTAAGACAGCAGCCTTCAGATGAGTATTAGGGCCAGACATGAAGGGAAAAAAATGAGAGGAGGAAGATTTTTAAATTTTGCATTTCAAGAAATCGAAATGTTGAGCATAAAGTAGAAATGTCAGAAATAAAGTCAAATAAAGTTACATGTCAAGGATAAAAGTGAAATGTTAAGAATAACGTCAAAATGTCAATAATTAAGGAAAAATGTTGAGTATAAAATCACATAACATCGAAATGGCAAGAAGAATAATGCCAAAATGTTGAGACTAAAAGTGAAATGTCAAATATAAAGTCAAAGTGTCAAGAATAAAGTTGGATAAAGAAGAAGAAGAATGAAGTTGAATTAAGTGTAAAGGTCAATAATAAAGTTGAATAAAGTTTATATAAAGTCAAAATACTGAGAAATGGGGCAAAATGTCAAGAATTAAGGTGAAATATCATTGGGCGAATACATTTTTAAATGGTAGTCTCAACATTCCATCTTCACTCTTAAAAAGCAAAAAAAAAAAAAAAATAATAATAATAATCCTCCTCCTCCTGTCATTTTTATCTCTGATGACTGGCTTTAACACTCTTCCATAAATGCAGTGAATCAGCCATAACTGAGTCATACAGCGGTAGCGTTTCTTTCAGTGTCGTAGTTTAAATTCCTCTTGTTCAATCAACAGGTAAATCTGTGGAGGAGACACCTGATGTGTGGAAGCTGGCAGCCATCACCAGTTTCTCAGTGCTGGCTGTCGTGCTGGTCGGTGCTGCGTTGATTATCGGCGTCATGGTGCACCGACGCAAGTCGCACAAAAGGCCTCTACGTGGTGAGATTCTTTGAAGTTGAAATCTGCGATCAATCATGGATTTAATGACATTTATTTTATTATTATCTATTTTATGCAAAAATACACATTCCCTCAGCTTTATTCACAAAGAATGGCTGCAATTGAAAAGTGTGTTCAGGGTTCCCAAACTGAGACTGTAAACCAACTCTGTTGAGCAAAATAAATAAGGTGATAAATTAGATCTGAAAGGGATCCGTCACGAAAAAATACTAATTTAATTGCTTTTGCTTTTTAAATAAAAATCTCCTTCGGGTGACATTCAAGTCAAGTGGGAAAGTTATTGACAAGATTACTTTGGGGTTGAGTAATCCTTTAAAAATCATGACATGTCCCCGGTGCAAAGCAGTTCTTGGTAAATACAAGCACACTGTGTTCAGTTCCCTTTTTTTTATGGTATGAAGGCTTTTGCAGCTGTGTCACAAACCATCAAACCATCAACTAATGGCACAGAACATTTTATCAGGTCACTTATATTGAAAGACAAAAGGTCTTTTTTAGTTTTAACAAGCTACAGTAGGAAAAACACAGGTGCAAACAATTACATGAGTGGTGGCTGGATTCCATTTAGCTGCTTCAGTTTCAGGGTCCTTCCGTTGTGCACGCTGGCCCACTGTCAGACTGTCATAGCTTATGACTGTTAACTTTTAATGCTTTTCCTACTATGACAAGCAAAATGAAAAAGGACTATTACAGACATTTTTGATAAACAACATCTTTGCTGGAACGGGAAAAAGTGACTTTTTGTTTTGGTCTTAATTTATTACAGAACCCATTGAAGAAACTGCAGGGCCACTTTATCAAGCTTAAACATTTGAGTGAGTATATTTTTCACTTTGTCACATCAGACTTTGAACTATCCCTTTCATGTAAACCACTGTTATATTGGTCAGACTCCACTCATCGCATGCTGTTGGTTGTAAATTGTCCATAATTCAACATGACGTGAACATAAAGAGAACTGACTGGTTGCCGTGGCCTCCACAGCCTCATCTTCCTCTGGAAACAGACGTGACAGAACCATGGAGCAACCGGTTCACACTTGGACGGAGGAGCCTCTGGACCATGAACTGTATACTCTGACTGCGGGGTATCTCGACCAGAATCGGACCATTTTTAATTTATTAGACTGTTGAGTGAGGAGAGATGCTCAGTTCTCACACTCAGTGTAGGTCCGACAGCGACCACAGGACTTACATGGAGCGACTCTCACACCTCTGTAGGAACATTAACAACATTACATCAGTGGTAATTCAGATTTTGTGTGCCTTTATATTCCACTTAAATGAGATTTTTGATCTGGATTGTGATCTCTGTGGGTTTGATTCAGAAGTAAGATAAAACTACAGTCCTTTCTTCAGAGAGATGGGTGCTTTCCAAACCCTGTATTGTGCTGTTTTCCAGCAGGACTCCAATGAATGTAACACAGCTACTGCTGCCTGCTGGGCTGCAGTTTGATCTCCTGCTCTTCAGCGGGGTTAGATGGGGTCTATCTGCTGGTCATTTACAGCCTCTTAAAGATAAATCAACATGTGAGTAAGACATACTGTCAGGCACATTAAGGCCGTTTGAATGTAGCTACTTTTACAGTAAATGTGTTCTAGCTTTGGTCCTGCCAGTACCTCCGTGTACCTGATCATTTAGTAGCCTCAAACAGTGATAAAGCTGTTGACTGAAACTGTATTCATTCACTGTTACTGAGTCTCCTGAGACCAACACAGACCCTGTATTGCAGGTCATTACAATATTGTCTTGTCTGTTTTTAATGTTACTAGGTTTTAGGAGATGTTAGCTGGATTTTTCTCGGTCACACTTTATTTTAGAGTATACTAATAAGATGTGACAAACTATACTTTGTATGAAATTAGACAAAAACTAGAAATAATATGTTGTTTATTAGACAGCGTTAGACCTTATATTAAACTTTTATTAGACTTTATTAGAGGCTAGTTTGGAACACATTACAACATAAGTGCACTGTAAGCTTAAGTGTATTATTTCCTGCTGTTAGACCTTTATTGGACTTTATTGGAGGGTTATTTGCAATACATTACAACACATTTAATGTGATGGATAATAGTTTAAATATATGAAAGAATTTTCAAGGCATGCGTGGTTTTTGCTTCAGTTTACAGTACAGTTCTGTTGTAATATGTCTCTAATTACCCTCTAAGAAAGTATGAGAATGGACTAAAAGTGGAAAATAATACATATGTTTACAGTTCAGTTCTGTTGTAACGTGTCAGAACATATTATTTTCATCTAATTTAATACAAAGTACAGCTTGTTCTGTCTTATTTGTGTGCCATTAGGTGTATAGTAATATAACTTCAGTCTAATAAAGACACTTATTTCTAGTTTTGGTCTAATTTGATACACAGTACGGCTTGTTACATCTTATTACTGTACTGTAAAGTTAAGTGTGACCTTTTTATCTATCACCCATCCCTGAATTCACACGTTACTGTCCCAGTGCTTGCTGGACAGGATGTTTGAAACACTAGACATACAATCCCAAACTGCTAACACGTGGGAATGTTGTGAGGAATGTACTGTAGAGAGAAAAAAAAAAGGCACCTACAGTGTTTTAGGTGGAGCTACACAATCACTATGCTTACTAACTCCTGACCTGTTGTTCCAGATCTGCAACAGGCAAACAGATATTATGTGTTGATGTCTGTAATTTTGTAGCCATAGAAACCAGCAAGAAGAAACATGGTGGGCAGGGTTGTTGTTTTCCACTTTTTTTTTTTTTTTATAGCTCAAGATGTTTTTTATCTTCAAAACATCATGCAGTATGTGGTTACTGACTGACAATGTTTCAGGTCATGTTTTAGATCTGTCTGCTTGTGGGTAAACTGCCCAAAATCACTTAAAATACAGATACTTCCTTTTTTTTTTTTTTTTTTTAGATTTTCTTATATTATTTATTTTAAAGTATCTTGCAGTGTTGTTTTGCATCAACTGCGAGTGACAAGCACAGTTTTAAAGGGACTCCAGTGAAGATTTGTGTTAAACTTCCACCAGGCCAGCCAATGATGTTACTGAGCAATAACTAACATTTTTTTCTGCTTGTTTCTCTTGCTTTTCTATTTCTAATTGTATATACTGTACATGCACTGGCTTCTTTTACTTAATGCTATCTTATAAACTGCTTTGTGTACCAAATGTATTTTCACAATAAAACTGACAATTTCCAATAATAATGTGAGTCTTATTGATGTGCAAACTGCAAAAATGGTTTCTTCTTAAGCATCTCAATATGTAAAGATGTAGGTAACATTTAACAATAATAAACACATTTTAGTGACCTAAAAATATAATATATATATATATATATATATACATATATATATATATATATAGTCTACCGCAGCCTCAATCATTTGTCTGTGTTCATGTGACTTCAGTGTTTCAAACGGTTGGTTCGTTCACACATCAACACAAACTAACACATCAAGGCAGCAACAGACCAGTAACTCTTGTTCTGCAAAGTAAAATTACTGTTTTTGCCAAAGGAGTATGGTTAATTTAGAGACTCATATTTGGCTTATATATCATTGTAAAAGGCTGTCTGACCGCAAAATAGTGAAAGTATTCTAAATATGGTGTATTCTTAAACTGATATTGATTTTTATAACGCTGACTATGGATACATACATTGCATAACCACAGTCCAAACAATCTGAACTAAACCTTTAATGTGTAGTAAATGCAGGGTGTATCATGAATTTCTGTTGCCCACCAGTAACAAATTATCAAGTCACTACAACATTGCATTACTTACACAAAGATCATCTGTTGAAGAATGTTAATTCAGTTACTTCATACATAAATTGATACACGTCAAGTTAGTTGGATTTCAGTTCACATCTGATGACCAATTTTGATAAAAAACTGAGCTTCATATTTCAATGTGAACATTTACCGTTAAGCTTTCAGAGAGGCTGAGGAAATACATGGGTAAGCTCATTTGATCACACAAACTAATTTTTCACTGTGAAAAAATGATGAACATTCCTTAACTGTAAACTAATCACGTGTTACTGTACAGTCACAGTACATGATCCTGCTTATTACAGGGCTACTTACTTAAAACAAATCAATAATTTGACACAAAATATTAATTTTCAATTATTTTATTGACTTAAGAATAATTTTATTGCTCTGTCTATGATGAGAACTGTATCCACAGCTACGGTCTGTTATTCAGAATTTACAGACCTTAGAAAGCTGTTATTGACGAATCAGAATCTATTATTTAACATAACTATCAAATTTTAATGGTGAGCAACAAGAATTAATAATACTTCCTACATTAATTCATGCATTAAATCATCTTAAACTCTAAACATAAGATTTGTACTCTTTTTGTCAAGGGTTATCAAAAATGTATAACTTACATTCACTATCATTTGGAAGAATATGGACAAGAAACAAACACATTGTATTTTCCAAATCTTTTAATTAATTTCAACTAGTTTATTTTCAATAATTTGCTTAAATTCTAAACTAAGTTCTAACAAAGAAGTAAAAATCTACGATTCAGAGTGACAAAATAGTTATATAAATATGAATTAAATAGTGAGCAGACATTTTTGAGCACTGAAAATCCAATAAATCAGAACGTGTGGTACAGTATATGCTTTTTTTATTACACAATAGCTAATCTAGCACTTTTCTCCAGCTGAAGAAACTCTTGCCGTGAACATACAGAGATCCAACCATATTTTTGTTCTAATATTTACAGAGAGAGCTCTGAGATTCAACACACGTCACAAATACCAGGCTGTGATTGTGATCGATGACAGAGGAGTGAACATGTTAAGTGCCACAGGAGACCAGATGGAGAACATTGTAAAAAAATAAGTCGGTTTTAACTCAAATGTGCACGTGTTGTTTTACATGTAGGCTACCATGGCATATGAAAATATGTTACAGTAAAATCAATACAATTAATACACAGAAGATTATAAACAATTTAACAAAACAACAGATGGCAAGTTGTCATGGTTTCTCAAGGCTAGTGTCAGTATACTGAATCTGATGCCACTGTATTCCATACAATGGTGAGACAAAAATGAGATGGACTCAGTTCATGCACTGAAACAAAACTTTCAGCATATTGCTTAAATATTACAACCCGCAAACTAGCTGAGGTGAACTTAAAAACAACCAGCTTGTTGCCTGTCGGCAAACGACAACAGCATGGCTGCATTATTATAGACTTCCTGTCCTCCATAGGCTACAAGTGTCTCATCTATAAATGTGCAAATATAACTCTTAAAACAACAAACTGCAGAGAAACAACCATGTTATGGAGAAAACAGCATCGGCAAACCACAAAGTAAAACCTTAAAATTGATGCTTCTTCCATTTTATTTGTCTTACAAATGATAACTATATCTGAGTTTCTATGGTTACAGTGTATTCTCTACAATTAAGCTGCATGAGGCATTAAGTAGCAGTTGCTAGGTAGGCAGGGCTTTCTATGAGGTATTTCATACTTCTGACCAGTGCCAAACATATTCATACATGAAATGTAATGTATAAGGCATAAAGAAAAACAAATTTTAGATTGTAAAAAGGCTGTGTGTTCATGTTTGCTAGATTTCTTATTTGTGGAAAGAAATCACTTGAGAAGCAACAAGCACATTAGATAACTTGGCAAACGACAAAAATATAACCCAGAGAATCCATAATTGCACATTTTTCACAAACAGAAGTGGTTCATGAAGTCGACAGTGAAGGTGAAACTGGTTTGTCATTTGTAATACTTGTGCTTGCCAGAAATGAGGCATTTTGGCCACATTTTGTCTTAAAATACAGATTCAATTCAACAAAGAATCTGAGGGAAGAAAAGTCATGAGAAAAAAATGAACCACTTTCACCTCACTGTTGCAATACTTTTATTATCAACTACTTTAAGACATTTTAAGGTTTGTGGCTGATGAGATTCATAAATCACAAGATAAATTAAAAATCTAATCATGATGACACAAAATCAACATTGTGGTTTACAGTATAACAAGTACAGTAAGAGGAGGTTTGTTCACATTAAAGGGATAGTTCTAATTGTTTGCAGTCGGGTTGTATGATGTATTTAACCGTAGTCAGCGTATTTCCTGCAGTAGATGCTGGTTGGCACATCCCCAGTTCAGAGAAGCAGAGGAGAGTACCAGCGTGGGAAGCTACACAATGTACTGCTGTGGACAGGGTCGGCATCGAAAAGTATTGTAACCACTTAAAAAAACAGCCCATCTAAAACATTAACACTGGTTGAAATGTATGCTTCATTTAGAATATTTTCACTTTACCTTATAGTCAGACAGCCTTTTTTGACTGCAAATTGCTGTTATATGAGCTACTTATCACTCTCTTTCTCTCTCAACCACTCCTTTATGTAAAATCAGTAATCTATTAATTTATATCTATTAAGTTTGTTTGTTACTGTGTGACTTTCCCTTTGAAGGCGGCTGTCCGATGGCAAAGTAAAGTGCTGAAAATACCCTAAATGTAGTATACACTTACACTGATTTTTTTATTTTAATGTGGGTCTGTTTTTAGGTGGCTAAAATATTTGTCTTGCTGCTTATCCTGCTCACAGGAGCACACTGCTTGCACCTCATACAGCCCTACTTCACATAATATGAACTATTCCTTTAAACTGCTACAGTTGACTTACACTTTAGGCACTGGCACTTCAACATAACTAATGCTTCTCAAAGGTTCAGGAGAATAATTCATCAGCATGCACTGCATGTGGAGCTGCAACAAAATGTTGGAGTGACAATAGTTAAATGAGCTAAAAAAAAAAAAAATAGAAGAGTGTGGAAATGGCACAAGTGGAAAATAAATGCTATGCTCAGTTCAGAAACTGATTATCTACAATGTTTCACACATCAGGTATGTTCCTTTTGAAGGTTTACCCTGAGTGCTGCCAATAATGCCAAGAAAGCTTGGCTCATTCATTCCTGCCTGTTGTAACTGAGAACAAGAGAGAAGTAAATACAAATCGACTGATGAAGTTCCTTAAAGGCTACATGAGTTTTAGAACAACATTCATAAAAAGTTTTCCTAATAAAATATACACATAAAATAAAAGGAATAAATTAATAAATACATCCATTTTTAGCATACAATGTCACTCAACGTGAATATTATTAGCAGTACAACTATTTACTTGATAATATGATTTCAGTAAATCACTTTGCCACTGACCTTTGGACACACCCAGAGGTATTTTGACTTAATAATAACAGGCTTGCCCTATGTGAGATCCCAAAGGACAGTGAGCAGTCCTCTTCGACAGCAAAGCTAACAAAAGGATTCAGAGATAAATATAGTTTGTATATTTTGTTTCCTAAGGAACTTACAGAGGCACTGAACACAATTATACATAGCAAGAGAGGAGAGATCACCGTTAGAACAGTACTGTCTTACAAAAATGTGTTTTATCAGTGTTAATGTTCGTACATGGACCTGGGCTGCACTTTTCCGTTCACTTTGGTTACTTGGTTTGTCATTGAGGAGTGAGCAGTGACTAATATTTAATCACCTGCCCTGCATTCTGGGATCCTGTGTATTCATGGGAAAACATTCATGCCTTACTAACTCAAAGCTGACTGATAAATGCTCTGAAGACCTTTCAGTGACGTCACCATCTGTTGTGGAGGTAAGACTGGAAGTCAGTAATGAAATGTGCACGTCTTCAAAGGAGCTTCTGCCAAGACCAAGGAGCACTTTCTGAAAACAAAATACTGTTTTACAATTATTGATAGAGGGATAAATAACAGATAAATAACAGGGCCACACTCTGGCATCCTCCTTCAAAGGAAAGACCCCATGTCCAAGTCCATAAATGAGTTAGCATCCATGTTAAAAGAGGAGTCGTAGGTCTGGGTGTTCTGGTGCATCTTCTGGTGGTGCCGCAGGTTAGATTTGCTGGAAAAGCTCTTGTCGCACAGCAGGCAGGCGAAGGGCTTCTCTTTGGTGTGGATCCGTCGGTGACATATGAGCTGAGTGGACACACGGAACGCCTTTCCGCACTCCAGACACTGGTAGCGCTTGGGTTCTGTGTGAATGCGCCGGTGGTTCTTGAGGGCCATCAGGTTGGTGAACTCTTTCTGGCAGACAGAGCAGAAGAAGGAGCCCGTCTTGTGGCTGTTCTTGTGGTTGAGGAGGGAGCCAGCGTGGCGGTAAGTGCGGCCACAGTGCTCGCACACGTGGCTCTTCTCTTCTGCACCACCGGAGTCGTTGTTCTTCTGCAAATCAGTGATGCTCTCTGGAATATGGGACAAAGGTGGTGGGACCTGCTTGTGCATTCCGTCAATTCCCATGGTCTGATTTATTCCTGAGTCCCAGCAGATGTTGCTGTCGACAGGTTCGTCCAGGCCTTGTTGATAGGGGTCCTGAGCCCTGTGGTGCAAGTCCTGGTGCTGCTGGTAGCTGGCTGTGTTGGGAAAGCTTTGCTGACAGGGGCTGCAGACGACAGGCCGGTCCTTTGAGTGCACCTCCATGTGACTCTGCAGATGTGTGACCAGACAGAAGGTCTTGCCACACTCAGGGCAGCAGTGACGCCTCATCTGGGAGTGGATCTGTAGAGCGAGAGGATCAGGAAATGTCTGGAGACACAAGGTACAGTGATGGAGGTTTTCGGAGTGTGTCTTTTTATGGTTGAGGAGAGAGCCAGCATGGCGGTAGGAGCGCCCACACAGGTCACACCTGCAGCAGGGATACATCCATATTCAATATCTAATATTACGCATCAACTCAAATCATTTGACCCAACAGTGAATCTAATCACTTATAATCCTTTACAATAACCAGTATTAGTCATAAGGGATGTAACAGTATATGCATTACTATTCCTCTACAAATGTTTCACAATTTAATATTTTAGATATTTTGTTAGCAAAATTTTGTAGTTAATGTGATTTTGCGTCATGGCCTCCTTCCAGGAACATATGGCGGAGAGAAGGTCATATGGCTCAGGTGCCACAGGCGACACCCTGAGGTTGTTCAATGTTCTCCTGGATCCACATTCCTTACATATATTAAACCATTTTATGTATCAGAAATTTTGTCATCAAATTAGGGATTTAATGTGATTTTGCCGTTTTTTTTCCTAAACATGGGTCATCTATTACATGTCTGTCACTTCTGGGAAGGGAAATCCTCCCCTGTGGCTCATCCCTGAGGGTGATATGGATCAGGAGAATGGATGCTGACTACATTTGTTATATGTGTTTGTGTTTTTTTAAATTGACAATAGGTCAGTATTTAAGTTCCTTGACCATTAGAGTAAGAATTACGGACAATGAGACACTCAAAATAAATGATACAAACATTATTTTCTACATTTTTTTGTTTTCTGTACTGAACCATGACCATAAAATCATGTACCATTACACCTCTATTAATCATTACTACTATACTTTCTCTAAACCTGTACTGGCAATACTGGATTTTTGTGGCTGATACATATACTTATCTGATAATATTAACAAACACTGTTAACAAGGATACTTTAAATTTTTTCAAGATATGTACTGAGTAGGATTTTACAATTTAAAAATAGGCCTCATCAGGCCTTCTGTTTAAAAAACAAACAAAAAAAAACTATCTTGAACTTTTCTTTGGAATTCTGTATTGCCACTTATGGTCACTTATCAGACAACATGTACACAGATTCAGATACATCTGCAATAAGCTCACACTGGATATGATACTCTGGCAAATTTATCAGTTGAGTCATGACAGCTTTGTAAACATGGAAAATACATAAAAACTACCAAAATGATGACTAACTGACAAAAAAAACTTACACACTCAGTTCATAAAACAGCAGTAACTCACATGAAGCACTTGTCTCCCCTCTCTGACTGCTGGACTCCAGCTCTCACGGCATTCTCCTGACCTCTGCGGCAGCGGTGCCTCTTCAGGCCCGACCTGCCCTGGAAGCTCTTTCCACATGCCGGACAGCTGAAGTGACTCGACACCCGGTTGTGGACCCTCTGATGGTTGTGCAGGATACTGGCAAGGCGGAAGGCCTTCCCACATGTGAGACACACATACTTTTTCTTCTGTGTGTGGATGCGCGTGTGATTGCGTAAAGCCATGGGGTTGGTGAAGGGCTTAGAGCAGAAGGTGCAGCTGAAGTGTCCTGTCTTGTGGGTGTTTTTATGGTTCAGGAGCGAGCCTGCATGGCGATAGCTGCGATTACATATGTTGCATGTGAAAGGCCGTTCCTCTTTGCTTGTACATGTATTTGTTTGTGCATCACTGCTGCCTGTGGGTCCGTCACAGGTGTGGGTTGTCAGTTGGTCAATTGAGAGAAAAGCCTGCTTACATTCTTTGCACTTAAAGGCCCTAGATTTTAGGCCTCTCCTGCCTCCGGTCCCATCCTTTCTGAACTCTGCACAAATGTGGGCTAATAGCTGCTTCTTTCCCCTAAAACCTTTTCCACAGTTTTTGCAGGAGTGCTTTTTATACGCGAAGTGTGTGCGCAAGTGGTTCTTCATTGCTAGCTGATTGGAGTATGTATTATTACAGACAGAACAGTAATATTCACCTGTTTTATGGGAGTTTCTATGGTTGACCAAACTTCCTGCATGACGATATGTGCGCCCACACTGGTCGCAGGCAAAAGGCCGTCTGTCTCCTGCGTCCTCCAATTTGACTGAGGTTTCAGACTTTGTTAGTCCCGCCTTCTCTTCAGGCAGTTGCTTGCAGCGTCGAGATGTGGTTAAAGCCTGATTGGCATTTGAAGTTAGGGACTGCATTCCTCCATCTGACCTGGTCCCATTCATCTGCATGAGGGCCTGGATCTGGTTGTTGAGTTCCTGGATTTTGGCTTGGTTCTCTTTGTGCCGTCTCAGGTGATTCAATAGCTGCTTCTGAATTTTGAAGGCTTTCCCACACTCATGGCAAGTATGCCTGGGGGAGGAGACAAGGCACATGGTTAATTCTGTGTTTGCAAAACAGTGAAAAGAGAGGACACAAGGAAAAGAGCCATGATGACAAAACACATATGCAACAACAGCAACAAAAAAAAAACACTCTATAGACAACCCTTTTTCTTGTAAGGAATAGTTCAAATTATTTGATATAGTGTTGTATGAGGTACTTTCTAATAACCAGTGTATTAACTATAGTAGATACTGGTCAGCACGCCCCCAGTGTGGAGAAGCAGAGCGGAGCACCAGCACTGAAGCTACACAATGAATTGCTGTGGACAGGCTGTCAGACAGAAACCCACCAGCCAAATATTGCACTCTCCAAACCAACCAAACTCCAGAAATGAAATCAGTACTTTTACTTTGCAGAGCACAGAGGTTGCTGATCTACTGCTGCCTCAATTTGTTAGTTTTGTTATTATGATTATTATTATTATGACTCTGGTTAATCAGAACTAACCTTTTAAAATATCAAAGTCACACAATAACACAAACAAACTAACAGATCGAGAGTGGTTGACCAGCAACCAGCTTTGTTCTACAAGGTGATATAAGTGATTTTGCCTACAGAGTTGGTTTGGCCTGTAATGAGTGATATTTGGCTTATACAAGTGTGGTTTCTCATCAGAATAGGCTGTCTGACTGCAAAGTAAAGAAGTGTGAAAATATTCGAAACTTATTCTACACTTTAATTTTTTTCTTTTTGGTGGACCTCTTTTAAGTGGCCCTGTCCACAGCAGTAGTGTTACATTGCTTCCCTTCCATGCTAGTGCCCCTCTCTGCTTCTCCAAACTGGGTTGTGTGTGGACCACCACCTTCTTCAGGTAATACACTGACTATCAATAAGTACCTCATACAGCCCCATGTCAAATGACTGAGCTATCCCTTTAACAATTATTTATGATTTCCGACAAGCATTAAAGTCTGCAAAATGAGTGAAAATGTAAGGTTTTTTTTACTCATATTACTAGTGCATTCTTGTTGGAACTAACCTCTTAATATCAAAGTGAGACCTCTGGTGGTTTTTAAGGGCCAACAGGTTGTAGAAGCGTTTCTGGCAGACGAGGCATCTGAATACACCTGTTTTGTGGGACTTTTTGTGGTTAAGGAGGGAGCCAGCGTGTCTGTAGGACCGCCCGCACTGATCACACTTGTACTGACGGTGTTCAGTGTCAACAGTTTCTTTAACGTGACTTGTGTCTTCAGGCTTGGCAACATCGTTTGCTTTCATTTCCTCTTTAGCCTGTGTCGACTCATCTTTCCTCTCAGCTGAGCAGCCATGGTTCTCGAGGTGATGGTAGCTGGTGCAGAAGATGCCACAGCTGCCACAGATGATACTCTGAGCTTCCTCCTTGCCTCCAGACACGTCGTTGTTGTTCATTTGTAAATGATTAATGTTATCCACTTGGTCCTTGTTGTGTAGAAGCTGATGAGTTATTAGGTCCTGCCTATTGGCAAAACTTTCCCCACATGTGCTACAGATCATCATCTCTCCGGCCTCGTCATCTTTCACTTCTTCATGGGAGGACATGGAAGAAGGCCCTGAGCTTGCAGGAGTACCATGGGACTGTGTGTGCCCCCGGAGATGGCTCCTGAGAGCCCTCATGCTGGTGTAGCTGTTTCCACAGATAGAGCACTGATAGAGATCGCCATCATCATCCTCTTCACCAGCGTCATCACCTTCTCTGCCACCATTCAGCTGATCACTGCTCATATTGTCATGGAAATTCTGTTCAAAGTAACTTTGGTCATGGCTACCATTCAGACCATGGAACTCCACATTACTCCCTGGGTTACCGATGGTGCAGTGACCATTACTGTCCTGGAAATTTACATTATTGTCATAGTCACTGCTAGTAGTGTCATGTTGCTGCTGTAGCAGTGGGCAACTGTGAGACTTAATCCCTGCAATATCTGCAAATGTCTCACCACAGTCTGCACACATGTGCCTCTGCATCAGGTGTTCATTTTGAGGTAGATGCACGGTCATATCCTGGGAAAAGTCCTGATTAAACTGCTCATAGTACAAAGCCCCGTTGCTGTGGTCAGGTCCATTCTCCTGATCCATACCCAGCACAGGGTGAGTGCTATCCTCCTCCTCGTCCTGAGAGGAGAAACAGCCCTGTTGGTTATCCAGAGTCAGGGGCTCTGAAGAGAGCCAGTCTCCCTCGGCGATGAGGCTAAAAGACGACGGCTGAGCTTTGTGGAGCCGGAGATGACTTTTGAGGGCAGCCAAGTGAGGATAACTCTTCCTGCAGATGGAACACTGGTAAATCCCGACTTGGTGTGACCGCTTGTGGTTGATGAGGCTCCCAGAGTGCCGATAGCTCTTACCACAGATTTGACACTTGAAGGGACGCTCATCTGAATCTACAGTAGAAGTCTCGTCCATCCCAGTTGCATTGTCAGTGTTTTGTGTGTGCGTCAGGGCAGGAATGAGAATGTTTGTGTCCATGATTGGGGGTTCTCCCTGAGTGCTGTTGGAAGATGGTGTTTGATTATTGGAGCAGTCTGAGTACATGTGACCATTGCTTCTAATCTGCTCTGGCGGCTGATCAAAGCCTCCGTGATTATCTATTGATGATACTGAAGGAACATTGTTTATTGGAGATGCATAAAAGTTTGACTCAGGTGATGCAATACTGTTGTCATATGAAATACTGTGGTTCTCTGACAAGGTATCTTGAAGTCCAAATGACAGGGATGAAGAGTTATGCATTTGGATGTGTTCCTGGAACTCCTCATCATTTGGGAATAGAACCTGACACAAATGGCAAAAATTTACTGTAGCGTCTTGACTCTGAGGTGAAAACTGGTCTAGAGGTGTGCCCGTGTATGACCCACCCATTGAACTGGGGTCTGTACTGCTTCTTGCCTTGTGAGTTCTCTGGTGGCTGTAGAGGGCAGCCATGTTATTGAACAATTTGAAACACACCGTGCACTCAAACATTCCAACTTGGTGAGTCTTTTTATGATTGGTCAGGCTTCGATGGTGTATGTATGATTTGTCACATAAATCACATCTGAAAGGTCGATTTGCTGAATCATCAGAGGTCTCAGATTGTGCATTATAAACCACCTCCATCTTGTCCTCAGCTGGGCTATTTTCTTCAGGAATCCCAACACTGGTCTGCTGCTCACTAAGAAGATGTGGGTGATCATTTTCAATTTCATGTGTGGGATATTCCATGTCTAACTTTCTATATGACTGCTCCTTTACTCTCCTGGCGAGATGAACCCTCTCGTGTGTAGCCAGCTGCGTTGCCAGACGAAAAGCTTTCCCACATTCTGCACAGGAGTACTTTTTCTGTGAAGTGTGGCTCCGGAGATGACTCTTCAGGGCCAAAGCGTTGGAGTTGTCTTTACCACATATGTTACATTGAAAGGAACCCACTTCGTGAGTCTTTTTGTGGTTTGCTAGGCTACCAGCATGTCTATAACCACGTCCACACTCATCACATTTAAATTTGCGTTCTTCCTCTTGTTGAAGGTGAGCATCCATGTGCTCCAGCAGACTGGGCATATTGGGACACACCACGCCACACTGTTTGCAAGGAAAACCTGTTGTCCTGCCAGGGTCTTGCACTGCCATTGCAAGATAATGATTTAATTAAGTGCACCAGACACAAAGTGTATGAATATGCGGGAGGGAAATGCATTAGATGCTTTTAATGTCCATATAAAAAGAATACAGTTCTTTACAATAAGGTCCAAGGAGTGTCCAGGGAGGTAACAAGGCAGAGGATGTTATGAACCAGTTCCGCACAATTAGAGGAGTAGCTTGTGTTTAGGAGAAGGAGGCAAATGACCTGTTGAGGACAGAAGAGATGCCAGTTAGAGCTGTGGTGAACACATAAACAATATATACTGCAATATGACTGCAGTATTGATGTAGACCATCTTTGAAATAACAATAGTTCACTCAGCAATATTGACTCCAACTGTGTAATATATTTAACCATGAAGTAATATGATTTCAACTGTTCATTATCAATATTTCATGTGCAATAGTGTAAATTGAACTGTTGAGTCTTTTTCTTGTTTATATTGTTCTTATTCCCTTTTGGTTACATCTTCCTTTTTTACTTAGTTATTGCTTGTCATTGATGCTTCTTTCTATTTTGGTCTTCACTTTGCTGCTGTAACATCTCTAGTTTTAACATTACAAGTGGCTAGAATAAACTATGATACATTATTCCTAAAGATATTAGTGTTTTCTTCTTTTTCACAACACAAAATGACAACTTAACCCGTACAACACACCCTTGTCAGTACTGTAGCAACAGTGAACATCTGATAAGTTTGTTTTATATGAGTTGATACCTGATGTAAGTCTGTCAGCGTCAATAAATCTTTGGGTAAAACAGCCACAGTATGTTAGGTTTAAATGCATATTGCCAACATGTAACCGGCGTCATGGACAGACTAACAACACTAAATGCAGTTAGCTAGAAACAGTACCCTGCCTGACATGTTTGCTACATCTCTGCACCAGCAAGCTAACTGGACTAGCTATGTCAATAAACCGGGGGACCAACGCCTCTCTCTACAGATTCATTGCTACTGTAGATAGCGATATTCTCTAACATTTTACATTATAAACAGAATAAACATACGCGCTCTCTTCGGGTTATAAGGAAGAGCCGATAAGTTAACTACGGTTAAATTTGCCCAACGGAGCAGTGAGCTAACGTTAGCGCGGTACCAGCTAGCATTATCAGGGCTAGCTAAACAAACATTGCACCAAAATGCCAAGAAGTCGTTTTCAACGCGGAATCACAGCGTCAGCAAATGCGTCAAATTAATTACCTGCAGTCGTAATGATTCAAAACAAGCCTCCAAAGATATATTTTCATTCATTGTTTTAAAAACCTTATTTTTATGTAAAGGGCAACCCCCTTCTTTGCAATTGTCTTTTTTTCTTCCATCCCCATTTCCACATTGCTCTTGTTGCTAGGAAACAGGAAATGTGCAGCAGAGAAATACGTCCCTCTCAAAAGTAACCAGCATAGATGGGCAAAAAAGTTGATTTAAGACAAACTGCGGCGAGTTTAACGTTGAAGCAATCGAAAATAAATATTAAACGCAAGTAAAAACCAAGAACTATATATTCATCTCACTATTCTGCCTCTGGTTTTCGTAAAACGCCTACATTAGCTGCTTTGGATAGCTAACAGCAAGGTTAGCTTACGTAGCTGGCTCTGCTATAGACATATGAGCATTGTAAATGATCTTCTCTTCAACTTGGTGACTGCGGATTTTATCTGCTATCTATACTGGGATTTCAGTGTTTAACGAGGAGATGTGTTGAGTGTATTAGCTTGATATTTTTACCATTAAACGCATTAAAATGCTGCACATTTGGCTTGCCGATGCAGTTTCTAGAAAGGAACCCCAGACCCGTGAAATTTCTCGCGAAAGTAATCTTTGTAACTCAAACCATGATCGTCCCCTAATCCTACCCAAGTGTTTTTTGTCCTTGAACCTACCAAGATTTTAACCACGGCGCTGACACATCATAAAACATAATTCATTTGTACAACGTGCACAACGAAGAAACAACGCGTACAAATCTCGCGGTTTCGCAAATCTGGGGTTCCCTACTAGACACGACCGCTTGCTGAGAGCTGTCGTCATCATGGTCCTAGAGCCGTCCCCGTCCAGCAGCTAGTTAAGAGCACTCACCGTGTCTCACACTAAATGCAGTCGTGTATCTAGACGTTTTCCCAGGCATTATTGACCAACTATTAATGCCCTGATTCAGGTAAGAAAGACATTTGTTTCTCTAATGCATACAAGAGGCTAATGCAGCTAATGTTAGCTAAATCCAGCCCGTATAATCACGGACATGATGATGATGACACTGTCGAGTGAATTGGTGCAGCCGGTCCTAAAGCCAGCCATTTTGAGTTAGTGAAATGTTTAGCGACAAAGCTAGCAAAAATGAATACGTACATAACGTATCCGGTTGTTAACACCATCATAGTGACTCGTGATCTTTGATCCTTGTCTCCGATCGGGTACATGTCAGTCATTCATGTTCAGTGATCAGTGTCATTACACCGCCAACTTCCTCTGGCATCAAAGCGGTTAGCTTATTGTCCCTGAGGTCCTAATGCCAGCCATTTTGTGATTTAATGCACACCCACATATTTCTGTTATTATGCTATTATACGTATTTTTTCCTGATCTCCCATGAGCCTCTGTCTCTGACAATCTGCTCTTCTAACTCATATCCATCACATGACTTTAGCCTGATGTTTGAGGAATAATCTTACAGTCTAATAATCCTTATGCTGCTAATAAACTGTTTATTAACTTAATCATTACAAATGTCTTTTATATAATCTCTTTGCAGATATAAAGATGGCCTCTCCTCAGCCTGGCAGCCCACCTCTTGCAGAGCAATACACCCCTCCTGCACAGGACGAAGAGAGCCAGCCAGAGGAAGAGCCAGTGAGGGATCAGCCTGTAAAAAAACGTGGCAGAGGCCGGCCTCCAAAGGCCAAATCTTCTTTTAAATGCTCTGCATGTACAGAGGTTTTCAAGAGTCTGTCAGCTGTGCGGATCCACAAGCTTTTAGCACATGGAAAGGACCGGCAGCAGCAACACCCGTGCTCCCAGTGTGCTAAAACATTCTCAAGCAAGGCTCAACTCTCAAAGCATGAGCGCACTCACTCAGCCCAGCGGCCCTTTCAGTGTCCCGACTGTCACAAAGCTTACAAGACACCCACAGAGCTGCGCAACCATAGCCGCTCTCACACTGGGGAGAAACCATTCGTATGCACAGAGTGTGGTAAAGCCTTTATGCAAGCGATATGCCTGAGGATCCATATGACACAGCACAGTGGAGAGCGCCCTTACTCCTGCCGACAGTGCTCTAAGAGCTACCCCACCCTGTCTAAACTGAAGGTGCACATGCGCTCTCACACAGGAGAAAAGCCATACTTCTGTGCTGAGTGCGGTAAGAGTTTTGCCGACCCATCGGTGTTCCGAAAACACAGAAGGAACCACCAGGGCCATCGGCCATACGCCTGTGACGAGTGTGGTAAAACCTACACGGAGCTGAAGGACCTGAAAAACCACGAGCGCTCCCACACCGGAGAAAAACCATACCTGTGCTCAGATTGTGGCAAAGCCTTCTCCCGCTCCTCCTCCCTGGCCTGCCATCAGCGCATTCACTCCCAGAACAAACCCTATCAATGCGAGCAATGTGGCAAGGGCTTCACCCAGCTGTCCTCCTACCAGTCTCACCTCCGCACCCACTCTGGTGAGAAGCCCTTCCTCTGCCCACAGTGTGGCAAGATGTTCTCTGACCCCTCCAGTTTCCGTCGCCACCAGCGAGCCCATCAGGGTTTCAAGCCCTATCCGTGTGACAAGTGTTCCAAGAGGTTTCGGCAGCCGGCTGATCTGGCTGTGCATGAACGCGTTCACTCTGGAGAGCGGCCTTACAAATGCCAGAGCTGTGACAAAGCCTTTGTCGCATCCTGGGATCTACGGCGCCACATGCTCGTCCACACAGGTCTCAGGCCCTTCTCTTGCACCGAGTGTGACAAGTCATTCGCCGAGCGCTCCAGCCTCAACAAGCACCGCCGTGTGCACTCTGGAGAGCGGCCTTTCAAATGTGAGGAGTGTTTGAAGTCGTTCGTGGTGTCCTCAAGCCTGCGCAAACATGAGAGGACTCACCTAGCTGAGCACGCCGAACAGCAGCAACAACAACAACAACAACAACAACAACAACAACAGGAGTCAGAGGCTGGGTCAGCTTCCGGCTTTACCGCCCACACAACTCTACCTCAGTTCTCCTGCACTCACTGTGATGCCACGTTCGGGAGCTGGGAGGAAGTTCAGACACACGAAAATCTTCACTCTATCGACTCAGCTCCTCCAACTGTGACTAAAATCGTGCCGCTGGGCTCCCATGTCTGTGAGACCTGCCAGGCAGAGTTTGCACAGCTGGCAGACTTGCAGGAGCACGAGAAGCAACACCCCAAGCCGAGGCCTCACGTCTGCAACAGCTGCGGCAAAGGCTTCCTCAACAAATCTGGACTTCGTAAGCACCAGAAGATCCACTCCACCAACAAGCCTCACAGCTGCCCCCACTGTGGCAAAGCTTTTCTGTTTGCTGCCTACCTTCGGAAGCACTTACGGACTCACACAGACGCTGCTGTCCCCGCTGCCGCACAGCTCAATGACTTAAACATTATTCACACCGACCCGCTTCCTTCTCCTCCACCCCCCAGTGAGGTGTCCCCCTCCACCGTTGAACCCAGCACCTTATCCCTAACCGTTCCAGTGACTGTACCTGTGACTGCTTTTCAGACTCTGCCAGAGTATTTAGTCAAAGAAGAGGGACTTTAACCCTGCTGTTATGTTACCGGTCAAATTGACCCGTTCTAAAGTTTGAACATCTAGGAAAAATAGTTAAAAGTATTTTTTCAGTATGAAACTTCTTCTGCTTGCCTTAATTAGTGTAATCAACATATAATATGAAAATGGATCATCTCACATATTTGCGATCACCCCCTGCATGTTTATATCACATAGATACTGTTCGGGAGGTAAAAGGGTGTCAGAAATGTCAGACTATTTCTTTCTTTGCAACTGTGACATATTTCACCCCAATCACACACACACACACACACACACACACACACACACACACACACACAGGTGCAGGTGTTATGACTTTTGATGGGAACCATTTATGTTTTTGCGGGAAAATTCCACCCATATTCAGTGGACACTCAACAGGGGAGGGGCAAAACATATAAAAGATTCTCTGCATGGGAGTCCTACCAACACTGATCATGACAGTGAAATAGAGGAGGATGTGTCTGAAGATGAAGACTATCTTGAGCTAAATTCTGATTCTAATGATTCTGATAACCAGATATAACCAGATGAGGGAATTGCTATTCCTGTTCCTCCAAGCAAGACATTTATGTCAAAAAATGGTGAAATACATTGGTCTTCATCCCCAAATATGCGTCAGGCAAAACTGTCTGCAGAAAACATAATAAAGACAGTGCCAGGGCCCACTAGGATGGCAGTGACTCCTGTGACTGACATCAAGTCAGCTTTTGAGCTGGTCATGCCAGATTCAATACAGAAGATCATTCTGGAAATGACTAATCTAGAAGGGAGGCATGTTTTTGGGGAGAAGTGGAAGGAGCTGGATAAAACGCATTTAGATGCGTATTTGGGGCTCCTCATCCTGGCTGGGGTCTATAAATCGAAGGATACAAACACCAGCTATGCATTGAACATGCAAGTTTACACTGAAAAGCCAGTTGGAGGAGCCCCAGAGAAGAATCAGGGCACAAGGGTCGTGCTCGACATGGAACAGGGTCTCAGGGGGCACAACACAACCTGTGACAATTTTTTCACAAACTACAACTTGGGTCAGGAGCTTCTAAAAAGAAAGCTCACAATGGTCGGAACTGTCCAAAAGAACAGGGCTGAACTCCCTGCTGAGCTGCTGGTAATCAAGAACAGGGCCCCTCAATCTTCCATGTTTGCCTTCACAGACACCACAGCCCTAGTGTCTTACTGCCCCACAAAGGGAAAAAATGTTGTGCTCATGAGTGTTGAGCATCATGTTGTGCTGAAATCAGCACAAGAGAGGACCAGAAACCAAGCATGATCCTGGATTACTGGTCTTTCAAAAGTAATAAAGTGGTGAAACATTAAAAAAAAGTTTGAACATGTAGTTTTTTTTATGAAAAACAAGTGAATTATCGTAATTGAACCATTACCTGTTAAGAGGTAAGGAACACCATTGCATTAAATATTGATAGAATAGTTAGTAATGGAATTAGTAATGAAATATTAACAATGCGTGTTAGGATTTTTTTGGTTTCGGACATCTTTTGGATAATTAAACATGCACCGGGTCAAATTGACCCAGGAACACCATTGCTGTTCCTGACAAATGAACATAACAGGAGGGTTAAGCTGTTTTTTACAGTTTTGTAATTTTGATCCCACACATATTTAACCAGTGGCCTTAAATCTTTTTAGATGATGGGTCTGATTTTAAAGAAAAGTGTTATTTTTCAAGAAAAATTCCTTCAAAAAGTTCAAAATAGAGTTTTCTTCATGTAAATTGTTCATGTGATATTTGAAAGATGTTATGTACGCTGTTCATGTTTTAAAATATATACTGTACTATAAGTAGCCTATGGTGAAATTGTCTGTTGTAATCTCTTCATGAAAAAGTGGCGTTACAAACATTTATGCTCATCACTTTAAAGTATCGCTTAAAAAAATGTTGTAATTTCAGAAGAATATGTTTTTGTAATGCGTTTTTAATTACAGCTTGTCTTAAATTCTTTGCATTCTTTGAATTTACATTTTTGTGAAACAAACAATTTGTAAGTGTTTTACTGTGTATTAATCAAATTATTATATAAACAGTCAAGTTTAAAATAAAAAAGTCAGTTGTATTCCAAGATATTCAATCAACAGAATTCAATTTTTATACCAATAAAAAAAAAATGAAATGTGTAAAAAAAACCAAAAACAAAACTAATGTTTCATTGATTTATTTTTTGTTGTTGTTTCCTTACATGCAATACAAACCTTTGTTCTGTGCAGTATATCCTATCTCTAAACATTTTAAATATTGAGGAGTGAGACACACAGTGTAGCTTAGGTAAAGTGAGGCCAAGTCAGCACATCATATGGTGAGAAACTGTAACACATATATTGATGACATACTGTATCTTGCACCCATAAAAGACTGAATGCAAAGTGAGAGCGACAGTATTCAGTTAGCAGGTTGCAGCTCTTAAAGGTAAGCTCTCTTATCTGCTACACTACCACCCATTTATTTTCAAGTGCCCACTCATACGCTCTAACAGGGCTGGATGTATTTGCTGTGACATTTATGAATGCTTAGATGAACAGTTTACATGCTTAACGCTTTCATGCTTCCTTATAATTTAGGAGGGCTCATATACTTGAAAGAGACGACATCAGTTGCAAGCTGTAGTTGGTAAATCTTTTTTTTTTTTTTTTTATTATTATTTAAAAATGGAATAAATATTTATTGTACAGAGAAAATGGTTTTGGAGCCTAAATCTTCAATAGATTCTTTTAAATTTCTGTATAACTTGAAATCAAACACTCAGTAGCACTTTCTATGCAGACCACACTGATTGTTTATTCTGATTAACAATGAATTCCCATAGTCTCATAGTTAATGACAATGCATTCATAATGCTCTATAACGTCACCCATAAACACAAGGTTTCCTGACACACATTATGAACAGTCATGAAACATCATAGATGTGACTTAAAATGAATTATAAGATCAAGTGTCTTATGGATGCTTTTGACCAATTATAAACTAGAGTTTGACTGATGGGGCTTATAATACATTATGACTACCTGCACTCACACACCTCACCAATCAGCTGTAGTGATGACTCATAGCATGCTTTAATAGTCCATGCAGTATCCTGAGTTATCATTATGTGTGTTCAGTAAAGTGAAATATGTATTTATGCATCTATAATAATCCATGACTCATCATGACATTTAATTGGTGGTTGTAAGTAAAGTGTAATTAATTTCCATGCATTTAAAAGAATCTATGCTGCATCTTAAGTGGATTTGTTATGTGTGAATCACACCAGACTGTGGAGAATTACAAGTAAAATTTGTTTGCTTTAGGAATGGAACCTCAAGGCATTAAACCTACATGATATATTCAAAGGGATAAAAAAAACAAAACAAAACACAAAGTGCATTCTGTCAAGCTTTATTTTCATTACGGGATGAAAACAGTGTGCTGGGGTGTCATCAACAACTGTATGCAGCCAATTTCAGTGTCTTAGGCTATGTTTACACTGCAGGCAAAAGCGGCCCGAATCAGTTTTGTTTGTTCGTATGTGACTCTGGTTTGTTTTTTTCCTTTTTCATGACAGCGTGAAACAACACAAATCACATGGAAACTGATCTTTTCAATTCTAAGTTGGGCCACATTAATATGTGGTTCTAAATCAGATACACGTCTAACTTTTTTTTTGCACTGCAACCTCACTCTGAACAGTCATATTAGAATTCATGCGACTTCACTCACTCGCCTGAAGTGTCTTGACACAAGACTTTTATGGAGAGGTGCTGACAGATGTATGATTATAAGTACCCCTTGGCGTCCTGACATTTTGGGTTCAATCTGTGTCTGTGAAGTCCGTACTGTCTTGATCCCACCACTCAAGGCTCCAACCTCACATGCACACACACCTCTGTGCAGGGGCAGCAGCCATTGCTCCAAAAGAAAAAAAAAAAAAGCCTTAATTAAATATTTGTCTCTCTTTTCCCACATCCTTGTTATGATCTGCTTACAAATCTGCTTGCTTCCACTGCACATTAACTTATAGATGAGACTGTAAACACCAACCCTGACCTTTGTCCACACTGGAATCTGATATTGGCCACATTAAAAAGATAATGTGAACAGTTAAACAGAAAAAATCAGATCTGAGCAGTAATTCAGAATTGGGCACTATGGCATGCAGCAAGAACATAACCATGAATTATTTTAAAGGCATAAGAATGTATTATATTTTACATATCACCAATAATGGAACATCATGATGAAACATGCATTATTATAGATGCATCAGCATGTTCTTCACTGTGCTTAACATATACAGTGATACAGTATGGGCTATTATAACATACTATAAGTCATTACTACAGTCCATTGTTGAGGTGCGTATAGGTAGTCATAATGTATTATAAGCCCCATCAGTCAAACTCTAGTTTATAATTAGTCAAGAACATTCATATGATGCATGATATAATATATTTCATTTTAAGTCACTTATGTAATGTTTTATGACCGATGATACAGTGCACCAGCATGTGTTTATTAGTTTATTTATGACTGCATTGTAATTCACTATGAATGCACCTAAAACACATTGCAGATGTGGTCATCATAGAAAATGTTACCAAAAAAATCAAACTTGAAATGAAAGCTAGAATTCCTTACGCTCATTGAAATTATCTACCATGATATAGAAGCACGATGTAAAGTAAATTGATCTGTAAATATGTAATTACAGTTTTACTTATTTCCAATTTCCCCACTGTTAAGATCCAAGAAAAGCCAGTAGTGACGATGGCAGCCATAGTAACAGGCCTCATCCCCATCCTGCGGACAGCGGTGGATGCCACCACCACCTACAAGTGCCGCTCCCTGTGGTTTGGCTTCCTGTGCATCCGCCTGGTGATCCTCTTCCTGGCTGAGCTGCCCTTCACCAAACTGGACAGCGACTTCACCTGCAATGTCACCAGCGACATCATCTGCACCAGAGCCTGTTTTAACAGACACTTCCACAAACCCATGATGGTGGCCTGGAACTTCATCTACGTGCTGGTCGTCCTCTCTGTCCTGCTCATGGAGCTGTTTGCCTCCCACCTGCGCTCCCTGGCCCAGAAGAGAAGCCCTCAGGTGGATGTGGAGATACAGGTTCAGGGGAAGGAGGAGGCCCGGGTTGTGTCCACAGACCGCAGCGGCAGATCGGTCATAGATCTCCACAGAGACAGAGGGGCTGTTGGTTTCTACCTGCTCAGCATCTGTCTGCGTGTTCTCGTTGAAGTCTGGTTTTTGTATGTTCTGCTCTCTTGGAACCTGCCAGCACTAGACAATGGTCCATACATGTGTTCGACAGACATCTGCTCAGAGTTCCATGTTTGTGTTGTGAGGGCCGCCCCAGAGAAACGCATGTCTGTTTATGCTTTGGCTTCCATCTCTGGCATGATTATTGTTTGTTCTGTCTTATTTTGCATGTACTCCATTGCTCACTACATTTGCAAGTTTTAAATCACACTTCTTCTTCACAATGTTCTGATTCTGAAGCTGAACATGGAGACTCAGCCAACTTTCTCCTTTTCCTGCAAAAGTGATATACATTCACATCTTGAGTTTACTATTCTTAGAAAAATACTTGCTTACTGCCTAGATGATGTTAGCAAAATGCTTCCTAACTAGCTAGCTAATGATTGATATAGATCAACTAGTTAGCTTACTGGAGCAAAGCTCAAAATCAATTATATGAACACATATTTACTGAGTTTGTGTTGGTGCATCTTCTGATTGAGTGCATATATTATATGTTTATACAGTATGAAAAATCATGCTTATAAGCCTAGTTCTGTTTTTTGTGACATAAGATTGTATGAGGCACTTATCCATTGTCAGTGTAATACCTACAGTAGATGGTGGCCGGCACACTCTGTACTGCTGTGGACAGGGTAGGCGACATTCTTTTAGGTGCATTTCAGGCACCTAAAAGATCAATATCAGTTTAAGTGTTGGCTGTATTTAGAATATTTTCACCACTTTGGTGGTGACAGAAAGCCTTTTCTGATGAGAAACTGAACTTATATCGTTAAATAAATCGCACAAAAACATTTTGTCTCAGAGAACACAGGAGCTGGTGGTCTACCGTTGCCTTTATTAGTTTATTAGTGTTGTTGTATGATTTTGATAAATCCGAACTAACCCTTAAAAACACCTTCTGTTTGGTGGTTTTGGAGAGAGTGATATTTGGCTAATATAACAGTGATTTCTGGTCAGAAAACGGTAAAGATATTTTAAAAAATATGCTTGGACCCTGACCATCATCTACTTTAGGTAAAACTATGGATAAAAACACATGACTATGGATCGGTACCTCATACAGCCCTGCTTAAAAAAATCTTAACTATGCCATACATTTTCTGCTGCATTGTCAACTTTGGCACAAATTGCATAAAATAAAACACAGTTGCTTGATCATAATCAGAACTATATGAACTGTTGTGTTAACATGTTCACATGTGTTGTGAGATGCGTTTTGCTGACATTAAAGAGTCGAGGTGTTAGCTTCATGGTGGTGTTTCTGAGTCAGGTGTTTTCTGTGTTTTTTGGTCAGCACAAAAACATGAACTGCCACATGGACACTGTATACTGCCTCAGCAATTTCAACATGTAACGCTGAAAGGAATGAGTCTGAGAAACGAGTTTCTTTATGATACAGCTTACCTTGTTTTATGTGGTTGTGCTCTCTTACAATATTTACATTGTGAAATTTGTGAGGGACATTTATTCAGCCAGATAATCACAGTCAAACAGCAGTATTTATCATAGCCATTCATGACTGGAGTTGCTTCCAATGAGGTAAAAGATGGAGGCTGACAGTTGGCTAGAGTTTTTGTTTATTCTTCAGTGAGATGGACTTCCTGTTGCTGTGCTTCATGGTGTAGAGCAGTGCAGCACCAGCGTCTGTTAGAGACTGGTGGGTGGAGAGGAAAGCAGGAATTATCAGAAGAAGTTAAGCAAAAATGGGTAATGTATTTCAGTACTAAGCCGGACATGATTTGAATTACCTGTGATTCACAAACAACTGATTTTCTCTAGAAAAAAAAAAAAAAAACCAAAGGAAAGAAGTGTTTAATTATGGTGATTTTAACTACTGCGAGAGAAGAAAAGCTGATAAAAAAATACTGCAAAAACTCACCCTTGTGTAGTTGTGTATGCTGTCATGTATTGGCTCCATGGTTTTGACCCATTCTTGGTATATTTGTTTGTCCTCTGCACTGCGATTATGCTCTCTGCAAACAGAGACAGAGTACTTCACCTTGTACAGAACAGTATCAGCCCAGCCTAATAAATACTCTACATCTAATAAATATTGTTATGATAATCCACTGTAACTATGAAGTGGGGTTTATTTTACACCTTATTTTACATTAATTATGGATAATCATGGATCAGTTTTTTGTTCATTCTGTTTTTTTTAATATATGAAGCACTTGGTGCAAAGCTCCTAGGGCTACATTTCTGAAAGGTGCTACACAAATAATGTTTAAGATGATTTAATAAACAGAATGCATTCAGCCACACACAGTCATTTTACTGTTAATATCAACTTGCAAAAAAAGCCCAGAACACAAGTTTAAACTCAAAATCATCACTTGGAATGAACCAAACAAAAACGCGCCTTGGGCTTACTATCAGGGAATTGGGGAAAAAATGTTCACCAGTTTGAGATAAAATAATATTAGTCTTAGATGCATAAGATAAATTAAGAGTTCATCAGATTACTGTACTTATATTGCTCATTAAATCGATCCCTCCCTGCCACCAGACTCCTTTGACAAAATCAGGAGCTTTACCTTGCAGAACAAGGAGCTGCAGATCTACCGCTGTCTCTTGCGTTATTGTGTGACTTTAACATTTTCAAGGCTAAAGTTAGGATTCACTGAAGCCACTCAATAACAAATAAACTAACGGATTGAGGTAGCGGTAAACCTGCGGCTTGTGAAAAGGCAGTCTGACAGCAAAGTAAAGCAAGGAAAATATTCTAGATATAGTGCACACTTAAACTGATATTGGTTGTTTTAAGTGGGTCTTGTTCACAGCAGTATATTGCTAAGCTTCCATGCTGGTACTCCTCTCTGCTTCTCCTAACGTGCTGACTGCTATCTACTGTAGGCAATACACTGACTATCAAAAAGTACCTCAAACGACCCCACTTAATATAATCCAAACCATCGCTTTAACTCTCTTTGTTCTTGCACTTGGCAGGTTATATCCCATTTCCTGTCATCTATTATAGTCATATTTGTCATCTACATTCATATTTTTGTTCATATCATTTGATGGATAAATTGTCTTTAATTACTTTTTAATATCATCTGCACAATTACTGGACTTAGACTTAATTGTTCCTGTCTTCTGTCTTTTTGTCTATGTGTTGAATGTGTATAGAATCAGCCCACATTAAATCCATTTGTCAGACTTAAGCATAAAGTAGCTCTTATTCTACATGTTGCCCACACACTAACGTCAGTCAGAGGTTCCTCCATCCCTCCTCTAACTCACATTGCTCTCTCGATCAGCTCCCTCTGCAGCTCGCCTTCGCTCCTGGCGTCGAAGAAGCGGCCCCTGACAGCCAGAGCGGCGCTGGCCTGTGACGAGTTGAGCTGAATGATGGCCAGGGACAGAGAGGACAGGGCCACCGAGCTGAGAAGGAGGGTCACACTTTTATCAAACGAGTGCTTCTCAACATTTACAGCTTCAGCCTTGTCATTGTTTTGCTGTGCAAACACACACACACACACACACACACACACACACACACAGGGGCCACTTTGCTGGCGCTCAGACGAGCTGCATGACCTTCATGCAGTATATGAAACAGGCAGACTGAGTTGAGAGGCTCATTCACTGTGTGGCTGGATGTTAAAATGAATGAGAAATGCGATTTACATGGTGCAATCATTTCTGCATGATGTGAAGGGTATCCGGTATCTCAGCAACAACCAGTGTCTGCGGGCTTTTAAAACTGTTCAGCCTAAAGGTTCACTAAGATTGGTATAAAATAATACATCTAATCAATTGTTGTCCTCAGGGTGAGGACGTCTCGTTGATTAAAGATGTCACAGGATAATGACTTGTTTAAGCCACAAGCATGCAAACAGCTCAGTATGGGAGTGGTGTGTGTGTGTGTTTGTGTGTGTTTGAGGCAGTCTCAAAACACAGTGATTATGGAAACATCATTATTACCTGTCATCAGTAACATCTCGGTCTGAGGTGATCACTCTGAGCATCGTCTGTCCATTCCTCTGCTTGTACCTGATCTGCAGCTGGATGGACACACGGCTACCAGGGGCTGGAACTGGTTCTGACAAAAAGCACAGAAACAACACAAATATGAATCAAGGCTTCAGGTTTTTAACACAAAAGTCTGGTGTTGAGGACAGAGAAAGACCATGTTCCTTGTTGACAAACTAAACATGGTGTCATAGGCTGGTTGGTAGACATACATCTACAATTCAGCACTTTAGTGGTCTCATGAATGTCCTACTAGTGTTCACTCACCTTTTGTGTCCTGGTCATAGGCTCCAAATTGAAAAGTGATCTCTGTATCTGGACCCACGTTCCCCACCTCTCTGATCCCTTTGTGTCCTGCCTGCCTCTCTCCTTTCATACTCCTGGACCAAAAGAGATGATCAGGTAATGTTTAGTTAATAATATAATTCAAAATGCATTCATTTGCCAACTAGACCACTTGATAAGGAATTTAGAAATATTCATATTTAAAGGGATAGTTCAGATTTTTCAAAGTTGGATTGTATGAGGTACTTATCCATAGTCAGTGTATTACCTACAGCAGGCAGCGGGTGACATGCCCCCAGTTTGGAGAAGCAGAGAGGAGTACTGGTGTATAAAGCTAAGCAATGTACTGCTAAAATGTATTTTAGCCACATAATTAAGTCTTTTCTGATGGAAAATCCCCATTATATGAGCCACAACAACACTCGAAAACAGCAATTTTAGCAATTTCTTGCAGAACATGGAAGTTCCAGCCTCTATAGGTTAATTTGTTTGTGTCAGTGTGTGACTTCAGCTAATCTGAAAACAAACTGATAGAGGCCGTTGTAGACCAGCAACCCCTGCATTCTGCAGGGTAAAATATAGCGTACACTTAAACTGTATATAGATTTTTTTTAGGTGTCCCTGCTGACGCCGTCCACAGCATCATATTGCCGAGCTTCTTGCACAAGAACTCCCACTGCTTCTCCAAACTGGGGTTGTGCTGATCACCGTCTACTGGAAGTTTTAAGATAAGATTAATACCTCCTACATTACCACTTTAAATATCCCTATAAGGTACACAAAAGTGCAAATCTTACAGTGACTGGGGCAGCAGAAATGTGACGGTACAATGTGTAGCAATGGTCCTGTTCTCAATGATCTGTTCAAACTCTTCATGCAGCCTTTTGGGATTTGCTATCATGACCTACGGGACAAGACACACAGACAACAAGATCTGATGAGTAATACATATCATCAAAATCATTTAAACACATGACAACACAGTTACTAATTATCTCTTACTTTCCCTCCAGTCCGATCAGCCAGTCTTCCCAGTTCGTCCAACCTGCAGTCTGTTCCCTCAATGGACAGCACAGAGACTGTCACACTGATGAAAGAAGGACATGTCAGATTACAGCACAGCACACAATCCCAACCTTTCTGTCCCCTTATTAGTACTAATATTAGCACTAGTTATTTATGTTGGTGGAGTAGCAGTGCTTCAAGTATGTAAATGTAAGTTAATTGTCTGTTCAGCAGGACAATAATTTAATGCTTGCTGCATTCTAGACATTGACGAGGACATGTGGACCAACCCCTGACTGGCAGCATATTCCCCCAGTTCTTGGTAGAAGATGGTGGATGAGAGGAGGGTGCGAGCATCATTATCCTCTACTTCCAGATTCCCCAAGTCTGTGTTGGCCTTCCCATCTGTACAGATAATCACCTTCGAGATCAGCAGGGATAGCACATCAGGATTGCATTGATTTTAGACAATACATTGAAGAAAAATGAAAAATTGACATATAGGGACATACCAAGCATTTTTTTTTTTTTTTGCATGTTTGTGACAACTTATTACAAATGAGCTAGTCATCAAGTGCAGACTGATTTGAAACCTCTGCTCCACAGTACCATACAACAAAAATGTGCCTTTGACACAAAAAATATGTATAGACATGAAGTTGTACCATACCAGCCTGTACTGAAATGAATGGAAATTAATACAAATAGGTGCAGGGATGTTGTTAAATGTTTATTCTGCTAACAATGAAATGAGAAACGCTGATAAAGGTCAACAAACAAATATCAAGTGACCATCCCTGTGTACGAGTCCACATTAGTCCACATTATGGTGAGCATGAGTGTGCTGAGTGCATACAACAGTGCAGTGAAAGGGTTTACTTAAGATTTGTGTAATGTAGTGCATGTAAACTGTAAATAGGCTTAAATAGACTTTATTAAATGCTAAATAACCATCTAAACTATATTAATTTCATATAGTTTTCTTTGCAGAAATGAATTAAATTGATGAAACGCTGATTATATAGGTCTACTTTATTTTTCTTTCTTCTCTTATGCCTCACGATGCCCCATGAAGCTTTTGTGACCCCTAGTAGGAGTTGGGACCTCCAGGCTGGGAACCAGTAGACTCAAACATGCACATACAGTGGTATGGGCTTGTAAAAAAGATGCAACACCATGCCTACCTTGGACCCTGGTTGTCTGGAGGCTGCTGCAATCGCCAGGAGAGCAGCTGGACCGAGAGCTGTGGCTCCGCTTTCAGATAATCTTTTAACAAGGGGAATATCATGAAATATATGTTATTTGAAGATAATGTTTCTATTATAAAATAACAAAAACAATTGATTGTACACCAATCACTGCTTTTTCTCTGACCCCAGAACTTGTCTCTGTAGGTAGTCTTTGGTCTGTGAGAGTGGAGGTGGACTGGGAAAACCAGCTGCAGCCTCTTTCAGGTAGTCGCTGTCGGTCAGCTCAGCACCGCACAGGAAACGTGACGTGACATTCTCATATCCATGCATTGTTACCTGGCAACACAAACATAAGGGGATGAAAAGCAACAGCAGAGAAACTGAGGAATCAAATATGAGTCAGACACAAACTTAAAAGACAGAAATAGACAAGTGAGAAGACTCAGGCTGAAAATGTGATAAAAACTATCTGACAGTCATGTATGTACCTGATGGTTGAAGGTGATGAGTCCCACTCGTATGTCAGGTTGTTGTTCACTTAATCTGTGAACACACTGCAACACAGCTTCCTGGACAAACTTGAATACAATATTTTTTTTATCATTGACAGCATCTTGATGGCATATTTGGACAGCTGTTATTATGATGTACACAAACAGCATTTTTTTTTATTTGTAGGTAATGATTTTCAAGTTAAGTTTGAATGTTGTTACTTGGAAAGTCTCCCATTTTATAAATGAACTCTCAAGTGACTTACAGTATGTTAAAGGGATAGTTCAGGGTTTTGGAAACAGCCTGTGCAGGCTAATGATCATATAAACAAGGAAAAAAGAAAGAATTTACCTATGTAGCCTACAATGGTAGAAGCATAAAAATCAAGGAAAGATGCAATGTGCCCAGTGAAATCAATGGGTTAAGTGTGCACCATATTTAGAATATTGTCAGTGTTTTTTCCAACAGGAAACTGCCATTAATATTAAAAACATTTATTTCTCTTGTTTTTGTGATTTTGGTGTTTTAAAAGGATAGCTCAATTTAATCAAAATCACACAATAACGCAAACAAACTAACCGATCGAGTCAGCGGCAGAGAGCTAAACAACAGCTTATATAATAGCAGTTTCCGCTTGGAAAAGGCTGTCTGACAGGAAGACAGTGAAAATGTTCTGAATATAGCATACACTTAGATTGGTATTGATCTTTTTTCATCTGTCTTATTTTAGGTAGCTAAAATATGTTTTGCTGCTGTATCTGTCCACAGCAGTACATTGCTTAGCTTAACACTCGTACTCCTGCTGCATCTCCTTCATCATTCAGTGTCTTCTCAGAAACCCTGAACTATCCCTTTAGGGCTTAATTTCTAGTCTCACAATATTGAAAGGACTTGAAAATGAGAAAAAAAAAAAACTCACCTGGAGACGGGATCTGTAGACAACATGTTCTCCATGTGACACCTTGAAACAGAGATTGATCATTTGAAACACCCCGGCTTGTACTTGTGAACACCAGCTGTCACAAACAATAAACAGATCGGCGTCAGTCGTGTGGTTTTCACCTGGGAGGTGATGCTCATGGAGCCTGAGATGTCGATGCAGAAGAGCAGCAGAGCGTCAGCAGCACACGAGGCCTTTACTTCAGGACAGAGCAAAAAGAGGCCATCTGGGTAACCAGTCAGGGGAGGCTCCAGCATACTGGGAGAGCTGGTCAACTCCCCGGGCTGACAGAAGTAGCACACATTAACCTGTAGTCCAGCAGGAGGAGAGAACACAAGCAGAAGCACATTTTACAATCAATCAAACCATTGCCAGCTATCCATTGTTTCATTATGTTATGATCGATAATGCTTAGGCATGACGGCCTCTAAGAGTTTGCCATGCTCTGTAATTTCCCAGTGGTGATCACAAGGAGATTTACAGTCACTATTTGCATTAGAAATCAATGACTCTTAATCGTAAAAGAAATACAGTGTGTAACTACCACATTGTCATACGAGGAGTCCAGCACAGAGCCACACTGGGAGCAGGAGGTGGGCTCTCCTTGTATGGCTTGCACTGAAAATATGCAAACACGATTGTCATTATAGGCCAGTAATAAGACTGAAGATAAAACAAGATGGCTGATAATGAAGATTTTATGGTGATGATAAAAGTTTACTGACTTCTTTCCTCTGAGAGTAGTTTTCCTAAACTGACGAGGACCACATTAGGATTCCCTGGCAGAAGACCCTTATCTGCTGATCCTGAATTAAGAGCATTAAATTAAAGGGCAGTTGGTGGTGTACAATATTCAGAATGAGCGTTATTTTTTCGAGAGCGTGACAGAGGTTGTTGCAGTTACTTTGACCAGCGGACGATGGGAGAGGTGACGGTTTTGAAGCTGAACTCTGAGATGATGAGGAAGATGAGCGGTCGGAGGGTAACAGTATCAGGTACTCTGGCGTTGACTTCATCATGAATGAAGGTCTTGGAGGAAGGGGTGGGGCTGAAGTTAGAGAGAAGAACAAAGTAAACCATGATGATATGTCTGTTTTTTAAAACTTTTTTTTTTTTTTTTTTTTTTAAGTTGCTTTAAAAAATAGCTGCAAAATAGAGTAGGGGAGACCGCGGGCAGTTGTAATATTTTATTTAATAATTTACAAAGCACTTGAAATATGCATATATTTATCATATATTGATATAAGGTACATATATATGTGTACTAATCAATAATACAATTGATATATTTTCACAGATAAGGACAAGACCATAAAATTAAATTTAAAGCAAGAAGGTCGTTTGGAGCAACTGTTACACTGAAAAAAATAAGCCCTATTAACCCACTGTATCTAAAATGAAAGCCTCAAAGTAATCACATTACTGTGAAAGTTACTTTTTGGTAATGTTCAAATTTTTTTCAGGCATTGTCTACATTCAAAGCAAAAGCAATATTTCTATTTTTTGCAGAACACTAAGCAGTCATTCTACTGGTAACTAGATTTAAATTATTTGAATTTAGTTAAAAGTAATTTTACATCTAAATTTGGTGAAATATGTTCATCTTTTAAATAGAAAAGCATTTCAACACTGACTAACAAGGTGCTTAAACTAAATCATGTGGCTCAATCTTGCAGCCATGCTAAAATCTTAAATGTTTGATCATGTTTATTTTTAACTAATAATCTAGACATAAAAATGATGTAAGTTTAGATTCTCAGTAATCTAAACTTTAGATAGCAGAAGAAACATACTGTGCCTCTAAATAATAGCTTTCATACCTCAAAATGTTTTTTTTTTTGTTGAAAACATCTACTGAGGAAGAATTGAATTTGCTACAATTGCACCCTGTTACATTTGCTCCAGGTCTCCCCTATGCTGTGCCATATACAGAATAAACAGTTGCCTGTTTACCTAATGTCTGGGCCGACGTGCTGCCAGTGTCAGCTGGAAGTTTCACCTGAACCCCGGTGCCCTCTGGTGCTGCGTACCAGTAGTTTGGGTCCGAGTCTGTCACATTTAAATCTGGCTCTCTTTCAGGGATGTCATAGGTTAATGTCTGACTGTCGGTGTTGGGGGAAGGAAGCGGCTGGCTGTTTGCTCTGGGTCTCATGTGTGGTGGGAGAAGAGCTGGGAAAAGCAGAGAGGAGCAGTGTGTTAAAGGAATAATTCACCCAAACAATAAAAACTTTCACTCATAGGCTGCAGATCAATGAAAAGTAATCGCTGGACCACCAAATACAGTCATTTACCACCTGCAGCTTAACCAAAATATGGTCTTAAAGGAACAATTCACCTCAAAAGTAAAAGTATTTTTTTTATCTTACCCATAGTGCTATTTATCTATCTATTTTTTTTTTTTCCAGATTTTTAGTTTTTGTGTGAGTTACAGAGTTTTGGAGATATTGGCTGTAGAGATCGCGGCTTTCTCTCAAATATAATGGAAATAGATGACACTCAGCTTGTGGTGCTTAAAGTGCCAAGTTCTTACACAAAGCAATAGAAGGAAAATAAAAAAAAATCCTACATGGTATTCATAAATGTGCACTCAGCAGTCAAGTCAACCACTGGAGTATGGTAATGAATCACGTTTGATCTTAAAGTGGATGTACATGTTAGGAAATTTGTAATTAGCATTTGGAAGCGCCCCAGTAAATCCATGCATGGGCAGCAGATTGTTGTGTACAAACCATAAACCAACAAGCCACTGACATTTGACAGGTAATATTAAACTCATAAAAAGAAGAAAAGAAAGGAAAAAAAGGGAAATGCCACCTGAGGGGAGTAAAAAGAAAAAAAAGTATTAACAGTAATGGATAAACACATGGGAGCATCAGTGGAAAGGTTTCTCTGTCAGGGGTGCAGTCAGACCATGGCTGTGGCAAGTTCAGTCCCATTAATTGGCTAATATCTCCAAAGTTCATCAATTCACATTATCTGGTTCAATAAATAACACTACAGGCCTGAGGAAAAATATGGATTTTCGATACTGAGGTGAACCGTCCCTTTAAAGAGCTAGCTCACCCAAATTATGAAATCACATATTCTCTCTCTCTTGAGATGCACCAGTCCAAGATGTCAGATCAGTGTCAGTGCCAGTATCAGCAATGATGTGACCAGACCACATCAGATACATTCGCTTTGCATCATATAATCCAGTGTTTTCACAGCTGTTACATTCATTCAGTCACAGCGTACCTGAACTCAGCGCCCTCATGTTACCTCACACATTTCAAATTACAAAAACAAAGAGCACTGGTATCAACTTCTTGATATCAGCACCCTGAGATGAAGTATTAGAATCAATATCAGGAGAGGAAAGTTTACAAATACCTTTGGTTTAATATGTTCAGATTTTAAGATAAGCTGCCTTTGTGATGTCCGCCTCCAGCCCAAATGAAATGCACCACTTGTGATATCTCAATCCTTGGATAAATAAAACCAAGAACTATCCGCATGCTTAGATACCAGCAGAGGTAATGAGAAAATACCTTTTTTGTTTACTGGTTCAACAAACCCTTGAAACCCTTTGCCTCATAATATTATTGTTTTCCCCTCATTGACAAATCTGTGGACACACTCATCCCCCTGTGATTTTGAGAAGCAAAGTAAATCCAGGAATTTGAGGCTCATGCTGAAGTGCTTTTAGTTCAAGATTTGTTGCACAAGCACTTTGAAGGAATTTTCTTGCATTCGAAAATGAGCCAGCATTGACCCTGAGAAGCAGGATAGCGAGGAAGAAGAAAGAGCAAAATTTTCACAAATTAAATAAAGGCTTTTAAATTGTTATTCATTTAAATGATCGCATTAACTTAAATAACTGAAAGAGCAGCAGCTAATGTTTCTGTGTGTTCGTTAGCCCTTAGTTGAATTTGAGAGGACAACACTGAATTTTGGGGTGACTTACTAATTTAAAGGACCAGTGTGTAGGATTTATAAGCATCTAGTAGTGAATTTTCAGATTACAACCAAATCATCTCATCCTCCCCTTCCAAGCATGTAGGAGAGCCAAAAAAAAAAAAAGAAAAGTCTGTATCTAGAGCCATTACTTGGAAACATGGACTCAAACATGGAAACATGGAAAACAGCTCATGCTAAGGTAACAAAAACACAATCATTCTTATTTTCAAGTGATTTTAGTGTAAACAGAGTCATGAATATTATATTCAATATCTGCTAGTAGATCATTGTAAATCTTACAGACTGGTCCTTTAAGATATCAACGGCCTCTAAGTGATGTGAGATAATATAGAACAGAAACTAAACTTCATACATTTCCACTAATAGTGTCACATTCACAGTACCTGTTTTTCGAGGTGTTGTCTGCTGAGGAGTTGCACTGATGCAAGAAGCTGCCTCCAGTTTATTGTGAAATTCTGCATTTTCATAGAATCCAGTGGGTTTCTCAACCTTCCTCTCCTCCGTGCTCTTCTCCAACTGTTCAATAATCTTGGGGGAAGACAGGAGGGATTTCGCTGAATTGGCTTCTGCAGAGTTTGTCGGAGGAGGAGGTGGAGGGCTGCGAGGACGGACCCGGTTAACAGGAGGGAGAAGAGCTAAAAAGCATAAAAATTAAAAAAAATATATATATCAACACGGACAGTGGCTGTTAATTTGAGAACAGCTTCTTGCATGAGAAATGTAAGCACAGACAAAACAACTGGTGCAGCAATGACCTTTGTGCTGTGAAGAAAATGTGACTCAGGTGGCAGATGGCTTTTACTGAGCAAAGCAAAGTATCTGAAAGGAATATCTCCTCGAAGATAGACAGGAGAGGTTGTGCGTGTCACTGATTGCATAATACATAATGGTACTTAACCAACTAGTCACCCAGAAAGCTCTGATGGAAGGAAATATACACCTGCGGATACTTTCACACAGTTATGAATCATCAATCTTTGATATCTAAAACAAACTAGCAGCTATTTTACTTCTTTAATCTTTCTTTCAACTAATTGCTTCCTACATTTCCCAGAACGCCTTTTGATTTCCTCCAGAGAATGAAACCTGACAGCAGGTGAGGTGTCGGTGACAGATGTAGCGACAAAGCTTTTTGTCTCTTTGGTGGATTTCTTCAAACCAGTGAATCAACAAAGAAGCTATTTGACACTAAAATTTAGATTTTTTTCTTTGATGTCATGTCTGGGACTGTTGGAAAGAAATCCCACCTGAGCGTTTAACGACATTGGCATTGGGTCGCTGGCTGTCCTTCTGACTCACTGATGGCGGCACATAAACAAACCCACAAGCAAATTCCATCGTGAGTATACCTGCCTGTGAGAGAAAGGACATTATTTAACACCCAAGATGATACACTGACTTATTCAACACATAACACACATAATTACAATCCCAAGCAAAGTAATTACAGTATAGTTTTGTCTGGGGAGCCTGTTCCATTCATTTTTTAAGATGTTGATACACCTTTAACAAGCACTCAGATAAAATAAAATTAATACAGATAATGCAGCCAACATGTTTTTGTTGTATCTGCGATTTAAAATGAATAAACCCTCTAAAACCAAGCCAGACGTACTTACACATGGAGAGTCTCTTCAGTGCTGACAGTACAGTACAACCATAAACCTCCCAGGTCTCAGAAATGTTTCAGCTGCTGTGTGACGTCTTGTCATTCACTGTGTGTGTCGCAGACATCTTGTCCAACAGGTTTCTTACCCTAAAGAGTCTTCTGTGTTACTACAATGTGGCAGGTGCACAAAGCTGCAGGGTTAGGTGATTAGTCAGAGATATATCGCATATTGCTTAACTCTAGTTAAACATTTCATGAATGTAAATAAGATGGGTGGAACATTAGAAACAGGCCAGTAAAATGTCAAAGGTCAAGATGATTCATGTGTGTAAGAGCCTTTCAAAGTATTTAAAAGAACATCCTGCAATGAATATCCGGTATCCGGTCTTTTTTTTTTTTATCACATTGGCAGAAATGGGCTTCAATAATAATGACCTAATACCGATCCCCCCATTAAGTTACCTAAAATCACATATTCAACACAATGTGATGCCTGATAGAGGAAATGTCAGCTAGAATCATTTGGTTTCCTCTGCGGGGGAACCATGAAAATCTTCACTAAATTCTTGGGCAATCCATTCAATAGTTTTAGAGACATTTCATTTTACTTTCACATTTCACACACAGCAAGCAGGGCAAAAAAAAAGAGAAGACAATACGATGTATTAGAGGCAAAACAATTACACTTTTATTTTGAAAATTCATTTCCTCAGTCAAAGTGACTTATGTGTGCTTCTGTAATACTTATTAAGTAAACATTAACCTTGTGTGCACACATCATTGTAAACCTGTGCCTGGGTAAACCTCATGTATGATATCAGCTATCTTTATTACAGTGACCTAATGACTCAGGCATGATGGCAGTAAATAAATAATCCTCTTATGTTCTCTCTCGATTAATCTTAACGTGCACACATGCATGCAAACGCACATACACGCTCACACATATACACATACAGCTCCTGCACAAACAATACATTCTAGTCTTCGATAAGTTAATTCATATTGCAAAAGTCCTCAAACCAAGTAGGTTAGAATATTAAGGCCTCAACAAATTTTCCATTTCAAAAATGGCTGGGAGCAGATTATATCTGACAGGAACTCAAAATCAGTGTAACAACATAGCATATAATAAGAACTGTTATTTTTCTGTGAGAAATACATTTCGGACATAGACAGTGTGACGTCACTCTGTAATTTCAACATAATTTGCTGGGTAGAAGCCCTCCTTCCCTCCGCTCAGGACTCCTCGACACCAACCCTGGTCGTCTTCCTCCTCCACCTTCAGGAACACTTCACCTGGGATTAAAAGGAATAAAATGATGATATTAAAAAAACCTTTTAATAAAGAGTGAGTTATGTGTGTTGTGATATGCAGAGTAGTTATTTTAGCTTAATTGAAAATACTACCAACCGAGATTATGGGAGTTTCCTAACTGGTAACTCATTCTTTGACACTTGGCTGTACTACAGTTCAACTAGAATAACTTCCACTCCAGTAGGTCACTGTTGCTAGATGTACAATAACTATCGTATTTGTACCATAAATTTAACAACTGCACAATATACAACCAATAGATTGAATGTTCAATAATCCTGCAATTTCAATAAACCAATAACAAACATTTGCAACCAATCATATCAGCACCACTACATACGACTTCTCCTGCGGCCTGGGCGTCACCGCTATGATGCTATGTACAGCCCCACCCCTCGATTAACGGGATTGGTTCCTTAGGTTTATGACATCATATACCCAGCCTGGATAAATCTGTTTCTTTGAGACTGCCCTTGCTCACAGCAGTTTCAAAGCAAGAAAGCACTCCTGAAATGTCATGTAACATATGAAATACATCACATGGACAGGTTAACAGAGATAAAAACACGATTTTCATTGGAGAGGGTCTTTAAATACTATAATTGACTGCATAGATACCAGATGTGGTCGGCCTGCCAGATCTGCTCGAGGTCCGGTGTTTACAGGTGACGGACACATTATGATTGGCTGTACATCAGAAAGTATGAATACTGTGTACAAGCAAACAGAAGTGGCACAAACCGTCTGTAGTTACAGCATGGAAATGTTACTTTGAAATTGTTGAGCAATTGATTTTGTGAGGAACGATATGGTTTTAAGTTAGCTGGTTACCTAGTTAGCATTAAGTAATGCTAAGTCCACAGAGACCTCTCGATCAAATTTTATGTTGATAAAAACTAACTACTATTTGGCTTAAATTTTGTAAATGACAACAAAACAAAAGGAGAAAATAACGTTACAATTATGCTAAATAATAATGTAATAATGTTAAAATATATCCTCTTCTCAACATGGCCACGACCATAGCTACTGATTGGCTCCGGTGTACAACCGATCATTGTAATGCGTCTGAAAACACAGGACCTGGCTGGCCGAACATATCTGGTTTCTTCACCTGTTTAAAATAAATCCCCCAAATCGCTTCTGAAATACAAAGCCTGTGAAATATTTGAACTTTGTTTAAAAGTTTTTGAGAAGTTAAGATCTAAATAATTAGGCTGCAAAACTTACACAAGTCTTGCAAATGGTACATTCATGTTTTTTGTACTGTTTGTTTAGATTTAATAATACAGAATGAGAGGAAATATTGAGTGTTCCATTTTGTTGCTGCAGAAAGTGACTGATATTATAGCTTAGGGCTGTTGAATTGTACTGTATGTACCTCACTGCATAAGTAAAACATCTATTTTCACACTTGGAGGAAACTACAACACTCTCATACAGCGAGTTAAAACAGACACCTTTAATTCTGGTGCCAATCTTGATGATGAGGTGAAAAAAACATAATTGAACTTCCATACTCAGAAATCATACATAACATCAGTAAACTGCACACCAGTCTGTCATTATTTCAGAGGAATGGGATGTATTTCTGTCTTCCCACTCAGATTTATCCTGATACAATGATTGTAACTTTGTGTAAAGTCCTTGCCTTTGTAGCTGTAACATTGAGAATAACATCACACTTTATGTGTCACCTGCTTTAAAGGACAGCTCGTCACCCTCCTCTCCCACGTAGTCGTACAGAGCTCGCACCTTCACACCTCCAATCATCACACTAACAGCAGAAGAAAAGGGATGTTTAAGCAGCCAAAAACACTTAAATGATTTGCAATAAAACCCACATTGTTCATTTATATTAGTTACTATATATTGTAATCACTTCACGAGGTGGATAACTTACGGTCGGCTCTCTTTTCTTTTCTGGTCTCTCTTCTTTCTGTTGAGCTTTTTTATTGGTGGGACCCACTCCTGATGGGAGAGATAAAAGTTTTGGTGTCACATGTATCACTTATCACTTTTGATCAAGTAACATAGCTACAACAAATGCAGTGCAAGATCCTGAGTGATATTCACATAACTTTTATTTTTAGTTTTTGGGCGGTGGTGCAACACTTTTCATACCACACATCTATAAATGTTGGTGAAAATGGTGAAAGCACTTCATCTACAAATTGTGAACTTCCGATGGAAAAAGTTTATTTTTGTATTGGTTTCAGAAAATGTGTGACATCGTGTTCTTAAACCGAGGTAAGAACAAGAAAAACACAAACACAACAATAGTGTGGTTCCATGTAATTGTCAAGCAAATTTGATGCGATGTTTTGAAACGCTACAAAGAAGGGAAAAAAATGGGAATAGGAAAGAAGATACAAGATACACACAGATACAACAACATTTAATTTGGAAGATATGGAGACATTTACTTCATGATGTTGAAGCTGTAAGTATTGCATTTACATATAACTCCATTGTTTATTTTAATTTGGTTGTCCTGATGTATCTTTTCCCCTCTAAATACTGGAGTGAAAGTTTTAAACACACCTGGATCTTCGGCCAGTCGGTTGGCATGCCAGGACCGTGGTTGTTCTTCCACCATTTGACATCATCTTGCTCACTGATGGCCATCAGAGTCTCGTGGAGCTCGCTGTACACCGCCTTCACACTGTCAACAAGGACACAGAGCTGGTCCATAACAACATGATAAATACACAGAAACACTTGCTTTGCATTAACACACTACGCTTACACCCAGTCACCTGATAGCTTCTCACCTCTCGTTGTTGGTGACGTCAAGATGTCTGTGGATGGAGAGGAAGGCCTGCTTCAGGAAGCTGATCCTCTTCCTCTCCTCCTCTTGCGACTGCTCAAAAATGGCCTCCATCTCCTCCATGTAGCGAGGTGTGTAGGACGTCGCATCCTCCAGAACTTTCTCGTAGTGATCTCTAGTCTACAGGAAGCTCATAAGGACAGTTTTATGATGAAAAGTTGCCGCACACTCCCTCAGAAAGTATTTACAGTGTTTCCTTAATGGAGGACAATCTAAAACTTATAAATCATCTGGTGCTCTTCACTGTTCCCATGCTGGTCTCCATAAACACTGAGCAGTGTAACAATAACACATCTCCATACAAGGCAAAAACTTGGAACAGACATTTAAGGCTGGGGCTCATGTTTAGAGCTGATAATTCCACATGTAGCTAGCCAACAAAACTTTATTGGAATGCAACATGTTTATCTCTGTGGCGTGTTGTGAATCAGGAATTTGTGATTTTAAATGTGCTGTGACTGAAGCCCTTGTTCAGAATGCATGGCTTATTTAGAGTGAAGTGTTGCAGTGTGAACATCCCTCCTCCTCACCTTTTCTTTCTCCTCTGCGGCCTTCTCTCTGGCATCTGTGAATTTCTGCTTTTTCTCTGGACTCATCTCAGTGTTTTCATTTGCTTGTTTTTCTTTGTCGAGGGCTGTTTGCTCCCTCTGACAGGACTTGTGATATGCAACTCGAGCCTTCTCCAGCTGTTGAATACAAATTCACACACAAATATATTATTTACTTAAAAGAAGTAAGCAAAGTTTTCTTGACAAAAGTTAGATGAGAAGATTGATACCACTAACATGTCTGTTCTGCCCAGTACATATGAAGCTGGTCAGTAAATGGCTAGCTTAGCTTTGCACAAAGACTGGAAAAAGGGTGAAACAGTAAACATCTGCCTACCAGCAGCTCTAAAGCTCACTAATCAACATGTCATATGCAAAATAATGTTGTGACTTCCAGGAGTCTTGGCTGGTCCTCATGACACTGCAGCATTGATTCACTGATTCCATTTTGCACAGTATTCAGTGCTGCAGGATTCCTAAAACAAGGAAAGGAATTACCATTTTTGCATTTCCGGTTTCCTTGCCTTGAAGTCAATGGGCTTTTTGATTGGGGTTTTGGTTAGGTGTCTAAATTTAGGTCTGTGGTTAAAACAAGCTTACAAGTTTGGAGTTTGTTCATGGACGGTGTTAGCTTTTTACTTCTGCAGATGGCATTTATGCTTCAGAAATCATAAAAGTGGTGTTCATTTGTGAAAATGATCTCACTGAACAAAATGCAAAGTATTATAAACTTTTGTTTACCACTGAGCTTAATTTCTGCAATAATCATGTTTTTAATAACTGGGTTTTATGGAGGGAACAGTAGCATCAGTGTCAGTGAATGTAGTCAATTGAAGCAATAAATTCCTCAGTGCATGTTATCCATGTTATAGTGACCAAGATGGATTGTTACTGCAGGAAAATCTGTTGGTTTTCCATCTGAGGATGTCAAGACCCAGTGGATTATCTTTATTTTTGATGGAAAAGTGACAGAAACGGCACTGCAACAACTGAACTGGAATGTGTGTGTGTATCTCACTATAGACTTCATCAGTGAGTGCTGGTAAAGGTAAAAGCTCAAGGATGGTTTGAAATCAGCTGTCTGTGACTTCAAACTTGGAAGCTCTAAGTTTTAAAAAGACCAAGCATGTGGTGAACATGTTTTTCTCTTCTACAGCTTTATTGGCAGGTTTTGCCATTTTTTTTTAAAATGTTTTACTGTTTTTTTTTTTTTCAAGATTAGCCTGTTGAACTTGGTGTTAGCGGGTTTTGTGGCTAATGTGGCCGGCTTGTTCAATGTTGGACAAATGTTGTAATATTGAGGGACAGTCAAGAGACACTGTAAGAACATAAAGCCTCATTTGAAGCAAACTGAATAGCAAGTGCAGCAGGTTGTAGTAACTGTTTACTGCAGCACTGGCTCAGCTAGCTTTAGCTTTGTAGTTTAAAGGCCATTCTGCTCCTCACCGGTATTTGACTGTGTGTTTATGTTGCTGCTGTACGTAAATTTACTTTACTTACTAGACATGCCCTGAAGGTAACAATACAGCTACATGTGAAAAAGAAAGGTCAAATTGCAGCTTGCTCAGTGGATGTCATGTGCTACGCATCCTGGTACTTTATCAGCACAACTCTGTGAGCAAGAAAACCACAAACATATAATAGACCTTGATAGGGCATTGCTGCATAGCCTTTCCTCCAGTTTTTCCCAGATGTCACTCACAGTATTGCAGCAAAAACACACCTTGAAATTGTAAACAAGGTCAATTACAACGTATTCTAGTATGAAGTTTTGCTTTTATATTTGCAAAGCTCTCCTGGAACTGAGAAAATGATTTTAAAATCTGTTACATCATCACAATGTAAAGTCAGTAGGTGAAACAAGCTGGAATGGGATGCGGCCAGCGCATATTCAGCAGCCCACACACTGCAGAAGTAAACCCAGAAGCTAGAAAACTTTTTTTGGCTTACGTGCCAGGCAAGTAATTTTAACTGGTCTGAACAGGCACCATCTTTGTGTCTCTGTTATATTTAGTTAATATAATATGTCTATGAGGAGAGTCCAACTTTCTTGAATTTATTGCTCACTACATATACCATCAACACTGACTGGACATACACATAAAACATGGTGAACGTTCCCTTTAAAGCATACCTAAAAATTAATTTTTGTCCTTTGAAATTGTAGTTTGACGATAAAAATAAGACATAAGGGCCACACACAACTGATGGATTTTTGGTAATGCTGAGGTGCAGTTGAAAGCTGCAGAAAATAGCAAGCAAGTCCACCTTGAGTAACAATTTTGTGTCAAACTACAATTGCTACTTATGACCACCTTTACAAGCACACAGACACACACACACACATGCACACACATGCATAAATGAATGACAAATGTGTTGGACCTTCATCAGCTTTTTGGACCAGGGTTTCTGCGCACGTGAAAAACTTGTGTTGTTGTCGTAGCTCTCCCTGAACCCACAGAAGATTTTTTTTGGGAAGGTCTCCTTCTGCCAGGTTTTCACCCGCTCCCCTTCCTCTGTGATGAGTGACTGGGAGATGGACGAGTGGAGGGCGGACAAACGCTCAGTGGAGGTGAAGAAACATTGCCACGCCCTCATGAGGGAGCCGTAAAGTGGCCCTGGGGAAGAGGGGAAGAAAAACAGAGTGATGAATGACATGACAGAGAGCACAGAGGTGAGTCATTGAACCAACAGAGAAATAATGACCTCCAGTTGTTGACTGGAGAGAAACAAGAACAGATGAAGCCGTTTAATAAGAATCAAGTGGTAATTTTAACTTGATGAAAGCTGACATGATCAAAAGCCCAGTGAATGCATGTTCTCTGTTTCAAGGAGGCTCCCCATCATGCAACTTCTCATACTCTATAAAGGTGCTAACTAGAAGCAGATATAGTTCTTCAGCATTTACTCACAGAAGAACACTTTTTGGTTCCCGGTGGAACCTTTTATGAAGATGAACCCTTTCAGAGGGGTCTACCTAGAACCCGATCTAAAGGGTCAATCTATGAAAAGTTTAGCTCAGAGCCCCATATAGACCCTTTTCCACCTAATAAGCTATGGTGCTTGAACAGGTTCTGTTCAATAATCTTGGAACCTTGGTGCTATCAAGTAAACCAGCTCAGATTTTTCACCAGTTATTAGCATAACCATTGTAATCAAGGATGTCAACAGATGGTGCTTCACAATAACCTGCAGAATATCCACAAATGAGGTTCTAGCAAGACTACTGACCCCCCCAGAACCATTTATTTTGGGTTCTTCAGATGAAAAGGGTTCTTGATTGAACCCTTAGTCTCACAAAGAACCCTTGATGATCCCTTTCTTCAATAAAGAGTTTATTTGAAACTCTTATTTCTAAGAGTGTACTTACGGGAATCCACTATGGACTTCCACTTGCTGCTCCACTGGCTGAGCTGCTGGGCGTACTGTTTTTCTACCTTCGCTCTCTCCATGAAGCAGGCCACGATGTCGTTGCAGGCCTGGAAGGACTGATCAGTTCGATGCACTGTCCGCACATAATTCCCCGGCTGGGAGGAGGAAAGATGGTGATGATGTGTAAGAAGAGTTGCACATTCACAAACACACATAAGATCTGTTTCAGATTAACTAGCTATTCCTTGGGTGATCATAAATGTAATCCTCACCATCCAGAAACTCTGTTTCTTGGGATCCTCGGGCGGCTCTTTGGGAAGGCTCGCCATTATTGGAAACGTTTCTGTCTCTGAAAGTGAGAGATAGCTGTTTGTGTTACACAACAGAGTTGTTAGACTGGTTACAATGCAGAACAAGCATGAGAAGACAGATTTTATTGGCAGACGTGACAGGTGCTGATTAGCATGCAACAGGTTGGACGTCTACATGGTGTAGTGTGCAGATACAACTGGCTGCCTTCTACATGAGCAGAGCCGATCCCCCTGCGTGGCAGGGATTTCTGATAGGGAATAATTGGCAGCTGAAAAACCTTCACTGTAAAAAAAAAAAAAAAATGTTTTAACTCAAAAAAGTTACTGTTTGGAAGTAGAGTACTAAACTTCATCATAGTTGATTTCATTAGTATGAAAACAATCAACCATGACCTATATTAAAGTGTATTACATTCATTCATTTTAACACCAAAATTAGTGTGAACATGCAGGTTTTTTTTAAACACAGCTAAACCCACTGAAAATATGTGACCGACCCTTTTTAAATTGCAGTAGATGCATTTTCCTATTTGTTTTTTTTTTCTGATGTGTGCTTGGAAGCCGAGACTCAGCTCATGTCTGTACAGAAGAGCAGAGAGAAGAGTGTTTTAAAAAGTCTCTGTGTTCAGCTCTCTGCTAACTGAACCTGTGTGGTTCAATGTTTAGTTTCTCTCCTGGGTCGCTATTTGCACTTTCATGTATCTGCCTTATGTATACGCTGAAAAGTGGTGAAAATTCCCACGTTCACCCAGATGTCATGTTTACATCACTGCAGAAGCTGAAGCCAATACACACCCGTGACTACTGCAGAGTCATTTGACCGAGAGTACATACGTCAGGGAATACGCTTTCACACTGAAGACAAAAGCCAGGTGTTAATGAGTGTTTGTGGGGTTTTTTTGTCCAGTGATAAAGGGGCTTTATAGACACAGCAAGTTTACATCATATATGTTTTCTTAAAACTATATACAAAAAAAGGTCTATAACTTGAAAGCAATCCATGCTGGGAAGTCTGCTAATTTGCTGATCAGTTTAATGAGCTGAAATCTGACTGAAGTTGAACTCATGAGTATGAACTCTGTACAGTACATTCAACTCACGGTTTCATGTCAAAAGACTTCAAGTCAGAATAACTCTGACTTGTATGATTTTTTACAGTGTATGCATGAATGTGTGTTGCTCAGCTTATTGCCATAACAACTTGAATGATCCTGGCGAGGTGTTATTTACACTGTACAGTGCGTGGATACATCCAAACCCCCTGCGTGAGTAAGGGGAGTGTCGTTGCAGTGGCAGACTGGAATTCACAGGGGTGGGATCTGCCAGCAGGAATAGAACAGCTGCTCCGGCATTCTTCCTGTTGCCTTCCCAAAATAAACAGCAGGGAAAGGTCATCTTTCCCTTTGCTCTGACTAATACAAGGCCTATTAGAACCAACTGTCTCCCACCCTGACTACAACTGCTAGTCGATTCAGAGATCACGACCACAAGAGCGGTCAGATGACTGTCTGATTTGGCAAAGAAACAGGAATGTAGGATTTAAGAGGAATAAACTGTCCAGATAGCTGACATTTTTTGCACAAGTGGCGGGTACATTAAAGAGAAGGAGGCAGATTGAACAAAAGACGGGAGATGCATGCACAAACATGCAAAGGACACAGTCACATTAGGGCCTATTTCTGTCTGGGCAACACGTTGACACATTGCTGGCTGAGTAATATGAAAATGACTAACCACACCTCATCACAAGACTGAGCATGACAAAGAGTCAGGCTCATCGAGGACTTTCTTTCCCTCACATTCAGACTTATTATCGTATTATTTTATCATTTCTCTCACTTTCTATGAGCTCCTGCAAGTGGAAACATGGAGGGGAGCCCCTCATTTCACTTTTTGATTCTGTTCATGTGCATGCAGATGAAAAGAAGAGGTTTGAAACAGGACTCATCCTCTCATTTTCTCACACAGAAGCATTCATATCAAATGCTGTAAAAAAAAAAAAAAAAACTCCATCCACAAGCCAGTAAAAGAAGCAAAAAGTGGCAGCAGAGCAGTCATGCCTGGGAGAAACTAGCACTTACATTTCTCTCTGAATCACCCGTGATTACTCAAGTGACCACTTGTTACTGTAGTTCAAGGGCTTGCTGAGGATTTCTCTCCATTTCTCTGTCCGTCTCCCCCTCTCTCAGTGTGCCTCTCCTCCTCTAACACATGCTTCTCTCCCTCTCTTTTCTACTCTCCCTCTCTGACCCAATTTTCCCTTGGCACTTAAAGTTACACACACATACACATGTTGTTGATCTGAAAGTGGGCGTGAGAGATTGAGACAATGGATGCAAGCAATTAAAATTAAACAAAACAGAGCATTTGCATGGTGATCACTTGGCTGCTAATTGGCTTCAGGGCAAACAAAAGAAGCAGGAAGAAACTCACCTTGCTTGCTCTCCTCCCACCGTCAGCTGTGACAGTCTAGCTCACAGTCATACCGGGATGAACTCCTCTTCCTCTTTCTCTTCTGTTCTCTACTTTAACCCCATCCTTTGCTTCTTTAACTCACCGGTTTCCTCCCTATCAGGCTCCTCTTTGACTGTCACCCTCTCACTTTCTTTCTCCCCACTACTGCTATTAGAAAAAACAGCTGGAAGAATCCCCCTCCTTCTCTCTCCTTCCCTGCCCCGTCCCTCCCTCTGTCTCTCTCAATATGGTGCTAATGAGATGCTGAACCTTCATTTTGACCGCTCGCTGGTCACAGAATCGTGTCAGTTGTGGCACAGAGTCATGTGAGCTTATTAGTGAGTTTGTGTGACAGCAGAGGGGAGGTAGGGGAGGGTGTCCAGTGAACTGTCACATTAGCCCTGTGCCCCTTTGTGACCTGCTATTCTCTCTTGTGTGGTCAGGCCTAGAAAGAGCAGGTCCACCCACACAGTGTTTACAGATTCTGGGATTTACTCCTCTGGATGTTAGCCAGAAGTTAAAGCAGAACACCAGTGTCATCCCAGAATTACAGTTTACTTGCTGTTGCCTCGATCTGGTTTTTATTTCCATCTTTTTGCAATAAATGCTGTATATAATTAGGCTTTTCAAACATCCACTCATTTTTACCAGTGTGTTCACACTACACTGACCACCCACCATACAGTACAAACTGTTTCTCACATTGTTGTTGCAAAGGCTTAATATCAAAGTGTGTATGTGTTCCTGTAGGATTTATGACTAAGAAAATTTGGACATAACCCAATTTTAATCACCAACGTACCTATTTTTTTTTATTAGTAATAATTATAGTAGTAATTTATTAGTAACTGTAATGGATTACAATTGCATTTAATTCATCACAAGTTACATAGTTACTCTTCAGCACTGCTAGTAACATATTAGACATTTGTGTGAAATGTCAAAAATGTGTTTTGTGAGGTCACAGTGACCTTTGACCACCAAAATGTAATCAGTTCATTCATGGGTCCAGGTGACCCTGACCCTTCGCTAAGCCCTGCCCTCCTTAGTTACTGTTGCTATGACTGTCAAGCTTGCATATACACTATATATTACTTGCATATACGATATATATTACAGCGATAATGGTGGCAGACTGGGAGTAACTGTTGAACACTCTGCCTTTGATTTCACAGAGAAGTAAACAGAATTAGTCTCTCATTTCAAGCTAACAATCGTGGGTTTTATGGCTAAAATAAAGTTAGCTGGCTAATGTAAGCTAAAGCTAATGCTTGAAATCCTGAGCCAGCTGAGACGTTTTTGAAAACAAGCAACCTGTGAAAGTGTATTGAATATGTAAAACTACTTAATGGCTGTGCGCATGATATAACGTTAATACTAAAAGACTGAGGCTAAAGCTAGCTCTCAGCAAAGATTGGTCGGACGATTAAATATAGTATGTATATGTATGACAGAAGACAGAAATACACTCATTAACAAGGAAAAAGGAAGTGCAGGGACTCGATTAGTGCAGTGGGCCTTGTTACGGTCACTCAGCCAGACCGCCATTGCCCCAGGAAGAGAGCTGGGATAAGAGCTAAGATAATCCAGCCTAGATCTCAGAGTGCAAGCCAGAGAGATGTACTGTTGTCAGCCCACTTTGATTCTGCACCAGCACACATCCTTCTCCTTAAACCTCCCACATAACAACTGCAGATGCTGTGGTATCTAACAAGTTTGGCCGGAGATAATGTTATTGCAGCTCGTAAGCTAGTGATAGCTAGCTGGACATGCTAACATTTACAGACTCATGAGACACAAAGTATTGTTCTTCTTAGAGCCCTGTGCCTCCACGTGTAGAGAAATACAAAGCTTGACAAGCCTGCAGCTCCTTAGTTATGATTGTTACTCTATGATTAGATAATTGCTGTTCGCAGGAGGAACTTAGTGAAGGGTCAAAAGTTTGTAGAAAAACTCCAGAGAAGTTCTTCAAATATCACTTTCACAAGAATGGGACAGACATAAGCGCATGGTGAACTTGACCTTTGACCTTTGACCTCCAAAATATTTTTAAAAGTTATTTTTGTGATTTTACTAACAATTATATTCGCCATTGGTTAGTATGATGTCACCATTTTAACACCATAATTAGCATGGATATGCAGGGTTTTTTTTTTTAAAACAAAGCTAAACCCTGATAAAAACAGGTTTAAAAAAGGAGCAAAAATGAGTGTGTCTACACCCAGGTATCATGTTTCCATCACTGCCAATTAGAGCTGGAGCTGATAAATACCTGTGACTACTGCAGAGTCATTTGCCCCAGGAATGAATGCCAACTGTACTGTTTCCCACTGAAGACAAAAGCCAGATGTTAGTGTGTTTTTTGTCCAGTATAAACAGGACTTTAGACTCTGTATCTTTACTCCTGTTACATTGAGGACCACAAAAGAAACACTTTAAACTGATGGACTTGAGCGTGTCAGTGTTGTTTAATGTCTCCCTCCTCACTATTTCAACTAAAGTAAATTAAAGTGCCATGTCTTTGAGGGTTACAGTATTTCCCCTAACATATTTAAATTTCCTCCACACAATGCCAATTGACATTTAAGGGTCAGTTCACCTAATTTAGTATTTTCCTCACTTACCACACACTCGTGGTATGTACTCATCCAGATAGTTTCTGTTTTAAGTGCCCAGGTTTTGAAATATATTTATTTGTAATTCTTTGCCTGATGTCAAGCAGAACTATCAACTTGTTAAACCAGACATATCTGCAGGCTCATGTTTTATTTTCTCTGGCAGACACATCTGACCACCCTCCGATTCAGACAGATTTCCACCTGTCCTGGATGTCTGAGGGCCAATCACAACTGTTTGTTTAATACGGGGCGGGCTTTATATGATGACTGACAGAGGATTGTCCAGATTTGAAAAGTAACACATTTTAAGCACAACACACCAGGCTCACAAAGCTCAGATAAAACTAAATAAACTAGTCAGAGCTGATTAAATATGAATCAAGATGCTGTTACAGAATTGCCTATATCGCATGCCAAATGTTTTCACAAACACATTTTAGTGTATCCTTCAGCTGTAATTTGATTAAGTTTGTCACCAGAGTCCATTTTTTCCTGCTTGAAGACAGACCTAGCCATGCCCCAAAGAGCACGTGTCACTCAGTGCTATATTACATTTTGTTGCTCTGATTGGCTGTAACCCTACCCTACTGGCAGAAGTATTTTGCTCTACACCCATTGAAATTGCCCCTTGGTCTCTTAGTCTTGCAATGCCAGGCTAGTCTGTTCTAGGGACCAACGAATCTGCTTGATTATAGCGTCATTTTAAATTGACACTGATGCGCAGCCATGCTAACATGCTGGTTTTGCAGAGTGCTAGTCTCGCAAAGCCAGATCCGTCTCCACAGCCCTCAGTGCTGGAGAGGTCTATACATGCACATTCTGCTATAAAGGAAAAATCCACCCACCTTATTTGCATTTCTGTATACTAATCACAAACTGGCAGCGCTAAGCCAAGGATGCAGCGATGGTGCTACTGCAAATAAGTGTAGACCAGGCTTTGCTTTGGTGGAGGTGAGTTTTGGCATTAAAATTTCTACATCACTGCAAAAAAAAGGTAATAACTGCTTGCTTGTTTACGCTGGTACCATCAGTGTCCCAGGCGCTAGTTTTCAACCTGTAGGTTGCAGCTCAAAGGTCGTTGTTTTTTCTGGTGACTTAGACAGCCAGTGGCAGGTTTATACTCACAGTGTTCATCCGGTGAGTCAGACTAGCAGAGAGCTGTCCGGATTTCATAATTGGTGCTTTTAATTGATATAGAACAGCCTTGATAGCAGGCTCTATCTTGTCTATAGTGGTCGCCATTGTTATTGTTCCTCCTTGGTTCCAGTGCACAGCCTGATAACAGTCCCGACTGTGGCTAATTTTTAGTTCCCCTGCGGCACTCACTGGATCGATTGCTTTTTCAACTGAGAAGCAGCTGCAGCATGTCATGATGCCAGATGAATCAGTCAATGGACCCAGAAAATAAGCTTCCTGCCTTTACCCAGTACAGTAGAGGTCAATGGAATATTGTTAGTGGTAGGGGTCCTAATGGGTCCACCTGAACTCTAGGAGACCTGACCTGGGACCCGAGTTTATATTTTACATTTCATTGGGTCTGGAGAGGGAATAACAGAAAACTTGGATGTATTTTACCAACTTTCTTGACAAGAATAACGCATTATGTATGTCTCGGCCACGCGCAGGGGAGATGTCTTCTAACTTTACATCAGGTCGACACAAAGTTTTGTCACCTTGTAAATTAACATTACCTTGTCAGTGGCAATCAACTGTGAAATTGGTGTCAATCGGGTCTGTCTCTCCCTGTCGGATTCAGGTCCAACATTTGTCGTGGCTGAATGGGTCTCAGTCCCACATTTCAAAAAATAGACAGGTCTGGTTCAGTTTCAGGAAGTACATTTCCGGGTCTTTTTGGGTTTGGGCACACATTTTTGAACCCATGAAAACCTGTAGTTTGTGGTGCTCACAGAATTGGAAAATGACATTTCAAGAGTAAAATCAGTTTCCAGAATCACAGCCTCCGTTTCCTCAGCTGGGTAACAAATTAAAAGGAAAACCTGGTTGAATGAGTGAAAAACCATAACAAATCCAGATGATTGATGACGATACGTTGTGGCCTTAGCAGTCAGCAGATCTCAACCAAACGGAACACTTACGGGAGGTTTTGGACCAACAACGAGCCAGCACTCTCCACCAGCATGATCAAAACATTACATGAAGGAACATCTTTTGGGAGACTGGTGTACATCCCTGCAGTGTTTTTTTTTTTTTCTGTGGAAGTTTTTTTTTTTCATACTTTAGGAAGACAAATGACAGCTTGTGGCTTCACCTCCATAGAGAAAAACAAGCCCTGACATCTGTAATTTTGGTAATTATGAAGACACTCCAACTGCAGAAATAAAACAAAGAATGGGCAACCTGAATGGCTGGCACAAACTTTAAGAATCAAAAACATTATATTTACAATATTCTGGCCACCACGCTAGCGAACAATGTCACATTCATCTCCTTCCAAGCTGTTTGTCATTGTTTTTCATGCCTTACAGACGTCTTTCGGTTTTCTGCATGAATGCAGCCACTGCTTGCTTTGAATTAAGGCATCTCATCTTCTCCCTCCCCATGAGCTCTACTCTTTTGTCCTATTAGCTCACCGAGCCTGATGGGAAAATAATCCTGGACCCGAAAACAATGTTGTGTTCAACCACCGCAGGGCTGAGACGAGCTGCTGCCAAATGACTCAATTCAAACACAGCACTTTAAATTGGATCATTATGTGAATCTGTCAGGAGAGGAGAAATGAGAATCACAACAGGGCCAGAGTTTATTTTAGCATTTATTTCAACACCTTAGTTGTACCTCTATCATATTGTTTATCAGTATATACTGTATTTTATTTAAAGCAAAACTTTATATATATATTTATATTTTTATATATATACCTTTTATCTCTGCATACTTATGCTCATACTGTATGTAGTCATATTCATTATGCATTTCACTAGACCTAAAATACTCTTTTAAATCATAGTATGTAATGCTTTCTACACTACTGCTCAGTCCTTTCAGTCCATCATGAGATAGCATTGAGGCAACTCAGCATGAGATTACAGAGTCAAAAGTTTTTTTTTAAACTCACATAGAGAGAATACGCATTAACTAATGTGTGTCAGCTTCACTGGGGGTCACCACAGGGCGAGCAGTATAGAAAGCATTTACAGAAAAAACAAAAAACAAAAATGAAACAGAAACAAAACAAAGCTTCAAAGAATTTGTCCACACTATTTGGAAGACGGAGATTCTTAAAAATGTTTACATACTTAATATTATTATCTTTATTATACTATATTTTTATGTTATCATTGTCATCATCATCATTACATATAGATCTATAAATGATGTGTGTGTTTACCTTACAGTTGAATTCACTGCAGGGAATGGCTAGAAAAAAATCAAGGGCGTTCATGTTCTCCTCTATGTAACATATACAGTATTTACTTTAAATTTATCACTCCGAAAAAAACTTTTGAAAAGTGGGTCAGAATATTTCTTTTTCCAACGATTGGTGTGTGGAACAGGGAACCATTAGGATTGTCAACTAGTGAGAAAAAAAAAATTGTGACCATTATAAATATGTTTTGGAAAAGGCATTAGAAAGAGGAAGGTGTAGGTCAGGGGAAAGCCACCGACGCAGGCTGACAAACACTCGCACGCACAAAATCAGACACGCAGACGCACAGAGGCTAAAGGTAGAGGAAGTCAGGCAGACAGAGAAGCAGTAAGAAGCCCTTTTGATCACTGCACCTGCTGTGTGAGAGATAGCGGTCAACATTATGGCATCAAATAGGATGGATCCATCCCGTGACCTGTGCTATAGCCATAAACACCAATAAAGTCTAGGAAAAAGATGATTTGTGGTTTCAATTTTTCTTCAACATTTCCTCTCCTTTCTATAGAATAATCAGGAAAATAACAAAAAGGTAATTTCACAACAATATTTTCTCAGTATTTGTATGTCCTCATTATGCACAACTTGAATTCCACAGTAATAAATACCCTGACCAGTTTGAAATGAATGATTGCGATCAGCACTTAGTACAAAACAAATGGTTCTACTAATAGTGAATCCCGTTTAACATGTAAGATATATTTAGTGCTCGCAAAGTACATACATACAAAGCGTTTTGGGGCATCCTTTGTGGGAATATGGCAAATATATAAAAAGAATACTATTGTTGTCTACCATTTTCTTCTATCATTTACAAACAAAACCCTTTCTCTCATATTCTGACTTTGGCTCCACTGTTCACAGCCATTTGATACTCTGATCTGCTTAAAGCTACAAAACTGATGTTAGGATGTGATTCACCCACAAACAGTAACATTTTTTGGGGGATTTACCCTTTAAGCAGCAACTTTTCAACTTTTCTTTGAACTCAGAGTGAAGTTTTCAGCAGCAGATGGTGTGAGAATCCATCTGTCAGTGTGCATGAGAATGAGTGTGTGTATGTTTTTCTTTTACAGCACAAATCGGTGTGTTAATTAAATGCCTGTCCATCAAAAGTAACTTTTAAAGTATATTTTCACTTGAAGAGCATCAATTTCATGTGAGTCTTAATTTCTTCACACCCTCTCTTTCTTAACCAGTGGCAATTCCACAAATTTCATAAACATGTATAGCAAATTTGAAACACTCTCATACATCCACAACCTGTTGATGTCCACTGTTCTTCTCTTGCACTTCTTCTGATATTGTTCATCTTTGTCAATTTGTTTCAATCACCCCTTCACTCTCTCAGTCTGTGTCTCGGGGAGAAGTAGTGACATGCAAAGGAGAGGAGAGTCGCCTGAGGAGAGAAGGAGGGCAAATGAAAGAATAAGAATGGGCGGAAATGAAAGAAAGATGGAGTAAACTAAACAGGGTTGATAAAACAGGTTAATAAAGAGAAGAGGTGATGGAGGGAAGATGAGATAGCTTATCAAATTATATGCATCTAATGAACAGAAAGGGGATGGTCCGGCTAATTTGTAAGGAAGGAATGAGACACTTTCCTTCACCATCCGGTGCTTCCTTTTTCACCTTTTTGACCCCGTTGGCTCTACGTGTTCGAGAGTCTATTTGTCCTCCCTCACCTGTCAGTGAGTTTCTTCAGCGCCCTCTCGATGTTCATTCGGTGTCCCACGCGGGTCACTCCGAGGTCCAAGAAGTCGTCCTTGGTGAGCGAAGGCAGATGTGATCCATCTATCTCATTGTCTATAAAACGCTCTCTGTGTTCGCCCAGGTTCAGGTAAGCCAGCCAGTCGGCCACATCGTACTTGGTCCAGTAGGGCAGGGGCTTGACGGCAAAGGGTTTGGCCGGGGGAGGAGGGGTGAGGTGGGGGTAGTTGAGGCAGGACGGGCTGGGGGGCAGGTGCATTGGGGAGGAGGCACCAGAGAGGAAATGGGTGGGGGACAGAGAGCGGGAGACGAGTAGCGGGTTCGGACTTGGCACACCAGATGGGGAGAACAGAGGAGGAGTTGAAGCTTTGTAGGTATCTCCTAGAGGGAGGCCAGGAGATGGAGGAGTGAGGGGCCCGGGGAAGTCAAAGGGGTTGCTGTAGACGGGTGTGCTGGGCAGGATGGGGAGAGAGGAGGGTCTGGGAGGGGAGGGGTTTGGCTGTTCAGTGTTATAGATAAGAGGGCTGGGAGCCCGGCGCCGAGAGACTGAAGACCGCATCTCCTTAGTGGGACTACACTGAAAATCAAAAGTCTGCCTGCGCATCTTTGAGCGATGCTTCGGTGACGTTGGGTATGGGCTGTAGGTCGGGGAGTGGGGAGGGTGTGAATGAACTGGGGAGGAAGGCATCTGTGGAGACGGGGAGCGCGTCCAGTTGCGCTGAATTGGGACTTGAGGGGAAGGAGAGACAGAAGGGGTGGCCGACAGATTTGGTGTCAGGATCTGACGATGATGCTGTGGGGAGGAAGTGGGTAATGGCGAGGTGGAGCGGCCAGTAGGGGGGCTGTGAAATGCATCAGTGTAATCCGCTGAATACCTGAAAGACACACAAAAGGAACCCAAGAGGGTTTAGTTACAATAAGAAGATATGTAAATTTTAATTTTAAAGGGATAGTTCAAATTATTTGAAGTGGGGTTATATTGTATGAGGTACCTGTCGACAGTCAGTGTGTTACAGTCTTAGAAATAAGGGTTCCAAAAAGGATCTTCCTGAAGGGCTGAGGTTCTGCCCAGAACAATTTGCTTCTGAGGAACCCTTTTTTGATGGAAATGTTTGCCAAGGGTATTTTGTAAGACTAAGGGTTCCATTAAGAACCCCTTTTCTGAAGAAAGAGTTCTCAAAGGGTGGAAATCCTTTAAGATTACTTTTTTGTCAAGGTCGCTTTACCATAATATAAAGTGTTCTTGGAAGAAAGAAGTGGGTTCTTGTTAGCACCCTTAGAAGGTGGCATGGTTCTGGATAGAGTCCACACAGAAGGGTACTCTGTAGAACCTCTCACGGGTGGCTCTGGGTATAACCCTTCATGTTGGGTTCTAGGTGGAGCTCTCTGAAAGGGTAAGGGTCCAAGTAAAACCTTTGTAAAAGGTTCCACCAGAAACCAAAAAGTGCTCTCCTGGAGGGACATGCTGAAGAACCCTTTATGGTTCTATTTAGCACCTTTACTTCTAAGAGTGTACCTACGGTAGATGGGAGTCGATGCCCCAAGTTTGGAGAAGCAGAAAGGGAAACCAGCATGGTTGCTAAGCAATAAACTGCTGTGGACAGCAACAAAAGGTATTTTAGGTCTACCTAAAAAGTCAGTATCAGTTTCGGAGTAAACTATATTTAGAAAAAAAGGCAGGTGTTGTACAGCATCTTCTGTGTTCTGGGAGATTTCTTCTATGGAAGTTGGTTGGTTTGGAGAGAGTGATATCTGGCTTACATAACTGTGGTTTGAGGTTGGAAAAGGCTGTCTGATGGCAAAGCAAAGCAGTGAAAATATTCTAATTATACTGTATACTTAAACTGAAACTGATTATTTTTAGGTTTGTCTTTTTAAAATGCCTAAAACACCTTTTGTTACTGACTCTGTCCACAGCAGTACATGTTTAGCTTCTGTGCCTGTGCCCTTCTTGGCTTCTCCTAACTGGGGGTGTGTCAACCACCATCTACAGTAGATAATAATACTTCACCACTTCAAATAATCCAAACTATTCTTTTAATATCAAGGGCTGATTGATAAAGACAAACAAACCTGTGCATGGTGGGAGACTTTGGAGTGTGGCTCCAGTCGTCCATGCTCTTCATGCTACTCATCTGTTGCAGCTTAGAGCTCAGCTCATTGATGATACTGGCCTTCACTCCCGAAAGAGGTGAATGAAGTTTGCGGCCCTCCAAAACCATGCCATCTCTCTGCACTCCACCTCCACCCAGCTCATGCTCCCCGACCTCCACCCATCCCACTGACCTTGTGTCCATGGGCCTCTCTAAGCAGGCGGCCAGAGCAGAGCTAAATCCATCCTCCATTTTGGATCGACTCTGCTTGCGTTTCCTTTCATCCACAAGAACTCCGTCTAACCTGATGTCTTCTGGGTTGTTTTGTCGGTGCAGCTGCAGAGGAGCGGGATTGGTGCTGTTCTGCCTACGTAGTGCTACAGATGGAGCCCTCCCTCCACCCTCCTTGTAATGAGTCATCTTTGGAAATACGGGGTTTGCCTGTTTGGCACTGTGCACCTCAAATGTTTGCCCGCCTGAGTAGGTTGTGCAAGGATCCTGATGCTCGCCTCCTCTTTCTCCTTCTCCTCCGCCCATTCTCTCTCCTCTCAGCCCGCTCAATCCCAGCATCTCTAAGTGGTGGTCGCTGCTGCTGTGACTGTCCAGCTCCTCAATCCCAGAATCCACCACAGTGTCCTGCCAGTCTCCGCCCTTGGGTATAATAGTAGGATGGTGAGTGTGGTCTGCAGCTTTACCCCCTGTACTGAAACCAGCTTTAGGCCCTGCCATGGTCATGCTGTAATCAGAGGACGACGGTGAGGTGGTGGTGGTGGAGGCAGCAGCAGAGGTCGTCATGGTGGTGGTAGCATAGGTCATGGTGGCTGTGAGGGCGGCTGTGCCTCTGTCCTGGGCTGGGATGTGACCACCTAAAGAGGAGTCATTCGAGCTGCTGTAATAAGGGTGAGACTGGGACATGGGCTGGGGTCTGTGCAGTGATGTAGCAGGTAAAGCTGCAGAAGAGGTGGTGGTGGTAGAGGAGGAAGGAGGAAATATCTGTGGGGACGGATAAGACGGAGAAAGAGCTGACTGTGTGAGGTTGGCCACCTCGCTGTCATAGGAGGTGAGGCTGGAGGCGGCAGAGTCACCACCCTGTGGAGAGGGTTGGGTTTGAGTGTTTGACGGCTTGGTAGATGAAAGAGGGGGTGGAGGAGGTGGGGCAACATCAGTAGAGTGTTGATGCTGTCGAGGAAACTCCTGCCCTCTCTCATTCTTACCGTTGGCAAACTGTAAAGGAGGGGGTAATGGATCTGCGAAGACAAACTCATCATCTGCATCTATTGATGGAGCAGGTGGAGGAAGAACCATCAGTCCTAGACCTCCGCCCGCTCCTGCTCTTGTGTCTCCCATAGTTTCATGTGTCTGGGCTGGAGCTGTGGGGACAGTGTACTGAGGGATGTAGCTGGTGTGGGTGGTACTGTCCATCTGCAGGAAGGAAGGTCGGCGGGGTGCAGGTTGAGCTGGTGGTGGAGGAGGCTGTATGGGTGGAGCAGGTCGGCTGTCATACACCTCTTTTTCTCTTTCTCTCTCCCGGGTGTTTTGTGGGTAATACTGGGTTGAATACTGATTGGTTCTGTCCTCTGAGAAGCGAACTCTAAGACCTTCTCTGGGCCCTCCCTCCTTTTCTCTTTCCACCCTCTCCCCACCTCCTCCACCCAGACGTAATATCCTTGGTGACTGTGGTCGGCTCAGAGACGCAGGCGAGGTGGTCGCGGTGGGGGAGCTCAGGTGGAGGGACACTGGTGATGTGTAAGCTGATTGTGTGGGGGTTGCAAAAAGGGAGGGAGTTGGGGTCTGAACAGGGGTGGGGAATGCCCCGACTGTGGACAACTGCCGACCAAAGTGTCTTTCCTCTCTGCGTGTCCTGCGGTCGTCCTTCAGTGCCCGCTCTCGTGCAGCGAGGGCCAGGCCGAGTGGGGACGAGGGGTCCAGAACTTTCCCTGTAAGCGGGTGGATAAAGGTAGTAGCAGGCTGGGTGCCGTACATCGATGGAGCGGACTTGGGCTGTCCATCCTGACTGAGGATGGGGGACGAATACTCCGGCAGCCCGAAGGCAGGGGGCATGCTGCTGGAGTAGCTGACGTAGTTGTCCCCAGAAAACATGCCCTCATCTATAGACTTGGATGGGCGGAGACGAGGGGTGGGCACTTCCATTTGTGAGCTCTGTAATGGCTGAATTCTTGTCCCTAGTGCCATTCCACCTTCCCCTCCTCCTCCACCTCCACCTCCTGCCTCTCCCTGGATGTCCTCCTCAGACGAGAGGAAGAAAGAAGCACTCTTCCTTCTCATGTCTCGGAAACGTTCCCTTTCCCTGCGTGCCCCTCCTCCACCTCTTTCTCCAAAGGTCGAACTGAATGTCGAAGTATAATCCAAGTTGTCCAGGTTTTGCTGCGAGGAAACACTTGGGGCAACAGTTGATGAAGGCAAGGGAGTAGACGTAGGCGGCTGAGGTGGTGAGGGCGTGAGCGGAGAAGGTAGACTGGTGTTGGGGCTGTCTGGGGTTGCATCTGTGGCGGCGTCTTCTGCTTCATGGGAGGGCTCAGCCTCCATGCTGCTACCCTGGCTGCTACGCCCACTGCTGCTGGTGGACGGCGCTTTGACGATGATGGTGGGGATGGGGATGGAGCTCTTCTCTTTGGCTGCACCTCCTTTTCCTCTGTGCTGTCTCAGCCCGTCCTCCACTTTTGACTGCTTCATCAGAGCACCACGACCGCCCCTTCTAGTCGCCCCCCTGCCAACGCCTCCACCCTGCTCCCGGTTGGTCATGTGCTGCGGGAGATGTTGCGGTGCTTGTTGTGCCTTAGGCTTAGCACTTGTCGGTGGTGTAGCACTGCTGTAGCCTCTCCTTAACCCTCCCATCTTGCCGCCACCTCTCCTGGGTGCCTCCGGCTCTCTGACACAGAGTCCTTCCGATTGTCTGCGGAGGGTGGGGACCATCACCTGCTGGTTCATCCCACCAGGTCCTCCCCTCTCCCAGCCCGCCTGAGTAGGATGACCCGGCTGGGAGTGGAGCTGGTAGTGGGCTTGAGATACGGGGGGTATGGGCATAGCAGGCCCTCTCCCAGGATGAGGGCCTGCAGATAAAGGCGGATCTGGGGCGGATGTGTTCGGTGGTGGGGGGATTTCTTCTGGTCCGGGCACTGAGAGGCTGCGAGCCAGCTTCATAGCAGGCGGATGAAGGTACTGCCTTTCCTCCTCTGTTACACCTGAGAACAAGGACAGAGGCGGTTACACACAAACACTTAAAGGGATAATTCAGATTTTTTGATGTGGGGTTGTATGAGGTACTTATCAAAAGTCACTGTATTAGCTACAGCAGATGGTGTTCAGTATGCAGTGCTGTGGACAAGGTCAGCAACAAAAGGTATTTTAGCCACTTAAAAAGGGTCCACCTAGAAAAAAAATCAATATCATTTTAAGCATACACTATATTTAGAATATTTTCACCCCTTTACTTTTTTTTCTGATGGGAAACTGCTGTTATATAAAGCCAAATATTGCTCTCTCTCACTCAATCAGACTCCTCTGGCAAATTCAGTAATTTTACTTCACAGAACATGGGAGCTACTGGTCTATTGCTGCCTTGATCTGTTTGTTTGTGTTATTGCATGACTTCGATGAATACAAACCATCCTTTTAAAACATTGAAGTCACACAGTAACAAAGATTGAGGCAGCAGTAGACCAGCAACTCCCATGCTCTTGAAAGGTAAAATTGCCGTTTTTGCCTTTGGAGTTGGAAAAGGCTGTCTGGTGGCAAAGTAAAGCAGGGAAAATATTCCAAATGTATTATACACTCAAACTGATATTGATGTTTTTATGTGAACCTTCTAAATGGCTGAAATACTACTGTGAAATACTACTGTAGCTAATACACTTACAGTCAATAAGTACCTCATACAACCACACATCAAATAATCTGAACTATCCCTTTAAGAAGACACTTACACAGAGCAGGCAGAAATATTTACATAACAATTGCAGTTACCAATAGATTTTTGACGCATCATCACTGCATGCTGACCGTGGCCTGGTTGAAAATGAGCTTGGTTGAAGCCAAAACCTGGTCCGTGCTGCACCATAGTCACTGATGGCTGCTGCTCATAGGGTTGCTTCAGGTGTCGAAACACATTTTGAGAAGGGGAAAAAAAGACAAAGGAAGAGAGGGGAGAGAAAAGAGGAGACATTCATTAAGATACGGTCGAAGCATGACAAACTGATGTTGACTGTTAAAGTGTAACTAATGTATTTTTTCAACCCAATTTTCCCATGTTTTTGTGTTCGAATGACTACAGGGGAAAACAGTTTTTGAAACGGCCCCAGTATTGAAGGAGAGAGCTACAGCCAGCAAAAGCAAAACTGTGCTGCAAAGTAATCCTCACGGACAACTGCGCAGCGTCAAAGTATGTTCACTAAAAGTGCTTGTTTTTGCCATTGACAGATTATCTGAGTGTCTGAAAACAAACTGTTTTTGAATAGTAATATTATGATATGATATTATAGGGAAGATATGCTTTGTTTAACCAGAGACAGCTGTTTTATCGCTGTCACCAAACTAACCAGACTCTCTTTACAAAACTATAACAGACATTTTCATCCAAACTTGACAGAAGCAAAAGCTCACCTAAAACATCTTAGTTAGTCCTTCTACTGTTCCAGCAATCATCGACTCTGGTTGCTGGGTTGAAATAAACCCTTAATTCACTGAGGTAGAGCTAAAAATATTCTAGCTGTACACAGCGTTTCTTCCTCGCTGCCTCAGTGATGTCTGATCTCTCTCTCACACCTCTCCTGATATTTTCACATCTAATGTGGTCAGTTTATGGTTTATTCAATCAAATGAGAGTTGATGATAGTTGGAACAGTGGACAGATGAGCCAAGACGTTTTTGGTGAGTCTTACTGTGTTTCTATTGAGTTTTAATTAAGATAACAATGATTGATTATGTTAAAATTGGTGTTTTGTAAAGAGAGTCTGGTTAGTTTGGCAAGAGCAATAAAACATTTGTTTCTGGTTAAACAAAACATATCGTACACATAAGAAAACAGGGTCCACGCTGTAAAACATTGCAGTTACCCTTTTAGCTCGTATTGATTTGATATACAGTATAACGCAAGACAGAAGAAGCAGTCAATCCCAGCATTAGTGTATCAGGCAACAGAATGTAGATGAATGGGCTCTACCTGACTCACACTTAAACAAATGTTTTGGTGTGGGTGGTCCATTGTCAATCATTTTCTGTAAAGTGCAGTGAGGGCAGGAGAACACACCGAGCTAAAAAAAAAAAAAAAAAAAAAAAAAAAAAGCAGCAACAGTCCAAGCTGCTTTTAGATAGGAATCGTTTTTTTTTCCTTGCTAGCATTAGTCACTTCCCTGACTAAATATGTGATACATCCTGAAGCAGTGGAGAAGCTCTGTTGTATGTGTGAATCAGGTATTTTTTAGACTTGGAAACAGTTCCATAACTGCTCATTATTTGTTGTACCACTTTACAATGAGACTATCCTTACAAATGATTTAGAATTAGGATATTAATCAGGTTGTAAACACTTTATAAATCATTAATAACCTGTTGCAACACATTAGATTAAAAAGGGCAACAGTGACCTGTTGCTTGCCAAATAGTGAACCCACAATTATCTGAATTGTTAAGTCTCACATCTCATTGCTTTCTTCACTTATTTTGAAGGAACTGAAGTATTGCCTCTTGAGACACAAAGTGATATGACTAGACTGCACGGGCCAGGGCTAACTGGTTAGCATGCTAACTTAATTATTAACAACACAATATATAGATGTCTGTGACATAACATCATAACCTCTTCACATTCTGTTGATAATTTTTTGGATGTTTTAAATTCTGGACACATTTTAGGCATTGCTACTTTAATGATTTATAACACGTTTACAACCTAATCAATAACCTAATTCTAAACCATTTATTAATCTATTTATAAGGGTAGCCTTATGGTAAAGTGGTATTGCATTAGTTAATATTTTGCTCAAACAGAAATTGAGTCTAATTTAAATCCAGCAGAATACAACAAGTTATGTGAACAACCAAATCTAGGATCGTTTCCTCCCAATTCCCAACTGTACCTCATTGGAGACATTGGGAACAATACTCTTGCTCCGGTCCCTCTTGCCTCCGTGACCCCTCTGGCCCTGGTTGTCTGATGTAATAGTGTGCTGGGCAGCAGCCAAGATTTCATCCAGTTTATCTAAAACAAAGAGCGAGCAGGGGCAGGGCAGAGAAGGAATGTAGAGAGGTAGTAAGAAGGAGCATGAAATAAAGGCAGAAACATGAAAAAGAGGATTTCACTGAGGCCCCTCCTGTTCCCTGAAGGTTTAAAAACACCCCTTTACAGTACAACAAGAGTGGTGAGAGTGATTTCTTACTTAGTGCCATCTGATAGACTGTCCTCTTCTTATCAGGACCCTGAGAGGAGTCGTATTCTGAAGAAGGAGGAGAAAAAAGAGCATCAAACAGGCTGACTTTTAATTAAAGCTCAGGGGCTGATAGGGGTAATGATAAAGGCTGATATTCACCTGCTTTCTTTTTCCACGGAGAGGCAGCTGTAGCATACATAATTCGGGAAACAGAAATTAGGTGTGACTAGAGCTGCTGTGTGTAGTCATGTGTATTAAAGCAGATGAAAGGATGAAATACTGTACATACTCAGACACATGTGATGGTGTGAATACTGATGTGATGAGAGGGGTGGTGATGGGGACGGAAATGATAATGAGAGGACACAAATCCATGATTCTCCCACCTTTGTCCACTGTGTGCAGCACATTCGGTTCAGGAGAGAAAGAAACAAAGAGTGGTTTGTGACTGACGGCATCAGACAGTCTCTCCATTATCACCTCTCCTCTTCACGAGTAACATCAAAAGTGCAAATGAATCAAAAAGAGATCCTTCCCCATCAAACTATTCGTAATGAAAACAATGAAATCACACCTATACTGGATAATTTTTTGGCTCTCTGCATCAACTCGGTTAATATTTAATGCTGTGTTTCCCTAATAGTGCCAGGGTACTGTGCTACAATCCTGCAGAGAGGCTGCTTTCTAATGCGATCCCCCCAAGAAAAAAAAAATCTGGGGGACTCAAGTCTAATTTATTTTTTATGTCTCCTCTCCTCTTTATTCTTTCCATTTAGTCCATTGTCAGCTCTTCCAGTTTGATGTTTCTATAGGGTAATTAGGGACACATTACAGCAAAACTGTACTGCAATCTAAAGCGTATTATTGTGTGATTTCACTTTAGTTTACAGTATAATTCTGTCATAATGTGCACTAAGTTACCCTCTTAATATAGTCTAATAATGGTCTAAAAGCAGGGCACAACACACTTTAGTTAACAGTACAGCTCTGTTGTAATGTGTCCCTAATTACCCTCTAACGAAGTCTGATGAGGGTCGAAAGTGGGAAACAATACACTTTAGTTTACAGTGCAGCTCTGTTGTAATTTGTCCCAAACTACTCTCTAATAAAGTCTAATAAGAGTCTGTAAACACTTCAGACAGTCTCTTAATTATCACCTTTCCTCTTCACAGAAAACATCAAAAGTGCAAATGAGTCAAAAAGCTGCTTCATCATCAAACTATTCCTAATGAAAAAAAAAAATGAAATCACACCTATACTGGATAATTTTCTTGGCTCTCTGCATCAACTTAGTTAATATTTAATGCCGTGTTTCCCTAATAGTGCCAGAGTACTGTACCATAATCCTGCAGAGAGGCTGCTTTCATATTTCCAAATTGTGGGGGACTGAAATCTAATTTATTTTTTACGTCTCCCCTCCTCTTTATTCTTTGCATTCAGTGCTTTGTCCCCTCTATCATCTTACCCATGTCTTCCAGCTCTGATGTCATTGACTTGGAGCGCAGGGCAATGGCAGGAGGAGTCAGTCTTTTAGTCTGCTGCGGCGCTGCCAAAGGAAGCCAGCCAAATGCAGACTTAATGTTTAGTATTCTCGTATAAACATGCAGTCACCAATGACGACCACACTGCAACAGGCTTTTAGGCTGAAGTAAACATGCAATCAACTTTATCATCACATCATAAACATGGGATGGAAATGACATACAAGGAAAATTTGACTCTTACCTCTCTTCCGAGCAGTGTCCTCCAGCTCCGGGTTTCGAGCAACCATCACAACTTTCACCATGAGGCTGTTGCCGCCTTGTCGGATCATGTTGACCACCTGCCGGTGGCCGACCTTCACCACATTCTGGCCATTCACCTGACAGATACAAAGAGGGTGGACTGAATGAGGTGAAGTGTTGCTTTAATATCCATTTAAAGGAGAAATCTGTAATATATTTACTGTAATAAATCATAAACTGACCAAGATAGAGGGCGTAGATGTTTATAATGATTGAATTTAGCAATATGTTAATGGAGTCTGGCTCATCATCACTTGTTATTATCAAATTACAATGATGCACGTCTTGTGCTCCTGCAGTGCTCTTGAAGACTCCCCAAGTCTGAGGAGGAGGGGGCAGGGGAAACAACTTACTTCAACCATACAGTATACTATACATTAAATATGGTTTCAACCTATTTAATATACAATCTATGGTTTGAACTTGCTATTTGAATGGCAGTTCTCATTTTTGCAGGTGCAAATGGTATATATTGCTCCTTTTAAATAGAACTTTTAACAAGTAAGTAACAATTCTTCCTACAGGGAGCGGATACAAAACCCCACAGAGTTAATAAGGGTGTATTTGTGCCCACTCTGGTAATGTAGCTTTCCCATGTTTTGGCATGTTTTAACAGTTTTCTAAGATTTATCTTCAAAAATACTGCACATAATTTTGCAGTGTTTTGGACGAGTGCACCAGCAATTCAGGCAGCGACTACAGTAAATCAAAAAGGCTTGGGCAGCTACATAAGTGACTCATATTAGGTTGAATACTAATTAGAGGTATGTGTCAGCTTTAATAGAGGTCTGACAATCACCATTTTTAAAATGGATTTTTAAAGGCAACAAAGAGAGACCTTTAAAGTTACAAAATGGCCAGATATTTGAACTCACCAGCTATGAAGTACACTGCATACAAAATACTGCACATACTTAGTAACAGTATAAAAACTATAGTCAGAAAATTACCATAGAAATGGAGCAAAACCTCAGTCTTAAGCAAAAGCCTTTATGGTTATCATTCATAGACATAGATGTGATGCAGTCGGACCCAAACACATGTGCTGAATTTAACAAGCAGACACACCAGGCTGGAGGTGCAGTTTGCAAATGCATTTAAGGGAGGATTGTGCAATTATTAGGAGGAAACATGTTAATAGAGGTTGAATATATATTTTGATGGATTTACCAAAGTCAAGCTATTTGTGAATGTCAGTTTTGCAGAGAGGCTTAAACACAGCACAGATGGGATTTACAAGAGCCACAAGGACGACTGTTGTGGGAAAATAAACTGGCATTGAAAAAATAAAAACTGATTATTAGAAATAAAAAATAAGCACTTAATTAATCACAACAAAAGAATTAACAAGAGTTATATATACAAGTCCATCCATATACACATCTTGATAATGCACATTTTTAAGAGACTCAAGTGTTTGATGGTGGAAAAAAGAAAGGTTAAGATGCTGCTCATTCAGTAATATGGTACCAAAGTATTTCTCACGTTTAAGAGACTGTCATAGCTACTTTACAAGAGGTAGCTTAACAATCTTTATACCTTTTTGATTCAAAAGCCTAATGAGCAAAAACACATTTCTCTATAGTGCAGCAGTTCAATGGAACAATCTGTCCACAAACTACCTCACAGAGCATATTTAAAATGACTTTAAAGAAACCATTACAAAGCACAATGTAGCATATGTACTTTTAATCCTTAGTTTTTAATACCGAGCAATCAAAAGCACTTTGACATAGCCTCACTGCTGCCAGCTATATATTTTGTATTGATTGTCCTGTCTTCACTTGCTATCTTGTTGGTTTTTTGTGCTGTCTTGTGATGTGTTAAGAGTTATACTAGAGGACCACAATGGAAATAAGCCCTCTGGCTTTACTGTGCTTTTATCCCCTTTATCAGCAATAATAAAATATCTGACTCACATAACACAAACGAATAGGAGAACGATGTTTTATCAACGATGCATTAATCAAACTTGAATTTGAACTTGACCATCAATGAACTGTAAAATCAGTCCAGGCAGTGTGAGTTTGGCTGCATTTCTCAGCATTAACATCCAAATCAACACCATCTCCACCTACTCATACTTCATCTCCTTTTTGTTTACCATGAAAGTGTTTACTGTGTCCTACTGAATTAATAATTAGATAGATGTCACTGATTATAATATCATTTTATTAGAAATATTTTGAGAAACACTAACAGTTTTTCTCAGGTGCAGTTTGCCAAAGTAAATATTTTGTAATCAAAATCACTATGTTGTAATTTCCTTTCTGAGCTTCTCATAGAAATCCCACATTTGAACTGCCCTGATGAGCTCTCCTTCAATCGCAGAGTGTGTCTGGAGGTTCAGTGCCAAGTGAAGTCCAGGTGCAGTATTACAGAAACTTCTTAACTTACAAATCTTATCTTAACTGCTTGGTAGCCATGATTATTAGGGTTAGGACCTGATTTTATTAAAAAAAAAACATAACAGATGAGCAGTTCGTAAGTCAATGTTCTTATCCTAACTTATGATCGAAAAATGTGGATTACACAAGCATCCAAAATTCCCCAAATCTTAAAATAACTCTCCTAACTTCAGGAACCATTGAGATGTCCTAACTTTCACATTTCCACCAGCACACTCTCTTTCCTTTATCTCCTGAGTTAGCTTATTGTAAATTTATCAAATAGAACAGATTTTTGTACAGATGTTATCAACACCTCTAACTCATCTGTCTTGAAGTCATTGTTGTTTTGCTCCATTTCTTGTATGTTTCAATGTTTGATTCAGTGTGTTTCAATGATAAAAAAAAACAAACAAACTAACAGTTAGAGAGCTGTTTGGCTCTGCAAGATGAGAAAAGTAGTGTCAGTTGCTAGGTAACAGAAAAACGTTGATAAGCAACATTGTATTTGGGATTTCCTAACCTGAGATAAGATGGGATGAAGTGAGATAACATGGGATTCCTAGTGTTAATTAAGATTTGTTTCTGTAATACTAAATTGGGAAAAATCTTATCTTAGGCTCTTCTTTTCTTAACTTAAGACTTAAAGTAGGAAGTTTCTGTAATACTGCCCCAGGAGCTGACTGCTGTCTTAGTAAATCAGGCACTGAATACACATAGATTGCAGCTGCAAATTCAATGAATTTAGTAAACCTGGCCCTATTTGTTCAATCAAATTGTTTTTTAGTGTACGGCGATTGCATTGAAATGTGTTTCTGTCGTCCACCCTCGAGATATCATCGATCTGTGATGTTTGGTTCAGTGCATCCTGGAAGTTACTTTGTAATGAAGTGTAGCTTTTTGGTGTACACACATCTCTTCATCCTGTCTGGTTCTTGATTTCCTACTTTTCCCAGAATGAGTTGAGACACTCAGAGGAACATGCACTTGTCGCACTTATCAGTGAATAAAGCACTAGTAAAATTTGAATCCCTCATTCAAAATGTCGTATTGCTTTTTCCTGTGTAGTTTGTGAAATATCCTCCCTCTAAAAGGTTATTTGACAAGTTGAAAATGAGATATATACACCATCCAACAGCAACATGGACCCAGAAATGCACAGTAATGGTGACTTTTTAAGGTTTCATCTGAATATGGCTTCTGAATACATGTTGTTTGTAGGGCTGCCCCCTGAAAGTCAAAATTTATCCCCTCACTCAACTGAGATTCTTCAAGTTGAGCTGTAAACTTCACAAACCGAGGCTCAAAATCACCACAAACAATCAAACTGTCTGTGATATGAGCTGAGAGGGGCACTAGAAATTGAGGGTGTTTAATACCTGAACTAAAAGACTGCTTTTCACACCACAGATGACAAAGAAAGGCATTACTGGTAAAACATACTTATATGGGCTGATACAGGAGTTTAGTGTGGTACAAAGAGGAACGAATTGATGAGTCTTCGAATTGAACAACGAAATTTAATTCATTTGACATAGTTCTTGAGTCGGGTACAGCCCAGGTTGGACCTCAGATTAAGCAGAATGGTTGGGTTTAGTTAGTACGTTACGCATCTCGTCCTTACCTCGATGAGGAAATCCCCCATCCTAAGGCCCGCCCTCCAGGCCACGCCCCCCTCATCGACAGACTCCAGGTACTGCAGCGCGGGGAACGCTGGCGTTGGAGTGAACTCCTCTATGGGAGTCTGAGCTGCAGAGGACAAGAGGACAAAAAGGCTGAGCATGAGTGGACACAGATAACAAGAACATGGGTTTAAAATGAGGGATGGGATAGAGAGATTAGAAAGAGAGAAAAAGAGCAGATGAGAGTGAGAAATCTGTGGAGGTGAATTTGGAGATGAGGCTCACCTTTGGCTCCCCTAAGCACAAAGCCAAAGCCCTCATTGTCTTTCTTCTGTAGGAGCACTGTCTTCTCCTTAATGATGTAGTCACTTAGTGAGAGTAAAGAGGGAGCAGAGGGGAAGGGGGAAAGGGGGATGAAGAGAAACAGGGAGAAAAAGACAGAGAATTGGGGAGGTATATGACTTCTATAGCGACAGAAAGGTCTTATTGTCATGCAAATAAAGCATTTTGTGAATGTGGAAAACAGCAATACTGCATCACATTATGAAATCACACTGCAGCAAAAGACAGGTTGGCTTGAGAATGTCATACAAAAATGCTGGTGCACAAAAGGGTTGATGGCGGGGATACAGTTAGTGTCACAATGGGAGAAAGTGTACATGAGATGACATTCCAGACTATGGACTAATCCAGCCAGAGCTGACAAGCACTGGGCCGGGGGGTACGGCACATTAGAAAAATGTGCACATACACTTCACTGATAATGGAAACTTCGAAATGCACCTAAATCGCTGCATTAGCTTTCACCGCCTCTGGCAGCTTTTGCAAGGATACTGCTTTACTGACTCCAGCTACCGCACCACTACCGGTCATACATGACACTTCAAATTATGTACAAGAAGAAGTCAGACAGGCCTCTAATCTCCCTCCACAAACAGCTCCTCATGCTCAAAAGACTCCAGCCTGGGAGGGCAGAAACAGCGATCACAGACATCGGTGATGCAATCATATTATGAGACTGTTGGAGTAGTGTAACAGCTGGCCCAGCAAGCTCCTTCATTATTCTATTACCATGTCTGGGACGTTTGGCCGAGCTGCTTTACAACCCTTTCTCTGATACAGGACTGGTTAAATGGACTCCACACTGACACACACACACACACAGCCACATCTCATGACTCATTTCTGGCCTTGACTTTCTAACAATGTCAATTCACCCTATTTCTGTTGTTGGAGAGCCTCGGGCATAAGCAGAGCTGTATGATTTCAGAGGAATTCCAGATATTTCTTCTTCTTGCCAGCTCACTTCTGTGTTAGTTTGTGCTCCTCAACTAAACTCAAACTGGCACTTGACAAATCAAAGTATCTGATTTCCTAGATGGGCTGAACTGTGTGTGAACAGGACAAGTAGCCTGCTCGAAGAGTTGTCTTTATTTACAGTGATAGCTTGACTGCCAAAACAATGCAGTAAAAATGCCCTGGGTATACTCAAGGACATTATTTCCACTGGGAATACAGTCTGTTGTCCCTCCCCCTTTAAATGGGAAGTTTGGGTAACTTATGTACAGGGTTTCTGCAGGTTTCACCAAGCTAAATTTAAGACTTTTTTACAAACTTTTCAAAACCCTTATGAAGGCAATACCTATTTCATGTCCATAAGAACAAAAAAGTTAATTATCTCTTCGTGATATCTGCCAATCCAAATTGTGTACTGTAAGACTTTTTGTCCTTTCCACACTTGAAGGTGGAGCGTAAGGCTAACTGGGTTTGCTTTGATAAATTCTTAGCGTTTTGGTTTTGTTCAGGAGTTGTTACAGCGAGATCAAGACATTTTTTTCCCAAAAGTATCTTTAAAAATGAGACTGAAGTTAATGCAGCCTCATAAAAGTAATGTTAACTTTATAATCCAATCAATTTTTAAGACCTGTCAAAATTGACATTTAAGGCCCAAAATTCAGATTATTGGATTTCAGACTTTAAAAGACTTTTGAAAGCTACTACAAGACCTTATGAAACACTCTCAACCTAATACTGATGCCTCTATGTGACCTACATGAGCAATCAAGACCATCGGAAGAAGAAATTATTGCTATTAATGCCTGCCACAGGGTCGGATTCTCAGTGAAATCAGATTAAAAAAGCTGTGTTAACATTTTCCCAAGCAAAGTTACAGTGAGTCACATGTTAGCTTGTAAAAAGGATTTTTATTTTAATAATTTTATATTTGGCATTATATTTTGTGGTTATGGTAGAGGAAACACTACCACTTTTGTCACAGATGCCTCCAAAATCAACAAAATATGACAGCACCTTGTAGTAGCTTTAAGGACCCATGGAAACCCTGTGTGTTCAGAACTTCATGAGAAACAGCAAATTAAATGATATTTTTGGCCCTGAGTTAATGATTTCAGGCACTGCTTACTCTCAGGCTGCATTGAAATTCTGCCTTCTTCGCTTAAGTCAGCAGACCAAAAACCGTGGCTCTAAATCCAACCTTAACTATCTATAACCTAAACACAACCACTTCATTGGCTGCCTGGAAATAACGTCTGCAGCCAGGTATTCATCAGGGTAACTTGGCCATGTAACCACTTAGAAAAAATCAACGTATTATTTAAAGATGCCAACATATCTAATGTACTTTTAGGTTTTAGGCAGCAGATTTGAATGTTTTTAATGTCTGGCAGAGGACCCCATCACTCTGACTTCATCTTGCCTCTGCCACTTCGGAAATACCCATGCGTATACTGGCACTAAAATAACAATAACAGTATAATATTATATTTCACACTGTCTCTTACAGCACAGACCCAGCAAGGTTTTGTGTATCTAATCCGGCAGAGCATGTAATAAAGTTTGGCTGTGGAATCACAGAGGTCCAGCAGAGTCATGAGCCTTACAGGCCTGAAGATCCAGACTTTCGACACCAAGCCATAACTTTAGCACTGAACAGACGATCGCTAGTTTCCCCTACTGAGGTCCATCCCTTGTGTGTTTCTCCATCAATGTTAACTGTTTCGCCAACGCACAGCCGCCTTCCAGCCATCTGCTCCTCACACCTCATTCCTTTTTCTCTCACCCTGTCCTCCATCATGCTTTCCCTTTCTGAGGATCAAAGTAACACGGAGTGGGTGGACGGATCCGTCGGGCTCTTCATGCATCCACTTCTACAATGGGGTTAACAGGGCACATCTGATTTCATTTATATACTTAAAGGGACAGTTTACCCCTCTAACGAAAATGTGTATTTTTCCTCTTACCTGTAGTGTCATTAATTGTTTTGGTGTGAGGTGTTAAATATTTGGAGACATCGGTCATACAGATGTCTCAAATATAATTGAACTAGATACCACTCAGCTTGTATTGTGCAAAGCACCAAAAATGTACATTGGAAAAACTCAAGATAATCCACAGAGCTTACTGTGAGCAGTTTCATGTAGGAGCTACTTTCTTTCCAGTACAAAGAAAATAGCTCCAGTAGATTCTACTGCAGAAAAAAAAGTAATTCTGGTAGACTGTACCTTACAAAGAATGTAGATCTGGTAGACTGTACAATAGGGAGAAAGTAGTTCTGGTATATACTACTGCAGAAAGAAAGTAGTTCTGGTAGACTGGACAGTAGAAAGAAAGTAGTTCCATTAGATTCTGCTATAGGTAGGAAGTAGTTCTGGGAGATTGTACAGTGGCAAAAAGAAAGTAGTTTCAGTAGATTATCTGCAGAAAGAAAGTAGTTCTAGTAGACTGTAACGAAAAGAATGTAGATTCAGTCGCTTCTACTGCAAAAACAAAGTAGTTCTGGTCGATTCTTGCATAGAATGAAAATAGTTCCTACATGAAATGGCTCACAACAAGGTCTACGGATTATCTTGAGTAACCAGGTTATGATTTCTGGAAAGAGAAATTGCTGTTGAGTCTTTCAAAGTGTTTTTGTGCTTCAAGCACCACAAGCTCAGTGCCATCTAGGTCTGAGTACCATATCTGAGGTATGACAGACATCTCTACGTCTGATATTTCCAAAACTTGGCAACTCACACCAAAATAATCTATATGGATAAATTACACTAAAGGCCAGAAGATTTTGGGGTGAAATGCACCCTTTAAAGCTATTCAACTTATCTATCACCACATTGACCACTAGTGCCTGGCCAATTAGGACCAATAAAAGTGCAAACATCCCTGGTTAATCTCTGTTGGCTAGTGGGACACGCTCTCTCTGAACTGGCTGCAATGAAGCTGGAAGCCTAGTAGAGACCAGAGTTATTATGTACCCTCCTGAGTCATCCTCTCTTCTATCCACAATTACTGAGAAAAAAGGCTGCTTTTTAACCATTCATCTGCTGAATGAACATGCAGATAGGCTGGCTTTGTGGGGACAATACCCCCACATACACCACAAGTGAAACACTTGACGGATGTTAGTGGACACACACTGTGGATGGACATGTTGGTAGATAGATGAACATAAATATATGTACAGGAGAGATACTCCCACAGCAATCAAACACTATGACGTATACACTCATATGTGAGAGCCACATATATTTTATTCAGTGTATATAGTCGCATGCACACTCACACACAAACACAAATGCATGCACACACACTCACACACGTACAGAAATGACCGGTATCTCAAATAAGAGCTCGAGAGGAACTGAAAAAAAGACACTCTTGTCCCTTATTGACTTATTCACTTTCATCCTTCTCACATTTTTAATGATACAATGGGACACATTAAAAAAACGGGATGTGACAGTCGGTGGTGGTTTTAAAGGAACAAGAATAAATGGGAAGAGCTGGTGAATGAAAAATATCTGCTTAAAGAAATCATGACTCAAAGAGAATGAAATACACCCACACTGTCTGACTGAAATGCATCAATATGTGCTCCCTTTCATGCACTAACACACACGCACACACAGCGTTCAGAGACGCACACGGGAGGAAGACACAGAAATAAACATGCTGCAGAGAGTCTCCATTCAATAGCGACTTCCGTCCCCACAGATATTCACATGCAGAAGAAAAAATGACAAATATGAGACACACACGCACACACTCAGAGACACACGCACACACAGAATACATAGCTTATTAGTCTGTCTTTGAAAAGGCACGGCCTCTCAATAGCATCATCTACCTCTCCCCTCTCTCCATTGTCCTCTCCTCACATCCATAGCCAGCCAATGAATGAGGAAACAGCCGCTACCTGTAAATGAACCACACGCTCCTGTTTCTGGGGCCCAGTGACGGCCACGAAGAAGAGAGGGAGAGAGAGAAATCTCTCTCTCCGCATCCCCCCATTGCCATGTCCCCCCCTCCTCCTCTCTCTCGCGCGCTCTCCACCACCTCCTCCTCATCCCCTCCTCCCTCCTCCCGGTCTTCCAGCGAGAGCTCAGCCGGAGAGAGCCGCGAGAGTGGAGGAGAGAGAGCGAGATGGTCTGCACCCCGCATATACTTCAGACGAGAGGAAGACAACGTGAAGGAAAGAGAGACTACCAGCGATTATCACTACAGGGAGAGAGTGCAGTGTGTGTGTGTGTGCGTGTGTGTGTGTGTGTGTGTGCTGGTACACGAGAGGAAGAGGGTTTGGTTGCAAAGTAGGGGAGATGGAGAGCTGGACTGGCGGGGTGGGGATGCGGGGGATGGGTATAAATGTAAGGCGACACATCCACTGACTGCTGTATCACAGATATACTAACAGCTGATTCTCACCCTGGATTTACTCACACACATTTGCAAACTTTCCTCCCTCCTCTCCTCTCTTCTAAAGCAGAGCTGTCATCACCACACAGGCTGACAAACACTCTTCCTCTCTCTGCACCCTTAGAAATAAGGGCTCCAAAAACACTCTTACTTAAGGTCTGAGGTTTTACCCAGAACCATTTGCATGGCACAACGGGTTCCATTAAGAACTCTTTTTGGAAGACATAATTCTTCTAGGGTTGTTGAGAGCATGGGTGTTAAACCCACCCTCTAATATTAGACTGTCTACCCATGATTCAGCTGGGTCAATTTAGACATTGTAAAAGAGAACTGCCCCTGGGTGGGCTCTGGATGAAACCTATGAAATATAAAGGGGTTCTTGGTAGGACCCCCCCGGGTGGGTTTGAGATGAAACCCCTGGCAGAAAAAAAGGTTCTTGGTCGACCGTCTTGGGTGGGTTCTAGAGGGAATTCTTGGAATATAAAAAGTTTATTGGTTGAACTTCCTGGGTGGGTTCTTGTTTAGCACCTTTAGAAGGTGGAAAGGTTCTGGATAGAACCCCCAGAGAGGGTCTGGGTGATACCATTACGCCATAGAACGGTTTTCGGTAGAGCGTCTCACATAGGGTTCTCAGAGAGTTTTCACAAGAGGGCCTGCTGGAACCTTTATAAAAAGGTTCTATCAGGAACCAAAAAGTGTTCTCCAGCAGGAACAAGCACATAAACCCTATATGGGTTGCACCTTTATTTGTGAGAGTGGATCCTTCTCTGAAATAGTAATTGACATTCTCCCTGCAGTGAGAGAACATACTCTGGATCACCTTGCTCTTAATTGAGCACCACTTCAACACGGTGCTGCAATTACGCTTAACCAACTTAGCACAGGTAATATAACCCCAGTGGCTGCTGTTTCCATTTAGAAACACAAGCGCAGCTGGATTAAAGTGAATGCCTTCTTTGAATGACAGCAAGAGCTGCTCAGCATCAAGGGTAATGTCAGCTACAATGTGTAAGAGGCTGTAAAACCCCCCAGGGTGGCGACTGGTAAGTCCTTCTCACAAGCCCGGGGACCTAACCAACGCTTCAGCCTGCTCATGACTCATCAGCACGATGATGTATGTACACGCAAAGAAGACACACACTCGCACACTAACTCTCAAACAAACACACACAGCTTCATAATACACAGTTGCAGCTGCCCAGGGCTGAGCTGCAGCTTCAGACAGATGCCACGGAGGAGGAGAAACAACCCCCCCCCCCACCCCTCCTCTACCTTTCATTATGGCATTATTGTGTTCAGTGTAAACAAGCAACCAGAGAGGAGAGGACAGGAGAGGAGAGAGGCATGTGGATGGAGGTATCAAAGAGACAAGTGCATTTTGTCTGGTGGAGCCAAAAAGGGGGCAGAGCTGAAAATGACATGGCTGCTCTTTGTGCTTTCAGCGCTGACGTGTTCACGCGGGGAAACAATAGAGAACAAGTGCTGTTCAGGATCAGCAGAAAGCAGACACATACAGCACGCAGGAAGACATGAAAGCACAAGAGGTGAAGCAAGTGAGCACACACACACACACACACACACACACACATACACACGTACACACGTACACACGTACACACGTACACACACGAACCTCCTGTTGGCTGCAAAACAAGAGCATGTCAACTGTTTCAATCACCTTGACTGGCCCCACAGTCTTACCTTACAGTAATAAACCAGAGAGCAGACAGTTCAGCTGCTGCCCACACTCCACAGCTAGAACTGTATCACAGGCTGCAGTCAATCTGGTTTATTTTAGTTTTATTAGTTCATCTATTTTCCAAACTGGTATCCTGTTCAGGGTTAAGAGGGGCCGGGGCCTGTCCCAGCATGCACTGGGTGAAAATTCAGGGACAGTTCAGCACACACTCACCCTCACATTTATACTTTCCCAGCAATTTATACTTTTCCAAGTTTACTGTTTTTTTCTTAGCAGGGATAATTTGGATTATTTGCAGTGTGGTTGTATGAGGTACTTATCCATACAGTCAGTGTGTTACCTAGTAGATGGCCGTGGACACACCCCCACTTTCGAGAAGCGATAGCTGTACCAGCACAGAAGCGAAGCAATGAGCAATGTACTGCTGTGGACAGGGCCAGAAGCAAAACATATTTTAACCTCAATAACCTCAAAAAAATCAATATCAGTGTAAGTGTACGCTATACTTAGAATAATTTCTTCTCTTTTACTTTGCCATCAGACAGCCGTTTCTGACAGGAAACAGCATTTATGTAAGCCAAATTCTGCTCTCTCGTGCCCAAACCAGACTCCATTGGTGAAATCAGTCATTTTACTTTACAAAATATGAGAGTTGCTTCTCTCCTGCTGCCTCAGTCTCTTATTTGTTTATGTTATTGTGTGACTTTGGTGTTTTAAAAGGGACAGTTCAAATTCACTGAAGTCACACAATAATACAATCCAACTAGCAGGTTGAGGCAGTGGCCAACCTGCATCTCCCGTGTTCTGTGAGGTAAAATGACTGTTTTGGTAAAAGAAATCTGGTTGAGAAAGAGGGAACAATATTTGGCTCATATAATGGCAGGTTCCCATTCAAAAAGGCTGTCTGATGGCAGGGCAAAGTGGTGAAAATATTCCCAATATTTTGCACACTTCAACTGATAGATGTTTTTAAAAGGATGTATTTTAAATGGCTAAAATACCTTCTGCCATGGACCCCATCCACAACAGTTCACTGCTTAGCTTCTGTGCTCTTCTCTGCTTCTCCAAACTGGAGGCGTCATGATCACCATGTACTGTTTCTAATACACTGACTATCATTAAGAATATCATACAACTTCACTTCAAGTAATTTGAACTAACCCTCCAAGGGCAGCAGGCTCATTATGCTGCAGGACTGAAGCTGGAAGATTATTGTTTCTGCTCCAACTTAGTTATCATTCAATAACAAGTTTTCTTACCTGGGGCCGTCGGTACCATCGTAGGCTCCGACAGTGACGTTACGGAAAAGCTTCCTCTTGGCTTTCTCACTGCGCGTCTCTGCAAGGCACATGCAGGCAAAACATATGCTCAGTTTTAACTTTCAGCTTCTGTCATGACACTTTCTCTGCAGTCTTTTTACAGAAGTGTTGTGTCGTCAGCACGAAACACAAATGAATCAAATATATTTACACCCTATTTTTGTGTCTTCTTGGCATATGGTTTGCATGCTGTGTGAACAGTGCAGCTGTGAAAATAGAAAAAAAAAACAACAACTCAAAGTCTGTGTTGTACACGTACCACTGTCTGCTACAAAAGGGCCTGCTGGTAACATGAGTGTGACATGTGCTGGGTGTTACCGCGACTTAGAGGATAATTCCAGCCTGAGGGAGTATGTAACCCACTTTATAGCATGCCCTCTCTCTTATCTACTGTTTGTGTTATTTTGCATAATTGGTAAGTGTCAAAAACAAAACAAAAAGTTGATATAATTTACATATATATGATGTTTTGTTTGTATCCTGCTTGATACATGTAGCATTTATGAAAATTGTCTGATCACAATTTTTCATTTTTAGAAATAAAGTTCATTGCTTTTGGAAAAAGTGGCAGATTTCAATTGTTTTGGAACAAAAACTCAAGTATTTATAGGTTGTTTCAATACAGTAAATATTAATATTGAAACATTATTAGTAACAGTAGCTGTTATTCTTGCAGTAACTTTTTCAAAATTAGCAAGGATTTCCCTGATTTACTCCATGAAGGTAGCCATGTTGGATTTTGCACACACAGGCCAGCTGCTGGCCTGCAGTGCACTGATATTCCAAGAAATGTCTCAGGTTGCATGCAACAGATTTTTCAGTTAAGTATTCATCATATATTGATATACTGTGGTGAAACTCACACAGGTTTCGTCTTACCTGCTCGATCTTTGGTGAGACCAGCCACCTCTTCCACACAGTCTGAAGGAAACCAGCCAGTGCGACCTTTCACAGTTCCTTCCCAGTATCCCCCCTCTCCTACACTTAACACTGAGACAGACAGTCAGAAAAATAGACGGAATAACAGATAGTCATAGATAGATGACTAGAATTTAATATGGGTAGTAAAGGCACTGTCACAAACACTTATCTTTCCATGAGCCTTCCTTGTTTACCTTTAGATACCTTTTTTATAATAACTCTGTATAATCCACTGAGAATGAATGGGAACATGTATTGCTTTGTGATGATTGGATGTGTCTGCTGGTGCTTCTCATTTCTCTTGTTTACAATCCTCTCTTCCCACATGTACATCTCTTGCTGTTGATGTTTTAGATACAGCAGCTAGCATTTTTCCCTGCAGCTGCACTTGAAGTGTCTAAAAATTGCACCAAATTATCAGCAGTTGAGAACAGTTAGTTAATTATCTGTCAAATGATTCCAATGCCAATAGCAGGTTTGTGATAACAGCGATTAAATCATCGAGGGCAGATGTTTACTCCCATATTTCACCACTTGTAAAATTTTGGCTCAATCTCACCTTTAACTTTGTCTCCTTTGCTAAGTGAGAGCTCTCGCTCTCCACCAGCAGAGTGGGCACGGGTGGCCACATAAACTCGCCCTGGGACCGCACTGTACATACGCTTCATCTGACCTCCCCCACTGCCCGCCGAGGTCGCACTACAGAAGGAGAAAGAGAGATGGAGAGAGAGTCTCTTATGAAACTGAGAGATAAGACTGTGTGGCACACTGTGGAAAAAAACAAGTGAGACAAAATGAGACGACATACAGCTTGTCAGGCTACATCAGAGACAGTCAGTAGTTGAGTCATACTAAACAGTCACAGCAACAGTAAGACTGCATGCTGCAATCTTGTATTTACTAAGTGTCTAGCATTCAGTGCATATTGTATGTCTGGTATTAAGTAAGTGCTAACAATTCTAACACAGTCAGTGTGCCTCAGTTCTCAGCTATAATAATACTCTAAAGTACACAATAATTTGGCTGTTGGTATAAAAAAAAAATTAACATGGGGAAAACTCAATGTCACCTAGTATACAAGGAATTAGTGTAACAAGTTATGTACTAATTGGAAATAATGTCAAGCATGTGGATGTAGATGTCAATCAAGCTAGTTTAAAGATTGAAAATGTCTTAAATAGTGTGGTGCACTGGTTCCCTACCTGAGGCTCCTGACCCCCACTAGGGGTCACCCAAGCTTCACCACAGGGTTTTCTTTTCAAAAATATGCTGTATATATAGTTGGTCTATATCTCAGCATTTCACTCAGTACAGAAGACTACATGGAATAGTTTAGATTATTATTTAAAGGAGCAATATGGAAAAACTGCGCATTTAAAAATAAGTACTGTAGTCCAAATAGCATTTTGGAGTCATAGACTGTATTTTAAATTGGTTAAAATGCAATTTCGCATCTGATTAGTTGAGGTGAGTTGTGAGATGGCAGTGCCAGTCTGTTGGTCAGTGCACCATTTTGGTCCACACTGAAATATCTCAACAATTGTTGGATGCATCAGGAAAAACTGGAGCAGACATTTATAGTTCCTAGATGATAATTATGTGAAAATTTTCATTTTAATTTGTCCAATACTTTGATTTGACACCAAATATCTACCAAACTAATTTGATTCAAAACAGCCTCAGTTGTACTTTGCCTTCAGTTTTAATTAACACGTTTGCATTCTGTTGAACATAGTAAACATCAGCATGTAAAGATTTGTCATCGGAAGCATGTTCGCATGCTGATGTTAGTCTTTAACTAAAATCATCACTACACGGCCTCAAGAGGCCCTTCCATGCCTGTAGACTCTTATGTGTGTTTATTTCCAAGTTGTCGCCAGAGCTACTGCACCATCGTCTCACATTTTTAACACTTTTTTTTTTCAGGCTGTGAATAGCTCCTCTTTCTCTGTTGCTTCACAGGACAGCGATGTCCATCCATACCACACTTACAATATGGGACATTCTTGCAGTTGAAAATAGTACACAGTTTGCAACTGAGACACATAGTATCTTCCTACATACAGCAAAGGGTAACTGGAGATTAATGACCCCTGTCAGTAGATGGCCTTAAAGCACTGGTCAAATTTAGATTTCCACATGTTAACTAAAATCACAGTTTATACAAAAGTCTGTATACAAAACTAGTTAAAAAGATAAATGTCTTTGTCCTCACTCAAGGATAAATTTCTAAACCCGATTAAATTGTGGTTTAACTTGAAATTATTTTGCACCAAACTTCTTAACAAGTTTAAAATGAAGAAAGATTAAATTTAAACCTTTCTTTATTTACACTCTAAACCTGGATTAATTCTGTTGCACCAAAACTTTAAATTCCAATTCAAACTATGAGACGGGTTCCAGGGAAAAGAGGTTGGGAATCACTGGATTAAAGCACCAGATCAGAATGAGATCTGAGAGATTCCTCTCTTAATATATAAAGGCTTCTTACCCCTGTCTGCCTCTTGGCTGCCGGTGCCTCTCCTCTGTGTCACTTTGGCCTCCTCTCCCTCTGGATGGAGAGCGCGTACGAGTTCTGGGGCTACTGGAGCTTCTCATGCCGATGGAGGCCCTGCGCTGGCCCTGCAGAAAAGTCACAACATCAAAGCTGGTTCTGTAACTTACTATGAGTAAAAGTCTGAGAAGCATATCTGATATCACAAAGATCAGCAGACGAGCATCCACCTAATGGTCCTCAGTACCTGTCCTGGGTTGGGATTGGTTGCAGCCTTGTTGGGCGGGGCCAGAGGGTCAGACTGGGGCATGGTGTTATCGCTGTTAGCGCGCAGTAGGGGGTGGGAATGAAGTGAGGGCAGAGGCAGAGTGTGGGCGCTCTCTTTTCGCTTGGGAACAAACTTTGGCGATTCCAAAAAGGGCACTGAAGATGGGGGTGTGAGGTTCACGGGTGAGGGTGCAGGGGTGAAGAGGAATAAGAAGGAATAAGAGGTGAGGAAGAGCAGTGGAGTTTGGTGTGATGGGATGAGATGGAGGGAGAAATTAGGCAAGTTGTTAGGGAAAAAGAAGGGAGACTGTGAGGGCATATACATGATAAATTCAGGAAAGTATAAAGAAAAGCAGATGTTGGGAACTGATTGTAACACTTGGTAGCCACCTGGCATGAAAGCTTACCTATGTCTGAATCTTTGTGATTTTTGATGATTTCCCCGAGTTCAAAGTGACCAGACATTATAGCTAGCTGTAAACACACAAAAAAGAGATAAGACATGGAAAAATCTTTTGAGAATCTCCTACTGCTTCCAGTAGTAAATGTCCAGGTTTTTTTGGTCTTATGAGACTTATATTTCTCGTACTATGAAAGTGAAAGTGGCCACTTTTGGATTTTCCTAAATGTATTATAAGAATTAAGTATGAATCAAGTCAACATTATGTATGTTTAGAAGTAATAGTGCATAACCTCACAGTACCTCAATTGAATTTGCAGGAAACATGTAGGACACTGAGTGTCTTTATATGTAGATGATCTGATAATATCTAGTTCAGACAGTGCTCTGCACCCTTGACATGGTGATTATGCTTTATCAATTCAGCAACTCTTCTTGCCTGGAGAAGGATTTTTTGAAGGGATATCAGAGCATCCAGTCAAAGCTTCTGACTGGATGAATGATCTGATACTATTCCTTAAGCGAGAAAAAACAGAATACTACGTTAGTGGGTTAACCCAAGAATCCCATACTACATGGGACCCTCTAGTATTGTATTTAGAAAGTGTAGTGATAAGAACTGAAGGTAAATTGGTCTGTATACTTACAGTGATTCATTATTCATCTCTATTTCTATATGTTTGTGTGTGTATATTGTTTCCCATGCAAAGTGTTGATTCATGGGTATATGTTGTACGTATTTTATTTTCCTATTCAATTTAAATTAAAACCCCATGTATAAATTTTTTTTTGTCTATATTATTTTGTATAGGCAGTCTGGATGCGTGGGTGGAAGGGTAGAAAAAAAAGAAAAATGTTTGTTGTCAAATGTCTGTAAGCAATGTTCTTTTTTCTCAAGTAAAAATATGTATAAGTAAAATGGCATGCTTCATTATTATGAGACTGACAGCTGAAAAGAGACAGGAAAGGCAGTTTTTGGTTTTGTTTTATGTCTCATATATGTGTCTTACATGTCTTGAGAGGTCATTATAATACTGTATGCTTGCAAGATTAGTTTCACTGATGGCTGCCCAACTCATTTAAGTTTGACATTACATATATTATCCACTAAGAATATTGTATGTGGATTGACGATATAGTATGATTCAGAATTTGATATTACATAAATTTAATGAAGATCTTGTATCTGGTTTGGCAGATACACAGTATATTACTTTCAGATAAAACATAAAAAATTACTTAAATATGACTATATCTTTTCCATATGGGAAGCTATTATGCTTATTGCTATTTCTTGTTTTGTTTTTTTATGTCATCATATTTTTTTCTCTTTTAGTTTGTCACAAAACTGTTTGTCAGAGCTACTCTACAAAAACACTTTAACTCTGATAAAAAATACATACAGTACTAACTGATAGTTAAACCATTTACCTGAAAAGGGGTCTGACCATGTTTGTTCTTTGCCTCCTTATTTGCTCCCCTGTACAGAAGAACGCGGACACAGCTTTCCTGATCATCCAGATAAGGAAAGACATTCGTTAACACCTTTAGAACAACCAGCATAATAATTATGGTAATAATAGTTTCATATGAGGGATCTGCTGCCGTACTTGCCTTGTTGTACAGGGCAGAAATGTGAAGTGCAGTGTTCCCTGAGGCATTTTGAGAAGAGGTGTCTGCCCCATAAAACAGCAGATGTTCCAAGTGCTGGGCGAAGCCATTCTGGCACGCCTTTCAGTGTCAAGAGTGTGACAGAAATATCCACAAATTGTCAGTATTAGAAAGTATAGACAGAGACAAATTAAAGTGAAGAGGGGGATTTCATATAGGACTCTTTCAGTACAATAGATTTAGGCAGAAAACAGGAGAGGATAAAAGATATTGCGAAGGAGATACAAAGAAAAACAAAGGGAAATAATATGTCTTACATCCACATTTGGATCCATAATTACTCTTACAGAAAAACAGGTCAGAGCCAATTACATTGCACCATGGTGGAAAAGAAAGAAGACAAAAAACATTAAAACAACAGAGAGAAGCCTTCAGCAGCCTGTGAGGTTTCCTCATATTTTTCTGCAGGGACTAAAATATCACAAGATATGTACAAAGTAAAGAAAGAAAACACACAGCACGGCAAAACCAAAATAAAATACCATGACAACCGGCTCGCAGCACAAACGCAAATTTACCAGGATGTCACAGAGACATAATGTAGGCAATGCACCCATATCTACAGTAAGAAAGAGATAACATCCAATGCTCTTTCTGGACTGGACTCAGTTCGAGGTGACCCAGATTTGAACTGGTTTTAAGGGAACTACGTGGTCACCTCAGTTACAGTCTGCATTTTTTTTTATCAAAGCACGATTCTCAGTGAAAGGCTGGTGGAGATGATGATAGGGGAGGATGAAGGGTACCTTATGTATTTCTTCCATTCCAAACTCCTCTTCATCCCTGTGCTATGGAAAGAGAGAAGGAGGGGAGGAAGGAGAGAGAATGGAGAGACGAGTGAGGAAGGCACAGAGGAGAGAGGGGGGGTTTGAAAAAATGCTGAGACGGGCTGAGGGCGATGGTACATGACATCACAACCACAGAGATAAGACAGGGAAATGTTGGTGCATTGCTTAAATTTACATGAAGAGAGACAAAGACCAGAGATGCTTAACATGAAAATATGAAAGGAAACCATAGAAATATGGATTTGTATTTGCTGAGTTTATTTGGTAGCACTTTATCTGAAGGAGGCTGCATAAGACTGTCATTACAGTCTCATAACCATGTCATGACACCAGCCATGAACATAAAAGAGTTTTTAGGAAGGTTTATGACTGTTGTTATTAAGTGTCATTTAGTCAATTATGTCACTTTTAATGAAAAGTTTACATTGTTTAAGATGTTAACCTGTCAGTGTCTTTGTTATGACAACTTGACACTGACCAACACAACATTACCTGTCAGTGTCAAAACAGAGGCTAGCCCCGTGGCTAAAAGCAGCTACAGGTAACAGCAGACAGCAGTTAGCTATCTTTGACAACAGGTAAACTAGCTAACCGCTAGTTTACTAAGATCACCTCGGTACTGTACTCTGTCGTCAAACTGGCCTTATAACATTCAATGACATCTTTATGACCAAGTCCAAGATGTATCACTGTAGTTGACATCAAGGAAAATATTCACAATCCACATTTATAATGGTCTCATGGCAGCCAATGTCTAAACCAATCACATGACAGCATGTTAAAACATAAAGCTAAACATTTCTTTGTTTTTATGTAAAGTTGTCATGACAAAGACACTGACTGGTTATATAGTCTTGGTGTCATAAGAAAGAATTTTTTTGAGTAATGTCTAGTTTTCATAACAAAGATATCTCAAACAATGTCAACTTTGTATTAAAAATGACTGACCCAATGACACTTAATAACAACAGTCATCAACATTCATAAAGACTCCTTAATGTTCATGACAGGGGTCAGAACATGGCTATGATGATGTAGTGACAGTCTTATGCACACTCCTCCAAATAAAGTATTACCATTTATTCTAAATCTAAAATCTGAAACCGTCCATTAGTACCTGGTGGGACTCGTCCCAGCCGTTCTCGTCCCTCGTCCCTAGTTTCGCCCTGTAGTACAGCAAGGTCTCGCAGCAGGAAGTTTCGCCCCCTGTCAGTACAGTGTGGTACAGCGGGGTCAGGCCACAGCGGTCTTTGTAGTTTGGAGACGCTCCGAGGGACAAGAGAACCTGGCAAGACAAAAGAAAAGAGCATCTTTTCTACGAGTGTGTGGGTGGTGGGTGCACATACACTGTCTGTATAGACAAGCTGAGAAAGAAAGAAAGAAAGAAAGAAAGAAAGAAAGAAAGAAAGAAAGGAAGGAAGGAAGGAAGGAAGGAAGGAAGGAAGGAAGAAAGGAAGGAAGGAAGAAAGAAAGAAAGAAAGAAAGAAAGAAAGAAAGAAAGAAAGAAAGAAAGAAAGAACGAACTGATTATATGACTGGGGCTTATTTTAGTTGTGATGCTGCTGTTGATTATTGATAAGAAAACACAAAGTTTGTTGAGTTATAGCAATTAGAGCTGCAATAATTAATCAATTAGTTGTCTACTATTAAATTAATCGCCAGCAATTTTGCCAATTGATTAATGGGTCTGAGTAAGTTTTTAAGAAAAAAGTCAAAATGCTCTTAAATGTAAATATTTTCTGGCTTCTTTACTTCATCTCTAATATCTTCAAGTTGTGAACAAAACAAGACATTTGAGAAAATCATGTTGGACTTTGGAAAACACAGATGAGCGCTTTTCACCATTTCATGACATTTGGTAACTGCAGCAGGGATAGATAAAATATTATTTTGATTATTAAAATATATTTTCTGGCAAAGAAACACTTTAAAGCAGGTGGGTCATGGTAAGCAGTATTCACCTGTAAAAGCTTTGGTATGTGGTCTCTGATATAATATGAGGCAGCTATCAGAGATCCAAAAGGGCCTCTTTGCCCCAATTGCAAGAACATTGGTTAAAGGAAAAGAATAGCAGTCACAACTTGAAACTAACTCATACTGCTTTGCTTAGAGATTATTCGTGAAATGCTTCTCATCATCTTTAAATATCATGACCACCCACATCTGATGCAGCATTTGCAATGGTCATTTATTCTCTTCAAAACATTTATGTAAGATGTTTAAGAAACTGTGTATGTCCTAATAATCATCTTATCATAAGTTCGGCCTACTTGAGTGCGTTTAATTCAATTCACTCTATTTGTCTCCAAGAGGGAATTGATGAGGCACGAAGAGTAGAAATGAACAAGCAGCATAAAAAATACTTTAAACATATGTGTAAAAATGAAAAGAGAAAGAGAAAAAAAGAACACACATAGTATACAATGCAGCAAAGTGTTTACAATCTGCATGTGACTTACCAGCAGCCCAGCATGATTGTGAGCCCTCACAGCTTTGTGCAGCGCTGTCAAGCCGTCTCGGTTTCTAAAATCCAAATGAGCGCCGCCCTGAACCAGCACCCTGATGCCCTCCACTGGCAGACTTGACTGCACAGCCACAGAGAGCGGGGTCTCTGACCCACAGAGAGGGGGTCAGGGAGGGTGGCAGGTATACAGGTGAAAGTGAAAATCCACCCTCAGATGATTAATTTCATATCATCACTCAAACCACTTGAAAGAATGAATTTTTGTCCCTCTTCACACATGTCATTTCCACAGTGAGAGAACAAAGCAAAGTTGTGGAAAACTCACCTCCGGTGTCAGGGTCATGAAAATTTGGATCAAGACCTTTATCAAGGACTTTTGCCATTTTATCTACTGTTCCAGACTGAATGTAATCCAGGAACTTCTTGAGACTGGCCTGAGAGTCACAGAAGAAGAAGAAGGAAACTGATGTCAGTGAATGGAAATTAATATTATGAACCAGCAATATGCAATAGACACAAGAAGAAATACCTTTGTGCTGAGTTTGGAGAGAGCCTTTTCATCCAAATTTGTCTGTTTATAAACTCTGGTTTTGTACCTAAACTGAGGACCAGAAAAAGATATGTGTGAAAACTGTGATTCATGATATTGCAACTCAGCTCAGTTTATCAGATAGCATACATAAAGGAAATGACACACAAAAAATAGTCTTTATGCTGTACATCCATACTTTAGATACTATTTCATAATGTGAACAATCTTTTCACTGAAAAAAGAGAGAAAAACTGAGAATTAATAATTTTTTTATTTTTTTTTTTCAGTTCATGCTACTTGTGCTTTTTCGAGCAAATAATTAAATTTTGTTAATTTCAGGATTACAAAAAGCACCATCACTCATGTTAACTGCAGCTTAACTTACTCAGTGTTTCCAGAAATTCACTCCACGACTCTTTGGAAAAGCTCCATGATTTATTTCTTTAAAATATTAAGTCAGATTTGATAGCCTGTTTTTGTGACAAAAGCTTGATCACATTTAAGATTGAATTGTTGAATCTGCCACTAAAACAAAGATAGAGTCAGTGCTTGCATAAATACATTGCAGGAATATTCTGTGTTTTGTTCTTTTGTCTGGTGTTCAAACATGTGTATCATTTCCAGATATTTAAAAAATAAAATATATAACAAAATGTATATTTGACATAAGACTTATATGAGAATTAATGGTGATTATTTATTCTAATGGTCATTAAATATCTTTTACCACCCAGCTGTGGTATCTAGGGAAGGTTTATATCAACCACAGCAAAAACTGCATGTCCATACACAGTCATAGACATCACAGGATCTGACACACTGAATAGGCCTATATTTCAAAATATTACTTACTCATTGATAAAATATCCTCATAGTCTATTTCAACAGCTATACCATGAATAATGGAGATTCTGTCCTGACCAGAACTAAAAATGGTGTGTTTGTTTAAATATTTCATTTCACTTTCTATGAATGTTAAGTGTGTATTTGTTATGTGAATATTCTTAGATGGTGGTATGAATGTTTCTGAATGATTTTTTCTCTGTACTGTCAGGAATAACAAAAAGGTGGACGATTAAAAAACACTGGCCTAAAATATGGTGTGGTGAATCACTCATTGAGTCATAAAGATCCTTCAAAAAGAGTTCAGGTGGGTTTGCCTTCCACTTCCTCTCTGAATGGGAGACCACGTCAATGAAAACCACCTGACTGGATGTGATGTCTTGTCACCGCATCGTTACTGTTCTGTGATGGCAAACCGTTTACAGGCGGAGGAGCGTGGAGGCGAGAGGAGGAGTCTAAGCTCCTTTCAACTGTAGCAGCTAACAGATGAGCTGAACAACATACTGCACCTCAAACAGATAGAGACCAGCTATTTCTAGCGTCAGAGGTGTGTTTGTCCAGGATGAAGACAAACACGCAATAAAATAGCTACAATATGCTTATTAGTAAGCGTTGGTACACAGTGAGAACCAACAGTAACTACAGTATCAGCAACCACTGGTCCTATTCAGGCACTATAGCAATTCAAAAGGCATTACTCATGTTATAAATACACGCAGTGATGCAGCTGTGAGATACATTCTGCTGTGAAGCAGAGTTTAGTTACAAGGCCTCATCAGTACACACATGCGCGCATCTGGAACCTTGTCAAGAATGTAAACGCTCTGGTTTGAAGCCAAACCCTGAGTGCAGGATACCCTCTCAGCCCCACCCAGCTGATCAGCTTTTACAGGAGCTGCACCACCAGAGGGCAGTGTGACATAATTATATGACAACTTCATATTGATACTGTCTCACAGCCCAGTTCCTAGAAATGGAGACGTATAACTTGATTCATGTGTTGCATAATGTACAGAATGCTATTAAATGCATGAGGTGGATATTATATTTGTTGAAACTAATGCTTGAGAAATTTATCTGCAACTGTAGGGCAAAAAATGTTTTTTGCTTATGTATATGAGTAATTAAGTTTAAGTATGACAGGATGTTAATGTCATGAAACTACAGAACCTGCAAAAGTAAAAAAAAAAGTACATTTGCTTTAACAGCTGCTGTTTAGAATTCTTGTCTGGTGGTATTTTGGTGATGACAACGAGATTTTCTGTAAGAGAATATCTACAGAATTACTCAACCCACAAAAATGAAGACACTGAAAAAGATATCCAGGTAGAGCAATTCAGTCAGGGCAGTAGCTTTCATAACTGAGGTCATGTCCTCTGTGCCTTTTGTGAGATTACGGGTCATTGCAGCTACACTTTTTGGACACTTTATAGGCTAATTTGTGGTATTTTTTTAGATTTTGTATACTTATTTATTATTTAGCCTTTATTTAAAGCTACTACAAAGACTTTTAGCTGGTTATGAAACAGTCTCAGTTTAATACTGATGCCTCTTTATGACCAATGTAAGTTAAAGAGACCATCCATGAGATGACTGGCTGTTTCTAAATAGTTATTCTTTATTACTGCTGTGGGATTGGATTCTCTGTGAAATCAAATAAAATAAGTCTTTGCATTTTCCAAGGCAAAGTTACAATGATTAGTTGTACATTTTTCTTGAGATAATTTTATTTTTGACGTAATAGTTTCTGGTTATTATGATGGAAACACCACCACTTATGTCCACAGGGGCCTCCAGAATCAACAAAATATGAAGGTTACTTATAGTTGCTTTAACCAGGTTTGTCCCCTTGAGATGGAAAATCTCTTTTAAAAGGGCAACCTGGCCAAGAATATCTGCATCACAGAGTTTCAACAGTAAATTATAGTCAGACACAGAATGTAAATGATATTAAAATAATCACATAAAACATTTGCACATAAACAACTTGAACTAAATGGATTTCACCATGACTTTAACATCATTTAGGGTTACTAAGCTTTGAAGTTTCATTTAATAAACTTAATTTAATTGCTCTGTAGACTGTTCCATGCATCACGTGCAGAAAAACTAAAAGCTTTCATTCCCAATTCAGTTTGGACTCCAAGAACAACAAATTGTAAAATGTTTGGAAATTTGTGAACTTTTGAGCCAGCCAATAAATAAATCAAGTATTTCCCCACCAGACTGTTATACGCTACGGGAATACTTGGTCTGTGGCCCTGCTCTGAGTCACTTTCACACCATAGCCGCCTCCATACCTCCAGGTAAGGCACCCCTTTCTCAAAGGACTGTGAGTAATCTCGCAGGGCCCGCTCCTCCTCCAGGAACTTGGCGTCCCGTCCGTCTCCAGCCGGCTGGAAGAGGCCGTAGTTGTAGACGTCCCACAACGACTCGCTGAGGGAGCAGATGATCTGCTGCTTAGCGTTCCACGCCGTGCAGTCCATGTCAAACTGAAGACACCTCTGATGGACAGACAGAGAGAAAGAGAGAGCACAGGAAAGTGTGGAGGTCAGAGGCCTCAGAGGTGGAGATTGCTAATATTTCTCACATTTACGCATGCTCTTGAGGAAGATATTGGTTGTGATGGAAGAAGTATTCAGATCCTTTACCCAAGTAAAAGCACCACAAGTACAAGTCTTACTTATTTCAGTATTACCAGCAAAATTTACTTAAAGCATCAAGAGCATCAATTTCATTCTGCAGTAAAATGGTCCATCAGTGCAATGTTTTTGGATAAATATTACTGCTGCATTAAACGTGTATGTTGACTTGAACTGCTGCAAAAGCTTATGTTTGCACTAATTTGAACTACTTATATACTGTTTGATACTTCAATCTTGTGAGAGCCACATATCTCTAAAAAGTTAACTTTTCATGGTGTCAGAAAAACAGGCCTGTTTTCAGCTTTATGTGTATTTTCCAGCTAATCCAACAGGGGATTTTCAGTTGTTTATTTAGCCTTAGAAGTTGGAGAATTTTCTCAACTCACAGAAGAACACTTAATCCTTTGGTTCACAAGGAAAATTCAAATTCAAAATCACAAAATTTGAGGGAACATGGTTTTCAAGGGACAGAAGGGGTATGAAGGAAATTGTTATCTGATAAGTAAATAAGTACCTAAAGCTGTCAGACAAATCCATTTGAGTAAAAAATATAATTTCTGGCTCTGCTGAGGAGTAGAACTATAAAGCTGCATAAAATGAAAATACTGAAGTAAAGTACATGTACCTCAAATTTGCACTTAAGCGCAGTACTTTAGCAATGTGCTGAGTTCCATCCCAATGGAAATTATAATGATCAATATATCTCAAAAATTAAGGGTCGGTTCACCCCAAAAAAGACAACAAACCCCCATTTCAATTGGAATTAAGCCTTGAATGTTGAACTAAGTAGCAACATTTATCTTAAGTATACTTGAGTACGATTTTGATTTACTTGTACTTAAATATTTCCACTTTATGCCACTCATACCTCTAATATACGACAAAGTGTGAGGGTTACATTAGAGGGAATTAACCCAACAGTGAAAACTCACTCTTTTGTTTTTAAGTTTTGTTTTTTAGACTTTTGCTTTTAATAGAATATATTTACATTTTGGTATTGTTCCTTTTACTCAAGTAAATGGTCTGAATATTTCTAAGTGCTTCATCATAGAAACTATATCCTTTCTTAGCCCTCCTTTAATCATTGTCTCTCTAATCTTCTTATGTTTTATTTTATCATATCTGTATCAAAGAGCTCTGTCTCTTAGAAATGTTTACATCATTAATATAGCTACTAATTTAAAGGTCATACTTCTGCAGATTGTGTTGTGTGTAAACCAGTGCAGCAGGCACAATTATTTTAATACACACAATTTCAGCTACATTTAGTCAGTTTGGTTAAATATCTGGTCAATGAGACTTTATTGTTATGGATTAATAATGTAGCATGATGGTTTTCACATCAGTTGGTGGATGATGAATGCATGAGAATATGGTATGTGTGCAGAATATGAATGCATTACTTTTAAATAATTGATCATCTGCCACATTCACGAAAATAAGACGACATATGCTGTCCTTACAGTCAGTGCTATCAGGATGTACGAGTCTGGCTCACATCTATTTTCACACCACTCTTTCTCTTTATCCCTATTGATTCTATACTGGGATAAATATTTCCCTTTCGTTTCTTTCTTCTTTGATCTCTGCATGCATAATGTCAGATTTGCGCCACATCCAGAGGAGAGAGAACAAACTAGTTGGCGAGAAAAGCTCCTTCTCCTCCTTCTTACTGTATGTCTGTGTGTGATACACCAGAGGCTCACAGACCACGATGAAAAAAAATACCTCGGATGTATTCTGTGTATGTGGTATGCCTAACTAGATTTCACAGTGATTTGTGCACTGCCCATTTCCTCGTATTATTCCATTTTCTTGAATTTCCACAGGAAGGCCATTGGTTTTTTTTTTTTGTCCTTTTCTTATTAAAGTCTGGAGCCGCAGGACAGAGCTGACCGGCAGCAGGGCTTTAACAGCACACTCTTAGAAATACAAATGCAAACAAGAACTATGAAGGGTTCTGTGGCTTGTCGTCACAGGAGAACCATGTTGAGTTCCTGGCAGGACCTTTTATAAAGGTTTCACTTGAAACCCTTTCAGATATTTCTACCTTGAACCCAACAGAAAGGTTGCAGCTAGATCCATCTATGAAAAGTTTGAGTTCTACAGAGAACTGCTCTATGCTGTAATGGTTCCACCAAGAACCATCTAGGTTCTTCATCTAGGTTTTTTGCCAAAAAAGTTGGCAAAAAATAGCAGATTTTCCTTGGGAACCAAAGTGTCATATTCCACAGATCGTTGTGCATTGCACAGCACCCTCTGTTGATGATATCCTTGACTGCAATGGTAATAGATATCACCAAGGTTGCAAGAATCTTGAATGGAAACTAATTTGGTAATTTTGGTGGAAAAGGACTTTGATTTGGGGGCTGCATCCAAACGCTTTCCATCTTTAAATAATGATAACAAGAACCCACCCAGGTTCAAAAATCCCTTTCATATTCCAAGGGTTTTATCTAGAACCAGACAGTGAAGTCTACTGAGAACCTTTTTATATTATGGTACAAAAAAAAACCCAATGAACCATTCCAGTGCTTCCAAAAAGGGAATGGAACAGGTTCAGTACCCAGAGCTAATTTGGTAGAAAAGGACCTAGATCAGATCTTGGGGTTTTATTCAAAATCTTTCCATCATCTAAGGGTGACAGAAAGAAATCACCCAGGTTCCAAGATCCCTTTATATCCCAAGGGTTTTATTAAGAACCCACCCAGGGAGTTCTACTAAGAGCCTTTTTATAATATGGTACAAAGAACCCCTGACAAACCCTTCCAGCAATTCAGCAAAAAAGGATTCTTTGTATAAAAAGTGTTCTTATGGGAACCCTTGGTCTTACAAAGAACTCTTTATGAACCATTTATTCAAAAAAACAGTTCTCAAGAAGCAAATGGTTCTGGGTAGAGCCTCAGCCCTTCAGGAAGAACCCTTTTCTCTAAGAGTGCAGGGCTGAGAGGTCCGAATGAGATGAGATGTATGCGTCCATGCTGTTGTTCCATTTCAGAGATTTGTAAGTAAAATTGCACAGCTCAGCACTCTTCCATGTCCTCTCTGCCCCCCTCGGAGCTGCCCCCCCTTATATGGAAAGGGGGGGGGGGGGTGCAACTCTATTGGCATGGCAACCAGTTCATTAGTGAAGGCAGGCACCCGTTGCCGTAGCAATGTCTTGGTGGTCCCTGGGAGGTAAACCGCATGATGAGGATGTGTGTGTGTGTGTGTGTATGTGCACGCATATAAGTGAGTAGTAAAGTATGTGTAAGACTGTGTGTTCTTATGGGAGTGTAATTGTGCAGAATAGTGTGTATATTTCTACAGTGTGTGTGTGTGTGTGAAACAGAGAGAAGGATGGAGTGGATAATCCCTGAGAGAGTAGTCTAATGTAATGTATACTGTATATTAATGTGACACTTCTCTCCCCGTTGCTCTGTTTTCTACAATCAAGGATTGTCTGAGATCTTTTGGCACTACTTGTCCCCACTCAGGAGAGTTATTTAGACCTTCACTGTGTAGTATAATGGTCTATAGAAATGCATATGTCTTCTTTTTTGCTTATTCACTCCCCACCTCTCTTCATAACATTCATTTCCTCTTTTGCCAACTTTAACTAGCTACTAATATTCTCCCCCTCTTTTCATCTTTCTTTAATTCAGTTCAATAACGTTTGAGCTGTGAGGTTTGGGGGTGCAGAGTGTTTGTCAGTGGTGTGCAGAGCTGGATATGACGCCCCTGGCTGAGACCTAAGAGCAACACAGATGCCTTCCACATATTCCTTCCTTTTCCAGCGTCACACACTTCCCCAGCTCTCCCCAAACTCATTAAAAACCTATTAGATAATTAGCAATTACTGTTATATTGAGGGCAGATTAGCTGACATGTAGAACAATCAGCATGTTCAGGGAGTTGAAAATGGAGAAAGGAAGATGGGGGAGGGGCTACAGTGGGGTGCCCATTCTCACCTGGATATGGCATGTGTGGGCTGGCCAATTCTCACCTGCGGCTGCCGCACAGCTGACAGCTGCTGGAAGTGTGAATTGATACTAACTTCAGTTTTGTAAACTAATTATGACTACATTCGACCCAAGGTAGATGCTGACATGGTGCTGTTGACTGAATATGTCTGCCCCTCGCAGGTTGCTCAAAACATGTCAAGCCGTTTTTTTCCAGCCTCCTTTTGGGACTCGTCCAAGGGCTTGTGGGACGACTGGAATAAAAGTGCTTTGAAATGAGAGATGTGCTTGAACAGTTGTGCACACTATTTGGGTGATATTGAAAAATGTACGCATCAAGTACCCACAGCTTCTTCTCAGCAGTTAATTTGAAACAGAAGTAGAGTCAGCACTGCAGCAAAACTACTGTTTTAGTTTAGGGATGAAAAACATTTGGGTTTAGAAAGAAAACAGTTTTGAATCCTTTCAGATTCCACTAGACGGGTGTAGGACCAAGTGAGATTAATGGTTTAGGGTGGTATGATGAGCCTAAAGCCAGGGTTTTTTGTTGTCACAAAGGTGGCTCTCTTATAACTTCTGACTATCTTTTAACAGCAGCCCCAACTGTGTGCATTGCTTTGCCCTGGGAGCCTACAAGCATTCCACTGGTGATACAGAAAATATTTTTTCCCCATTTGGTTTGGGCCATACCAACACTTTAAATTTTACACATTATATTATTCATTCACTAAAAATGTGATTCTCAACCCCTGTTTGAGCCTGTTTGTTGATTTTCCATCATGCTTGCAGGACTGAGCAGGTTGTTAAATTTGCAAAATGTTACTGTTTGTTGGTGTTTGTGTCTGCTCATAAGTGGTTTATGTTGGTAACGGTCATTTTATTGCTGGTTTTAGTGAGGCCAGCTGTATTTAGCATATTTTTGAGTGCTTGCCCATTATTTTGAATGTCCCGGATCTGCTTCCATGCTGCTTGCCACAGTATGTTATTTCATTTTATTCTCCACAACCAACTCCTGGAAATACAAATGTGCCAGTTTGAAATAAACAGGAGGCATTGAGAGTGCATGTAGTCCAATAGTAATTTTCTGCCAGCATTCCTCTCTTGCCTTAATTACTGCAGAGTGTTGCTTTTTGCTGTGATAATGTTTTTATATTATATTCTCCATAGCTCTCAATTAAAACAACATGTTCCTTTTGAATGAAGTGGGCAGCACGTGATCAGTACATCCTGTGTATAAGAAGAGAGAAATAATGCATAAAATGCTCCCTGATGAAGAAAGTCTGTGTTAACTAATGAAGTTAGTAACCACGATAGTAATCATCATTTTTGTGAAGATTTTGCATATTACACCCTTAACTATGCAATGGAATAATTTTGTGAGGTATTAATTTAGTACAGATGAAGTACAAATAATAAACCCTGCCATTACAAAAATGATCTGAACAAGTTTAGTTTTGGGTGTACTTTCACAAAGATCAGAATCAATAAAGGTTACGTAAGCCCAATGCAATAAAGCCTTAACATTGTAAAGTAGCCTGAGCTATTATTATTTTTATGAATTCTGTTTGTCAGATTAAAGCTATCTCTCTCTGAGGCAGTAATACCAGAGAGACTTGGCTTGAACTACTTCCTCATTTGGAAAGACCTCCAGTCAGTGCCCTGTTTGCAAGGGAGACTTTTTTTTTTTTACATAGATTACTAGACTTTAAAATGTTTGATTTTGGCAGTTCATTCTTTTAAATTTTAGATATGAGGAACAGACCTTCGTGCTGCATTACTGTTTGTCTGCACTGACTTTTCTGAATCTTTTGATTTATTCTTTTGGAGATTCAAATCAAGAAGAACCTAAGATTGTCTTGTGTGTCTTTGTTTCATGATGTGGTTTCATAGTGTTTGATGAGAACATGCACCTACTGTTTGTTTGATATCTGGAATTCCAATGCGGAACACCATCATGGTCAGGAAAGTGTCCTCCAGCGGAGCCACTGTGGTCATGCTGCGCTCCATGAGAGCTCGTCTCTTCTGCAACGCATTCAGGCCTGGGTGATGGGGCTGCTGATTGGCTGCAATGAGATGATGCTTATTGGCCAGCTGATGATGCAGTGGGGCTTGATTGGGCATGTATGTGATACCCCGGTTGCCCAGGTTACCCGGCCTCAGCGGTCGGTCTGTTCTCTGCCTACCGACCACAATGGCTGCTGGTTTCACCACCTCGCCACCTTTCCCTTCCCAGGATTGTCGTCCTCCGATCATTTCCCTCTCCTCTAGACCCTCTAACCCTCCATTCTCCGTGTCACGTCCACCTTCCTCTTTTCTGTCTTCTCCTCCCTGCTCCTCTTCCTCCTCTTCATCCTCCCCATCTTTGTCATCCTGACCGGGATAAAAGTGCTCATTATTTCCCAGCATCCTTTGCGGTGCAGGGGTCACTGCAGAGAGGGCTGAGTGACATAGCTGTCATGGAGACAAAACATGGCTATCCCATGAGACTGGCTTCATCCTTAGAAACATGCTGTGGGAAACAGGCAGAGAAGGGAGTAAACTTTGGTCATTTCACACTTATCACTTGATTTGAAGAGTGAACTTTGCAAATGTGCTTAATACAGGTATGTAAAGAGACACGTGCAGTAATAGAAAAACTAGCCACCGGCAATGCTAATAAGTCCACATGTGTGAATGAGCACAGAGCTGGTCCACATTTTCCATTTAGCCACTGGGAATGCATCGGGGAATAGCAGGCTGATGAAAGACATGCTATATATAAACTCTGTGAATTTGCATCACAGGTTCTGTGCAGAAGAGAGTGAGTTGGTTAGTTTCACATGAGGTCAAGATCATTGCTACTTTGTCATAATGGAACCGACCTATGTCTGAGGCAGAACCCAGGGCTAACAGCTAAATGTGAGCTCCTTAAAGGAAAATTCCACCCTCAGATGCTTGCACACTGTTACACATCATCTGTTGTTAGATATTCATCGTGATGCAGGTGTTATTTTTAACTGAGGTGTTGTAATTGACCTCTTGATGTATCTCCTGCCTTGACAATGTTGACACGGTTCAGTGATGTGATACTGACAACCTCCACAAACATGCCTGAACTTCTTGTGCTGTTCTGTGCAGCTACACTGTAAAAAAGAAAAAACACTCTGAAAGTACCAAAAAAAGTTTTGCCAACCTATAATCTTTAGGTGAGATCATTTACATTCTTCTTTGATAAACTTGAATCTTTGAGTTTTAGAAGTTTTCTCAACTTTGTCTTTTCTGTAAAAAAAAAAAAAAAACACCCGGCACTATACTCCAAACCAAATCAAATCTGCTTTTTTCACACAAGCAACGTGGTAAATTTGTAACACAATTGATTGGGCCTGTGCTTTGATTGATTGTTACATAGAAACACTTGTCAATATTTCACACATATAATAGTGATTTTTTTTACTACCCGCCAGCACACCCTCACCTGCAACTGGTGAGAACAGTTTGATTACATACAGTATCTATAAATATTTTATAGATACTGCTGCAGATACGGCTGCATATTTTCAATTTACATCTATTAGTTTCAGAACAAACAGGTTTACCTATTGCTTTGAAGGACCTGCGAGTCCTGTCTGCTACCTACATCCATGGTCTGTATCTTCCACAACTTCTAAGCTTTTCCAAAAACCGTGGACAACACTAGATAAACAGAAGCAGGTTATCTGGATAAATTAAAGAGATAATTTGGATTATTTAGTGGCTGTATGAGGTAGTTATCCATGGTCAGTCCTTTAGCCACAGTAGATGGGGGTCAGCATGCCTCTGGTTTGGAAAAGCAGAGAGGAGTAAAATCACGGAACCTAAGCAATTAACTGCCATGGACAAGGTCAGCAACAAAATGTATTTTAGCCACCTAAAAAAAGGCTAACCTAAAAAAATGAATATCACTTTAATTGTATGCTATATTTAGAATATTTTCATCACTTAACCTTGCCATCAGATAACCTTTTTATGACAGGAAACCCCTCTCTGTTACTTAACAAGGCTCCTTTGACAAAAACAGCAAGTTACGTTGCAGAACACAGACGTTGCTGGTCTACTGCTGCTTCGATTTGTTAGTTAGTTTGTGTTACTGTGTGACTTCAGTGAATCCAAACTGACCTGATCAAGGTCACACAGTTACACAAACAAACTAACCAATCAAAACCACTGTAGGCCAGCAATTACTGTGTTCTCTGAGGTACAATTATTGATTTTGCCAATGGAGTTGGTTTTCAGGGAGAGATATGTGGCTTATATGACTGCTGTTTCTCATCTGAAAAGGCTCTTTGACATCAGGGTAACATAGTGAAAATATCTGAAATACAGTGTAGACTTAAAATGATTTTAATTTTGTTTAGTTTTGTTTGTGTCTCAAATACATTTTGTGCTTACCCTGTCCATAGTATTAAATTACTGAGGTTCCTACACCAGGACTCCTGTTGCTTCCCCAAACTGGGGGTATGTCAACCGCGATCTACTGTAGGTAATACACTGACAATGGACAAACCTCACCCCTTCAAATAATCCGAACTATCCCTTTAACATCAGTCCACATTGCAGCTTTAAGGGTATATTTTGTGTGTCTCTTGGCAGTCGCATCTGAGAATACTGGAATATGCTCAGTGTGCAGCTGTTGACATAGCTTGACATAGCAAATTCAATTTCATTTGAAGTATGCTGCAGGGGTTTTTCATCAGAGAAAAGTCATGCCCCTTAATTAAAAACCCAACTAGTGTTGTGGCTACATGGCGGTCTGGTCTGTTGCAGGCTCTCTGAATGTAAAAACTTATTTATTTGCCATTGATTCCTCCCTTCATAAATGTCTGCATAACGTCTACGAAGAGGAACTTACTCATTGATCTAAAGGACTAATATCAAAACATGAACTTTACTTTTGATGATGTAGAAAGCTGTAACATTTCCTGCTACGAACTGACATTACATGAAAAATATCTTGACTGAAATTATATCAGGTCATCTGCTTTTGGCCAGGTTTCTGCAGGGAGATTAAAATACTATCAATAAATAAAATGGACCCACAAATACAACTTGCATTACCAGAAGTTATTTGAAAGGGTGGATTTTTGCTTTAAGATTGTTTCATTACTTCACTGTGTTTCAGATTTGGCATACTGGCGCCTCCATATGTTCTGTCCTGGTTTTTCTATGGTGAAGTCTGGCTACAGGGGCTTTGCCATCATGCAGATCTGGACCATTGCCAACAGCTGCCTTAATGATGGTGAATGACGCAGGGAATCTCCCACTGTCTCATTGGCAGTTTGGTGCTCTGAATATCATATGAGTTGAGAGTCTGAAATAGATGGGTGTCAGAACGCTCAGATGGACAGATGGAACTCAATAAAATATCACATGAGACTATGGAGACACAACTCAAATTAGGGCACACTTCTAAACTCATTCAATCACAGATCACCAACATGCACATACTTAGAGTCAATTAGTTATTAATAAAATATGCAGGAAACATGGTGTTAATGGAGGTTAAAGGGGCATTAAGTGATCTATGACTTTTGACTTATCGACCTCTATCGGTGACCAAGGACATCGACAGGTGTCTGGCACAGCTTACAGTGGCCTGTAATTGACATAAATAATAATGTAGAGATGAAGAAGCTGGCCGATAGCCAGAGGTCCAACAGAACATTTGATGAAGAGGTTATAGAGTATATCCGTATTCAAAATACTGTAACAACAGGATTGTGTCGTTCTTTTTTGCTTTTTTGCCTTGAAAACAAAATGTGCTTGCTGATGCTGGCTCCACATCTGATTGTTCCATAGTTGAACATGTGCGTGTATGTGTTTGCATGCTTTTGTACTTCTCTGTGACAAAATATCCTCGCAATATAAGTTAAATGAAGAAAAAACCATAGGGTGTTGGAGGTTGGCTGAGTTAATTCAAACATTAAGTAAGGTTTAGGCATCAGGATTAGGCTCAGGATTTTGCTTATGGATTAAGGTGGACCTTTTTGGTCTCTGAAAATCAAGCAATGCCTATTTCAAAAATAGCAAGTATATGGATGTTTTTTTTAAACACAACTAATGCTGCTAAAAATAGGTAATTAACTCTTTTCCCACTGCCAGTAGATGAGTTTGCCTTTCTGTTCTTTTCCTGATATGCACCGGAAAGCTGCGAATCAGCTCAGAGATCAGACAGAAAGAGGCTTTTAAAGGTCTCTGTGCATTCTGCTCTCAGTACTTTGTGGCTTCTAACTGATTCTGTGGTTTTAAGTTCGTTTTTTCTCCTGCTCGCTGTCGCTGTTTGTACTCTCAAGTATAACACTTCCTGATTTTACCGCTTCATAATAAAAGGTTTATTGTGAAGAATTTATAGGAAATAAAATGACAAGTGCTTATCAGTTAAATAAACACCTTCCATCAGGTGCAAAGTGGGGCTGATACACCGTGTCAAACAGAGTCAAACCAGCACGTGTGTGAAAAAGTAGCATAAGAGTCACAGAATTTACTGACAGAGGTGACAAGCCTTCATTCCCTCTAATGAAAAGGTGAAAATTGTTCACCTGGGTGTCGTGTTAACATCACTGCTGATCGGAACTGGAACCAATAAATACCTGTGACTACTGCAGGGTCATCTCACTCAGGTCTGAATGCCGATTGTATGCTTTCCCACTAAAGACAAAAGCCAGATGTCCGTGGTTATCAGTGGGGTTCTTTGTCCAGTGTAAAAGAGGCTCAATAGTCAATTTTCCATTACTTGCAGTAACTTGTGTAAGTTACATTTCTTGCTTTTATTTACATTACTAATATACTTATTCTAAGCCAAATCATCTTTTCCTAAGCATAACCAAGTGGTTTTGTTGCTTAAAGTACTTCTCGTGCCTTTATTTTGAAAGTCTACCCAGATTTGATCATGGTGCCCTGCACGTGCAAGTGTAGGGCCACTAAATAAGCTGCCAAATTTGACAAGTTGGGAGTGAGAACGTATTGGCACCATTATGGTTGTTTCATGCAATGGAACAGTACAAATGACAGTTACTGCAACTTTCAAGACAACCATATGTTAAATGCCATAATTATAAAGTCAGCAGTGTTTGAATGATTGACTTGATGTATGCAAAACAATCCAAGCCTCGTCTGTGCATGCCTCACTGGCCAAAGGGAAGTCTGCTAGTTGAGCATTTCTGGGTGTAAGAGCAATACCACAAAGGGAGGAGGACTGGCTGTGGTCGATTCCCCAAGATGCTCTGAGAGTGACAGGGTGGGCCACTTCAACACAAACACAATGTCTGTCAGAACAAGTGAACCAGGACAGAAAGAAAGAGGAGAAAACTGAAGGATGGTTTAACAAGTACAATTGAGAAAAAAGTGTTTAAACACCCATACATCCATTTTCTGATGTTAGGATACATTAGGGGGAGGTGATCTGATAATGAAACATTTTGGAGAAAGTGTGTGGCTGGCTAACATTCTTAAAACTTTTCTTCATTAAGGTCTTTTACCGCTGGCAATACATTTAAGAGTCTCACTGCTTATCAATACTATATGGAGCTCAGTGTTAAATTACTAATGGCCTAAAACCCATATTCAGCATATATTTAACCAGTGTGGTAGGGAAAAGCACACTACAGGACCCACCTCTGGCCACTGTTGTAACCATGATGTATGTATATGTTCAAAATGTATCACATTTAGGCCTAAAACTTATCTAATCAAAAGCTGACAAAGAGCAGCATCTTAACAGCGTGTTTTGGAGATTAACACTATCATTCAAGAAGACCAGGAGAGGACAGGGCAGGTTGATTTATGAACAAAGTCTCATCAAATATTGAACAACAATGAGTCTGCACTCGGCAAGATAAGGAACTAGAGGGACAGGCTGAGAGTAGACAGGAGCCTAGTAATTGGGATGTAAAAGTGAAAGGGGAATACACAGGAGAGAAAGACGAAGAGAGATGTAGTTTGCATAAAGCAGAGTAATCAGATTGAGAGAAAAAAAGGGGGGGCTGGAAGAGGGATGAGAGCGGGTATAGACCTAAGGTAAAATAAACAGTAACATAAGGATAAACAGGATGAAAGGAGGCTGGAGTTTTGTATTAAAGGAAATGCTATTTGATGTCATATTCTGACAAAGGCAACTCCAATCAAACCTCTTTAAAAAATCTCTTCCACCATCATGGATGGCGTTTCATCTTTGCCTTCTCCGTCCTGTCACTCAACTCCCACGCTCTGCCACAACAATAGCACAGACTTAGTCAGTTTCCTTATGCCAGCTGTTTGGCACTCCTGTCGCTGTCCTGGTCATCATCTCTCCAACTAGTCTTGACTTTTCTTCCTCTCGGGAAAACGCTGATCGGAGAGAGAAATGAATTTCACTCTCCTGACAGAGCTGTCTTTCTGTATCGTCTCAGAGGCAGAAAATTCATTTTTCACTGTCTTACACAGAATCTCTTCATTTTCAGCCGCTCACTTACATTGTTTTTCGATATGACTTGTTTGATTATTGTCCTGTATTTTTTTTTATACTCTTGGATCAAAGGAATATAGCCAGGGCATCCTGCACGTCTGAAGTAAGGGTTGCTTGTATTGTCAGCAAGACAGATTCAATGCCTCATTTTGCTGTGATTGCCGATTCTGAGATTGTGAAGAAGCTGTGGTCTGTGGAAAACACAAGTAAGCCACCATATACAGATAACAGCCAGAAAACTACCACTATTTTGTAGCGTGCAAGGCTTATGACTAACATGAACAACAGTTTTGCTTATATAGTCAGACACATCTCAAAGTCCCGCAGACTAAGCTATGGTGCTGCAGGAATGAGTCCTAAAACCAGAGAAATGTAGCAAGCTAAGCTACAATAAAATGACAAAAGTAGCTTAACTACATCAAAGCTATTTTTTAAAGCAAAAATAAAGTATCTAAGTATCTGTCTGTCTGTGTTTAGTAGTATATGTATTAGCCTCCTTCTGTACTGGGAGCCATCTACACAAATATCTAATTATTTATTTAAATTGACCACTACAATTTGGTTTTGTAGAGAAGTCTGTTAAAAAAAAAACTGCACAAGTAATATTTCTGAGTAACAAAACCCAAAGTGATACTTCTCAGCTTCTCCTGTCTTCTCATTTTTCCTACCTCTTCCTGCCTAAATTCTCTTCACACGCATGCATACACGACATGTTGCTAGCTAGCGCCATGTTAGCTGTTGGTGTTTGCTGACTGAGTTGTGTTGATTAGCTTAGCTAGCGATTGTTGTGTTAACTTCGGGAAGTACCTGAATGTGTGTCCTTAAATTTGTGTTGGACGTCTTGGATGTTGACAGGAGCCTCCTTTTGGGGCTGCAAAGTGAACACCAGAACGTGTAACTGTCCACTGTGAAGACTCCATAAGTTGGACGTCTCTGTCCCCTCCTCTGCATTTTTTTTTCTACATCAGGGCATCAGCAGGAGGGCAGGTACGTGACGTCACATGGAAGAGACGCATTTAAGGTTTAGAATTGCGTGGGGAAATGTAGCTTCTGTTACGACCACGTTACTGAGAAATGTAGTTAAACTAGTAACGCCGCTACTTGTAACGCCACTACTGCCCAACACTGATGAAAACACAATTCTAATTTTCAGGTCACTATACACTATGACAACATTTATATGTATATTTTATCCCATTACTGCCTTTAATGGCTAAAAAATTGCACTATATTATGTAATTTTGCAAAGACTTTTAATTACAAAAGCTGTATGTATATAAAAATATTTTATCAGTATAAGCCAACAGAATTCAACGATATACTTTTTCTCTGATCGTACTGAGCTTCTAACTCAAAACTTAGAGAAAAATTTCAACAGTCATGCAATGTAAGAATAGAAAAAACGAACATCTGAAGGTTTCAGAAGTTGTTGAGCCAGTCTGCCCTTGGGATGCCAATCCAGCAGCTTGACTTCTGATGATCAGAAACCATGCAGAGACTCAAATAGAGGATTTCGACAGATCAGGGCCAAAATGGGTGCACTGACAGTAGGGAAATGGAGTGAAAGTAAGATGAAGAATCAGGAACTGATTAATCATGATCACAAGGACAGAGATGGATACCCTCCTTGAGTACCTGGAAAGTAAAGATGAATGGAGAGATCTGCAGAGAGATTTTACTGGTATCTCTTGCCTCTGTTATCTTTGCCTTTTCTAAGATTTTTTCTGTGCATCTTGCTTTTTGCAAAGCGAAGCAAAGTTGCAATAACGACTTTGGGGCTCATTTGCTTTATTCCTTGGGGTTCCTTATAAACAAAACATTATGCATGTGTTGGCTTATAAGTCAAACTCAAGTTTACTGTGATGCAAATTGTGCACAATGCAAAATAATGTTGGATCTTGGGGATTTTTATAGTCTTCCCTATTTCACTGTATTTTAAATTATACATTATTTTATGAATTATCTTTTGTGAAAGTATCCCACTGTCACTACATACATTACGTGTACTCTGCACAGTTAGCTGTGACAGTGTTGACTGTGCTGCAGGGGTTTCTCCTCTTCTTTGGCCAGTCTCACATGAATATTCATAAGTACAGTTGCAGTACAATGTACTACCAAGACCTAATGGACAGTCAGTTCAACCCATACTCATAATTCCTCTTTTTGTCAATCTCTCTCTCTCTCTTCCTCTTTCACTCACTCACGCTCTCCCTATGTAGGACAGAGCATGTGTATAGATATATTTTCAGTGTATCGGTCCCCAGAAAGTAGAATTGGAGATCATCCAAGGAACAGATTGTCCCACTTTTATGTCCTGCGAAAGTGGAGCGGCCAAGTTCTGTCCTCTATATCCCTCTTTCACTGGGTCTCCAGCCTTCAGCCTCTTTCACACCGCCAATGACGAGGAACCGTCAAGAACACTCTAGGCCTACTCCAACACAGGATGGATGGTGGATGAGTCACTAAACTGGGGAGGAGAGGGCACTTGGTTTTATATGAATGGTGCATCACTAGCCATCAGGTCTGGGGGTGGTGCTCTGACGTAGGGGTGTAAGGGGGAAGGGCTAAGCAGGGGTATGATAAGTGGGTACCCTACTGTGTATAGCATCAGCACTCATTAAACTTCAAAGGACAACACAATTGACAAATCCTTTAAGTTTCAAAGTCTAAGATCTCTGAATCTCTGAAGATGAAATTATGCATTAAAAATGTATTGATTTTTTTTGTGCTGTTTTTTGTGTGAAGCTTTTGTGTTATTATGGAAAGGCTTGGCATTTTCAAGTGGTAATTAAATCTGTGCTTGATAAAATCAGATAAAATGCAAGTGCCTAATTGACAATCACAGCGTCACTGATTAATTTTACAGGCAGATAACAACACCAGCAATAGATTTATCCTCTATGCACCCAAAAATCCTGGCATTTCCCTCAGCAGGGTGGAGAGATTCTCCAACACAAACAGATGCCTTTTAGTCAATATTTTATCAGATGCTAATCAAAAAAAAAAAGAAAGACGATAACCCTGCTAATCAGTAATTAAGTGGATGATTAAAATAATTACTCCCAGCTCTCCATTTCACAATAAACATCCTGCCCCTTTGATCTGCATTTCAGCTCCATCCTCCCCATCACCACCTCACCAAGGACGATCTTTTTTAGGAAAAAGGGGCCACAGCTACCTTCACAGGTTACAAACCACTCGCCTGATGTTCCAGGCACGTGTGCATGCGCACACACACGCTGCATGATCGCACACACACATTCCACCGTTTGACTCTTTAAGCAGCACTCGAACACATCTGTCCTGGAAAAATGTCTAGCAGAAACCAACAGTAAGTGTCAGACCAGTCAGCCTGTGCTTGGCTGGCGGTCTCGTGTAGATCAAAGTGGGCTATCTTTCCCCTCAGACTGGATATAATTGGGTCAGGTGGAGCACGCGCTGAGGGCCTCGCTTGGGCTAAACTTGGCTGGATGGGCTGGGAGACCTCAATGCAGCACAGATTTAGGAGTGAACATCCCCTGTGCTATTTTTGAGACTTCCCCCTTCCTGTAAACATTGTTTGGTACAGTAACTAAAGCTTCTACAAAACAGAAATCCCTAAATCAGGGAGCCTCAACTTTTACTTTTACTGGCCCATGACCTCATTTTCAGGTGCTCATTTACACGGCTCAGAGTTCAAACAATTCACATTTAAAATGCAGCAGAATCTAGTTAGAGTTTGGTGTCGAGGCTCCAACCTCATCACTCCTTACGGATTATGTTTACATAAAGATTTTGGGGAGTGATTTGCAAATATCTTAACCGCCGTGATGAAGCCTGTAGGTAGGTGCTGCTGGTACACTGGTACACTGATGTAGGGCAGCAGTGGTACTGACAAGCAGAGGGAGAGATGGGAAATTTTTGCAGTTTAAATAGACCGCCAAATTAGGAGGAAGTGTTTGGTATATTACTATGGAGAGAGCGGCATGTCACATGTGTGTGACTGCCTGGACTAACAAGTTTTCCTACATTATGTGAATCTGTGTAAAGCATTGTTTTATATTAGATTTTCTCAATCTCTAAGTGGATAACACAGAAAAAACACATATTCCAAGTCAACTTTTCTATTAAAATATAACAATCAAATATTTCTGTTTAAATTTTACAAATGTCCTGTGATTCTATCCACAAATCCCATGTAGATCATTTGGGTTGGGAACTGAGACCCTGTTCCAGGTGATAAATGATTCCAGTCTATCAGAACTGCACGCCTTTCAGTTTTTTTTCTGACAGTTGCATATTGCAAAACAAAGTCAAACTCAGGCAGGAGTCATGGTGGACAGGAAGAAAGTGTCCAAATCATGGCTTCAGTTCAGAAACAGAGGTTACAACATTATTAGTTGTAATGTCTGCAAAATGATAATTTCAAGTGAGGAAGGAAACACCAGAAGTATGCTGAAACATCTCTCTATGAAACAGGCTTAAATTCCAGGAATGCCAGACTCCATGTCAGATGCCTGATCAGAAAAATACTGGGCCTCAAATACAAAAGGAGCTGTAATGCATGTTAATTTAATCAGTAATCACTGTCAATCTTTCACTGAACTGGACAATCAGTATTTTGACTTAAAAACTTGCACTGGTTATGACATGGAGTTATTTCATCTCTGGAGTCACACAGGAAAGATCACTAGCAATGTATTTTTGCATCAGTGTGGGCCAAAGAAAAGTTTTCTGCCCACTGAAATGAATTACAGACTGTCTTGAACGTTAGTTTTAGCAATTTCTCATACGTGGCTGATAAGGGGAACAGAAAGTAGAAAATGGCAGAATAACACTGTTAGGTAACATATGGTGTAAAGTGAACAGCAGTGGTGCAGACATCACTTTTAACACAGGGTGATGAAGAGACTTCTAAAATCTGTCTTAAGTGACTTCGTGACTTCTGCTAACAGAAACATGTTCCACGTGTTGATAATCCTGATACAGCGTGTTTTGCTGCTGACAGAAAGTAAACAGGATGCTGCTCCTGCTGCTGCAGCTGCATGAGGAGGACAGGTTGCTCGGTGTTTCTGCACTCGTGTGGAGCAGTTTGTCCTGCTGTGATAAGTCACGTCCAGTTTGTGGCCAAACTGTTGCAGTTCTGTCTAAAAAATTACCACACTTTAGATGATCACAGTGAGCCTGGCTCTCTGCAGCTTGTATTCCAGGTTAATCCATGCTCTGACCCATCATAGCAGTTCATAGCAACGCATCGACGCACATTTTGACGTATTTTTGTAATCAGTGATGTTTTGACGATGAATTACCCCAACCTACAAATATTCTTTATAATTTTTTTAGATGATGACAGACTGTTGCTACAACTAGCTCCTGACTCTAAATTAACCTGCAGTTCAACGGCGGAGCTTTTGCACACCTCAGTCACATGCATGCGCTCTTTCTACTCTGAAAGAGCGCATGCATGTGATTTTTACACTGTATTCAGACTTGGAGATGATAAAACAGTTGCACTGAATCTGAGAACCTGTGTGGGCCTACTTCTTTTCCACACAGAAAATGGATCAGGAATCAAAACAGAATCAGACTGATAAACAGATTCTAAAATGGCATGGGTATCAATAAAATGTTATCAGTTGCTATATCAGTGTGGGATACCAACTCTAAGATTTTGGACCTCTGCACAAATAATGTTTGAAACCTTGGAAACATACCTTTAATCTAAAGACAACATTAATGAAGCAGACTTAATGCCTCGTAATATTTCACGTGTGTTATTGGAAGGTTATTATTTCCGGTTAATGAGCTAATCCATGTGGGCCAATATATGAGACACAATGTTCTTTTTATTGTCCGTTTAGTAATAAAATGTTCCCTTCAGCAATTACTTCAATGACACCAGATCCCAGGTCCCATGTGGACATGTCGGTTGCGGCAGTGAAATCAAACTTGTATTAGATTTGTTTGTGGGGGAACACAACACCCCATATCTAATAACTTAGACTGCATCATCTGAAATACATAAAAAAATAATGAGATGTCCAAAAGCAAAATATCAGATTTCCAGTTAATCTGTTACAACACAAACTTCCCTTTCACCCACTACAGATGATATGACAGGAAGTGTATTAAAATGTGATGAAAACAAAGACTTAAAAGGCAACTGTGCAGCAGGTTGCCTTCTGTTTCACAAAAACACAAAAGGAAAGAAGCAGAGATGCCGGATCAAACATTTTCTGATAAAACAGAATTCCTGGTAACATGTAACTTTTTCCGGTACATCTCTTATTTTTTTTTTATACTTATCCCAGAGCTCCTGACCAGGAAGACCTCAGGCCTCACAATGAAAGCAGGCCACAGACAAACTAGTCAGACACACGGAGATGAGCGCAGGTTTAAGGCTTTAGGGTGGATTTTATGGCAGATAAACAGCCACAAATAGACTGTCCACTAGTGACACGTTCACTTACCTTGCAAGTCCACTGACATAAAGGTAACACTGAGAGACAAAAGTCAACAAGATACTAATAAATGCTGTTAGACATGGCTGACAAAGTGAGGACCATGTCGACGCCTGTCAGGTCCCATTAGAGATCGTCCACCTACCATGTAATGGAGAGTAATTGGTTCTACAGACAGGAAGACCCTATATTCTTAAAGGGACAGTTCACCTCAAAATCAACAATACATATTTTTCCCCTTACTTGTACTGCTATTCATCCATCTAGATTGTTTTGGTGTGAGTTTTGGAGACCGTGGAGATGTCAGCCTTCCCTTGAATATAATGAAACTAGGTGGCACTTGGCTTGTGGTGCTCAAAGCTTAAAAAATACATTTGAAAAACTCATCAGTATCTGTCTCTTTTCAGAAATTAAGATGATCCACAGACCTTGTTGTGAGCAATATGATGTAGGAACTGTTTTCTTTCAACTGAACTATGTCTGCCAACCCAACATGTTCTCATTCCAGCTCACAGACAGTTTTTTGTCACACTCCTTAGCATCTCATACTGATGTAGAAAGGAACCCTTCAGCAGCTGTATGAGACGCTGCCAGAGAGCATATTTAACCAGCAATTAATGATGTGAAACAGTCACTGTTTGGAAAAGGTCATGTTTTAGGGTTAAAAATGTTATGTACATCATGTGTAAGATCACATGACACTTAACATTAAATACCTTTAATCTTTTAATAAGGTCTTGGTTTTCACATGGGACAGGAACCCCGGTTTCTTGGTGGAAAGTCTTGTGTTTGACCCTGTCTGTATGAGTCGCAGAGAGATGTGACAAAACATCAGCATCCGACAACTCGGGAATGAGAATTGGCTGGCCAACCATATCACCATACTTGCTAGCTCAGTGATGCTAACGTTACAGCCCATGTTTACATCCCACGCCGTCATTACAAGTCTCTCATCCATGAGTAGATGCACGCTTCCTTCTGTGTGGTGATATGGTTGGTGGGTGTAGGTTGGTGGAAAGGAAATACTTCCTACATGAAACTGCTCATAGCAAGATCTGCGGATTATCTTGAGTAACCCAGTTGTGATATCTGAAAAGAGAAATTGCAGTTGATTTTTTTTTTACACTTTGAGCTCCACAAGCCCAGTGCCATCTAGTTCCATTATATTTGAAAGAAGTCATAAATCTCTATGGCTGATATCTCTGCAACTCACACTACAACAGTCAAGATGTATAGATAGCACGACAGGCAATAGGAAAAACACATATTTTTGATTTTGGGGTGAACTGTGCCTTTAACTTTGCACTTCATACTTATGAGTATTACAGCTGTAGGCTTATACTTATTTTCTAATAAACCTCTTTACCAAACCAGTGACATTTGTAACTTAGGGGGGCAAGAAACACATGTAGTCTTTGGTAGCAAGTCAATTTGTTTTGGGTTAGTATCTCTATAGCAACTGAGGTTGGATGTTAGATGGAAAAAGCAATGAACATATTAAATGTGTGCTTTTTATTATTATTAAGATATTTTGTGAAAACTGTGTTCTTCACACCTGCTGTTGTTTATAATCAGATCAGCACTACCTTGTTATGACCCAAAACTGAGCCAAAGCTTCCTGGCTAAAGGGCCATCTGATCTTGTTGGCTTGAAATGGGCTGCTCAGCAAACTGTGCGGTTAATGAGAGATATATATACTCCTATTTTCACGTCATAAGGTAGATTTACACACCTTAAACTCTAACTGGTGTCCTAAAAAGCTGTCAAGTAAACACCGATGTTATAAAGTCCCTTTAATCAGTGCATATAAAAGCCAGTTGCTGCCTTCTGAGCCATCTGTGCGAGAAGACTGTGACTGTATTTTTCAGTCATTAACTTGAAGTTGTGTTCAGAAATTGTAAAGCCCGAGCTATTTGAGCTCTTCATAATGGCGGGTGTGTTGCAGTTTGCCGGCTTCTGTTTTCATGGCTTACGGCAATCCTCCAGATCTTTCCCCTGGGGGATATCTCCCTGTACGTAATAATGAAAAGCCTGCAGAGTCAGGGGAAACAGCTCTGCTCTCACGCTCCATCTTAATGAGCACAACAATGAGACTCTGTCAGTTCTGCAAATAACAATTAGAAGTTCATTAAAAATCATATTAGATGATAATTTTTATTTACACATGAAATTGCTTCTCAAGGTTATTTGAAGATGACACTTTAAATGTCAGGCAGAAGATGCTCTATGGCATTTCTTTGCACAGATTTTGCAGTGTTTGTCCTTGAATTAAGAGCTATAACGAGTGTGTGTGTGTGTGTGTGTGTGTATTCAAGTGTGGGGATTTCAATGGGCACGTGTGTGTATTTTGCTTTTTTAAAGCTCCATACAGCTGTAGCCCAGTTTAGTACTCTCATGGGACTGATTTAAGGAACATTTTGTTGTGGGTTTTGCATTTCTGCTTCATAGATACAGTAGTAGCTTGCAGCTAATGGAGCCTAGCCATGTTCCTCCACAGCAGAGAGCTGTCACTGGAAATATTCTCTCAGCATGTCTGTCTTTTGTCCTTACACTCTCTCCTTACCAAACCCTGGAGAATTGCTGGACCATATAGCACTGTCACATCTGCTACACTGACCAGCCCCTTTTATCGACTCCTGATCCTCCAGGAGAGATGGGAGAGGACAGAACAGGACTGGGCAGGAGAGAACAGCAGGACGGGATGGAGTGAAAATAAGAAGGCAGTGGTGGTGGAAATTTCCTGAATCGGCGCAGCACACATTTCCACAGCTTTCTGTCCAATTCAGTGTATGTTCATGTCTTTCATCTCCAATTGTTTCATAATCACATTCTCTTTTGGCATTAGTCACACATTACATATAATCACTGCAAGTCCCTCTCAATTGATAATGTCACCCGCCTGTCTTTGTTCCATTATGATCAATTGTTCTGTGTTTGTTTGGAAGCCATTAATCTCAGTGTACCCACTCTGATCTAAATTGCCTACTTTATTTTCTTTCTTTTCCAAATGAACTCCCTTAGGTGTCCTTCCCCGAGAGAAGAATATGCTTTTAAAGCCAGTATTGCTTGTTGTGCATTACACTGTGTGGGGCAGGTCTTCGGAGGCCGTGCAAAGTCAATTATGTTGTATCTATAGGATGAACGTGCACAGCGCTTAGGTGTGTGTATGCATGTGTGTGTGTTCTCTGGGGTCCTCAGAGGGTTTCCACCTTTCCATCAGCTGACACCATGAATGCAAGTGAGCAGGTAACAATTCTGACAAGTCGCAGCAGCTACAGCAGTGTGTGAAATGTGGGTGTTGATGAGCTCTAGTTTGATTCTGTAAAATGTAATACAATCCTGGAAGTGTCTGGGTAGCATTAAAATAGCTATTACATAAATGTAGGCTTTATATAAGCACAGGTATTAACATTTTTCCTCCAAATTCCCAGACTGATTTCTATCTTATACATCAATTACTGCCCAATTTTCTTCTGTGCATACAACAGGTCATAACCTACTTTGTAACTGTGGGGGAGCGGTTATAAAATACAGCAATGTACAATTATGACTCATAATGAACATGGCATAATCTACATGAAACAGGGGCTTAACAAGCCACAGGGGATCCAATTATGGCCACAAAGTTGGATTCAGCATGAAAGCCTCATTTAGAAAAATGAACTTTTCCACCATCACTGCCCACTGTGTCCAGTAGAAAATGTCTGGCAACAGTCCTTTTAGTTTGAATGTCACCTTGATGTGTCTTTTTGTCATTTAATCTCCATAATTTGCATTCAACACAAGCAAACAAATCTACAAAACCTTCATTAGAGCTTTTTAAAGCTTATGTGCACTACAGCTGACACATTCCGCTAACTAATCACTAATCAGTCTTAAAGCTGTTCTGGAGTGTGATTACTGTAGAGTTTTCTGTGATCTTTGTAATTCTTTCACTGTCCCAGTTTGCTCTTTGTGCCTACCTACATAAAACATGGGAATCAGACCCTCTGAGGACTTGTACCCCCCTCTCTCTGCCACAATCTCAGCAGTACCTTGCTGCTAAAGATCATTTCTTTCTGTCTTTCTTTGTCTGGCCAGTACTCATAATTGCATGTCTTTTATATTCAGTTCATATGCTATAAGTTTCTGTCTTCAATATTAGTCGGTACTTTTTGCTGTTTATTTTTTTTTTTAGCATTCTCAACACTTTACATGACTTTGATTTTAAAATACACAAAGCTGTTATTCTTGGTAAATTGCAACCAAAAGTCTGAGTATACAAATAAATATAAGAAAGTAAATACCTTTGAGTCTGCAGTTCAGGCTGTGTTGATCCTTGTTTTATCCGCAGTGACCTCCTTGATAAACCACAAAGAGAGTAAAAAAGGGACCAGGATTAGAAAATGAGAGAAAGATCCCAGCTGATAAAATATAGATGAGGGGGAAAAAAAGAAAAAGTGATTTGCTCTTTCTCTTTCAAAATCACATTTTTCGTGCCTTCTAGTCTTTAAATGTGAATCGTTATGAGGCAGCCCGCGCCACTGTATTGTGCAGCCTCTCTTTCTCTTTTTCATTCACACACACACTTTCACCTACTCTATGCCCTGGTTTAGCCATCTCCCTCCCTCTCTGTCTCTCTCTCACACACGCTCCCTCTCTTTCTCTCTTACTTCAGCGGCTAGATTGATCTCTCTCCTTCATTCCCCGTCCTCTCTTTGTACTTCCACTGTGTTCTGACTCTTCACCCTCTATCTGTCGGTTGCTCTCTCTGCTTTTTTTTTCCTAGCACCCATGTGCTCTTCTATTCAATTATCCCCAATTTTCTTCATTACTCCCTCTCTCGCTCTCTGTCTTTTTGTCTCTCACTGTTCCAACACATTTCAGCCTCTCCTCCCTCTCTCTCTCTCTCTCTCTCTCTCTCTCTCTCTCTCTCTGGCTCATTATTTCAGTCACTCCATCAATCAAATGCACTCACACTCGTCCCATGATATGACTCCCTCCCCTTTATCTTTCCCCGTATCACATGTACATTGGATGGATTCAGGCCACCTCACTGTTCCCCTTATGTCTTTGATGAAGAGAGGTCATCATAAAAATAAAGAAAAACTGCTTGGACTTTTCCCATTCATAAAATGGGGCTTTATTACCTCTGCAGTAGAAATAAAAGTTGGTGACGGATATTGTGGCTACACCTTGAGGAATAGTTGGTGCAGTGTTTATGAGATCTGCTAACAGACGCAGATTTAGACATTTTGGGACCTACGGCAAACTCAGGCATGTGCACCCCATGTTCTGCCCCCTGTTCAGTCCTTGAATAAATGAGTCATAAAAAGAAATTTTTAATTTTGTTGGAGTGCCAAGGATGAAATGAGGAGTCTCACATCCTCAGGAAAGAAGTTGCTCTGTAGGCTGGTGGTACAGCAGTGGATACTTCTGCATTTCTTGCAAGACAGCAGCAGTATGAACAGGCGGTGGCTGGGGTGGGTCTGTTAGTATCCTCAGGCTTCTCCCTTTTTGCAGCATCACTATGGTAGCTTTGCATCATTTTTCAACAGTCTGTACCATTGACTTAAAAAAAGATGGATGCCACAGCTCCACTTCAGTGTATGGATTTTCAGGGAAAAATAAGGAATTAACAAAAAAAACTTGTTTGCTAAGAAAATGGCCAACTACAAGCTTGGGGGAATGATGCCAAAGGTCTATTCACCTAAATCACACACAAATGCACACACACAAAATAATACAAAAACATTTTTTTGCAGTTACCTCTTGGGATATCATCCCCCGCAGACATTTGTAGTTTTATTTGGTGTGATCTTGAGATACTTGCTGCTGGGACTTCAAATCCCAGTGCAGTGGAGCTGAATAGCATTTTGTTTGCTATGCTCACTGCCTGGAAAAATTACATTTGAAAGACTCAACAGCAACAGAAACAATGTCCCAGCTATTCTGGATGGTTCACAGACCTCACACTACTTTTTTAGCGCTTTGGATGAAACATTTAAAAGCACACGCCAATTGAATGACAGAGGATCAGACCTATGTGAGCATTGAGTGTTTAAAGAAAGAAACATGTCTTCATGTGGCCTGAGATTTTATTTGTTGCCTTGCAAGGCAGCTGTACTTGTAACAATCCTTTTTTCCAAGCTTCCAGTTATTTCCTCCTGTCCCAACCACAGTGGTTTAGACCAATCAGCATCCTGTGAGGAACCGCAGCTACAGGTGTGATTTAGGTGTGAGAGCCACAAAAACAACAATCACAGCTCCCAAATAGGTCAGTGTAGAAGCTATTATAGTATCAGAACTGGAGGGTATTTCTTGATTGCAATAAGATCAACTCCACTGAAGGTTTTTTTTCAGTAAAGATGTCTTCACTCTGTCTCTGACAGGCTTTGGCAAGAGTTGGGCTACTGCGTGGTTTGTTGATTTGATTGGTTGAAGGTAGCCCGTGACAGGCTGTGATAGACAGATGGTTCATCCAATCTCCTGCCAATTATTTTTTGAATGTGACTGCCCTTTTCCAAACAGGTTCCAAAGACGACTTCCCAGATGGTTCTGTGTAACAAACCATCTGGTGCTTCAGGATATTTCATTAGATTCTTGTTCGAAAATCTTAAGACCAATGATCTTAATTCTGTTGTGACATCTAAAGGTTGGGGCATGCTTCAAATGAGCCAGCTATTACGACATATTGTCCAACTACATCTGCAGGTTAAAATGTGTACAGATGTTCACAACAACCACACTCTGCTGTTGCAGAGAGGAGCAAGAAGCAATAAGATTTCAAATGGGGATAATGCAGCCACTTTTGGACAATCTTTCCTTGAAGGTATCCATGCTGAGACCTGCAAACCTACTCAATTTTTTCATCCCCACGCTGCATGAAGTGGGTGTGAATACCAGATTGTCAGTTTTGACAGAAATTGTTAGACTCAGGCTCCCCACTTCCAACGTCAAAAAGGTGCGGGGGGCAGAGGTGGAAGGATTCGAGTCATATGACTTGAAAATATTTGCTTCATGAAACTGCTCACAACAAGATCCCTGGATTATCTTGAGAAACCAGGTCATGATTTCTGGAAAGAGGCACTCGTTCTGAATTTTTCAAATGTTTGCTTTGAGCACCACAAGCCAAGTGCCATTTAGTCCCATTATATTGGCGAGAAGGCAGACATCTCTACGGCCGATATCTCCCAAACTCTGTCACTCACACCAAAAGACTTTTGATGGATAAATATCACTACAGGCCAGGGGAAAAATATTTATTTTTGATTTTGGGGTGAACTGTTCCTTTAATTAACAAATACACAGATGGGACTGTATTTCATGGCAGTTTTGCCTTTATTAGATAAAGAACCTGACAGGAAACATGGCAGGTGGACAGAGAGAGGTTTATGACGTAACAAAGGTACCCTGCTCAAATCAAACAAGGAATATTGCAATTATGTGTTATATGTTATCAGGACACCCTGCTGGTGTTGGATTTTATAATTGAAATGCCCCTGCTAGTCCAGTTCTGGTGAATCCTGATGATGCATGTGGTTTGTGAAAGAGTGACCTCATCATTATTAATGTCCAAATGGGTAAACGATTGGATTCTCCACATGGGGGCAGTTGTTGCTCTAACATTGTAAACTGTTTGGTGACACCTGCTGCATGGACAGTCAAATCAAGAACTCAGATGCATGAGAATGCAGTACCTCAGTGACTGTGACAGATACAAAATAACCACAATGCCCTCAGTTCAATTCAGGGAAGTTTATTGCTTGTAAACCCACCGCACCCCACACCCCACACCCCACACTATACTTCCTGTCTATGTTGCACACTCTAAACAGACCAACAACAGAATAATGCCAAAACACCCTTAAAACAGAAAAACAGAAGTAACCAACATCTTACTTAGAAAATGATTCAGTAATCTAATGTTGGATATGCATGATGATATCAAGTAAATTTATGCAATAATTCTGTTTCAGTGAATTGCATTTATGCAGCTGGAGTGTCTGACTAAAAAAAAAAAAAAAACCCTGTCCTTATGTCTACTTTATGCTTTTAGAGCCCATCAAAGAGACGGATGGAGGACAGAGGAAGGCAAGCTGGGTTGAAATACATTAATGCACACAATAGTGCACTCTGTTAAGAGGAGATGTAGATGAATCCTGCCAAATGTAGCCTCTCAAGGACAACATGACACCATCATTGTAACCCTTGATAAGAGCTCTAGTGGGAGCTCTTCTTTAATGGTGCACCACTCCACAGTGCATATTCACCACACTTTCATCCTACCTTGATGTTTCAACTGCTGCCCAATGTCCTTATTCTGAGAAACTAGCTTTCCTCCTGCTTTCTGTGTTAACGCCTCTCATGCCAAAGGCAAGGAGAGAAAAGTGGGTCACGGGCAGATGGAGCATACAGTAGTAGTAAGAATTTGCTGGCTAGGTTTTTAGTTTTTGGTGTTTTTTTCTGTGTGTTTTAGAGAGCTTTGGGTGAAGTGAAGTCAGACTGAAAGAGAAAACAAATGCAGAAGAAAAGACAGGAGTAGAGGGCAGAATGAGAAAGAAGTTATTGATTTATGAAATCAAAGCTGTGAAGCACAGAGAACCTATTGCTTTAAATCACTAGCTCGAAACATAAAATGATGTCTGCACATTTTTAGTGCTAGGACTTTGGAAAAACTTTGGTTGTACTGACATAGACATTTTGAGATTTACTGCTTGTGACCGTTGCACTCATAGTCTAACAGTGATTTGCAAATTTACAGCCCTAAATACAGTTACAGCTATTCACTGTACAGACACAGTGAAATATGGGCTCAAATCTGCCTTAAGGCCTCATTCATGTATTACTGTTCTCAAAGAAAACCGATGCAGTGGTGGACTCTGGTGGCTGTTTCAGGTTACTGAAACTGAGACCTCAATGTCAGAAATGAAAGATTTTCAGAATGTCTTTCTTTCTTTTCTTTTTTTTTTTCTTTACAATTTCAGAGATGTGTTATCACTCACTGTTTTCTAATGACCTTTTTGAAAATACAGTTCAACAAGAACAAGAATGCAGTTACTCAAGATGTGTGTCAACATTTGCTCTGTGGGTTGTTCACCTTTGTCTTCCTCTTATAAATGCACAACTTGAGAAACATGGAAAGACGCTATAATGTGTAATAAATGAAAAAAAAAACTAAAGAACAGATCCAAGGTTTGCTGTTTCAGTGCTCTGATATCATTTTGGACAATAAACTTTATTGTTAATTTGTAAAATGTCCTGCCTACATTACTTATCTTTGTCAACCGTGTTAATTGCAAAAATGTTTATGTATATATTCCATATTGTGTATATTATATTTATATTACTTTGTGTATAAAGAAGATTTTCTTTGCATTTTGCATACATTTTTTTGCTACATGATATTGGCATTGGCCCCAAAAATCTAGTATCCAGTAACATTTTACATGAGACAAAAATCTTAGGTTCATCCTTTTTAATTTGTAAATACTGGTGTTGCTTACTGTAAGTGTTGTTACCTACAGTAAGTCTAAAGTTTCCCCACTGAACAAACTGAAACTGACCCCTTGTTTGGATTCTGAGAATCAAAGCACAGAAACAGAAGCACCACATTTTGTCCTGTCATGTCATGTGTCATCGTGCATTTTCAGCAGCTTTCGAACAAAGACATCTGCATTCAGTTTTCCTACTGGAGAACACACCAGTCCTGTGGTGCTTTTGGATGCCTGTATGCAACACTTTTTAGGTGCAGGAATGGAGTCTCTAAATTATGATTTTATTTATCAAAAAATATGTTCTTCTTTCACACGCTGCATAAGCAGAAGTTGCTGACCAGACCTCAGTTAACTTTCAGTGCTTCTTCCATCAGTCTATCTGCAGAAATCAGCAGTATCTCATTTAACACGTAAAACCACAGTGTCCTGAAATGACATTACACACATAGATAACGGATGTGGACAGATGTTTAAACATGATAGTAATTACAAACTGCTGTAACTAACTGTGAATGCCTTCCTAAAGATGATGTCTTAAACTTTTGAATGTTAACATTATTTCTAAACTGGATCTGGGTGCCTGTAGTATGGGCAGATTCACAACATAATTTCTTGTCTGTGTATTAATAGTCATTAGTAGTAGTAATAGTCATAGTCTGCATGATGACTGTCTCTCCTTTCAGTTCATTCACACCCATCATTCAGCCTGCGGTTCAACTGGTCAACAACGCAGCTCATCTGGCTTCTGTATTTGGTTTTGTAATGGCTTAAACGTTTGCTTTGAGGAACAGCCTCAGCAGTTTCTCCTTCATCTCACAGAAAACTCCTTACACAGAAACCAAATAAAGAACTGCAACTTTAGAACATTTTTGTCATGAAAACACAGTTTTAAAAATTCTTAGGAGCAACACTATTTTTAGGGGAAAAAAAATGTAAAACTGCACATATTAATGAGACTGAAAATTTTAAGAACTATGCCTCTTATCAAAGGGTTCTCCAAACAGCTAAAAATGAAGCTGGTGTGTTGTTTGCATGTAATCTCGTACCAGGTATTTTCAATCAGTTGGGAAGCAATTCCATGAACTGCACAAAACATAAGCTGCAAGACATAAATTATAAGAGTCAGGTATAAACTTCTGTTTTTAAATCATTGAGGCCAGGATAAGTTTTCAATCTGTTGCAGAAGTTTTACTTGCCTGGCTCTTGCAAAAGGAGTATGGGGTTTAACTCTGAAGGACTTTCAAATTAGATAACATATATAATTCAAATATTATGTAAGATACAAGTTTCATGTATACATATGTCACAAGCATTTGATAACCACAACTGAGGGATATGCACTATCAGCCAATATATCAATTTTTTTTACTCCCTAATATTGTTGAGTCTTTACTAGTAACAGTTCATTTTACATGTCGCTGGGCTGGACTGTTGTAACGGGCACGTTTTGGACCCAAATATAGCACACAAACAAGGTAAAATAAGGATCGTTGGTAATAACCTTTATTAAAGGCTTATCAGAAAACACCAAGAGGTTAAACAGCTCAATCCAAGCTTGTAGTTGTGGGCTTTCTGTGGTTCAGCGGAAATGCCAAGAACCAAGCAAATTATCCAGCAGGAAGCCGGAACAATAGGGGAACCTAAAAAAGATTGGAGGGGAATACCGGAAAGCCACAGAGAAAGGAATGTCAAGACAGATCTCATGGTCAGGAGCAAAAGGTGGCAAATTAAACATCTGTATATTTATAATTGTTGTTTATAATTGTTATTATTGTTAAGAACATATCAGCTGTCCTTTTACAAGAGGTTGTAAATAAATTACTAATCTAAAAGTTTTCTTAGGGAGATTTTACACATAGTCCTCTTTAAAACAACCAAATTCAGTCCTGTTAAAGTGGACCAAAAAGGGGACCAACAGAAAAGGGACTTAGTTCTCTCTCTGGTCCACTTTAGCTCTGATGAGGCTTTGTTCACACTATACTGTATATAGCTCCTCTCCACACAGTATACTGTCCAGTTTATCATAAAAGTCCCAAATTGCAAATTGAATGAAAACCTTTTCTGCGTTTCTGTGTGGTGGATGGTTGCTTTCTGTTCTTTGTTCCATTTCTGGAAATGTGCAGTAGTTTCTTCCTCTGACCAAAATACTCCTCACCCATTTGTTTTTTTTTTAGTGCAATAGCAAGAACAACGCTAAATGGTTAAAATATAATGGCAAAAGGTGAAGTGAACCTTGAGTTTTGTTTTCACATTGCACAAGTTTAACAAATTGCCACAGAGACATTGCTCACAAATGAACCTTACTTCTATAATTAATGTATTTACTGTGAATTTCCTCTGTCATATCTGTCTTCCTTGATAATGAGCTGATGTGCTCTTGTCTTTGTATGCAACAGTGTTGCATAATGTATTTTCTAGGGTAAATGTTTTGTCTTCCTAGTTGTTCTCTTTGAAATGTGCTAACTAAGTTCTGCGAAGACTACTTCCGTACTGGAAACAACATTGAGAAGAAATATTTTAGCAGAGGGGAAGTATAAAGCAGGCATTAACATGGACAGTTTTTCAAATGAAATGTCTCTTCAAACACGTACATTTCTGTGCTTGCCCCCCACCCCGCCCCTCCCCTTTGTAACTTCCTCAACACGACTGAATTCTGAAAACAGTCAGGTTGTCTTGTAATTTCTCAGCAGTTTAGTCACTGTACTGTCATTTCTCTGTCTGTGTTGCTGTGGCAGGACGATGGCCAGGGGAGAACATCTGCTGGTCCTGACAGGTAAGAATGAAACCTGAACCAGGATTATTGTTGTTGGGGTTAAAGGTGGTTTTATCATTGTAATGTTTTTTTGTAATGCTTTTACTTAGATGTTTTATGCATTTATGTAACATAACATATTTCATATTTTGTAGTGTATGAAGGTCTATCTATTACACACTTCTTGGTGACAGAAGCGATTAATCAAATATGCAATTAAATGCCTTTTCCATTGTATTTAAGCTGAATTTTCTGTAATAAATATGATTTATATTGGGCAAATGTATAAGAGTTTTGGATACATAAAAATTTCTAAGGTGCCCTTCAGCAAGGCACTTAACTTGAAACAAAACTAACTAAGAAAACTAACACATCTTGATTAAATGTGAGATAATATAACTATATTTATCTTAAATAATGGAGGCAAACACCTGAAAAATTATTTTGTCATGTTTGGTACTAACAGTAATTTTTAATGCCAATGTATTTGTAATTTTTTTTGCAGTCACTGGAAGGTGGAGGGATATGTCATGGCTTAACATTATCACCCCAAATTAAAACATTTGTGCATTAAGCCGAATGTTTTCATGAAGGTGTATGATTGTGCCAGTCAGCATTATGTCCTTCTATTAGCTCAAAGATGTCATTTTACTGAATTACAAACTAGAGCACACATTAATAAATATATTGCAGTGACAGGTTGATCATGTATACACATACACAGATGCACATACATCTGTGGCTTTTATATACTTGTGAGCATACTGTGTTTAATTTACAGGAATTCCCTGTAGGCTTACATTAACCCACCAGTTTACTCATGTTAGTGTAATTTGACATTTATTAATAATTGCAAAAAAAAAAGAATAGAATAGAATCATACACTGCATCAGTAAATGTTGCGTATCCAAACTGAAAAACATGTAAATAATATATTATTATTTTAAAAAACAGAATTATGTTGTATGTTGTATGTTGTATGCCTCTGCCCACTGGTCAAGTTACAGTTTACATTCATGTCTGTTCAGACTGGTATAATATATGTGGCGAAGACTCACAGAGACATAACATTATTATTTTGTTTTAAATTGAATGGTGTTGAAAGAGCCTTTGCAGACATTTTGTTTAAATGTGTACATACAAACACACAGGCACTCAAACAGACAGAAGTGAAATTATACAAATTCGATCCCTCTGAACAGGATGAATCCTTGCTGAAAAACACACCGTCCCCAAACATTTAACAAATCTCTCAACATGTTCTCTGCACTCTTATAAAAGCAAAATATTTTTTCAAATTTTAATTCATGTGTGAAAAATATGCTTCCACATTCAAATCTATTCTAAAAAAGATTATTATAAAATAATTGATAAATGCTAAGAAAAGGCTCAGATATTTATAATTTACATCATTGTTCTATCATGAAGCCAGATGTTTTCTAAAAATTGTATAATACATTTTGTCAGTTAATTATGAGTCATTATTATTGCTATTGATTAGAATTTTCTAAATTATAAAGTAAATAGTATTTTATGTATTTTATTTTATTAATGTATCTTTTATGTACTTTTAAAAAATAATAATAATAATATTGTTAAAAAAATGGAAAAATAAGATTGCTTTTATGTACCAAGGTGGACTATTCTCAATAAAAGAAGTAAAATATAAAACAGTTACATTTGGGAAACAGAAAAAAACTCTTTTTAAAGTGTTAAATATTTTACACTATGGTGGAGTTGCACCAACTCTTGAAATATTTGAATTTTGACACTAGTCAACACAAGTCAGTGTCAAATTTACACAACTCTAGTGTGCAGTGTCAAAAGTTAGCGCTGTCAGTGTGTTTGTTTCACACTAAATAGAACTGCTGCCATATTAACACTACAGAGAAGGTACATTTTAATTCAGTATTTAACTCTTGTACAGCTGAGTTGTTTTTTATTAAATTTATTATATTTTATGAACACAGCAAGGAGTCAACTTATTTACCATTAATTTACCATTTAACATTAATTACCATTTCCACTCACACTGAACGATATCACAGGCATTATGAATGGCTGCGATCGGCTCCAGCTGACATGGCGCAGCTGAAACGCAACGCAGCCGCTCCTGGTGAAATTTAGCTGTTAACACTAACACTTTAAACACTTACACTTAAAACACTGATACTAACACTTTAAACACTAACACTTTAAACACTAACACTGTTCTGTGAAATCAGCACTAGAGAGTTGTTTGCAGAATATCACATCTGACTTCCAATAACAACACCAACTTTTTTAAAAAAAAAATAACCCCCTATTAGACTTAACAAGAGCTGACTCTATACTTTTACTGCACACTAAACATCTAACACTTTTCATTTTGCACATAGTATATTCAGGTAATATCCATAGTCATTTGTACACCAGAGATCGTCTTCCTATGTTATACAATTAAACTGCCAAACAAATAATAGTCAGTGTTTTATGATTCCACAACATATTGATATGTAGTGCAAATGAAAAATAGAAATGGACTTTATCTGTTAATGTTCCATTTTTCTTTATGGCTTTACTACATGTGCTCCATATTAACTTTTCACTTATAAATATGAATAAATTGAATAGAAACTTCTGTGCAGCTTCCATGAGCAGTGACAGACATCGTGGCTAAAGAGACAAAATAAAATAGCACCACCTACAGACTCTTTGACTCCATTAACTGAAAATCCACTGGAAGAAAAACACCACAGCTCTGGACACACTGCCTAAGTCGCAAGTAATGTGTTTGAAGATACCAATACCACCAAAAAAAAAGTGGATCTTGCGAATTACTATTTAGAATTTTGACTCAGTGCGTGAAATGTCTGGCTCTAAATGACAGAGACTAATGTCAACTGTGTACTATAAGTCATTAAAGTATTTGTTCATATTTGTTCATATTAAAGAACATTAACATTTAAAAAAAAATTTTGTTACAGTGTTCGTGTTCCTGGCAAGATGTCAGCAGAAACCAAAAGGTAATCTATCAAAGTATCAAACATAAAAGCATTCATTTTGAAGTAAAATTTAAAGTTTTTTACTATTACTCACTATATTTTGTTTATGAATTACTGCTGCATTTATATGTATGTTGCATTTTACTGCTGCAGATATTTAAGGTTGTGCTAATTTAAACTAATTTTAACTACTTTATATTTTGTTGGGTAGTTAATCTACAGCAATGCACCATTTTTAATGTTTGCCTTCATTTGCCATTCTCTGGTAAAAACCATTTATCTCTAAAATGCCGACTTATCATGAGCTCAGAATAACAATCTTGTTTTCAGCTTTGTGACCAGAGAGAGGGTAGGTTAAACAGTAGTGAAGTAGGAGAATGTTCTCAATCCATAAAGGAAGAAATCAGTTTACTGAGAAAATTCAAAATCATGTAGTTAAATGATTTTCACAGGACAAGAGGTGTATGAAAAAATGTAATCTGAAAAGTAACCAATGTACGAAATGTAGTTGAGTAAAAAGTAAAAAATTCTGAATTGTAGTGAAGCATAAAGTTGTATAAAATGGAACGACTCAAAGTACAAGTACCTTGAATCTAAATACAGTACTTGAGTAAATGCTTAGTAATATTTCACAACTGCTTCTCGTGGGTGTGAAATGACAACAAGTGTCATCAATAACCATGCACAACAGTCTCTTACAGATTCTTACAATGACATGAACTGTGTCAGGTGTCTGAATGCCCACACAAATACTTTACTTGCATGTCCTTTTTTCCTTCGTCTCCTGCCTCCTTAGTCTCTATGTCACCCGAACTCACGGAGATCTTCTCTGGGGACCTATTTTATTTGAGCTGTAAGAACACCACAAAAGGTACCACAGTGAAATGGTACTTCAACGACACGGAGAAAAGGCAGACAACAGAAGAACCCTGGAAGATAGGTGTGGCTTCCCCCGTACACACAGGCTCTTACTACTGTGTGAACAATGAGGGACAAAGTGAAAGTTTCTCCATCAAGGTCCTGGGTAAATAAACCTCATCACATGAATATTATAGTCGAAACCCCTAAAGTTGTAAAAGGACATACAATGTCCGTACCATACAAATAATGGTATAATTTATTTATTTACCACTCAGAATACCTCCCCAGAGCCTCACTCATCATCCAGACAGGCCAGCCAGTGATGCGGCAGGGAGGCTCAGTTGTCCTGCAGCTTGACAATGACGACGGCCTGCAGGGATGGGACTGCTGGGTCTACAGGAAGACAAGAGGGACGACAAGAAGGATTAAGTTGAGGTTGAACAGTGGCAATGTGAGTCTGGCCTTTCAACGCAACCTGGATGACCCCGAGACCATTTTCTGGTGTACTGACAGTACTAAACAACTCAGAAGTAACCAAATCACAGTCAGGATCTCAGGTAGGTCTAATGTACTTTAATGCTCTGTTTCATCATAACAATTATGTGATTAAATTGGGCTTATTCATTCCATTTACTTAGGGGTACTGACATTATATGCCATCAAACAATTCACATATCTTTCATCTGTTTTCACGTTAACAGTTTCTGCTTGACAGCTAATGTAAATTTAAAGACATGCAACCAATGTGCCAAACTAAAAAAGACAAGTAAGTCTAAGCAAGTAGCAGCAGCTTTCATTGGCCCAAAACAGCCACTTTGTCGCCACACTCAAAATAATGTTAGGGTGTCCTTAATCACTTTTTAATTGGTAAGGTTTTTTATAGCATTATTTAAACCTTCAATATTTTTATTGAAGAGACAAGGTTTGAACACAGCATCAACATGTAAGTTGAAAGGCAAAATTGTTGGCAAACTGTTGCATATTTGTACATCTAATACTTACGGAGCAACATTAGTATCCATTTGGACTCATGTTTTGGCTGCCTGGCAAATACAAGTTCAAAATTCACGATACCTGCATTATTAAAAAAAAAAGAAAGAAAAAAAAAGTTGAGAAAAGTTATAATTTCAAAGCAGCTGCCTTCACTAGATTTCTGAGTTTTGAATAAAACTCAAATTCATATGTTAAATAAACAAAACCAAGTTTTGCCAACCTATAATCTTTTGTTAAAATAATTTACTTTTCTTATTTGGATAAACTTGCATTTTTTTAGGAACCCCTCAAAAATTTACAAAAAAAAAAGTCTGATTTTAAAGTCTGATTCGTCATTATTTTGGTGCTTGAAGTTTGAAATCTGGGGGGTCTAAAACTCAAAGATTGAAGTAAGTTACCTTGAAATTTTGAGTTTTCTCAACTTCTTTGCTTTTACAGTGTGGCTACATCTTTAGCTATTAAATGCTCCACTATGTTCATCACCTTGTTTTTATTTTTACGTCATTTGAATCATAGGGGTAAAACTAATCCAATCCAATCTTTATCGTCTTCTTTCAGACAAGGACGTATCGCTGGAAATGTATCATCTGCCTGCTGTAACTGGGGAGAGTCTGATTCTGAAGTGTCTCACTTGGGGCACAGATAAGATTAGCCATGCTGTTTTCTACAAAGGCAATATAATCGTTCAGGACAGTAACAGTCCTACCCTCAAATTCCCTGACGTGCAAGAATCTAACATGGGAACATATAGGTGTGATGCCACCTTCACGTACAAGGAACGTACTAGTGGGCCCCCATACAAAGTGTCCTCTGATGATCAAGATTTGTTTGTCCAAGGTACGCCTATCCAACCCACACTGTTCGCCTTTGACTGCAATCACTGCTGGTGTACTGAATGAAGTTTCCTTCTTTTGTGTGATACTGTATACCTTCTTTTCTCCAGCAGACATTTTTTTAAGTCTGTCTCCTCATTTGTCCTTTTCCAGTGGCTCATATGAAGGCAGTTCTCGCTGAAAGAAATGGCATGTCATGTTCTTGTCCACATTGTCCCCATGATGATGTCTCCTATCGCTGGTATCACATGAATGATGGTGGTCAGCCAGTAGAACTTCCAAGTAACCGCCAATACTCCATGACGCCAGACACGAGTGCAACTTACGCCTGTAGAGCTGTGTGGAAAACCGGGAGGTCTTTTCTCAGCAATAGTCATGATTGTAAGTTCTTGCTTTTGTTCCTGCTAGTGGACTTTGACTTACACACAGAGTGAACAGTAGGCAGAAGTACCTTTTCATAAATTTTCACTATATGTAGTGTTTGTGTTGTGAAACATGCTGTAACAACTGTAGTAGCCATTTCCATCCAGTTGATTTGTACTCAAAAGTCTCTTAGGGTTTTTCCATCGTCACTTTCGGCCATACAGAGTCAAACCATGCCCCGGTGATTTGCATTTCCATGACCACTTATAATTGTTTGCTGAGTCACGCCTAAGATGGACCATCCCTGGAGTAGGGCCAAAGTGAGCCCGACCTCCAAGCGAGCTGTGCTTGTGGCTCGCCAACTGTGGCAAACCCATGATGACCCCCATCTCCACCTCAAAACAAGCATGTGTCGTCAGACACACAATAACAAAATAATGGGGGACTTTTATTGTGAAGAATGAAGTGTTTGTTCACGGTTTTACAGCTATTCAACTTGAGCTAAACTTGCTTTCATTTAAAAGACTCTACTTCAAGTTGTAATGGAGATGGAAATCCCTGTCTTGCTGGGTTGATGTACCAAGTCAAACCAGGTCAAGCCAAGTCAACATGTGTGTATCGAAAAGGGGTATCTGTGAGCTTGCAGTACTAGTCTTCTCCTCTTGTCTCTTTTGCAGTGTACTTATCTGTTAAATCAGAGCAACTTTTCAGAGAGTTCAGAGACCAGCCATTCAAACACCAGTTTGCTATGGGCGTCCATGTTTTTCCAAGCAGATGCATTACGATGCCTTTAGTTTGAAGTCTGGAATACCGACTATGCACTTGACTTTTGACTTGCAATGGATTGCAGCATAAATATCAGGATATCTCTGCTACATCAATTTCGATCACTCTCTTTTAATGCCACTCCTGTGAAGCCCCGAACCTTCATGGAGGTGCTAATTTTTTGGGAGTGCCTCTTTAAGTAAGTTTTTTAACCAGTGTGATTTCAGTTTGACCACAGATCACTTGGCGTTTTGCAGCTCTGTTAGTTGTCACATATACAAAATGCTGACAGCCAGACCTCTTTTATAGTGAGACATGTTGCTAATGGGAATTCAGCTGATATGAACTATCACAGGGTCACAGGAAATTGATACAGTCATGATATGTCATGCATGTTCTGTCTCTATTTCAGATAAAGGCTCCGGCAATGTCATTATGGTAATCGTGGTCATCATGCTGGTGCTCCTAGGTCTAGTAGTTGCAGTTGTAGCATTTTACATGTGGTATAGAAAGAGACATGACACAGGTGAGTAACCACAACTTCTTTTCCATTCTTTGTAACCGAAGGCAGTTCATACAGCGCTTGTTTTTTTTTTTCAGGACCAATATACGAGGATGTGGCGCTGAGTTCACGAGACAAAGGTGATGACAAATACGAGATGCTGCGGAAGCCACATGGTGCCCAAAAGGAGGGCGAGTACGACACCCTTCACCCAGAAGCATCAGGCAGAGGGCAGAAACAGGGTGATTATGAAGCACTGAAGAAAGGGGAGATGAAAGAGGGGGTATACCACACCCTGGGGATGGAGGGGGCAGCAGGAGGGGCAGGGGCATATGAAGCACTGAAGAAAGAGGGAATGAAGGAGGGGGAGTACCACACCCTGGGGATGGCGGGCGCAGCAGGAGGAGAGGGGGGATATGAAGCACTGAAGAAAGAGGGAATGAAAGAGGGGGAATACCACACCCTGGGAATGGCAGGCACAGGTGGAGGGCAGGGAGGACAGTGAATATGAGATAGTGCAGGAAAAGAAGTAAGCAAGGGCAGAGGAGCACAAGAGTGAGTCATGAAAGGAAAGACAGGCTTCAGTACCTTTTTTACTGAACAAAATCAGATTTCCCACAAACAACCTGAAGGTCCTTAATGTTGTGTAACGCAGGCACTAGCAATTATTCCCATTAAGGTATTATATTAATCATGTTTATTATGTGGAATATACTGAAATATGTAAATTATCAGAACAGAAAACAATTCAATTTCTGACACCAAAAGTTAAAACAAGAACAAAAATGAAGTCAGAGACACAGACTCAAAATGTGATATACAAGATTTCATGGATGCAAGGCAAGGCAGTTTGCTCTGGGTGTTTATGCTATGCTTTTATTTTTATTCTGATTTAGCCTTTTTAGAAGTGAATCCAATGTTAAGAAGTAATGAACTTTGTTTTATCTTTTTTTTTTTTTTTACCTGACTTCATGCTTACTGAGTATTTATTTTAAACCAAGTGTAACCATGATGTTTAACGCAGAAAAAAAAAAATCCACTGCTTTTCAGCTTTTATGGGGTAATGGGTATTTTTTCAAATATTTGATCAGTCATTTGGTCAATAAAATGTCACAGAATGATAAAAAAAAATGTCTCCCAAAGCCAAAGATGACAGCTTCAGAAAATGAACTTACTTTTATTTAAATGACTTGTTTTGTCCATAGACAAAAGATATTCAATTTACTGTCATAGAAGAGTAAAGAAACCAGAAAATATCCACACTAGAGAAGCTGAAATCAGAGAACTTGGACTTTTTCAATTTAAAAATGTCACATTTCACAGCATAACTTAAGTTGTTTGACCAACTGTCAACTAATTTTTCCAGCCCTGATACGCCTACTTATATACTGTATATATAGCATATCAGCATTACATAGCATCATATCATCACATCATTATCACATCAGCATTATACACACATACTCATTTCACTCCACCTTTTTTTCTACCATGTGAATTACATTAAGTGCTTGATCAACCTATCAAAATCTGTTTTTAATGATGGGAAACGGCTGAGGATTTTTTTCTTGCTATAATTTATGTTATTTGTGCACATAAGAAATGTCATAATATTGTATTGAATCTAGTTTTGCATCAAAATATAAAAGCACTTTACATTTCAGTAACTATGCTAATGAGATATCAGCTTAATTTGAAGTGCAAATGAATTATTATAAGGGAGGGCTTCTGTCCTATTGGATTTTATGTGCTGAAATAAAACTATTTCGAATGAATTTGTTTTCTCCTTTTTTATGTGTGCACTCACTTTAGCACAAATGTATGTTTAGATTAGATAAACCTCTAAGCCTTTCTACCTTCAACCAGTTAATACCAGTGAAGGTTCAAGGACCAGAATTCATTTGTGTTACACATAACTCAGGTGACATTACTGTACTGCCATACTGCCTACTACAACTTCCCATGTACCAGCACTGAGCAATATTTTTCTGAAATTAAGTTTAAAAGAGGCGATGGGGTTATATTTGAGGAATACTTACCTGTGAATGGAGCAAGTATACGGTCACTTGTGTTTCAGGAGCCAAAAAGTTTTGTACCGAAGATGACGACACTAAAGATGACTGAATCCATGACTGAAAAGGCATGTGCCTAAACAGACTCCAAGTGGTGTTCAAGCACCTTTCCTCTGCTCCTTTCACAACATTTTTAAAAACTGTTTTTCCAATTTTATGTTTTAGTTTTTCGTTTCTCAACTTAAAGCACGTTGCAGTGCCCGGCAACTTTATTTGAGATTTAATTCTGAGCGCGCGAGTCGATCATGTCAAGAAGGGAACCCTTGATTTGCAAAACCGTGAGTGAGTATGGTGTACGTCACCCTGACCTGTAGCCTTCACTGGTGTCCTGTCCTGAGCCTCAGCATTGTAAGTCACTGTAGTGAAATTAAATCAGTAAAATATCTCGAATTTATTCAGTTGTTCAGTTTCACTCCTAGCCTAGAGGGTTTGGTTAGGTTGGGGGGCCGCGATGAAGATAGCACTTAATGGCCTGGCTTCTTGAACTTTTTTGTCCAGTCAGAACAAAATAGAATAGTAGGTACCTAAATGTAAGTCTAGTTCTGTGTGTATGAGTGTAGCCATCTAAACGCAGGCCAGACTGGCTGTTGTTCTATTCCTGTCACTGAGATGAAAATGGAGATGTACAGTGGGTGTTTTGATGACTTAAATGGTCTGGTTCCTGCCTCCTGATTGGGTGGTGAGTGCAAAGATCTGTCTCAGGGTGCCGAGGTGAAGTCCGTTAAAAGGCTAAATGCGAACGCAACTGCAGTTACATCCAGGTAACTACTATTTCTCCCACACTGGCAGATGGATGACGGATAATCCCATTGATTTTAGAGGCCAGAGCGGGACACTGAGGTTGAAGCCGTCAGTGCTTTTTCCAGGCTGAGGAGTCCTTTGCTCTGGTGCCATCAAAATCTATTTTTCTTCTTCGTTTCCATGCTCCTATACTTTGGCTCAGTGATCGATAATGCTGTCTAGAGAGGAGTACAGCATTATGGGTAACATGAAACCACTGTATCCAAAGCTGTAGGCCAACATTATTAGTGCCTGAATCAGGCATGGAGCAGGGGAAAGTGAGCTGTAACAAACTGAAATAGGCTTGTTTCTCTAATTATTTTATCTGTTTTTAGCAAGATAATTTATGCATCACCTAATAACAAACACTGAAACAAAAAAATATGATTAGGGTAAAAAAGAATTAACTACAAAGAATATCTATAATTATAGTACAGGGATTATCACCTCTAGGTTTTATTATACAATATTTTTCACATGTACATGATTTTTACATATACAGTTTTAGTTTAGAACAAAACATTTAACAAGAAATTAATGAAAAATGACAAAAACAGTAAAAACACTAACATTTAATATTTACTCTATCAGTGAACTCCACTCATTGAAACAATATCAGCCAAAGTGATACCGTTCCATGATCTAACAGGGATATTTTTCATCTTAAACCTTCATTTGGGACTAAGCTAGATACATTGCAACCTCTACTAACAAAAATAAAACAAATTGCTTATGTAAAGTGAAATGTCATTCGTTTTTCGCCCATTATCAGCCTTTTATTTTTAATTTGTATTGAGCTTGCCGATCATTTAACATACATTTAACTTCCTTCACTATAAAATAAAGCGAAGGGTAATGAAAGTTCACCTGTAAATGTGATGGACTGAGATCTATGTGATGGCTCTATTTGCACAGCTTTTTTTTTTTTGGTTTTGACATATCCTATTTAACTGGCACCACACAACACCTGCGGTTCAGTGTTTTTTGTGCTGTGACACTGTGACAGAGAGCAGAGACTGGCATGTGTTGGGGTTTTTAGGTTATATGGTGACAGCAAAGTGCTTTTCCTGATGTTTACAAAGGAAATGAATTGCCTAAACACAACAGTAACATGATAGAATAACATTAATAGCATATATTACATGTAAAGCATACTGAATAAAATTCAGATGTTCAATTTGATGGAAATAAAAGCAGCTCTACAATACGAAACTAATTTGATAAGGGATCTTTAATACCCTAGACATTTCTTCTAGTCTCCTATTGGGGCATTTTTATTCCCCAGCTCGTCAGCAGGCAGACAGGTTCGAGGCCTAGTACATAAAACATTTTTGCATGAGGAAATCAAAAGCAGGGTTTATATAGACTTTACAGAAAGCTGTGTGTAGTAATATTTGCAGGTGTTTACTTTCTCAGCAGATGAGTAAACCAATACTACAGAGCAAAAATATTTTGTTGTATTGGCACAAGTAACATGTTTTTTGTTAAAAGTGTGCACATTAAGGACATTTCTTTCATAACGCGTGAATACCTTGCAGCTACAGTTTTGGTGATTTTCTGTTTTAAAGGGATAGTTCGGATTATTTGAAGTAGGGTTGTACGAGTCAGTCAGTCTATTAGCCTCAGAAGATGCCGGTCAGCACGCCCCCAATTTGAAGAAGCAGGTTAAGCAATGAACTGCTGCTGCTTTTTTTTAATGGATAAAAACCTTTTCTTGCTGACCCTGTCCACAGCAGGTCATTGCTTAGGTTCTGTGACAGCATTCCTCTCTGCTTTTTCAAAATGGGACTGAGCCAACCGTCATCTATCTAATACTCTGACTATGAATAAGTACCTGATACAACCCCCTTTGAAATACTCAGATTTATCCCTTTAACTTCAGTGGAGGTGGAGATTTCACGATTTATGAAACTTTTTAAAACCCAATTAAACAAACTCACTAGTTTTTCACCCAACAGCAGAAATGCGCTTGTGAGCAGTGTGCACCTAGAGATTTGTAACCATAAGTAATTCAAATATAAGTGAGAGGCATAGAAATGAAATCCAAATCCTGTCAGAGAATATAGAAACTCCTACAATTATTATTACAATGAATAAACATCAAAGAAAGCCACACCAGGCCTAAAACACAGCCGTCCTCCAAGTGAAGATCGCAGGGAGGCTGATGAGTCCTAAAACACTCTTACTTAGATTGTCTGTCACACAATGTACACAATTGCAATCACACACAAACACACATTTTACATTTACTAATGTCTTCACATTCACTGTGGAGTCTCTTTGAGATCAGTTCAGTTATAATAATACAGTCAGACTTGCTGAAAATAGTCCCCTCCCGCGTTCCTTTATAAATCCGCAAGTTCTTCATGCTTCAGGTGAAATTCCACACTGTTGATGCACTGTTTCTGCCTCTCTAAAGGCAATGTGCAGACGATGCTGCTGCTTTTATGTTAACTCTTGGTCTCCCTCACCTCCATAGAGGTAATTATTGGTTCCAGTTGGTTGGACGTACTCCTCAGTTTTGTCCCAGTCTGTGACCCAGCCTCCTCCTCCTCCCATGCCTGCGCCTCCGTTGGGATCCGCTCCCTGGTTCATGGCTCCATAGCCTGCTCCGCCACTTGTGCGATACAGCTCTTCTGTCTCATTTGCAAGCTCATCCTCATCCAGGATACCACATTTCTCATCACTCAGCTGCTCCGGCTCCGCCCAAGCCTGCTTCTCTCCTGATGCAAAGATGCCTGCAATACAGAGACAGACTAAATCAATCCATACCATTCAGAGTTTTTTGCAAAATGCATTTTTTGCATTAACCCAATCTACAAAAGATTGCAAGTACAATGCACAGACTTTAACACACTCATGCTGTGGTTATAGAAAAATAGGTGGAACCAGAAATACAGAATTGAGAGTACACACCATAGAATATAACACCTCCATAATGAACGAGCGAGGCGATAAGGAACACACCCTGCCACTCCTCCCGTGTCTAGCAAAGGATTGTTAGAAGAAAAAAAGAGGTTATAGGCATGAAAAAAGGTGTGAATTTTCATTCTTACTTTGAAATTAATATAGTCAGGCATTAAATCGAAGCTTATACATGTCCTGTGTTCTGTAAATGTGCTTAAACTCTGGATATATTTACTCTATCAAACTTGAGGCGCAGCCTTTAAAACCATGAAAAGACAACACCCCAGTCCCTGTTTATATACACAATGAGGACATGCAACATGCATGTTTTGTCACTAATCCATGGTAATGAGAAAACACACCTTCAAACAACAAAACAAGAACAGAAATGTAATTTAGGAAAAAATTTACAACACTGAAATTCTCACCTTATGCTTTGTCATGGCACCAACTATAAGTGGGCAAACCATACCAGACAAAGTGCCCACACCATTGGAGATACCCATGAGGATACTAGCATAGCGCGGTGCAATGTCCAGATGGTTGACATTGAAACCTAATGAGGAAGGATAAATACAATATTAGCACATAAATGATAGGAAATATACTCAACAAAAGTATAAAGACAACACATTATTTTTGCTCCATTTCTTTTAAACTGAAGTAAAAGACCTCTTTTGTGTGCAAAAAAGGTGTAGTTTTCTTAAATCTTCGTCTAAGTGATTGGCTAAAACTTCATTGGCTGGGTTGGTAAGCTTTAGGCATGAGGAGTGATTGGTCAACATTAGCATAAGATTATCAGTGTGAGCCAATCAGAGGCAGAGTGGGTCATAACTTTGCCCTCCTTGGAAAAAAAAATGCTATCTGTAGCCCTATGTGAAATAGCTATAGTTCAGTGTCTAATAAACATTTGTTTTCAATATAAAACTGCACATTTTAGAGTGGTCTTGTACTGTGACCAGTCTAAGACACACCTCTGCAATAATCCTCCTGTTTAATCAGTATCTCTATATGTTGGATTATCGTGGCAAAGGACAAGTGCTCACTAACATGGATTTGAACAAATTTGTGAACAAAATTTGAGAGAAATAAACCTTTTGTGTACACAGAAGAAGTCTTAGATTTCTTTTTTTTACTTCAGCTTAAGAAAAATGGGAGTAACAACAAGAGTATTCACAAACTTTACAAATTAGTTTTCTTACAAATTATTTATGAATAAATATAAATAAATAAAAAAATTATACATTATATAAATTATTTAAAACCACAAGTCAATATTCTCTGTTCAAAGGGGAACTTATGGATATTGATGCATGTTGATGCATGCAGCAAAATGAGTACAGACCAGTTAATTTGAACCAAACAATCAAAAATTTATGGTTTCACCTGAAATGGCAAAGCCAGAGAAACCCACAGCCAGGACCAGGAATGTAATGGCAACACCTTTTGTATGAGAGAAGCCCACCACCAGCAGCAGGGTTGCCTCCATCCCAAACCCTGATCCAGACAAGTGAAACAGCCCAGACACAAACAAAGGGTGATCTTGTTAATGGACAACATCAGGTCTCAATGCAAGATGCCTCTATAAGTGTACTGAAAGCCATTTTTCTTCATGCTGTTTCTTTCTCCCTTTTCACAGAACATTGTTGACACAAAGTGATATGTGCTGTACACTATATGCTTCCTCATTTCACTTCGCTATTGATTTCTCTATGTAGTTCAAAAATAGACCGCAGAGGCAGAGCTTCTTTTTTTACAGTGAGTCATCATTTCCCTAATGCAGCAAATGCTTTCCTACCACGGTTTCCGAAATACTGTAGTTAACACCATAACAAGCCAATGAGCTACTGTGTGGTTTTTCAGGTTCACGTGACTGAAACTGCGTTCTGACCAAAAATTGGCTGCTTAGAAAAAAAAAATCTTATCATATTCACAAAAGGCTGAGGAATGCTATTTTCTATCAGACTTTGAGCATATACTAATATGACTACAGTTTTGTACTGAAGAAAAAGTCCTGATATAATGCTTATCTTGTATACATCTGTGTGGTCCCCTTTCTGCAATTCTAATTTTGTCTTTCCTTCATTGTGGCTTCTTCTCACCTCCACAGTTCATAAGTTTCCGGACATTGGTGGTGGTCATGATTTGGTTGGAGCGCAGATAGTCAGCAAGCTGGCCACCAATGGGCACGATGATGGTCATGACGAGGTGGGGAAGTGCAGAAACAATGCCCACCTAGATGAGAGGAAAAAAATGTTCTTTTATGTAGCAGACCTCTGGGCATAGTCTGTGGTCACCAGAATTAACCTGGCAAGCATACTTTCTATATCACTGACTTTCCTCTGTTGTACCATGTTATCGTACATATGGAAATTTTGTTCCTGGTGCAGTACGCTGTTCATCTGATTTCTGTTACCTTGCTAATCTCGAACCCAAACACCTCCTCAAAGTATGCAGGCTGGCTGATGAGAAGCAAATAGAAAGTCCAGCTTCTGCAAAAATTAGCCACGATGATGGCGTACACTGGCATGGACGTAAAGAAGGCCCTCCACGGTGTGTTGAATTTCTGTAACAAAGGAAAATGCATTACTGATTTCACTGATTTTGTAATGAAATTCCAACATCTTTGACTTGATGTACAGTTGTTTACCTGCATTAATATTTTTTTTTATTCCTTATAAAAGAAACAAGCACCAGAAACGAGGAAACTGTATTGAATTTAGCATCCTGGTTTTGGTCCTGTTCTTGATTAAATACAGGATATGCTGTTAGCTTGAAGCATGAAAACCTGGTTATTCATATTCCTGTATACATGATCCTAACAATATCCAGGTTTCTGGTGTGTCCACCTGCTGCCACCTCAGCCACTATGAAATGGTTCAGAAACCTGGATAAGGTGTTCACATGCCATAATATACTGGCTTCTATCGGAGTACTCCAGATTGCCTCAAAATCGGGATGAGCTGTTTACATGCACAAAACATAACCAGGACATAAGTGTGCAACTAAACACGCTCAATAAGAGGATGGGAGGAGTATATTGATAGTTTTGCTTGAATGCATGAACTCACACACAAATGCGTAACAGTTAACAATGATATGGAGTTTCTAAACCTATTTTTGTAGCTCATGATTAAGTTTGATGCCCTCTTAATCTCCACTAAGGCTCGCTTCCTTCTTATTCTTACTTTACTTTGTTTGTTTACTATATCTACACTCTTTGTTCAAATGTACTTATCTTTATGTTAACAATTTGTATATAACAAAAAAAAAAAAAGAGAGAGGGCAGGCCACATCAGTACTGTTCAAGTCATACAATGTTTTCACTGCCTGCAGGTGTGTCTTGATTTTTGATGATCTCAGCCACCGTGAGATGGTGCAGAAACCTGGATAAGGTTTTTACATGCCATAGTATCCTTGTTCCCATCAAAGCACTTCAGGTAGCATATCCAGGTTTCTCAAAACGGGGATTAGTTGTTTACATGCACAAAACATAACCAGGATGCTTCAAAAACCTGATCATAATCAGGATACTAGTTTGTGCATAAACACACACAATGAGAGGATGGAAGGAATAAATTGATAGTTTTACTTAAATGTGTGAATGCAGACACAAATGAGCAGAGGTTAACAATGATATGGTGTTCCTAAACCTATTTGTTGCTCAAGATGTGGTTTGACACCCTCTTAATCTCCACCCAAGCTAACTTCCGTCTTATTCTGTTTACTTTGCTTGTGTGCTATCTCCATGCTCTTTATTCAAATCTGATTATCAATATGCATTTAGCATAAAACAAAGAAGAACCGGCATAATGATATTGCACACTCATCACATTGACTTCTTTTACATGCACACAGTACTCTGCTTTTTGCTTTTATTCTGACAAGACAGTATTCCTACTATACTGTTTACATGGCAAATGAAAATGACTATTCCTCTACTATTCCTGTTAATATTCAACTGTGCATACAGACTTGTTTGACCCTGTGAACATGTGCCTCTTTCATTAATTTAATCATATTCTTGATAAGGTCAGTGCTGCAATATTTGTGCATATCCAAAAACCTGTTGATATCAAATGTTTCAAATAATAATATTTTTTTGACCAGATGTCTGGGAATTTCTTTTGTCCATGCATATGAGCATGCAAATGAGACGCATATTCTGAATTTGCTGTATACATGTCCAAAGATTTTTCCTAAAGCCAGTATAATACCAGTATATCCTACATTCCTTAATCGGAATATGCTCCATGCAGAATAAGACCTGTTTACATGACCTGTATCAAACTGAGAACTGTTATATTCTGTAGCCATGTAGCCATGCACTTGAAGTGACCAGGTATGCCACATCAGTACTGTTAATGACAGGCATTGTTTTTACTGACCGTAACTGTATGTTGGGCTGACTCGCCAATGCTTTCCTCAATATATTTTCTCTCCTCCTCAGTAATGGTGGGATGGGCTGCTGGACTTTCATACGACACCAGAAACCAGAAGCAATACCACATGACGCCAAAACTTCCTGCGGGGAGGAGGGAAACAACACAGGCAGGGAAGACAGAAGAAATAATCTAAGTGTCAAAACTGGAGGGCAAGGTCAAACAGTACAAGCTGCAAAGGAGACACCTTGACTGTAGCTGCTGCCTAAACAAGGACTGGGGTTTAATGTTGAATTCACACACACTACAAATAGAGAAGTGTTTTTTCTGCTTGTTATTTATGCGATGCTGGCCTTTTGTGGTCTTCTTGTCCGCTCAGTTGCAGTATGTGTCGTCACTAACTGTGTTACTGTATGTTGTGGGAAATGGGTGTGCATACACAACTTGTGAAAATAAGCATTTTGATGTTATCACAAACCAACTTATTACTGTCTGACTCTGTTGTCCCATTTTTATCATTTACGTGATATTACATTTCTGTGCAGTTTCCCAAGTTATAGTTTAGTCTGTAAAGAGTCTATATATTTAATTTTGTTTACCTTCAGCCTTAAAGGTCAAGAGTCTCTTACCGTAGACGTAGAAGACTGATGACCATCCTGTGTACTGGACTAGGATTCCAGCTAACGGCATGGCAATCACAGCACCAGCATAAGAACCTAGAAAAAAGAAAAACATTGTGTTTAGGGCTGAAACTGACACTTATTTTCATTATCAATTAATCTGTCACTTATTTTGTCACATAACTGTTTTGCGCCTTTCAAGACACCCAAAGACGCTTTACAACAGAAAAGAGAGTCAATTGATAGAGAAAATTATACAATAATGATAACAATAAAGAATGACAATAACAGTAATGAAGTACATATACAGATTTTTTTTTTTTTTTTTCTTTTTAAAAAGCACATTCACAACAAGTAGAGTGCACTTAGTTGACTGCAGATCCCCACCAGGCAACAGATGGTGAAGCACCTACTGCAATGCCACCACAGCTGCCAGATATAAACAGCGGATATTTGTAAAGTTCTGCCAACATTAACATGAACCCCACATATGTTGTCCCGAGCTGAAACAAGATTTCAAACCGAGGCAGTCGTTGATCACTTGCATCCCAAAGAAGCCAGTTAAGAAGACTGAGAAGTCAGCTGTCAATAGTCGTATAAAACAGAGCAGTCAAAAAACAGAATTACTGCCTCACAGTTGTATGTCTCCCCTAACCAGTCAGGCTACAGTTTAAATCCATGTGTGTCCAGACTCATGTAGTGTCTGTAGTGAGGACTTGAAGGAATTTAATATGGAACTTACCACTATATTGACCTGTAACTTGTGTTGCCATAAGTACTAAGTGTACTTATGGCAAAATGGAAGCTATCACTGTGTGTGATTTCAGTAAACCATTTCAAATGAGAAACATGCAATCTTCACCGAGAGACTATTTGTACAGTGTACAGTATAAAGTGTCATCAATTCATCATTTTATCCTATTAGACATTTGTGGGTAATTTTGTCATAATTAACGTATGAAATTTTGAGTGATGGACAAAAATGTGTTTAGTGAGGTCACAGTGCCCTTGACCTTTGACCACCAAAATTCAATCAGTTCGTCTTTGAGTCCAAGTGAATGTTTGTGTCAAGGTTGAAGAATTTCCTACAAGGCAAGATATCACGTTCACAAGAAGGGGATGACCTGAAAACACGCCTCCAGTCATAGAAAACATAAAGGAATAAGAGTGATAAAAAACGTTTTTTCAAAAATTGTGAATCACAGAGGTCCCTCAGCATACAGTAATGAATGTGCACAAAAAAAATTAGGCTGATCGGTCCCATAGTATTCTAGAGTAGCTACGGACAAGCTTTAGGTCCAGTGATTACTCCCTCCCTCCCTCCCCCACTCACTCACTCACTCACTCTGCACTGGCTTAGCCCCTAAAGAAGAGCACTGCAGAGGTATAGAGCCTGGAGGGGGAAGTAGAGACTAGATGGGCATTGGAGGATGGTTGCGAACAAACAGGTGTATAGGGATGGAGTTGAGCGGATATGTAGGTTGGTGCCAAGCTGTAGAGATATTTATAGAAAAGGATGAGTACTTAAAGACAGATGTGGTATTTAACTAGCAGCTAGTTCAATTGTCAGGGTGATGTGTTCCCAAGATCGTTTATGGCAAAGAACTCTTGCAGCTGAATTGTCAAAAACATTGTGAGGCAATGCATTTCAAGATTGCATGTGTTATTTCAAAACCCAAAGATATTTTTTTTTACTGTCACACATGATGAAGAAACGCAGTGACTTGAAAGTGGAAGTAACAAATATTTGGCATTTTTGCTTGTAGAATAATGTAAAACAGTTGCTGTTTTCAGCTGTAATTTTCACCTGTAATTGTAGATATATTAAATTAACAATAAATGTCTCTTAAAGTGATAACAAGCGTTGTTTAAACGTACATTATGTAAGTTCTGCCACTAGGGCTCTCTGCTGTGATGGTTCTCACTGATGAAAATCTTTCATACATGACTCAGGCAGAAATCATGTTCATGGACAAAGTATTATTAAAGTTTCATTCATGTTTCGTTTGATCATGTTCGCTGACTTCCTTCCTCACTCTCTGATGCATCCCATGTTTTCCCAGAAGTTACAGCAACTAGCGGTTGAACACCGTACCTTGAATCAGTTACTACAGTTATTTCTCTTTGTTTGAACAATGTTGGATACATTTAGGATAATGTAAGTACACAACTCAACAAAATATATAACGTGAGGTGATTTTAGATACTTTAATGCAGAAATGTTCAATATTTCAGCTTTAAAGTGACAACAAACATCAATTTTTAAAGACACTGAGGAACAGGTATGGTGTTAATGAACTCACCACAAAAGGCTGTCGTGGCCAGACGACTTCTTTCAAGAGGCGGTGCCCATTTTGCCCAAATACCATGACAGGCTGGATATGAAACCCCCTGCAGAAAAAAAAAATTAATTATGGATAGTGTTACAATAAAATATGAATACAAATCTTTCTCGTTGTCCATTTCTTGTGTTTAAGAGGAAGAGAGACAAGAGTCAAGCACCTCCACAAGTCCTTGAAACACCCTGACAATGATAACACAGCCAAAATGTATCCGTGCTGCTGTAGGAATGAGCATATTCAGGCAAGACGTGGCCACTATAGCAAAGCCAAACACTCTGGAAGAGGAGAGGATAGAGAAAGGTAGAGATGTTCAGTATGTATATAAGAATGTGCAGTTGCATCCTTTGCATGCCATATATAGTGAACTGACAGACCTGTTAGCTGCAAACTTTTGACAGATGAACCCTCCAGGGATTTGGGTTACTATATATCCCCAAAAGAAGGAGCCATGGATCATTCCCACTGTTTCTGGATCCCAGTCAAACTGAGCTTTCTGTAGGGACAGAAGGGAGACGAGCACATGAGAAAAAATGATCAATCTGCACTAGAACTGCAACTATTTTGAAAATCGATTGATCGGTTTGAGTCATTTTTTAAAGAATAAAGTCAAAATTCTTTGATTTTCTGACAGTCGACTGATTATCTCTGGGTTGTGGACTAAAGATATTTGAGCCTTAGGCGTTGGGAAACCCTGATCTTAATTTTTCATAGTTTTCTTGACATTTAATAGATGAAACAACTTGTAACTGATTAATCAACAGAATAATCAGCTATTAAAATAATTGTTAGCTGCAGCCCTAATTTGCCCTGAAATGCGCTGAGATGACATTTCATGACAACAGATGGACTCTACTACTAGTCATTAGATTAAGTGGGATAACATGTCGGTATTGACTGTAACACTGACTGACAGACTTTATGATGACCCAGTCCTTTGTTGACCTGCCCATTTCCACTTCCACTATCAACAAAGATTAGTAGCTTTAAAGGTGCAATACACAACATTTATCCTCACTAGATGTAAACAAATAAGTATTTGCTTTGTGATGTTAGTGGAGTCATACCATCCTGAGCAGAGAATGACCTCATACTCCCAGTAAATGTGATGTTATCTGAGCTTCTTCGTTTATTCGGGATGGCTGCAAGCATATTTTTGCATGTGTGCGTTCATGTTCCCACTCTGTCATTCCCACGACTGTTTACAACATGACGGTGTGGTGACTAACTATTTTGTATTACAGCTAAACAGTGCACTAAAGTACATGTGTTATTAATCACCCAGCTAAATCTTAAAGATTTAAAAAATCGCTATATGAAAAATGACCTGTTTCCTCTGCTCTGAAACACTGGGGCATGTCCGTTCCACTACCTTAGTCTCAAACACCAGTATGGCCTGAAAACAACCTGAAATATGGACAGACTGTCTAGCAGCTTTACTGGACATGTCCAGACATGTTTGAGCCACCAGAGACAGAGCACAGTGACAGGATGGTATTGTTTTTTCTTCTTTGTCAGGTTGTTGGAACTGAAGTGAGCTGAAGTGAACTGCTGGGCTCGTTTAGGCTGAGAGACATGCAATTTGTTTTTTTGGAGTTGCTGGTGCTTTACTGCAACCTCTGAAGGAAATGAATGTTGTATACAACACATTTAATAAAGCTTTGATACTGAAAACAGAGACTTTCCTGTTTCAAAGTAAGATCCAAGATGATATCACTTAAAGTGTACGCTACATTAGGAATATTTTCACTGCTTTACCTTGCTGTCAGACAGCCTTTTTCTGACAACAAACGGCCATTATATAAACCCAGTATCTGTCTCTCCAAAACCACAATACCTTTTTGGCAAAAACTGTCATGTTTTCTTTGCAGATCATAGGAATTTCTGGCCTACCACTGTCTTGATTGGTTAATTTGTTTGTGCTATTGTGATTTTGCTGTTTTAAAGGGTTTGCTCTGACTCACTTTATCTGAACAATCCCTTTAGTATTTTCCTTAATTGAAATTAAAGAGGCTAACTCAAACCATAAAAAACAGGATATGGCAAGAAGTGCACAAAAGGGTGTAGTTAAAGGAGTCCACGTACATTGACTAACTTTTTCTAATATTTCCTGGAACTGTCACTGTATCCTGGCAGCAGCACATGAGACGGATAATATGTGAAAAAGTTTTGTAGTACTACTGTCAGGATATCATGACAGTTTGAGCAAATATAGCAAAAAGTTATCTGTATAGAAGTTACCTTCTGTAGCTTTAAGTAAAAGTACCACAAACTTTCCACCTCCTCCACTCCAACTCACCACTACGACCTCCTTGTTGTCTCTGAAGATGGTGTGGCTGTTGACCATGCTGACGATGGCTACACCCAAGTTACATCGGATACCAAAGGAGATGCAGAAGCCAATGCCAGAGAGGATGGCGATGATGTAGCGCCTGGGCAGGCCGAAGCATGTGCAGTCCACAATGGGCATCTCCTTCTCCTCCACCAGCTCCGGCCGGCCCTCCGCCGACAGCTCAATGGTCTCGCCATTTTCCTGCTTCTTCTCAAGAGCTCTGTTAGGAAGGACATGAATGGAAAATGTAACATGTAAATGACTGTGGCAGACTCAGTTCACATGATTGAAGTGCTTATCTGGGCAACATATCTGTTCAAACACTCCTTTGTATTAGTGTCTATTGCAAGCCTGACAATACACACGAAACATTTCAGAAAAATAATCCAAATTGTGTTTTTGTTGATTCATTTCCACTAAACAGCTATTAATGTTTCAACTGACAGGAAATAGCTCATCAACTTTGGCAGTTACTGAGCCCAAAAAAAAGGAAACATTTAGGCTGTTTTGCACAAATAAGGGTTAATTTTTAAACCTGATTAAATCATGATTTAGTACGTTGAGATTAGTTTTGAATTGTCCAGCAGAGCTCTGCTTAATTTTAAATATGGATTTATTCATTTTTTTCCTGGTTCTACTTAGTTCTTCTAAACTCAGATTAAAACTGATTAAATTAATTTAGATGGTGTAACTGAGTCTCAATGTTTAGTAAATTCTTAGATTTCTATGTTGTAGATTTTCTTTCAGAGCAATCAGTTGGTCAGTGTCAATGCTGCCCCGGAGAAAACAGATCCTGTTCTAAAGTTCTTGTAGACTGACAGCTTGGCTTGATAGAGCCAAGTGCATGGATCAGGATGTTCAGACAACCTTCCTCGCTGTCAATTTGGCTGGTAAGTCCAGCACTTTAACAAGAGACAGTCAGCACCGTTCTCTTGTCAGCCTACCACCACTGGATCTCGCTGATATAACTTTGACTTATCCTGTCTTCTTCTACATTTTTGTATCGCTGACATTCTTTTCCTGACATACTTGGCCCGCAGTGAAGAATACAGTGTCAGCACAAGACAAACAGTGTTCACAGAAACTCATCCTGGTGCATTTATGCTCCTTTCCTCCCTTCAAACAAGGTTAACTCCTTTTTTTCTGCTCCTGTTTATAAGCTGTGTTCATGTGGCTTGCTGAGAAACCCTGGGAAACTATGACCTCTGCCAGCCTCCATCCAGTCTAAGGGGCATCAAATATGTATCTAAACGCAGCAGATCATCTATTAAACATGATGTGTGCAATGCTGAGGTCTTGAGCACTGCAGGTCCAGAGAACATTGCAGCTTTATTTATTATAAATAAATAGGTTTTCATACCTATATGGAAAAACAAACATCCCTATGGCCTTTTTCTAGTAAATGTAATTTACAACCACTGTGAAAAGATACATACAGTACATGGGAGTTGGTTGTGCTTAAGCCAAATATTATCAGCCAGCTCAGCCCTGCAGCTTTTAGCCAAAATACAACACCCAACAGTGCAGAGCATGAATAAAGCCTGGATGGGGGATGGGGGTGTATTTTATGGAGTACTTTATTTGACAGATTTGACAGGACTGAATCAGCCACTAGGGCGCCCCATTAATAACAGTACTCCCACAGTGGCCATTGTGAACATTCATCATGGTTAGGATGAAAGTCTCTACGTAGACGTCATATGAACATCTGGAACCTGACACATGTTTATTCAAACGCACTGAAATTGGCCAGTGTTTTATGATGAATCAAGCTACCATGCACAATGTAATTCTTTGCTGACTGACAGTTTTTGATGTTGTAGCCAAAGTCATAACTCAAAGAGCACATCATAAAACTATGGACAAGATTTAATCAGTGTCATGCACATAAAAAGCTGTTGATTAATTTAACTAATGCATTTCAACTAGTCAAAACCACCACATAATGATGATAAGTATTTTAGAACTTGTGTGTTACATGTGCTGGGTGAACAGCTTCTACTGGAATGAATGCATCACCTTGTTTGAATACCTCATTTGCTGTTTTATACATCAGTGTGGTAAATGTGGCTGCTCTGATCACAGTGAATCTCCTCCACATTCCTGACACTGGGGTGTGTGAAAGCCCCCAGAGACCTGTTGAAACTGCACACTCACTGAACATTAAACACATGTGAAAGTCTTAAATCGATCTTTAGAGTTGTTAGATGAGCCTTAACCACAAGACCTATTTAGCTGTGAGGTGTGAAAACAGTACTGTCATTGTGTGCACTGAGCATAGCTCAACTACTGCAGTGTAGCTTACAATAAACCAACAAACTCCTGTGCATCATCAGAAGGTTGGAGGTGCAGAAAGAGTGCAGCAATTTAAGGTTACAATCAGATTTCAGGCCTTTTTGGCCTTTTCCTGTCATTCTGGGAGCAACTGTTGGAGTTGGTTGAAGTTAGTTTCCTCACTGAGAAGATGGAGGTGTGCAGCTCTTCATCTAACAGCTCACCATGGCTGCTCCTGTTTGTTCCAATACTCCCTGCAATATTTCAAACTAATTCACTGTCAACAACATTTTTATGCAAATCTCAGTGAAAAACATCGCATTTCCCGTGACTACTTCATAATAAAAGTCAACTTGTGTTGTGTCAGTTAAATTTGTCCCTCACCATAGACTACAAGTCATATTTTTTCCATAGTGGGTCCCATGGTGGTCGACTGGAAGGGGCGTGACCTCAGCTCTCTATTGACCCTTCACACACTTTTTGCTCTGTGCTGTACCTGGCAGAACCTCAGTCAATTTTCTCCTTTCTTGTCCCTCATCTGTGTTGAAAAGAAAAACAGCTAACAATTGATGTAGATTAGCTAGCTAGTTAGCAAGTTACATTAGCTAATTTAGGATTGGACTATGTATAGATCAGGCCTATGTTGTTTTTATAGGTCCTCAAACATGTTTCAACCATCTCCAGAATGTGGTTATAGATTTAGATATAACAGAGTCTCATACATAGTAAATACAGGAAATCTGAGGTTCCACAAAACAGGGTGGAAATTAAAAAGAATCAATTACAAATTGATCTACTACTTCAGCACCACGGACAGTGCCATGGATTTATCAGCACACAACATAGTGAGGCTGCTGATATTTCAGAGCCATAGACGGGGCCGTAGATTCTAACTTGCACAAACCTCACTCAGAGAAAGGATCAATGAGTCAGACAGAAAAGATTAACATATTCAACTAAGCAGCTCATCCATCTCATCCATCTATAGCGTTTTGGTGTGACTTAGCTAGTTTTCAAGAGATCAGCTGCAGAGATGTCTACCTTCTCTCCAATATAATGGGATTAAATAGTACAAGTCCATGCAGTTTCATGTTAGAACTTCTTCCTTTCTGCAGTAAAATCTGCAACTAGAAAGTAGTTTCTACATTAAACCAGTCTGGATTATCTTGAGTAACCGGGTCATGATGAAATACTGTTTTTTAATTTTTCAGATGTATGTTTTGGTGCTTGGAGCAAGACAGGGCTTGTGCCATTTAGTCCCATTATGTTGGAGAGAAGGCAGACATCTCTATGGCTGATATTTCCAAAACTCTGCAATACATCCATCAAGGTGGATAAATAGCACTGCAGGCCTGAGTAAAAATATTTATTTTTAATTATGGGTTATTATTATTATTATTATTATTATTATTATTATTATTATTATTATTATTATTATTATTATTTACTTTAAACTGAAAATCTTTGAGATTATTATTCAAAACTGAGGTAGACCCCTGGGTTATAAAACACCCCAAAATATTGTTTGTACAAAACCTTGTGTATATGCAACAACTCATTTTGTTCATCCTACTGAGGCCAACCTCAGTACCAACTAATTCAGGTACATTCTGTTAGCTGTATGAGACTTTATTTCTCTGTGTACTCAAATGAACCCTGTCTTAAACCAGAATGTTACCTTTCTATCAAGACACTGGGGACAAGAATCACAATTCAGAGATACCAGGAAAAGAAAAGCACCAGCTGATCACTAAAGATTTTTATACAGCCGCTATTGCAGCTTCTTAAGGTTTAGACTTAAAAAAAACCCGGCATGGATACTAAAATATCAGGTTACAAAAAGCCTTTGACTGGACTTTTACTTTGAACAAACCACTTCAAGGCACTCAGCTAATAAGTCCAGCAGTAAGCAGACTGGAAAATAACAGACACACAATTATAAAACACATATCTTCTATTAGTTACTGTAAGCAGGGGTTCTAACAGTCTCCAACACTGATCAAGTATTAATGATTCTCACCCTTGAATTATTAATATCTCTGGCTCTCTTGGACTATTTTTGTCTGAGCAGGCCTCTCTTCATTCTTCCTGTCTCCTCTTCATCTTTAACACTGCCTTTTAACGTCAACTCCCCTGACTCGCACACAGTCTCACACACTATTCACAACATTTCCTTCTCCTTCAACACCAATTTATTTCCCAGTGTCCAGTGGAATGATTGGATGTCCACACTGTGTTTTATTTTCTCTGCAATATAATGGTCAAAATGCACATCCTTATTCACATTTTTCTATCTGCTATCTGCTGGAGTGACTTTTCATGACTGACCCTGAGTTAAAGAAAATCCGGTCTAATCCTTACAAGCTAGCTGACCTTCTCTCTGTTGTGCTCGGCACACCATGAGGAAAGGTCTCAGCACCTCTGAGAGCCAATTTAACTGAATAAGTTAAATTCTGAATCTTAATGACATGTAAAAAAAAAAAAAAAAAGCTGAATTCACATGACCCGTTCTGTCAGGTGAGTATTTCTGGTTCTCCCGCCAAGATAATCTCTTAATTCATACGTCAAGGACAAATGTCAGGGCAGTTCAGCCATTCGGGTCAGAGTTGAGTCAAGAGCTTTGAATGGATAAAAGAGTCAAATAACTGGTGTAGATTGTTTGGAAGAGTGAAAAGCCTTTCATAGTCTGACAACACAAAATGTTAAAATTTCTTACGTGCACTACAGTCACACAACAGAAATACATTCCTGGTATTATTTATACTTGTTAAATACACTGAGCTGAAAGAATATTGCTTAGTAGAACCACTAGCAGGACCTGCTAGTGGTTCTGTAAGGAGTTTGTCTGTTCTCTTGTGCACGTGGGTTCTCTCTGAGTACTCCAGTTTCTGCCCACACTCCAAAGACAAGCAGCACAATAGGTCAACCGATAACTGTAAACTGCCTGTAAGTGTGAATGTGAGCGTGAGTGTTTGTTTGTCTCTGTGTCTCAGCCCCACCTCAGGACCCCACCTCTCAGCCAATGTCAGCTGGGACAGGCTCCAGCACCATAAGCAGTTACAAACAATGGATGGATGGAGAAAACAGTAACCATCTAAATATAAGAAGTGTGTTTAAATTGACTCACATGTTAATTACATTGGTAACCAACATGATTGGTTGGTAATAAAATTAAAAACTCGGGTGCTCCTCATAGATAGGACCAGAATAAAAATACAAAAACCAATGACTGTCCAGTTTACTATTGATGGACAGTGAAAGCATTGGTTGGCAGTCTATGAAAATCCAAGGCATCCTGTTTGTGAGTATGAATCTCCTTTAATAAAGGAATGCTGCAGATTTTTATTACTTTTATAGTAAATCAACTTTATACTAAATCGGTTGTATTTGAGAAAACATGTTAAATAAGCTTAAGATATTAAGTTAAACCAAGAACTCTTCAGTCACACTGAGAAACCTTAGTTTAAAACCAAACTTTGAACTATAAAAAAAGAAGGAAGTCGGGGCAGTTTTAACTCTGAAATAATGCTTTCTAAAAAGGCTGCTGGTATGCTGATCATTCTTATTTAGAAAACTGATTTAATGAGTTGATTAAATTCTGTACAGTACATTCATTCAACTAATTTTAAGTAAAAAAAAAAAAACTTAGTTAGAGGAACTCATGCTTATAAGTTCAGAAGTGTTTTGAAAATAAATACTAGAAAATTGAGTTCAATTAACTTGAACAAATAAATCTTGTATCTTTATTGTTAAGTTAATGAGAAAAGATTAGCCAATTTCACCAACCTCCTGTATGATGTTTAAAGTGCGTGGACTTCCATCACTAAATTGGTCAGTCATTGTTTGTTTTATTTTTATACATTTGACTCTCCTCTGATACTGTGGTTCAAAAGTAGTTTAATGTTTAATGTTATAAGAAAGTTATGTGTGAACAGGGAATATGCATGACAGGAGCAGACTATGCTCTAAATCATGTTTCTGTTTTTGTCATTTATCTTGACACAACTCATGAATATATAAAAATCATACATAAAAAGGATTTGAATGTTTCTGGGCTCCAGCTCCATACATTAAATACAAAAAATAGATAAACAAAAATAAACAAAACTGTGAGTCAACACAGCTGTGCCTGCCTCTCCCTCCGTGCTCCTGTTAAGGATGTTGCGTGCAGAGAACAGGAGCAGAGAACACACCTCTACACACGGCAGCAAGGTACCATGGGAGCACCTGAGAGCACGTGCGCTCCGCGGAAATGAAAGCTTATAGGCTGCTGCTGCATGCGGGCTCTGCTGTCGTAGGTCGAGTGGCCTAATCCAGGCTGGCTGTGAGGTGGCCTGAGGAGGGGGGGAAGGGACACAATGACAGGAGCTACCAGGCTACTTACTGTAGGAGGGGGGGAGAGCAGGAGAGAGGTGGCCCAAGGTGTACACGGCCTGCAGGGATTTACGTGGGCCGACAGCTTGGACGAGCAGAGGCTATTTCTGGAGAGGATTTAAGTGTTTAGACGCTACATCAAATCCCGAGAGAAGGAAAGGGGAGTCCATCAACACCTTGTTGCGTTCAGATATCCATCACTGGCCAGACTCCTGACTATACCGCACACACACTCTCTCTCAGCAGGGAAAGGTGTGTCACACATATTTTTGCAGCTTGCTGAGAATAGGAACTGTTCTTAAAAACTCACGCTGGAGTGTCTTGCGGGTCTAAAAGGTCATCTGATGTCAAAAATATGTTCTTACCTTGATCCGCTTCCCCAGCCCATGATCACAAGTTTTTCAAAAGTTCTCTTAGCGGCACAGTTCACCCCGACATTAAAAGTACATATTTTTCCTCTGACCTGCAGTGCTATGTATCCATCTAAATTGTTTTTGTGTGAGTTGAGGAGTTTTGGAGATATCGGACACAGAGATGCCTGCATTCTATTGAATATAATCAAACTAGATGTGATAAAAAAAAAAAAGATATTTGAAAAACTCAACGGCACTGTCTGCTCCAGAAATCATTACTGAAGATTATCCACAGACTTTGTTGTGGGCAGTCTCATGTAAGAACTACTTTCTCTCTATGCTTGAGTCTACTAAAACTACTTTCTTTCAACTAGAAAGAAAGTAGTTCCTAAATGAAACTGCTCACAATAGTGCTTGAATCACTGAACTGTATACCACTGGAAACCAATGACAAGCACTGCTAGAAAGAAAGTAGTTCCTTCATGAAACTGGCAAGTCAGCATAATACAGTTTTTGTGAGCAGTTTCATGTAGGAGCTACTTCCTCTTCTTCTAGATTGTGCTGCAGAAAGAAATAGTCTCAGGAGATTTAAGTATAGAAAGGAAGTAGTTCCTACATGAAACTTTTCACAATAAGATATGTGGATCATCTTGAGTCACCAGTTTCATGTAGTAAATATCTTCTTTATAGCAGAAAGGAAGTAGTTCCTGTAGATTCTGCTGCAGGAAGAAAGTCGTTTTGGTGAATGTCAGCACTGGAAGGATGCTGTAACAGCGAGACTTTATACCACTGGAAACCAAAGACAGTAGTTCCTGCATGAGAAAACTGGTTACTCAAGATAATCCACAGACCTTTTATGAGCACTTTCACTCTCTTTTATTTTTTTGGACAGAAAATATTTTCTGTAGATTCTACTGCAGAGAGAAACCCAATTCAGTGGATTCAAGTATAAAAAGTATGTAGTTCCTCTGTGAAACTGCTCACACCAACGCCCTAACCATCAGATTTTAAACCACTGAAAACCAAAAGTAACCACAAGAAAAAAAAATTGTTCCTTCATGAAACTGATCACTCAGGACAATCCACAGACCTCTTTGTGAGCAGTTTCATGTGGGAAAGAAAGTAGTTCCTGTAGATTCTGCTGCAGAAAGAAAGTAGTTTCCGTAGATTAAAGCATAGAAAGGAAGTAGTTCGTACATGAAACTACTCACAGACAGGTTCTGTGAATTATCTTGAGTAACGACGTCATGATTTTTGGAGATTTTTTTTATTTATTTGAATTGTTTTTTTCTGGTGCTTTGAGTATCAGAAGTTAAGTGGCATCTAGATCCATTATATTTGAAAGAAGGACGACATCATTACAGCCGATTTCTCCAAAATTATGCAACACAAAAGCAATCCAGCTGAATAAAAATAGGTAAGAGAGAAAATACAAATTTTTGATTTTGGGGTGAACTGTCCCTTTAAGCGCAGTGTTCGACAGGACAACACACAGGCCGCATAGTGCAACCTCACAGGCCCATTTATACCAAACACGCAGTGACTCTCAGTATGTCCAGAAGGAGAAATAAATACCCTTATCGAACAGACTTTGAGGTAGAATCTGGGGCACATCGTTTCATTTGTTCAGTCATAAAACTCCAGATAAAACTGAGACATGGCCTTCGTAATTGGACAATGTGACAGCGCTGCAGAAAAAGCCTGAAAGAAATGAACCCAGCCATCGATCCAACGCTTCATCTTACACTGATGGAACAGTTTGGGCCTAAAATGAAACTTAATTCTGTTTATTTCCCCCTCAGAAGCAAAATCCTTGCATTTGAGGCTTTAGTAAACTCGCTTCAGCTTTCAGAGCATTTGTGTGCTCATAGAAACTTCAGCTATCTTATGTTTTTATTCATTTATTTATTTTATTAGGTGATGGCGTGTGTTGTGTTGTGTGTGCCTGTTCCTTATGTGACGGATTCAGGAGCCTATCGAGGGACAGATGTTGTGCCAGGCTACTCAACCCAACACTAATCCATGCAGGCCTCTGGGCATCTTGATCTTCTCTTTCAAGACCAATACCAATTTGTAAAACCACGTTTCATCTACCATAGACTGTCCTCCAGGAGCCTAATATAATAGTAAAACTTGAAGGCAGCCACTCTCTGCGTTTCAGCATTTTTCTGGTTACAATTTATGCCCAGAGAAATCTTACATACCCGTATATTTTCCCGAGAGTCTTGGCTGCCACGACCTTAAACCTGTCCGGCCGGATCTCCATCCTCACGACTCCAGGATCCGACCAATGTGCAGTCTTTGCGCGCTCCCGGTCGAGCGCACAGCCTTCTCCTCTACTCCCTCCGCCCCGTGTTCCTCACTCACACATTTAACAAGGAAAAAACTTGATTTTATTTAATCACCAGACTCCTTGACCCGCAGTCTCCTGTAGTCAGCGACACTGATTGTCCAGAGATTTAATCTGCTTCATCTGCCTTCATGTAAAATCAACCGATCAAACATTGTCAGTCCCACTTTTCCAGACGTCCAGATGAACTTCTTGTCACTCTTTGATCTGCATAAAGGTTTCCAAGATGCGATGGAGGCAACTTTCGACCGGATTGGTGGCCAAACAGTGCCGCTGGCCGTGGTCCTGAAGCCAGATTACTGCTGCCTGCGCGCTAATCTCTCCAAGTGTGAGTAGTGAGTGGATGGGAGCATGTCACTTCCTTCCCCGCAGCCCGGTGTTTTAAGCAGCGGCTATTCTTGGAGCGCGCAAGCCTTGAATGGAGGCAGTTTGAGTAAACACTGTCCGATCGAAGCATATTAACAGAGTTCCCAGGTATTTGTAACACGGGAGGGGCAGGCTGCTCCCTGGACGCTGTAATGATCCTTGGATGGACTGACGATTATTTTCCATTGTTTTAGGAAAGGAACTGTAGATCCACAGTAAAAGGATAAGTCAATCTAACAGTAGAATAAAAAAGGAACAATCTTTTTAATGTGAAAAATTAAAGAAAGTCCTGATTTTTTTGTTGTCTCGTCTATGCGCCCTGTGCGTCATACCAACAGTGGCAGAGCTGCCATAACGCATCATTACTGCAACAGCCCCTTTCATGTGGGTGTGAGAACTGCCTTTTATTTTATAACAGTGATGTGAATTATGAAAATGAATAGCTGGTGGTGAGCTTCTTTCTCTGGTTGTCTTTGCAGAATTTAGAGTGAAACAAATGACAGATAAGTGATATTTACTGTATAGTGGTGATGTGCCATCTAAGAAGAACATGCAGTTTAAGATGAATATTGATTTAGTTATTGGAGCTGCATATGTTGATCGTTTTCTACATTAATCGATTTTGATCCAAAAAGTGTCAGAAAATGGTGAAAATGTTAATCAGTATTTCCCACATTCTAAGATGAAAAGTCTTGTTACATCCACAACCCAAAAGATATTTGGTTTAATTCCATAACAGAGTGAAGAAACCAGAAAATGTTCACATTTAAGAAGCTGGAATCAGAATTTTGACATTTCTTTGTTAAAAAATTACTTGAAGTGATTAAGTGTCAGGGAGTGCACATAAGTGTGAGTGTATAAGTGTGTGGCTTTCCCTGCCAGCGTTGTGGTCTAGTTAACTACATTTAGTTCAGTTTGCAGTAGTTGGATGGCAGTAAATCTCAGTAGCCTATTTGGGAGTTAATCACTTTGAGTCATGTAATTTAGGTTTCAGATGTTAATCACAAACTTCATTTTCTTGTGACTTTTATTTTAATCACACAAAATGGCACTATGCCACAGCTCACTGACCACAGTTGTCATTTACTGATAATCAGCTGCTATTTGATCAAAATCACCTGCAGTTTGTGACCAAGATATCTATGACTGAATTCTATTAATTTCCCTAAAAATGTTGTTTTTTTCCTCACTCCACCTCAACAAGTGTTCTAGTCTCTGAAGTAGTCTCATAATGTAGTATATGTGTAGATGAACTACTTTTGAAAGTAGTTTTTGTTTGACAAGCTAAGTTAGTAGTTAAGATGTGGTTTACCTACTTTTCATTGTGAAGTAGCCAGTAGTTTGGTAAATTGTGGTTTTGAAGTAGTTTTTCCAACACTGCAATCTACCAATGTGCAGATTGACTGCAGAATGACAAGAAGTACTTCAATTCACTTTTTCCATCCTTGCATGGAAAGTGGGACAAACATGTTTTTATTCTGAGGGCTGACCTCACATGGCACACCTGAATCTGGAATAAAGAGAGTGCAGGGGCAGACAGGTTGTTTAGTTGAAGATGTTATATGTTGTCTAGTCTGCTTGACTCATTGATCCTTTGTCAGACTGATGTTTGTGCAAGTTAGAATCTACGGTCGCGGCCAAGGCTCTGAAATATCAGCAGCCAAACTGTGCTGTGTATTGATAAATCCATGGAGCTGTCCAGGGTGCTGAAGCAGCAGACAGATTCATGGTAGTGCCCTTTTCTCCAAGTTTCGCCTTTCTGTCAGTGCTCCTATTGGGCCATCCACCCTGTTAAGAATTAACATAATAATTGTTGAGTGCATATATGGGTTTGTTTGGTAAATTTAAATCATTGTATGAACTTCTGATTTTTGACAATATGGCGTCTATCTTAAGAGGCGCAAAACACATCAGAGACTCCTGTTTACCACCCTAAAAACAAATTGATCTATTTAACTCTGGGATTTTATATGTGCCAAGTATTAGCCTTTTGACCATATATTTTGCTTAAATATTCAGTTATACCTGTTGGCATTAGAGCTCATGGGAAAAAAACACTAAACCATGGGACTATAATTATTGTCCATAAAAAGTAAAAATGAGCAAGACAACATTTCTTTCATCTTTGGACAGTTTATTTCTTTTGGATGACTATTAAAAAGATGGATGGTATTAGAAAGATCTAGTTGTACAAACATACGGCACACATGAGAGTTCATACAGATGTGAGGCACAGGCTGATATTTAAGGCAGATTTGGTGGTGGTGATTGACAGTGAAAGCTCAACATGGCGGTTCATGGTAAACAGTGATAAGCAGCAGATATGGCAGCTGCAGGAAATTGATGAGATACTTCTGCTTGCATCACAACAGGGAATCAAAGGACTCTTCTGTATATTCTACCACCAAATGTTGCTGGGAAAAGACCCTTCTTTTCTTCTGCACTTTCCTGCTGTTCAAAAACCTTGATTTTGGGTAGGGATGAATGGACAGACCCATTTTTTAGATCTGAAACTGATGCATGCCCTTTGATAGAGTGTTTATTTGCACCGGGGTGAAAATAGTCACACAGCAGCTATTCAGCTATTTAAACCCAGCCCTCTAGTTTCAATATGATGAACAAAAATGTCTCTGTAGAGCAGATGTTGTTGGATAAATGGGTTAATCACAGGACTGCCCCGCCTCCCGCCAGAAGGCTGGAGTCGGACTCTGACTAGAGGAAACAGAGGTTTGAGTCACGTGTGAAACTACAAGTCAGTGTTGACTTTTTATTTTTAGACTTAGTTGACTTATCATTTTTACTTTTTAGTCACAGGGTGCGTAAGTTTAGGAAACAAAAGTACTTGCGTATTTTTAGGAAAAGATCATGGTTTAATCTGCCATGCAACCGGAATGTAAATAGCCACACTTGGGTGATAAAAGCATCTTAATATTTTAGCCAAATTTCCCTGCAAAAAATTAAAGCTTTGTCTGATGTGTTAAGATAATGGAGAATAACGTGCACATTCAAATAACAACTACTTCCTTTTGACTGTCATTCAGAAGTCTCACACTGCTAACCTAATCACTCAATATCAGATACAGCTCTTCTCCAGATCCTTGGCTGATATAGTTCTCAGAGAGTGAGAGGAGAGGAAGAGGGGAGGGAAAGGCATGGCAGAGGGAGGAGGAGACAGGCTGGGTGGCACAGAGATGATGGATGGAGTGTCTGAGAGTGAGCCATAACCACCAGCTCTACGCACATCTACTGCGCTGGAGTCAGAAGAGGCATGGAAAAACACATGGGGAGGGTCCATGGGGTCTGTGGTTAAATCTACGGAGAGAGATACAAGAAAGTTAAAGAGATCGTTCCCATTATTTGATGTAGGGTTGTAATGAGGTACTTTTAAATGATCAGTGTATTAGCTAACACTGCTTAACATACCTCCATCTAGGAGAACCAGAGAGGGGCACCAGCACAGAAGCTAAGCAATGAAGTGCAGTTCAGGGTAAGAATATGCTATATTTGGAATATTTTTACTACTTAACTTTGCCATCAGACAGCCTTTTCTGACGGGAAACCAAGGTTACATGAGCCAAATGTTGCTCACTCCAAACCAACCAAACGCCATAGGTGAAATCATTGATTTTACCTTGCAGAATATGGAGTAAAGCAGTGAAAATATTATAAATATTGCATAGACTTAAACTGATATGGATTTTTGTTGGTGGACCTTTTTTAAGTGTCTAAATTACCTTTTGTTGCTGATCCTGTCCACAGTAGTTAATTGTTTAGCTTCCATGCTGGTACTCCTCACTACTTCTCCAAACTGGGGGTGTGTCAACCGGCATCTACTGTATACTATCGATAAGTACCTCATACAACCTCACTTTAAATAATCTGGACTATGCCTTTAACTTCACATTATTTTTCTTAAATCAGCTCACAGCTTAGAACACAACACACCATTAAGTTGCAGTTAATGATTGATTATGATCACACATGTTTCTGTGTCTATATTTAACATCTACTGCATATACACATTCGCTGTTGTATTTCTATTATTAAATCTGCACACGGCACGATCATTTCTTGGTGCCTCAAAATGGAAGCAAGCAGGAAGAGCTTTAGTACCAAGAAGTCACGTTGCACCACATCAATAGACACGACATAGCCCGCTTGTGTTTGATAACCCAGCCGCCCTGTGATGCTTTAAAACAAATGATACCAAAGAGACAAGAGAGGGAAAAAGATCAGATGTTGATGAGTCCAGTTCTCTCTCGATGGAAGTCTCTCTCTTTGTGTCTGCTGATGAGTTGATGGTTTCTATTTAAATCTTTAGCCTCATTTTGTCACACTGTGAGAGAAGTTTCTATGCTTATAGTTGTCACTTTTGTTTCAGTTGACAGCTGTCTTTGTTGCGGTGCCACTTTGTAGTGTAGGCAGATAAGATGGGTATTTTTACATGGACAAAAAAATTAGAATTACGGGAAGTCATGCCCATACAGGTTTCTGACAGGCTCTAATCAATACCAATCTAATATAAATCTGTCAATCTACCTGAGTCATCGTGAAGTTGGGTGTGCAGGTACTGCTGTTTGGTGTAGAATTTGTTGTAGATACAGTACACTGCAGCCATCAGAGCGAAGGTTCCCATGGCTGCAGCGATGAACAGACCCACTTTGGCATTATCTTTGTCTGAATGGGCATCTGTGGAGGCGCAAACACATGACAAAGACGGTCAGAGTCAGAGGTTTCACACACAGATCTTGTTCAAAATGAGAGAGGCTTTCATCTACAAGTCTTTGTCTGATTTAGGCGCACTTTCTTCGGTTAGAACAGATGTATAAAATATATATATGGATAAACAACACTACAGGTCAGGGGAAAAATTGTTATTTTGGATTTTGGGCTGAACTGTCCCTTTAAGTACATTTGTAAGTCAGTGTTTGAAAAGGAGCAGGAGGAAGTAAAATACTTATCCAGTCCTTTTCTATACTTAATATTTATCATGAATAGTCCACCCCAGTGTCCATCATCCTCTTTATACATACACATAATTAATATGTAGATGCTTATCCGTCATGTCCCAACATTCACAGGGAGAAAACAAAAGAAAAAAAACATAATAATCATCAGTAAACGTCACATTCTTGTGACAAACAAGGCCTCTTCCTCATCATTGCACCTTACAGAAATGATTATTTTCTACATCTTCTTAAACAGTTAGATAGTTTTACTCTGTTTCAGCAAAGACTCTGCTGCATTTCATCAGTCACTCCACAAACTGAAATACATTTACTCTTAACAGAATTTCTGCAGGTTTTAATAAGTTAAATTTAAGACTTTTTAAGGCCTTTTTAAGACCATTGTGGATGCAATTTAAGTCTTATTTAGCGTCCATAGTGGCAAAAAAGTACAAGCACAGTTTACATTAGTGGTTATTGTGTCAATGTTGGATTGATTTTGTAGTTATTACAGTGTGATAAATACATTTTTTCCATAACATATTTAAGTGTACCTTTACACAAGCAATGTTGACTTTATAATTCAATTTAAGACATATGAAAGATATTTAAAGACCTAAAATTCAGATTATTTTAGATTTTAGACATTTTACAGCATTTTAGGGACCTGCAGTAACCCTGTAAAAACACAACACTGGACCAAAATATCCCACATCTGAGTCCAGTGTTTGTCCAGTCTAAGGACTTCCACTGCAGAAATTCATGTATTTTACTTGAAGGGTTTAATTTGTTGTGTGTTGTGTTTGGAATTAGAAAAAATGCACAGTTTGCATTAGTGCTTGTTGGTTCTGCACTGGTTTTGTTTTGTAGTGCATTTAATGCATTTAAAAGCAAAAGCAAGACTGAAGTTAATGAAATTCTATTAAAGTGACTTAAACAAATAGGTACATTTTTAAGACCTGTCAAATTTATATTTAATGCATTTCAAGACATTTTAAGGCCTAAAATTCAGATTATTGGATTATAGACTTTTCAGGAACCCGCAGAAACTCGGTCTTAAGATTGGTGAGAACACAATGTTCTGATATTAATAGTGTGCAGCTTATTCATGCATATTTTCAGCTATTCTGGAAACTACACTTACATGTCTGCTTTGCATTTAAATGAGTGGTTTCCTTTTTACTGAGCAGGTCCCGTATTTGCGGTGGAGGAGGAGGGGGTGGTGGAGGAGGTGCCGCCTGGGCCTGATGGGCGCCGATCTGCTGCTCAGACTGCAGGGTGCTCTGGGAGCTGCTCAGTGGAAAGACCAGCAGCAGGCAGAGAGCTGCCAGGCCCGCCATGTGGGTCATCCACTGGTACACCTACAAATGAAGAGATATGTGCAAAAATTTATTCAAAGTAAACATAAATATTATTTTTATGTGAAGATTTTCTACTAAGGGTTACTTATTTTGAAAGTTCAGTATATACATGATCTCGCCTGGCTGCTAACAGGGCTGGAAAGGGAGTTTCAAAGCCCAACATAAATAGTTATGTAACTCATTAATAGTCCAACCAATATTGAAATTGTTGTCACACAACAGCTTCTCCGTAGTTATAATTTCCTACCAGTATGTAGCAAACCCAACTCTTCCTGCTCTACAAAGAGGCCTCTGAAACTACTGAATAAACTATCTAATAAACCCTATCCTACACACAAAGACAACATTTTATATCGATCTTGTCCATTGTGTTTACCTGAGGTCGAAGCGAGGATGTCGTTGTGTCTCTCAGCCGGGTGTTGGTCCTGTCCTCTCTGCCTCTCTGGCTGACTGAAGTGAGACTGCATCCAAGACAACTGGACTCCCCAGACACTTAATATTTCCACCGGGACACTCGTAGGTACTCTTCCACACAGGTACACACATTTAGAAAATGGCTCATACAAGCACTGCTGAGACGGACAAAACAGTTTTACAAAAGAGAAAAATAAACTGATGTGACAGAATATTTTTTAGCAAAGTTCTGCTCTGGCACAGTGCTTTGTAAGCTTGTACAATTTTGACCTTGAATTTCTAGTTTGAAGAGAAATAAAAAAAAAAAAAATGGAGGAAAGACACTGGTTGTTCTCACAGACATTTTTAAATTTAGACAATAAAAGTTGTGAGCCATTTAATATTAAACTGACAAACCAAATAGGACTAAAACTGTGTTTGCAGAGGTCACACAACCTGCTCTAACATGGTGGTGCTCAGCAGAAGAAGTGCTCTGACATGAGTGCAACAGAGCTCCCTGCTGACTCATAAATGTACTGCTTAAATCTCATACAAGGGAAAGCACTGAGCATTTAAATCCATTTACTACGCAGTAAAAACAACCACCATGCAAAAATAAAACCTATATGGTGAGATCTAAAATTACAAATGTGTATATTGTTGATATGAATATGAAAAATAACACAATAATGTAACCTAAGGGATTCTTTGTATGCATAGAAAATTAATTTTATTCCACTCTACTCTTTATTCTCCATGTTAATGAGCAATATTGAGATCTGGACATAGAGATCTGCATAGTTTAGTCACCTTCACAGTCTCATGTTGAAGATAAGATCATCTTTAATGAGCTCACACTGAAGAAACTGACTTGTTACAGCAGGCCAAGCGTCAGAAGTAGAGGTAGAAAAGAATGACTGAGTGATGAAATCCTATACGTACACTAAGTACACCTTTTACTTTTACAGAGGTGACCATAATTACATAGGGAAGTTGCACACATATTGTAATATTGTGTAGCATTATACTAAATAAAAATATTTTAAAAACACTGTCCTGCAAATGTATAATTTTAGCCTGGAGGACTCAACATCTGTGATTTCCAAAAACAATTTGAAATGTGGACTCATCAGGCCACAACACACTTTTCCATTTGGTGTCAGTCTTTATAAGATGACCTCAGGCCTCAGCCAACAGTTTTCTTAAGCATTCCCAAACCCATGTAGTATCCTTTATACAGTTATGTAGGTTTTTAATACAGTGTTCAGTGCTTTAGGGGTCAAAGGTCAAATGCATTCAGTGATGATTTCAGCCTTGCCCCTTATGTGCAGAGATTTCTCTGGATTCTGTTAATGATGTTATGGATTGTAGATGGTGAAATGTGTTGTCTGTTTTGTTCTTAAACTGTTTGACTGTTTGTGGTAAACCTCACCTCATCTTTGCTTGTGAACAACTGAGCCTTTCAAAGATACTCCTTTAATAACAAATCATGACAGTATCTTTTACCAGTTAACCTGTTTGTATGCTTCAGGCATGAAATTCAGAATTATTTACAAAATCAATAAACTTTATCAGTTTGAACATCAAATATCTCGTCATTGTACTGGATTCAATCGAATACAAAAGTCTACAAGCATTTGCAAATTATTGCATTTAGCCTTTTTAAAGTAATATATGTCTATATTTTTTGGAATTGGGGTTTGTAACATTGTGTAGCATCATACCAAAGGAAAAAAAACAGTGAAAAATATTGCCCTGCAAAATGGATAACTGCACAGAGACTGGACTGCACAGGATAAAAGCAGGAAGCAGTAGTTGCTCAGTATGAATAAATATAATTGCCAAGGACACATGCAGTATATCTACATACTGTGCAATTATCCTGTGCATATTTGGTTCTTGGAGCTTGTTGGTTTGAAACACTTTTCAGTAAGTGCGGGGTGTGTTCCATTCCCATAGTCTGCGATACCTAGCAAGGACGCTCTAGACTTTCAAGGACTGATAAGATACGAAAGAAAAACAATGAAATGTCCATAGTGTTCATAGTGTTCACAGTCAAGACAGTGTTATGAAAGCTAAAGCTACAGTAGGTTAGCCAGCCCTGATAGCCTCAAGCATCATGTTTCATCCCACCTGCACTTATTCTGTAAATATGAGCCGCCAGACTTTTACTGACAAAGTGAAATCAATCTACAGTCAGTCAAAGCTGGGAGGACTTCAAAAACATTTCCCAATCAGGCAGATTCAGTTTCATCCTGCCCAATCACAGGTCAGTAAGAAAAGCAAATCTTCATATTGCCTCTACATGTTGTCCTCAAATACAGCTGCTCAGATGTTTACCCTGGCAGAAGAATTGATATGCCTCAACTTTTCCCAGGCAGATAATGGTGCAGATGCGTGGCTGCACACAGCGTGGTGTAGTTTGGTGGAGAACCTGACTGCAGAAATGCTTTTTACTCCAGCACCTCCGGGCTTTTTAACCAAGTTATATAATGCTTCAGTGGAGACACCCTGCATCTACATAGTAGGAAACAGTGTGTACTGTGCTTTCCAAAATAGATCATGGAAAGATAACGTCACTATCTGAGGGAGTAGTGGTCTGAGCTGATTCGTCAGCAGATATGAAAGACATTTAAATCTGACTGGTGATATCTGTTGCTTCTTGACAACAATACTTTAATACTAAACACTAACTTTTCATCTAACTTTCATGCATGCACCGAAAAACACTTAACTGAAAACTACAATCATTTTCCCTTTGTACAACTAATTCATACTTGCAAAAAAAATGTATTCAAATTCAGACCCCTTTTTGACAGGAAAGAGAAAAACATCCTCAATATTATTCTAACCCTGTAAATATAGAAAACTTTTTTTAAGAACAAATTGATACTTCAGACCTTGTCAGGTAAAAGTCTGAGCTATGTTTAAATTTCATGTTTACTACATTTAAAACAATACTTGAATATACTGTTGTGCTGAACGCAAGAATTTAATAAAATAGCAAAAATATATTACATTGCAATGAAATTATATTACATTTTCTCAGAAAATCATTTTATACAAATACAGACTGCATACACTATTGAAAAGTCTTGAAAAATGATACATACGTTGAAATGTTTTAACATGTTGTTCAACCAGCCTCATTAAAACCTGAAGGCACTTAGTTTTTGTACAAACAGTCAACAGCATATTCATTTAGAAAGAGACCCACTGAAAATGTGAGAAAACTACACCTATGGTGTCAAACAAACAAGACAACAACGACCAAGAACTTTAAGTGTAAAAAATATTTTACAAAATTAACACCTCAATTTACATTCACATAAAATCTGAAGAAAAGGAGTACTGTGTGTGGTACTTTGTCTGGCCTGTTTAAAAAACACGCAGCTAGTTTCCTCCTAAACTCAAAATACTGCGACATGCAAACTTTCAGTGATAATAAATGTCAGAAAATCCCACAAATCTTCAATTACATGTGTTCTTGATGACTTTTTTCTTACTTGTACTATATACATTTTTACATTACAAATACAAGTTTGCCTTAACATTCGTATCACGCTGTCATTTGACAAACCGGTTTAAGCATCAGGCTGTAGAGACGCTTATTTTCCCTCCAATAGATGGTTCTTTTTGTTGTTAATGTCCAACATCACAGATATCAACATGACAAGATGGACACGTACACATTCAGTTTTTTTGAACCAGTAAACAGAAAACAGTGATGTTTAAATAATCACTGTAAAAACTGTGTGCTCAGACACTTTGTGTGTTAACGTATATGTGTAGTATCAACAGTGTAGAAACACAATACACCTGTAAACAGTACAGTATACATACAGTATATTATCAAACTGTACCAGTGATTCAGGTGTTTTCTCAGCTGTAAACTAAGTTGGGTGGCTTCTGTATTGTTAACAGCATTAATACTGAACCCTACAGCTGGACTTAGTTTCAACACAGCTGAATTAACTGTCCTGATGTAACAGTCTCACAATGCCATCATTTTTATTTTTTATTTTCAGGCTCAGCTTTTTCGTTGTAACTCAACTCAAACCATAACTCGATCTGAAACCCAGCCTGAAACAATTATTATATGGCTTTGTTGAATATTCGATTCTGATTGGTCAATTACAGCATCATACACAATGTCATTTCTGAATAGCAGACCGTTGCTATAAATAAAAGACTGTTGCTATGGATGCAGTTCTCATCATAGACATTGGATGACTTAACAGAAGCAATAAAATCGTTTTTGAATCAATAAAATAATTTCTAAAATAACATTTTGTTTTGAATTATTGATTTTTTAGTAAGTAGCTGTGTATTACTAACAATGTACAGTGCAGGTGATTGAAAGAGTCACACAAAAGCTTGAAACACATGCAGAAAAGACTCTGAACAAACATGGAGTGAAAGGCTGCTGGTTTTGAAAAACTAACATTTTTTTGAACATTCATTGCCAAAGTAGCATGTATGGATTCTTGAAATGATGAGGTGCACATGAAAGTTTTTATAAAAGTAGAAAAAAAAAAAATCAATTAAAAACGTAGGAAATTTTGTAAAAAATGAATGAGTGAAATACAGGAATAGAATGTAATGTCTATGGCTTATCCTGAAAACTAAGAAACATTGTTTTTGCTCATTTGGACAACAAGCCTGTAACAATGAAGAGTTGTTGTCTACCTCGTAATTACTACACAGCAGCAATTTATTTAACATTTTCCATATAACACACTTTTTAGAATGCTGCACTTATTGGCAGTGATATATTTTTTAAAGTATTATCCTCTGGATATGTTTGGACTTCACTTAAGGAAAAAAAAAAAAAAAACTAAGAAGCTTTTAAATATCAAAATAACGGACTCGTTTGTCACAGATGGTCTCTGTGCCACAGCTGCAATAAAGCTGTAATATAATTGAATTGAACTGAAAATTTTGACTGCATACCAACAGTCAATCCCCAATGAGTAACATCACATCCAATGTTTAGGATAGGGAAGCAGCCATCCCACTCCTTTGGTCCAGCTCTGACATGTCCGTCATCGGGGTTTCACACTTGTCATCAGTGCTAACAATGCTGTACTGACCAATCTCTGCGTCCCTGGCCGTTTGCTTTGTTCTGTCCCGCAGAATGGCGTGGATCAAGCCCACTGGGACAGGCATCATGGCAAATATGATCAGTAATGCCATAACAGCCAGAGCCCAGCCAGGGTACTCCAGGTACTCCTCAGCAGCCTGAAAAAAAGGAATCATTTATCACTCAAGAACTTCAGCATCTGGAACTTTGCACTAAATATTCAATATGAACTGAGAGAAATTCACCATCAATTATTTCCTTTAAGTAGGAAAGGTGGTATGGAGAAAGCAAATGACAGCTTTCTTTGCCAATAGCTGTAGTTTTTTTTTTAAACAATGCAGGCAAAAACAGGAGCTAATTGCCTTAATCAAGATGCATCGTGTCTGCAGTTCCTAAATCTGTTGTCTTACAAAGCTGGGAAAATTGTTTTCAGACTCTTTTGTAATGAATGAACTCCACAATCAAACACATTTATGGTTACACCAATCTCAAATATCTGTTTTTTTTTAAAGCATGAATGCATTAAGAGTATTTTTTCTCTTCTCCATACCTTCTCATGATTCCATGCCATGTAAGTGGGGCGTTTGATGAACATACGGATGGTAGTGGCTGCCAGCAGCCCCAGCATAGCCAGTAGGCAGATGTATTTCCACAGGTACTTGTAAATCACATGTGGACGCCAGCCCAGCATTCCCTCAATGTCATCAAGGAACCTTAAGAAACAAAGAGTGGTCCTTATTTTTTGATAAATACTGATAAGACAAAGAAAAGAGCTGACATATGCATGGAATTTAAGATTTCATGAGCTGTGACAGGTACCGACAGTCTGAAAAAAGACCTCACCTATCAGCTCCATACAGCCAAGACACACTGAAGGTCTCAAAAACCACGACAATGATGAGGGGCAGAGTGGCAGAGTAATCATCGAACATAGTCACAAAATAGTTCCCACATCGCTGGGTGAAGAGCAGGCCAATCATAAAGCCAATGATGCAGCTGAAAACTGAAACAACATAACCGAACAGACATGTTAAGATAGTTTTTTTATACTTAATATACAATGTTGTTAAGAACAGTAAATAAACAAATAATCCTCAACAATAAACGTAAGGCTTCAAATGGACTCTGCGATCCGAATCAGCTGATACAGCTGGATCCTGAAATTACTAATCGGAGCACGCTTTGAGCAAAAAGTTGTCCAGGCCAGTTCTCTTTGATTCATAACTTGAATCTTATTTCTCAAAAAATGACAAAATGACACTTTGATCAAGGAAGAGCAATAAAGCAAAATTAATTTAGTCAATCTGAATTTGTTTATGCTTGATATGTGTAATAAATGCATTGCAGAATCAAGATTTTATAGTGTTGGTTCATGTGCTGTCACAAACCAAGCTAGTTAACTAATCTGACTCTGAGTAATGTGACACTGAGGCTTGAATAGAGGTGAAACAGGTATTTACTTGTGAGTTTGGTCTTGTTGTTGGCCAGAGTTTTGAAGCGGTCAGTGAGTGGGGCGAGGATTCCCTCCATGGTGCCAAACATGGTGCTCAGTCCTAAGTTGAGCAGCATGAGGAAGAAGAGTGCTGACCAGAAGGGGCTGCCAGGCAGGAGGGACATGGCCTCTGTGAAGGCAATAAAAGCAAGACCTGTGCCCTCCACACCCTGAGCACAAAACAAGAGCACAAGCTTTAGATTTCATGTGCAGCACACTAAATACAATAAAAACACTAAAGAAAAATGACAGTCTTAACCTTCTGCATTTCTTTTTCCAGGTCACAGTCTGTTAAATTGCCAGGGACATTTCTTCCATACTGTTTAAACCAGGCACTGTAGTCATCTGCAGACACAGAGCCGGGATTAGAATAGTTAAAGGCTGGAATCAGGCTGTTGTCCAGAGGCCCACTTTGAAGCTGGACTGATAACGTCTTCAAGTTACTAAGAAAAGAAAAAGACAAAAGAAAATTGAATTTTAAACATATGGTTTACGGAACAAGAGATCAGGTTTAAAAAAACGAACATGTCAGATACAGGCCATTATAAATATAGAGACATATGGGATAATTTGTACCAATGTAGGGGATATAGAAATATTTATACTGGTGACTTATCTTGTAAGTCATGATGTAGCATGTCTTTGATGAATGATTCAAAGTTTATCCTGTAATTAAACATACCTGGCGACACAATCCTTGACCTTTCCTTTGGCACGGAAGCCGAGCACAGCAAACACTACCAGAGTAGCCAGCACTGATGTGAGGAAGTTGATAGCAGAGACAGTGAAGGCATCGCGGTGGCAGTTATTGTTCTTGGGATTGTAGGAGGAGTAGGCAATAATGGATCCGAAGCCAAGACCTAAGGCAAAGAAGACCTGTGTTGCTGCCTGGCGCCACACCTGTATGTCTGCCCAAATTTCCAGCTGCAAATGTGTAGAGGAGACAACACAAGTGTCAGTGAAATTATTCATATCTGCATCCCTTTTCCACAGTCAAACCAGACGTATTATCTGCAGATACCTTAGGGTAGAACATGTGGGTAATTCCCTCTAAGGCGCCATCCAGCAGGAGTCCTCGTACAAGGAAGCAGAACAGCACCACATAAGGGAAGATGGAGGAGAAATACATCACCTAGGAAACAAGAGAGGATGATTACAATAACAAGCTAGCAGTGAAAGTCAGTTTTTTGTTTTTTTGTTTTTTTACAACTGATCTCCCCAATTGGCTCCCTCTCTTTTTGACAAAAGAGATTCTCAAACTCTAGTGGAATGTGGAGGAATGTCAAAAATATTTTTTAAAAAATGAAATAAATTGATTTAAAACATAATACTATCAAATTGCTACAAAAATTCACAATCATACGTCATACATGTTTACTGGTAGTTACAAGCTAAACTTTAAAGGCAAGAGAGGAAGAGGAGGTAATATGAAAAGATTGAAAATAAAAGCTTCAAAAACACTGCAATCGTGGCAGGAGGAGAATTTTTTAGCAGTGGTGTTGAAAATGACATGCAGAACAGTGAACTGAGTGCAAGTGCTATTGGGTACTTGAGAAGCACTATTTATGTTTCTGCAGCATCTGCTAGCACCAAATGATGCAAAACAGTAAGGTGGTACTTTGAGAGCTCAATATATTCGAGAGCTAGATATTTTCTGAGGCAATAAGTGATGCAAAAAGTTTGAGAAATGCCGGTTTACAGAAATAAATGGACAACAAATTTAAATTTTTCTTGTTAGCAAGCTGTCCTCAAACAGACTCTTTTCCTTAAATTGCTTAGTTACATTCCACATGCATAAATAAATTGTACTTTAGTTAGTTCCCTGCTGAATCCTACTAATTTTGCTGCTATAACAACCCATTTTCCCCACAGAGATAACTGACGTTTCATATCATCTGAAGTATAACGCCTGCTGCTTCTTGCACACTGAACATATGGTACTTGTAATTGAGATGCCAGATGCTTAAGGCAGAAATTGCGTTAAACACCTGATGTCAGCCTGAGCAGGTTAAAACCTCCCCTAAGATGTTAGCTTCAACATTAAATACAGTAAATTACCATTTCCACACCTGATACAGTATGTTTGTGGAACTTTAGAAAAAGCTTTGCTGTTTACCATAATTGGCTGATGTGTGTTAGGGAAAGCAAACAAGGTATTTACAAAAATGCACAATTACAAAACCTCCCCCAATACTTAAACACGTAATGTGCCATTTCAAGTGGGTCAACACCTAAGCCAGACATTCCAGAGACTCCATCACGCACAGCAAACCCTGAAATCTAAGCCCAACACATGACCGGGATTTGACCTAACTGAGAATGTCCAAACAATGTACCACAGGATCCAATTTTATCATCAAGTCAGTGTTTTTCTTCCAGTCAGACAGAGCTTCTCTTCATGTTTTTGTCAATTAATAATCACTCTTCTACTCAGCTGTAGTGTCATCAAAATTAACTTATGGAAAAGGTGTATACCATTTTAAAACACAAACACATCTACAAATATAAAACAGAGTCCAAAATGTCTGTCATAGTGCAGACAAACTAGTCAGTCACTTAAAATCATGATGTCTGAAGTAGTAACTCATCTAGTAAATGCCTGAAAATTGTTTCAGTCCAGTAGTTGCAGTGTTTAAAGCCCCTGATGTTTTTCTTAATAGCACAGCTGCAGTAAAATCAACACTCTGAAAGCACAGAGCCACAACAGATCCCACTGTTACCTTGACAGAGGTCTTGATACCCTTGAACATTCCCAGGCACACAATGGTCCAGGCCGCCAACAGACAGCAGACGATGTAAGGGTTAAAAGAGCCTGTCTCATCGATCGAGTCTGTGATATCCAAAGCTTTGCGGTACCAGAAATATGATGTTGGGGAGCTCTTCTCACATTCGTTTACTGGTGGAGGAAAGAGGAAAAAAAAGATAAGTTACTTGTCTTACATGTGACACAGAGCTAATACATTTACAGTTCAGTAACATAATCTTAATGCTGTGTGTTTACCTGTTACATTCTCCTGTTTTGGACACTGTTCCCAAGGTAAGGGGTACTGGAACGAGTTCCCAAGATAGAAAAGACTCCATGCGAGGATGACATTGTAGTAGAGAGCCACAAAGAAACACACCTGAGGACATTTGAGAACAGGATTATCAAGTTAATAAGAACATCATATGATGTTTTAAAGGGCAACTGCAAATACCATTTAAAATTTCTCAAAAAGATTAACAAAAAAGTATGTATATGGCTAAGAAAGTAACAGCCTGCCTCTTTGCAGTTACTTAATCATCATTTTTTGTAATTAGGAGAACTTGTACACGTCATCACATCTTAGCTCTCTGTCCAAACACTTGGCCACACACCTAACTGGATAATACACCAATGTTCCCTTGCACTACACATACAGCACTAACATGGAACATGCTTTTCTAGATTATGGAAAAAAGGAAGCAAAAATACTTAAGTTGTTTTCGCATATGCACTCCGAACAATGCCCTGAGAATCAGGTCTGGACATTGTCTGAATGTGCATGCAGCATGCATAAGAGGATTGTCCATGTCAGACATGTTCACAAGTTAGAAATACTCAGAGGACTCATCTGCTATGACTGTATTCTGATGTATTCACATCACAGGCGACACAGAAAGGCAAGAAAACATTTATTTATTGGAAAACATTTATTACAGATAGTCTGTATGAAAAAGAAATGATCCAGGTGAGTAGCTGCACACTACACTCGTCATCAACACACCCACTCACTCCTTCCGGACACTGTGCTGCTATGTTCACATGTGGCTCACCCAGACTTTGGACTAGGGAGCTGGCAGGTTTAAGTCTAAAATGTGGACATTTGTGTTCACACATACAACTCCTCCAGGTAGTGTGTGGATAATTGCAGATTTGCAGTGCACGTGTGAAAGGGCTTTAACTGAAGCAGAACTGCACACAAATACAAAGGACACCTGCAATGCATGCAACATCATATACTGAACAATCTAACACTATTAGAAAGTATTAACACTCAGTTTCTTACCACACAGCTGGAGTAGCCAATCCCTGCCAGCCTGGGTGAGATGTACTTCCACACTCCGATGCTGCCCTGTCGGATGGCCTGACCAGCTGCCAGCTCCAGGAAGAACAAGGGAATGCCCACAACCAGCATCAGCAGGATGTACAGGAAGAGAAAAGCTCCTGAGGAGAGGAGTTGATATGCACTCAGTTAGTAAATGAGCAACACAATCTGATAAACTAAAGGAGAAGCAGATGTTTTTGCTAGACTGTTTTGTTTAAATCTCATAAAGGTAGAATTTTTAACCATTCTGATTTCTGCCTCCTGCAACAAAATGTTCTTTTGACAATATGACTTATTCATCCATAAGGGTAAACAAGACACATTAAACTTTAATTTCATCTGAATGCAAACACAGAATCTCAACTAATTCATAAACTGCCGTTATAAAACAAACTGACAGTACACCTTATTATGAATAAAAAAGGAATTCAACTGGTGGCAGCCTAAACCAAAAATTGATTAAATCATGTTGGACAGTGTCTGTATTTTTCTGGAGAGTTTATAATGTTTCCCCTGGCAACAGACAGACACCAGATGCTGCAGGGCTCCTGCAGGTCCTTAAAAAGACTAAAACCAACAGTCTGAATTTTAGGTCTTAAAATGTCTTAAAGATGGTAATGACGAGCCTGAAAAATTGAATTATAAAGTTACTGCAACTTTTATCAAGCTGGATTTATCTTTCATTTGAGTAAATACTGCATATCCTGCATTCACAACATTTGCATTTGGCTCCGTTGGACCCACAGGACCCAGACTTGTGGCAGTCATCTGTACATGTCTAACAATAAAAACAGTTGCTCACCTCCTCCATTTTGATGGCACAAATATGGAAACCGCCAGACGTTGCCCAGCCCGACGCTGAATCCCACCTGAGCCAAAAAATATTCTATTTTACTGTTCCATCCTGCTCGAGCGGCAGGCTCAGCTGAGCCCTGCTGGCTCTCCTCAGGACTGTAGCCATCAATCTCTGACTCTGTGATTGTTTTGTCATCGTCAGTTGGCAAAGGCTGCTTCTCCATCTAAGAAAGTAGGGGACAAAAGAAAAACTGATCCACTGGTGAAGCAGGACTGATCGTCCATGATAGTTAACACAACTATCCTGTTGAAGTTTGTAATGCTGGTGCACAGTTGTGTTGGAGATGCTGCACAGTCATTTGTGGCCTTTACTTGTGATGTTCCACAAATACAATTACTGCCCTGACGCCAGCACGCAATCATAGCGTTTCACTCATCTATCTGGTGGTGTGTGTCTGACTTGGCCTACTTTCTGGGACAGATTTCAGACAAAAGATCAGTTAACTGGGGAGGCTTGTCCATTTGGGCACAAAAGCCGTGTTCCCAACTGGAAAAAGGCTGATTCCGGTCAGTGGTTTTGAGTTGGGTTAAGTTAGGGGTAGGCTGAAGATTAGGCAAGTAGTTGTTATGGTAGGTAAGATAAGGATGGAAATGAATGTAGGCATTTGCTTCACTCACTGCCCAATAAAACAATGTTAAAATACTGAGCGCTGATAAAAATTTGAAGATTCACTAGCCATTTGACAGGTGGACAAAAGAGTTAATTTTGGACCGTCTTCATAATGCGTTTGTATTGAAACTGTTTTGGGGAGATGCACTCTTGACCTTATGTTCAGAGGCTGCACTTGTGGCACTGCTGAACTGAAATATCCTATAATACAAGGTGTTTCTTTCAGTAACACTTTTTTTTGAGGAGTTGTACATGAGACATCACACTGCATAACCATGTCATGACCCCTGTCAGTCCATCATGTCATCTTTAATGCAAAGTTGACATTGATTGATATGTCTTTTTTTTATGATAGCTTGACATTAACCAAGATAAATAATTATAATTCACATGGGAACTGGACTCTGATGTCAGACTGACTTTATAACACTGATGACATTTCTATGACAAGTCCATATGGTGCTACTTTGAGTCCAGAATTATTCATGACACTGTTATGAACACAGTTAATGGTGTCATGTACCAGTTTATTTGAGATCATAACACACCAATTAAAGTCTTAAAAGTAAAAAACTTTAACCTCAACAGTTTCTGTAAGTTTAGCAAATATATTAGTGGTTTCATTTATGTCAAGTTGTCATGACAATTTCAACTTTGCATTAAAAAAAAAGACATAACTAACCAGATGATGATGATGATAATAATAAAAATAATAACAAAGACTCATCAAGACTGCATGTTCATGACATGATTATGACTTTAAAATTACAGTCCTATGCACACCTCTTCAAACGTGGTGTTAGCTGTCTTTCTAAAATGCTGTCCACCCTATTTACATCAGTGGGAGGAAGATATGTTGCAAGGGCCAGCAATCCCACCAGGTGGTCAATTACACGAGGCTAATTGTATCCGCCTTGCAGCACAGGTGTAAAATAATCCCTGATTAGACTAGTTGAGTCCCATAAACATGTCTCCTCTGGTATTTTATAACACTTAGAGCATTGAGGTCCTAATGTGCAAGGCATCTTCACTTTTAAATAATATTCAGAGTTTTAACCTCTTTGCAGCATGATTTTAAGCCAGAAAACCCAGTGAGGTGCAGCGTGGTCAAGTGCATCGCCCGACTGTCTCTCTTTGTCTGAACCCAACACACAATAAAACTTCTGATAAACGAGACTTACCTGTCAGCAGGTAACGTCGCTAAAAAAAGAGACAGAAGAAACACCGGAGATTCAGAAAACAAAGAAAGTCGACGATGATATTTTGTTCTTCGGTCGGTTCAAAGGAAACGAGCACGTGCAGCTGCGGTTTAGAACACTGCGTGTCAACGACAGCACGAGCCAATTTATTCCTCTGTTTCTACTTTTCAGTTTACATCTAACATAACAGACACCTTTATGCCGATATTTAACTTTAACTTACAGCTGCTGAGTTCAGGACTGTCGGAAATCTTTTCTCCGTGGTTGCCACGGACACACAAGAGTGTGCAGTCAGTAGAGACGCGTGGTGGAGGAAGTACTCAGACCTTTGAATGTGTTGGAGACCTTTTTTTTTCTGGATAATTCTACATAAAGCAATACATCAATTATATAGGCCTATGTTTATATTCTACTTGTATAAAATAATTTTGATTGTATTGAAACTAACAAACTAATAATTATAGCGCTCAACTAAATATAGTGGAATTAAAAGTATAATATTCCACTCAAAACGTAATGGAATAAAAGTAGGCTGTAGACGTATAAAGGAGCAGAAAATTGAAACACAATTAATAAATAAAACAGAAAATTAATAGTGAAGTATCTTAAATGGGGGAATTGATTCAAAGGTAAATAAATACAAAAGTACATTTACGTCACATTTCATAAATTAACTGAGCTTACGTTTATTTTTAATATAATATTTTTTTGACTAATTTCTTTAGTTTTAGCAGTTACAGTTCTCCATAAAATTAGACTTATAGAGAGTACCAAACAACAGTCAAGTATATGTACTTAGTTATTTTTCCACCACTGCTGTAATTTTGTAACGAAAAGGTTTCGAGTACTGTTATTATTCTAAAAAAATAAAGCCAAAGCCGGCATCTTAATTATAGCTGTTATTTCAATGTAAATGGCCCGTATGATTGAGTCCGAATGGCTCTCATGCCATCACATACGATGGTCTGTGAACGCAGCATAAGTCTGATCCTCTTAGGATTTTATTTTCCAACACGTGTGGCTGTGATACCAGGTTAAACACGCAGTTTACAAGTCGAAGTGGGAACCCCACTCTTCTTTTATAATCCATATCACAGCAGTGGTTTTCTGTTTTTGACAGGACATTTTTTTTTTTAAATAAACGTGAATCGTTTGATCTCTTTTGATCCACATTTCCTGGACTGTCAAACATTAACACGTGGCACATGTTGATCTCACCCGAGACAGTTATCAGATACCAACTCTCTATTTTAGTGCATTTTAGATAGGGAAAGGAAAGGCTGATGCAATAGTCTGCTCCTGTCATAAGGCATGGTTTTATAGGAGAATTGAATTATTTTCCTTTCACCAGTAGCTGTAACGCCATTAATGATCAGCTTTCGCAAAATTGCAAACTCTCTTTTTCATTGTTAAAGTCTCTCAGGATTCCCTGCAGTTCTGTGCAGTCGCTGTGACCTGGCACAGTGACATTTCTCTGCTCCGCACAGCATCGTTAAACACACACACGCTGCATGCCACGTATGCTCGTTTTGGAGGCAAATAAAACACACAAGTCTACTGTCATTACCAACTCTTAAACGACAGTGTAGTCTTAGCGCTTGGAAATATCGGTATATATTAATAACTGATAAATACCTTGTGCTAACAAATAGCAGAGATCCTTGAAAAATTATCCCAAATGTCCTCAAACCCAAGTCAAGAGGTAACCCCGCTTGAGCCTTTGCCACTTCACCTGACTCCGCCTATCTCCTCTATTGGTGGATAAAATAGTGACCTGTCCACCTCCACTGAAGGACTGTTATGAAATCTGACACCCCACTTTCCCATTTTGTCACCTCCATGTATGGATGCCCCTACCTCATCCCCGAGCCCACTGTGTGTGTACTGTTTAAAGATGTTTTATTTCCAAAGTGCTATGGAATTGCAACTATCACCAACTTGCTGGAACCTGCCCTCCTGGCTGCAGACAGAAAGCAACTGTTGCAATTGTATTTTCTGCAAGTTTTATTTCTCATCATTAAGGTTTAAGTCAGGGGTGTCAAACTCATTTTAGTCCATGCGCCACATACAGCCTAATTTGCATTTAAACTCAAATTGGCAACTGGAGTTAACAAATCCTAAAACTCAAATGGGTTGAGTCAGTCGCAACACTGTCTTTGAGGAACTGGATTTATTTTCTCAGTCCATCTGAAAGAAACAGCAACACGCAGACACACACACACACACACACACACACAAAATCTTTCAGTTTCTCATGCTCACGAAAGTTTCTTGTGCACACATGAAACTGATAGTTGGGGGTGGTGGATGATAAGTTGAGAAATGTAGAGCAAAAAAAAAGTTATATGAAATAAACAACATCTTGTTAATGCTGCCATACTGACCTTTATGTCACTAAAATAAAACTTGAATTCTTTTTTATCAGTTGCTTCCTAAGATATTGTTAATGATTGATAAACATCATGGAGTTCCGGGAACCCTGAAAAAGTTTGGAAACCACTGCTTTAGGGGCTCCGTATTTTTAAAAGTAACCTATGACCTCCTGTAAGTCTAAGCTGAAAGTTAATACTGGATCACAGTTTAAATTGGAGTTTAAAGTTCTATTGTAGTAGAATTAAATCTGATAAGAGTAAAAAGTAAACTGAGGTTTCATGAGAGGCTTAAATTTAATATTCCATTTAATCTAGTTTAAAAGTTTGGTCCTGGGGAGCCTCTATAGTTTGGTTGGTGGAGCGTGTGCCCAATGTGCTGGTTTGACTCTCGCCTGCAGCCCATCTCTTTCTACCCCCTTTCCTGTCATATCTTCACCTGTCCCTATCAAAATAAAGGCAAAAGCCCAAAAAATAATCTTCAGAAAAACATTTGGTGCAAAATAATTTAAAGTTAAACCATGTTTTTTTTTTTTTTTTTTTATCAGGTTTTAAAAATTAAGTCTTGTTGGAGAATAACAGGAATCAATCTCAGCTTGCAAATCGCACCCACAGCCCTGCAGACTTTTCCCAAATGTTTTCCAGCAGGTGAGATACTAAGCAAATATTTTTATCTCTAAGGCGGGGTGGTAGACTGGGCGGGGCTGCACAAGGTGACACACCTCTGCTTTGTGAAGGCTTTCAATACCAGTGAGAGGAGAGTGAGCAGTGAGATACCTGCAGGTACGCACAGACACAGGACGGGTTTTACTGTCAGTGTAAACACACATACGCTGCTCTTAACATCAGGAATAAAATCCTGGAAGCCGGTCAACCCTGGTAAGTTGATCAAACATTTCCAATCATCAATCTCTGTAATAGGCAGAACTCATAACATTTCAGACTTCTTAATTCTTAAACGACTTTAGCCACGTGCAGTAACCTGATGGTGTGAAATTCTGTCACGTTTGCTTAAACAACATGTAGCTACTGTTAATTCAATATTTTTTTTGAGTTTTATCATTTCAAACTCTTAAGTTTGAAAAAGTTTTAACAACTTATCAAGTTTTGTTATGATAATTTGCTTTTTGTCTTTTCATAAACTTGAACCTTAGAGTTTTAGTACCCCACAAAAATTAGTAAACTCATTGAAATGAAAGAGAATAAACATTAATTATTTAATATTGTCAGCTGCAGATATTTAATTTTCAAGCACCCAAATAATGACCAATCAGGTTTACTGACCACTGTAAACAATTTTTTAAATACAATTGAGTGCTACAGCTAAAATATTCAAGTTTATCAAAAGTAGAAAAGTAAATAATCTAAACAAAAGACTATAGGTTGGGAAAACTTTGTTTAGTTTATTTCAGCACTTTGAGTTTGATTCAAATCTGTAAAATCTAGTGAAGTCACTTGCCTTGAAACTATGAGTTATCTTAACGTTTTTATACAGCGAACACTGTAACTGAATCATGAGTCATGTATTGCAACACATTTTTAGTATTGTGCAAAATCATGACCAAAAATAAACAGAGACATTAATTCTCAATAATTCTAATATAGAAATCCAGATGTGAAAGTGTATTTTCACTTGAGAATAATGTGCACAAACTGGCATAAAAATTATTGCAGCTTTTATTTTGAAGTACAACACCAGTTTGTGGCTGTATGAACAAATAAGATGGAAACAAATCGTCTTCAGTGAAACCAGTCCAGTGGTGTGTAAGTGTAAGTGATACTGGATGTTGGCCCCATTGATACCAGTGATCCCAGTAGTGATGGTCACTGAGGATCACAGAGAGACTGAATGGTGAAATACACTGTATTGTTGTCAGACTTGTTGGGCGACTCAGTCACTCACATAACGTAATCCCGTGTTACTGAAGCACAAACTGACGTAAACTCAAACAGAGAAAATTTGAATGAGGGTGTTGCTGTCACAGGTACTGGCTAAGACATGTTATTTTAGAGAAAGACAAGCTAAGCTTAAACTGCCGTTTGCCTTCAAACGCCTGGAACAGACTTGTTTTTCTATTCATAGTCCTTGCTTCTTGACTTTCATCTTTATTGAAATTTTCTTGTGATATGTTTATTCTTATCCACCAATATACCACCTGTTCATAGAAAGCTGCTCTAACTTAAACATTTTCTCACTTCAGAGCAGCTGACACAGTGGACAAAGGATGACAAACATCTCTCGATTTCTTGTTAATGTAAGTCTTCTCACCTTAACTCATTTTTTTTTTCCTCATTGGATATTTTAAGATGCATATCTCATAATTTCTTCATCCTTTTTATGACTGTCTTTCCACGCTTGCAGCACCTGCTGACATTCTCACTCCAGGACGGGGATGTGCAGGGTGTGGAGGAAGCCCAGGCACGGCTCTCCTTCCTGGCTCAGAATAAGAAGCTGTGGAGTCAACAGATGTTCCTGGATGTTGGAGCAGAGGCCATTCATCTCCGAGACATAAAGAGCCAGGTGAGAACAGATGCATGATGGTTAATAGGGCCAGTGGTGAAAAGTAACTTAGTATACTGAACAAAAATAGAAATGCAACACTTAAGTTTTCACTTCCATTTTTGAAGAGCTGAAGTAAAAAATCTGAGACTATCAGCCAACCAGAAGTAGAGTAGAATGAGTCCTGACTTTGCCCTCCTAGGAAAAAAATTGGTACCTGTAGCCCTATGTGAAATAGGCATAGATGTCTTGGATTGTTTTGTTTTGTTTACTTCAACTCATGAAAAATGAGAGCAAAAGCAAAAGTGTTGTGTTTATATTCTTTTGCTAAGTATGTTACTTTTAGCATGTACTGTACTTAAGTACAATTTTGACACATTTGTACTTTACTTAATAATTTCCATTTTATGCTGCTTTATACTTTTACTCAAGGTAAATATTGTACTTTGTATTCCACTACATTTATTTTATACTGTTATTTACTAGATACTTTTATATTTAAAAGCATATGATGTGCTTATATATGATATGAGCCAGGTCTATAAAAGTAATCTACCCAGCATTAGACAAAGCATCTATATTTGTTCATTGATGAACTAGAACATGAAAATGCTACAACATGTATTTGTTAGTGATAAAAACAGAATAATATAATATAATGATAAAACACTCCGAAAGAAACCATTCTACATAATGAATACTTTAAGGGCATTTTGCTGATAATACTAATGTACTTTAACTTTAGTATAATTTTGAATTCAGGACTTTTACATATAACAGAGTATATTTAGACTGTAGCATTTCTACTTTTACTAAAAAATTTGAGTACTTCTTTGATGACTGCACGGGACCTTAGGTTGTAAATGGATGTTTATTTGTGCACACAAGTACTTTCTTGTTTCATCCTGTGCAGGACGAGCTGGAGATCTACTCTTTCAAGTCCATCTACCGCTGTGACGCCATTAACACAGAAAAACACTTCCCGTCCCTCCTCCTGCTGGTTTGCCAAACAGCAGATCAGAAGAAGCCGGACATTCATTTCTTTAACTGTGAGACCGTGAAGGTGAGTAATAACACTGGGGCGAGCTTCCCAGCCTGTCCCACATGACTCAGAGTGTCAGTTTCTAATCATCAGCCTGGTTCAGGTTTTACAAGTGATGCCACTTCCAGATTCTTTATTCTTGCAGGCAGAGGAGATCTGTGACGACATTGCACGCGCAGTTTCTGCCACCAGCAGGAGTAGGAAGCTGACTGACTCCCCCAGGTACAGTGAATATCATTGTCACAAGCTCTACAATAGTCTGAAAAAGACAAAACAAAACTAAATAAACCCCTGAAGACTTTAAAACCTGAAACATTAATCTGATGTTAGTTCATTATAACATTCCAGCTTTTAAGTGTTAAATTTCCATTCTGTAAAAAAAAGAATAAAAGCTGAGAAAACTAAAAAAATTCTTACTTCAAGAGATTTCTGAGCCCAACTCAAACTCTTAGGTTTTAAAAAAGTTTTACCAACTGATAATGTTCTGTTGAGATTATTTGCTTTACTTCTTTAGATAAACTTGAATCTTTGAGTTTTAGAAACCTCAAAATATGTTGAATAAACTCAATAAACAAGTCAGCTTCACAGCTCACTGTGAACAAGTTTTGAAATACAATTTTTTGGCAGCAAAACTTCAAACTCAAGAGTCTGAGTTTGATTCACAAATCAAATTAAGGAAGTTTTCTCAACTTTTTCTATAGTGAACCTATAACATTTTATTGAGATAATGTAATTATTAATTGAGAGATTAAAAATTTCAAGCGGCACAATTTTTCACAGCTCACTGTAAGCATTTTTTAAAATGTTTTTTTGTTTCTAAAATGAACAAAAGATTGTTATTATATATAACTTTTATTTAGAACATTTTTAGTTGATTTCAAAAGAGTTTGAGTTTGACTTAAAACTCAAAAATTTAGTGAAGACATTTCCCTTGACATTGTGATTTTTCTCAGGTTTTTTTTTTTTTTTTTTAGGGTAACGTTTTAATGGAGGAAAGTGGGTTTGTTCCTGCTTGTGTGTGTATGTTTGCTCTCATACAGTATCAGATGAGGTTGATGGACTTCCAAATAATAAGAGATGCAGCAAAACAAAAAGACAGACACAGCTAATGCACAATAATGCAGACATATTTTCCATTAACATGTTTGCTTTACTGCTCTTTAACTTCCATTATGTATTATTTTCCACCGAATCAAAGCAGCCACCATCCACCTGTCTGAAAGGAACAGAGGGAGGGAGGGAGAGAGACAGAGAGGTCAGTGTAAACAGCTGAGAGCGAGAGAAAGACTTGTTATACCGGTTTCCACATAACTTAAGAAGGTGTGACAGAGATAACAAGGCCATTGTGACAGAAAGCACAGAGAGAGAGCAGACGAGGGACAGCAGCAGTGGCAGCAGGTTGCAGGCTCGGGGTCTGAACGGATTACCTGCTTTAAAAAAAACTTTTTTTTTTTTTTAAGGACGTGTGAAGGACTGACACATGTGGTAAGACAGACAGACAGGTGGCTGGGTTTAGATGCTGATGATTCAATGAAAGTTTGAGTCAGCACTCTGAGGTATTTGCACACAGCTTAAGAGTAGGCAAACATACCAAAGTTCCCACCGACAGTGATCTAAGTCTTGTCTTTAGCATTTAAAACTGACTTGTTGCTCACTGGTTTGATTAAAAGGAGAATTTAGATTGAAGCACAGTGTTGCGTCACTATGGGCTGTAGCCATGAGAAAGCACTGCCGGACTGTTTACTGTACTTTCATAGTGGAATAAGGGCTGCAGGATTGAATTTCAGTGGCATCAAATTATGTCTATTGATAGAGGACTGTGTTGTCTGGCATGGATTTACTGATCAAAGACGTCCTCCTGTTGTAGCTAGTCTCCATGGCTGTTTCCAGAATGAGGACGAGCCGGTCTGCTATCAAAAATGTGTGCTTATGAATGCATGGTTGACTTAAGTGACTGAAGGGTGTTGATGCTGCCATCATTGACATGGAGAACATTACCAGCAGTACACTTTAAGAAATAAGGGTGCGAAAAGGTTTCTCCTGAGGGGATGAGGTTCTACCCAGAATCTTTAGCATTTGAAGGACCACTTTTTTTTTGAGGGATTATTCAAGGGTTCCATTATGTTAAGAACTCTTTTCATCCAAAGCACCCTTTTTAGAAGAAGGAGTTGTTCAGAGATTATTGAAAACCTTGAATTCTTTCACCAGGGGTACTTTGTATGATAATATAAGAGGGTTCTCAGTGAAACTCCTTTGGTGGGTTCTAGATGAAAGGGTTCTTGTTAGCACCCTCAGAAGGCAGAACCTCTCATATGGGGTCTGGGCTGAAACCTTTCACACATGGTTCTAAGTATAACCCTTAATGGTGGGTTGTAAGTAGCACTTTCTGAAAGGGTTCCAAGTGGGACCTTAGTAGAAGGGACCAAAAAGAGTTCCTCTATGGTTCTACATACCACTTCTATTTCTAAGAATGTATAGGGAGGGATGAGAAGAGAGGAATGGACAATAATAAAGGTGCTAACTAAAAGGGTTCTCTGTAGAACCTCTCACTGGGGGTTCGGGGTGAAAGCTTTCACAGGTGGTTCCAGGTATAACCCTTTATGCTTCTTCTAGGTAGACCTTTCTTAAAGGGTTCCAAGTGGAACCTTTATAAAAGCCTTTTTAAAACCTTAATGGTTCTAGTAAGAACCTGTATTTCTAAGAGTGTACAAGAAGGGCAGGAATTTCACAGAGGCCATGGCCACCATGCATGGCCCCACAGTTTGACCTCACGTACTGTCAAAATATTATATGCCCTGTAGCCAGAGTGGCCTTCTTGCCCCGCCCCCACTGCCCCAGCTGATTCCACCACCTCTTTCCTGTCAGTTTTAGATAATATCTTTTATCTTGAGATCCTGAATTCTTGGGTGAAACGCTGCACATACAACCAGTGGTGAGACTTAAAAATCAGGCTATTTTGGACGCACCGTCCACACGGGAGAATCAAACTCACCCTGATGTGCCAAGGCTAAAGAACATCTTCTGTGAGCTGACGCAATATACACTTTAATTGATCATCAAACCTAGTGTTACTCTATAATTCTGTGGTTTACACTGCAGACTGGAGTCTCTGTTAACAGTGACAAACAGCTAGATCCCTGTTGCATAAGTGTTGAAACTTTCCTCTTGTCCTTCAGGCTTCCTCAGAGTGGGGGAGAGATGATCGACCCCTATGACATCCCAAACCCCCCCGCCCCTCATGCTCCAAATCCCCCACCAGTGAACCCTCCACCCTACCCAGGACTCAGAGGTAAAAAAAAAATATATTTTCACATGACTTCTATAGATGTATTTGACATGATGAGACATGATGAATTGAATCCTCTCCTCTCCTCTGCAACAGCGAACGGTATGAACGGCGGGCCTGACATCTCTTTCCTGCGAGCAGAGAGAGAAGTGGTATGCCTCCTCATCACCTTTCTGAGTTTGTTCAGTCACCTCTGGCTGTAATTTTTTTCCCCCAAATTTCATAACAAACTCGGTTCTCCCTCCCTCCTTTAGGGGATCCTCAATCACTGTTTCGACGATATTGAGACCTTCATGGGCAAGCTGCAGCAGGCTGCGGAGGCTACGACGGTGCTGAGCCAGAGGAAGAAGAAAAAGAAGAAAAGTAAAAAGCAAAGTGCTGAAGGTAAAAATAGATAGTTTTGCAGATGATATGCACATGAATATCTGGTAACACTCTCACCTGTGTCTATAATGCATCTTAAACATACTAATAAGGTGTTAGAATCTGCTTATAGCACTATATAATTATAGTAATAAGCACTCATAAATATTCATACTGCTCCAGCATGAGTCACCAGTTCGTTATGACCTGGCTCTGAGACCACAGCAAATAAGGGAAGCACAGGATATCTAATAAAGGACAAAAAAAAATGTCTTAATAATTTAAGATATACCAGGGAGCCCACACACTGCAGGATGGAGCAGGTTTACATGCAGCCTGGAAGCAGTGGCCATCTACAACCAGGAGCCATCATACTGAAACACAACAAGCACACAACACGGCAGCAACACAACAATAAGCTCTGGCAGAAGCCCTGAGGCTGGAACAATAACAGTAATGATAATTACAAATCACTTTACAATGACTTATAAGATCAAGTATCATAATACTTCACAATTGCAGGTGACTTAAAGACATTTAATCCCAAACCCATAACCTTTAAAGAATGGTTAAATAAAAAGAAAAGATTAATAGCAGGAATATATTCATGAAAATAATGTCAGTTCATTATATGTTATTTCTGTGGCTGCCTTTTTCCTTCAGTGAGAAACACCAGAGGCAGAGTTTAGGTTAATCAAACAACTATAATACTCTATGAACATTGTGGAAAAAGTCAGTGAGTGACCATCATTATGAAGTGTTATGAGACATGACCTTGTAAGTCATTTTGAAATCCTTCATTATTATTGCTATAAAGAATTATGAATATTTAGTTTAGAGTGGTTTTAACTGTAATTGATCTTGGGGGAATTTGGGTTGTGATACAGTTTCTCTTGTTCTAGAATATAAATATCTAAAATATCTAAAAACACTTCATGCTCTGTGCATTATACTACATTATATAACAGAAAATAAGATAGGAAATATGCAAATATATGTGTATCTTACTGCAAAATATGACAAGAGCAAATGAAAATGTTGAGAAACTGGATCTATAAGTGTGTTAAATATAAATGTAAGGATAGAATAAACAGTATAATGGGAGAATATTAGTTGAAATGTAGAGTATAATGCAGTATCAATGCCAGTTGAGCAGTACTATAGGCAAATTATTATAATTAAAGTGTTCATGATGCATTATCAACAGGGCATCATATAAAGTGTCAGTGAGAGTTTGAAGTTGAAATGACACTGCTATGTCTTCTCATAACACCAAGATGACCTATTTTCTTGTATTTTGTTTCCTGACCAACAGAAGATTTACTCACTGCAAAGGCCCGCCCTCCGCCAGAGGAGGAGTTCATTGATATCTTCCAGAAATTTAAATATTGCTTCAGCCTGCTGGTGTGTATTCAGTCAGGTCACATTTCATTTGTTGTGGTTATCTTTCTATGCCACGCAATAAATCATCCAAATTATTTCTTTGCAGGCTCGTCTGAAGTCAACCATCTCTGGTCCTTCATCAGAGGAGCTCGTTCACCATGTATTCAAACCTCTGGATATAGTGAGTGAGCGTTATAACCTCTATGTGTCCACCAGCCACCTGTTGTTGCTATTGTTGTAAACACGAGGCCTCGTCTTTTATAGCAGCACAGATGAAAAGCCTGAGTCGGACATGACTAACATCTTAAAATACATCTAGTGACCATTTGTCTCATGATGTCACATCTTTTACTATTTGGGGCGGGTGAACAGAGGATAAAGGAGTGGATAACATTTGGAAATAGCCATGGTAATTAAGTTATGTAATGTTATTTTAATTATTTACCTGAAGGCAACAGTTCGAAACCAGAATAATAGCTGAGCTGAGCATGTGTCAAGTCAAAATAAAGGAAAGTCGTCACCGTAGTTGAGTAATGTTGCCAGAAACTGCACGTTCCATTCAGTATTTACACAAGGCGTTTTAGCCTAATTGAAACTACAGACACTTGATAAATGCAGCATTTTGTTTGAACTGGTTTCCGTGGCTGTGTTTGTAGGCAGTCACCACTTCTTGACCCAAAGCATTTGGTTTTGATTTGAGCTGGAGACTGTTTTAACCAGAAGTGCCACGTTGCCTTCCTGTCTGTCCCCTGACTGCTGCTTTGAATCACAGTGTTCTTGATTTGGTTCCTCCTGTGATTTTCTTTAAGAAATCAGATCTAGAAAATAAGAGAAAATACTAGTTCTAATAACATTAATCTACTTTAATTCATGGTTCAAGGAGCATCCAAATCCACAGGCCTGTCGTTGAAGCCACAACCATAATCTAACAGAATTCAAACATAAGCAGCATTTGACAAATTTCCAATAAAATGTGAAGCACTCAGGTGTGTCTCAGTTGATTTTTGATGCCTGAACTCATCTATTCAGGTATGAATCAGTCCTCAACACGAGAATCAAAGTGTGGAATGGGTGTGTTTGATTTGTGTGTACTGGCACACCTGAATGGAGTCACACAAGCTCATATCTGTACGCCAATCCTTAATGTGTGCAGATGCATCCAGTCTTTGTGCGTTTGTGTCTGTGCTGTGTCAGCTCTATGGGTGCAAACTTAGAGGCAGAATAACAAAACAACAATGAGGTTCTCGCTTGAAACTGCCTGTCCTTACTCGACAGTGTCAAATGGGGCGCAATTACTGCCATTTTCCATCTGAATATAGATACAGATACAGATAATTTTGTTGGTTGAACAGATATAAATATGAATAATGATGTCTCTGCGTACTTCTAATCCCCAGTCACCACTCCAACAGAAGAAAAACAGTTGTACTTAGCTTAAAGAAAAATCAAACGTCTACAAAATTGCAATCAAGGAATATCATCAGCTTCACCTTTTCTATCTCAGCAGTGATTGTTGACTTTGGTATCAGACCTGTTCTTGCAGACTGGGAACATGAACACCGGTTTTGTCTTATTTGTGTGTGTGTGTTTGTGTACAGATGGTAAAAACAACAGGGGGACCAGCTCTGGGAGCCTCAGTCTCCAGCCCCGCCATGACCAGCTCTGCCATCACCCTGCTACGAGACAACCTGAACGAGGAGGAGAGACAGCTGTGGACGTCTCTGGGTCCCAACTGGACACTCCCACGGTCAGTACCAGCAATCACTGGATCAAACAGTCATGGGATGTTCTGTTTTTTGTTTTTTTTTAATGAGAAAAACATTTTGTTAAGACTGAATGATCCAGTGTCCTTAGGCAGTTTAGGGAGTTGGTCCAGACATTTGCAACATTCGGACATTTGAAAAAAAAAAAAAATGTTGACTTTCACTTTAAATTTACAACATTATTTTGGGGATTTTGGATAAAATTATCTGTCCCCACATAGTAAATAATTATTCTCTAAGGTAAAATATATACAATTAAAGCCAAAAATAACTGTTACAAACCATTACAATGTTGAACAACATGATATGACATGGGAAAAGTTTTGTTCTAGTGAAGAGAGGGACTATATAACATTCTTAATATCCAATGCTCCACTTTTATTATGTATATTTCTGTTTTTAATTGCATTAATACTGCTACTATACTACACCATATACTATTTTTTTTAAATACTAGAGAGATCCTTTCAGTTTTACTATTTTCCCTTTTCTTTTTTTATGTGTTTTCTATTTGGTCTGGTTTTCTTTTTTAATGTTTTTGGAATTATATTGTAATATCTTCATTTTGTCGTTACTGCTATGTTTATTATTTGCCTGTAATTATTTTAATTTTAAAAAGGAATAGTCATTTAGTTCTAATTCATAATACTTTATGTAGTTTATTGGACTTTGCCTTGAGGGAACTCATGGTGTAATTAATATATTTGTTTTCTTATCTTGTGGGATTCATTTCTGTCAGTAAATCAAGATGGTAAATATGTATTATCAAATGTTATGTATCAAATGTTGGCTGCTCATTCACCCATCATGAGACTCTTCGCAGCTCTGCAGCTGCACAAAACCATAAAACCTACAGTGAAATTATATTTATTACTTTTTAAAGATCCTCTCAAAGACATAAAGTTTTAATGGGGAATTTTAGTGTAACAGCAGCCAACAATATAATAATGGTGGTCACATTCAACACATATTTCAGGGGGATTTCTCAGGCATGAAAATGGTCTAATGTGAAGGTATTTAACCACAGAATAGTGGCTATTGGCTGCTTTAAAACCAAAATGTGAGCTTTGGTATTAACTTCCCAGAAATGGTTAGAACTGTTTAACTGTAATCATAGTTTTGGTCACACTGTGAAGTAAAACCCAAGTGCAACCAGGAGCAGTGCAGTGACTCTTTTTTTGTGCTCTCTCAGCTCTCAGCTCAGAGGGCCTGTAGCTCCATACACCCCCGTCTTCTTGGATGGCTGGAAGCCGGAAGCTGTGAAGGCAGACGGGCAGGTTTGGGAGGATCCGGTTGAGTCACAGCACAAATATGAGGACCTCCAAGTAGAACAAGAGGTATGGAATACCTACGTGTGTGATATGAGTTAGACGCTCACTGCATTGCATGTCAGAAGAGAGGAATGCGCTCAATATGTGTGTAAAAGTACTACACAGAGGTTGAACGTAATAATAGACACATAATATTAGTGTGTCTGTTGTATGTATAAATACACATATTTCCCCCTACGAAGTGGCAGAAAATGGAAAATACTGAAGTAAAGTACAAATATCTTGAATTTGTACTTTAAGTACAGCGCTTGAGTATGTACTTTGTTACTTCCCACCTCTGGCTTTTGCAACATTATCATTATTAACCAGTGGTGGAAAGCAACTAGGGACATATTCAGGCACTGTACCAAAACGAGGTATTTGTACTTGAGTATTTTCCATTTCTGACACTTCTAACAGGGAAATATTGTACTTTTTATTTCACTACATATATCTGACAACTTTAGTTACTTTACACATTAAGATTTTTGCACATAAAACATATGAAGAGGCTGTAAAATATGATGCTTGTTTGAACTACCCAATTGTATATACAAGTACAGCAATTGGCAGAGTAAGTCATTTTTCAAATAGCCTAAAAACATTTCATGGTTCCAGCTATCCAGTGAGGTATTAGTACTTTTACTTCAGTAAAATTCTATTTCCTCCACCACTGTTAACAGTACTCCCACTGCTACATGAAATGATTGTGTTAGAAATATGTTTTTTCTGATGAATTCAGTTGCAACTCAAACATTGAATAAGAAGAATATTTGACTCATCTCTGCAAGTTGCCTAATTGTTCTTTTGTAAGCTTGCTCATAAAAGAGGAAACTGTCAGAGCTCTTGCTGTGCAAGTTCTGTGTATGTTTATCAAACTTTTATTTCGTTAACCACCCCCAATTCCTTTGTATAATGACCTCTTACCCTTTTCTCTGCTTTGTGCTCTAAATTCATGAATGTTCTATGTCATTTTCACCCACAGCAGCACCAACCACCTCAGCCGATCGGACCTCCCAGCGCTCATGTCAGCGACGAAACGTAAGTCATCTTTTAAGTCCCCCTCCACTCAAAAATGTTTTTCTTCTTGTTCCTGCAGTTGGGTGTTTGAGCTGCACTGTGCAGAGTGATGTATGTGCAGAGTTTGACACGGGAGGGATGTTTTTATATTCCATCTGCTGATAGTGGCTGTGTTCACTGAAAGTCTGATTTTAAGGGGCGGGCCTACAAGCATGATTCGTGACATCACGACTAGTTTGAAGGTCAGTGCTGGTCCAATTTGCAACTTATGCAAGTGTGTTGTAGAAACTCGAAGCCCCCTGTGCACATACAGTGTAGTAAGGGACATTTCTCAACAAAATTTGCATATTCTTAGATTGTGGTCACTGGTGGACCCCTTCCCGTGTCTCAGTGGTCTATAAAGTTGATGCAAAAGTTCCCTCTCCGATGCCCCTGTCCTGCTAGTGGATAAAATGTGGTAAAGTGACCTCTAAAGTTCCCTTCTAGAGGACAAAACATGATGACGTGCCCTTCCAGTGAACAAAATTTGGTAAGGTGTCCTCCAAGGTGCACTTACAGTGAACGAAACAGCACAAAATGCCAAATAGGGCGCCGTGCTAGTGTCCAAAATATGGTAATGTGCCCTCTAAAGTGCCCTTCTAGAGGATGAAACGTGACAAAATGCCCTCTGGGTTGCCTTTAAGATGCAAATCACTTAGCTGCTGCAATTTACCCCCAACTGCATGATAACAGCGTTTATCTTCTTTTCCTTGCAGAGATAGCAGCTCACTGGCGCCAGAGCCTGAGAGACTCTACAGCTGCACATACGACTTCATAGCCAGGAACAGCAGTGAGCTTTCAGTGCAGCAGGGGGAGACACTCGAGGTAATGAAGACAAGTGATTCAAGTGAATTCACAGTGCTCATGGTGCATTCAGGAACCCATCATGAAGCTTGTACACAGAGTTTATATTTTGTAGTCCAAACTCTAAAAGGATGAAAAAACAAAGCTTAAGTGTTAGTAGTTTCAAGATAGAAAATAACCAAACAAAGGGCAAACAACAAAAACAGTCTTGCCAAAATGTCAATTTAGTAGCTCTTCTGGGGCTTTTGAGCATATCACACAATCTTTCTCAGCAGATGGAGTTTGCTCAGTTGTCATTGACTTGTACATATTCAAATTGAAAGGGCAGGTTAGTTATTTTGGCTGTACTACATAGATATGTACAGTTTTAGCATCAAAATGCATCATGGCAACATATGAATAACGGTGTCTTATCTGTCTGACAGGTGGTTGAATCATCTAAGCGCTGGTGGAAGTGTCGTAATCGCTTCAACCAGATCGGATTTGTTCCCTTCAACATCCTGGAACCCATGGCTCACATAGAAAGCCCCAGCCCCGTCAGCAGCAGACCCCCCAGTGTAAGACACAAAAACACACAAACACACACATGAATCACATCAGCACAGAGGTATGTTCTCACCTGAACATACCTTGGAGTGGATTCCAGTGTTATTTTATCTCTGCACCACATTCCTGCAGGTTCCAGCTCCTCCGCCTCTTGCCAAGACTTTCTCCGTCGTACCACCCAGCCCTCCTGCTCCACCCCAGGTCCCCTCCCTGGCTCCTACCCATTCTCCACAGCGTCCACGCAGCTTACCGCCATACAGCCAACACATACCATCTGCGGACGACACAGATAATAAAGGTACCAAAATACAGTATATGTGGATATGTGGGAGGCATGGGTGTGTCACATAGATTATATGATCAGGTGCGCTGAATACAGGGAGTGATATTGTCTTATTATTTTCAGAACACTTCAGAACCTTTAAACACAGGTTCTTCAAATGTAAAGTCTGGACTTGAAATGATGAGTGGAATGAATGTACTGCATAGAGTTTGATAAACTCATGAAATTAAGTTTCTAAGGAAACATGATTAGCATATTAGGAGGCTTCCCAGCACGCGTTGTTTGAGAGATAAATCTCCTCCTTATTTTTTATTATTTGAAGAAAACAAATCAGTGTGATAGAAGAGTTGATTCAACTTAATATCTCAAGTTTATTGAACACGTTTTCTCTAGTACAACTGAATTGCTATCAACTTTATTTGACTACAAATGTTTGTTTTGAATCATTACAAAATCACCTCAACTTGTCTTTTCAAATTCAGTCAGTTTAAGATTATAAGTCATTTTAAGTCCCAGACACTATATTTTTGAAGCTAAAACACACAGGTTTTTTTTTTAAAAGTGAATTTGTGTATTTGTCCTATCGTTTCTGCATGTAAGGCTTCAATATCACCGTTCTTTCTCTCACTTTGAATCTTTTCAGTCATGATGGTGAATGATGAGCTGCTCCAGAGGCTGACCAACGCAAAGTCTGGTCTGAACAAACCTCTGGTCATCCCTCGTTCCTCAGAGACCTCTGTTCCTCTGGACTACCACTCTCCTCCAGAGGAGGTGGCCGAGTGGCTCCGAGGGAAGGGATTCAGTGAACCGTGAGTGATGACAGACTTGTTTACATGCTGGGAGTGCTGCCAGTACAACGATATTTATTTGTTAAAACATAAGTGACCTCCTTTTGTTAACACTGGCTTATTCAAAGGAAATGAACTGGATGATGGTTTCCCGTGTCAGTGTATATTTTCTGGTTCTGGTTGGACAAATTTTGTTGTAATGCAAAGAGGCTCCATGAGAGCTTTCACTGTCTAGATTCTGACTGGATGTTTTTTGTCCCTCAGGACGGTGGCATGTTTGGGAGTCCTGACAGGCGCCCAGCTCTTCTCCCTCAACAAGGAGGAGCTACGAGCTGTGATTCCAGATGAGGGCGCCAGAGTGTACAGCCAGCTCACTGTGCAGAAAGCTCTGCTAGAGGTAAATGAGAGGAAAAATATGTTTACTTTAAGGCTGGATCACCGATTATTATGTCACTAAATTAAAGGAAAATTACAGCTACTTTAAAGCTGGACCTTATTTCCCAGTTTTTATCAGCGTATTGATGACAAAACCATTGAATAAGCACACAACAAACTGGACCAGTAATCAAGTAATATTACTTGAGTGTGCAGCTTTTTTTTTAATTTTAGTTTATTTCAACTTTTTTTCTTTTTACTTAACTCATCTTATTTCTGCTGTTATTGTATTGGGCAAACTACTTGTTATACTTTAGATTTCAAACTATACTTGATTAATAAAGTTCTACCCTATCTTTTTTACTTCTTTCAGCAAACAAACACAAAATTCTGAGTAGCATATATGTTTTAAGTTTCAGCCAAATCACATGTATTACAAACCCAGCGGGTTACAAATGTCAAACCTACTTTTGCAGATCATTTCAGACTAGCAACTCTGACAGTAAAATGCATGTCACGATATGACACCAGAGATTAAGAAAACACACTTAGTGGATATACTGGCTTCTCCAACCACAACGCTTCAGCCAGCTCGTTCTCCTTTGGAAACACGGCTTGCATCAACCAGTGATCATATATTAAAAAGGGATTTAACCTATTTAATATAACATCTATGCTTTAATTTAATATGTGGACTGCAGTACTAATTTCTGAATGCTTTGGTCTTAAATTTTTGGTCCTTTAATTTATTATGTGAGCCTTCCTGAACCCAGTGTTAAATTACATCCTTGCTAAGTAGCTGTCATAAGGGAAGACGTGTCCAGTCAGTTGTGTGGGCCACAGTAACACCTTTTAAACTCAATATCAGCTGCTAAATTGTACACCTTTGTATTAACACAGCATTCTCGTTAATAATATCCTAATTGGTTTTTGTTTTCTACAGGATGCCAGAAGAGCCACTGAGCTGGAGGCTGTCATGGAGAAACAGAAAATGAAGGTTGATCTGAAACTAGAGAGCAGCACGTTATGAGCAGCAGCAGGCATCCACATCACGAATCGTTCCAGAAGGATTGTTCTTCTGGTGGTGTGAAGTTCTGATTATTAATTATACTCACCAGAGGACAAACATGATGGTGATTTGACCCTCCAGAGACCACTGACCCAAGACCACTGTGCTGTAAGGGGCATAAAGACATGACTTCATCATACAACCACACTATTTGACAGCAAATCACAAATTTAAGCTTTTAATTTCAGTGGTGCTGTTCAAATGAAATGTTAACATTAAAGTACCCTATTTGTAACGTATGCTTGTTGTTTATGCCTAGTAGGTTAAGGACTAACTTAAATGAAATGTATTTATCTTCGTAAAATACTATTAATTCAACCATGATTAACATGTCACAATGACATTGTGACAAGAAAGACCAGCAGATAATAAAGATTAAAATGGTGGTATTTTTTTAATTGAGATTTTAAAGAAAGATTTCCAGCAGAACATAAACAGATATGACTTCACACATTAGGTTAAAGCAATTCATCCATTAAAATCTGTTTGCAATTATAAATCTATTCACAGGAATTCATTCAAATTGGGCCAAAATTTCAACTTCATGACTTTGACTAATAAAAGGTATGTACAGTTATAGCATTGAATTTCCAATGATTCGTCTCTGAACCTACTGCTTCACATGCCAACACTAATCTTTGTTCTCAAGTTACCATTTTCATTATTTTAAATAAAAGAAATCAAGATGAAAACAAATAATGAAACAAGAGACTTCAAAACAAGCAATTACTCATACTGGCCAAACTCTCCATCAGATTCCCTTCACTACCGACAACAAAAAACTTGATAAAATTAAAGTGGACAAAAGAAGAAAGAAGGGTGATACTAAAATTCGCAACTTTAAAACCTTTTGGTTTTGAATTGGGTTCCTAAAACTTGGGAGTGGGCTTCAGCAAACTAAGTATATGTGGACAGACATTCAAAAACTGCACGACAACAAATGTCGTTCACCAGGAGTAAAGAAATCTTCAGAAGGATATTTTAAAAAAACTTGAGAGGACGAGGCTTTTCAGACCATGACAATCAGTAGGCCCAAAACATATTTACAGACAGATTCTGTATCAAAAGACCATCAGTAAATAATAATAAAAGAATATGGATCAGTTACATTTTACGCTTCAGTCCAGCAGACCATCAGTTTACTTTTTCTGAACCTTTGTAGGGTTGTTTATAACAAGACATGGGATGGATTGGATACAGACAGCCACCAAATTACAGATGTGGGTATTACAATACACTCCACTACTGATCAATAACTAATCCCCCCCCGTCCAGTGCAATCTTCTGATATATCTGGATGCTAGAAAATTGAATCCATACAATAGTTCAGGTACACTCTGGGTCGGCTGCATTAACTGTTAACGCAAAGAAAGGAGGCAGGCGGGAGAACAGAGGGGTCAAGGCGAGGACTGTGTGTAACATCAGGTTATTATAAATGGACAGACGGGTGAAAGAGAGACAGGAGGAGGTTGTGTGTCGTTGATGGATTGACGGGAGTTTGGTCCTCAGAGGTCCCCCATGTCCCTGTCGTCTGCTCGGCGGGAGTCCGACCTGCCGTTCATACCGTCCCGCCTGTCTCGCTCCCGTGACCTGTCTCTGCTTGAGCGCTCTCGGTCCCTGGACGACCTGGATGACGAGACAGTACCAGATATTCAGGGAAGTGACAAGTACGAGCATATAGAAAACGAGAAAGCAAAAGTGGCTTTGTAAAGAGCCAAATTATAATCTGTCTCCTAACAGTCTGAGGGAGTTTGTTTGTGACAACATCAGAGTGCAATTCCCTGCCTATTAATCTCTCAAGACCCAAGAAATTATACACTTTCAAATAAATTGAAGCTTCTGCCAAAATATCATCATTGGCAAGATGCAGCAGCTGTGGCTGGTACCTCCTTCAAACTTTGGTACCTTCCTTCCTTTTCATCTGTTATTTTTTCAGCTTCATCACCAATGACAAGGGATGCTACAGATCACAAAACCCATGGTTTGGGTCCTATCACACCTTTGAGTCACGGATCGGATCAAAATTTTAAGAAAGGTTAAATTAATTTACAAGTGTTAATTTTATTACATTTTTATTACTATAGTAATAATAGTAGTAATAAACCTATATAATAAACTAAACTATATAACACTACACTATATACAGTATACTAACAATACTATACTCCAGTGATTTATAATATACTATAATACTAAGACTTGTTCCCTCCGGGTCGGAGAAGAGTCCCTGCCCCAAGTGGAGGAGTTTAAGTATCTTGGGGTTTTGTTTACGAGTGAGGGGAGGATGGAACGCGAGATCGACAGACGGATTGGTGCGGCGGCAGCAGTAATGCGGTCGTTGCGCCGGTCTGTCGTGGGGAAGAAGGAGCTGAGCCGAAAGGCGAAGCTCTCGATTTTCCGGTCAATCTACGTTCCTACCCTCACCTATGGTCATGAACTCTGGGTCATGACCGAAAGAACAAGATCTCGGATACAAGCGGCTGAAATGAGTTTCCTCCGCAGGGTGGCGGGGCGCTCCCTTAGAGATAGGGTGAGGAGCTCTGTCACCCGGGAGGAGCTCGGAGTAGAGCCGCTGCTCCTCCACGTCGAGAGGAGTCAGCTGAGGTGGCTTGGACATCTATATCGGATGCCTCCTGGGCGCCTGCCTAGGGAGGTGTTCCGGGCATGCCCCACTGGGAGGAGGCCCCGGGGAAGACCCAGGACACGCTGGAGTGACTACGTCGCTCGGCTGGCCTGGGAACGCCTTGGGGTCCCTCCGGAACACCTGGAAGAAGTGTCCAGGGAGAGGGAAGTCTGGGTGTCCCTGCTGCCCCCGCGACCCGGCCCCGGATAAGCGGAAGATAATGAATGAATGAATGAATGAATATAATACTAAGAGATAATCTAAAAAGAGATAATTCTACACTACAGAGTTGAACTAAATTCTGTAGTCTCACACAATGTCCCACCCACAGCACTACCTGACTGGTTACACATCACATGTCATGGGCAACCAAGGCTGAAAGCTGCGTCACAGATAAGCAGACTACAGCTGCTCTGCTTAGAGTGTGACAAAGGGGAGCTGTAGAGCTCCAGCAGCAGAAATTGCCGGAGGTACAATAAACATCACAATCTTATGATTTCTGTGATGACAATCATGCTCAGTTTCCAAGTTAAACCACTGAAAATGCCCGAAGGCCCATCTTATACTGCTGGACCTGACAAACTACTAATTCTGTTGCACCACAACTGCCCTGTGTATATATGTGTGTGTGTATATATAATAAATTTCCATTGATGATTTTTATTAAGCCCTTTATTAGTCCCCCTTGCTTGATGTTCAATTTTTTTTTTCACTCCATTGTTAAATGTTTTACAAACATATAGACTTGTACACACACATGCAATTTTGTGGGAGAGGTGGTAAAGTAATGAATGCTGCCCAGTTGCTCGAGGAACTGTTTCAGTCCTACTACTACTAACTACTATTGAGTGATGTCACTGAATGTTAATGAGGCAGCGATGCGTTTGCACTTGTTGACCTTGAGTCAGATGTTGTCACAACCTGTCTGTCACCTTTCAACCGTCTGCGGACACACAAAACCATGTCTGAAAAAGCTGCAGTAGTGATAAATGTGTTGTAGTTACATTGTGTGTGGGCTCACTGTGAACTGTGTTGGCTTTGTTCTGTATTTACTTGTGTTTGGAGCTCTGCTCGTGGCTGTGACGGTGTCCGCGGCTGCGAGAGCGGGACCGGCTGCGATGCCTCCTCCGCCTCTCCCTGGAGCGCGAGCGCGAGCGGCGCCTGTCTCGTGATGAGGAGCGCGAGCGTCTCCTTCTGCGGTCACGAGAACGGGACCTGATAAAAATAGAAGACACCACATAAGTTATAATTTATCTCATTGGTTTAGTCAGACCAAATGATTGATTTAAACATAGACAGACAGAATAACTTTCTTACCTTCTATGTTCTCTGCTCCGTGATCTGGTCCTATGAGACAAATGGATGCAAAAAATCATAGGATTGAACAGTAAAACATCCACTTTAGTCATTAAAATTAAACTTCCATAAATGTTACCAGGATCTTAAGTGTTAGCACTCACCTCTTCCTCATCCTTTCCTCTTTCTCCCTCTCTTCTCGTCTCTTTAAGCGCTCCTGGTTTCTTTTCTCCTGCTTGTCGACCACAGTTTTCTGATCAAAATAAAAACACAGTACTTAATAGAGGTGAAACCACCTTTATACAAACCTCCAGACAGTTTATGGCACATTTTTTACTTTCCTTCACTCCTAATTCATTTAGGAGTGTTGTGGTAGTGGTGTGGAACAAGCTAGCTCCTACCTTTAGCTGATCCAGTTTCTCTCTGATCTGGATGAAGCCCAGGTGAAGCTTCCCGCCAAAATGGTCGGCTAAACGGCGGTCATTGTCATGGAGACCCAGGTAAGCAGAGCACACCTCACACACCCGAAGCTTCTGCTGCTGGAAGCTGGAGGCCGGCATGGAGTTTCTGTACTCTTCCTGAGGAGAGACACAAAAGAAAAAAAAAGTCATTGAAGATTCAGAAGAAGGAATTATGAATATAAGGGAAAACACCAACACTGTACTCCCTTAAGCTGAAAGTATCTCCTAAATACTCTTTCCTCACCTCAGCATCCTTCTTCCTGGTGCGGACCTTCTCCACTTCCTGCAGGACCTTTTGGGCCTCATCAACATTGCCCTCGGCTCCAAGCTGCTCAGCCTTGGCCAGCAGCTTCCCAATTTCCTCATTCAGCTCATGAACCTTCTCTGCCTGCAACACAACACAAACACAATTTACATCCGATACGTCTATTGCAGAACACACTGCGACAGAAAAATGTTAAAAGACATTCATACGGGCATGAGGATAACACTACAAATTTTCACTCACCTTTGCTGCCACCTCAGCACTGATCTCTTCTTGGGTCTCAGCCAGGCGTTTCTTGGCGAGTTCTGTCCTCCGGTCACAGTCAGCAATGAATGACTCGAGGTGATCCACCGCCTTTAGGAGTGATTAAAATTTGTAACAGAAAAACTGACCCTGTAGATCTGAATATAATGGTCCACTGGGTACAGAAGGGCTATGCTGATTGATAGACAACAGATAGAAGTCAACTCCTCCTAAAACAAGCCACCCACACCAAGAGTTAATCTGTGTTTTGTTATTATTGTAGCCATGCTGTATTTTTAATCATTTATGGCAGGACATCACTTACATCAAGCTCGAAGAACAGATCTCTCTCCTTAGAGGCAATTTCATAATCTGCCCGAAGTGCCAGGTCATGGATCTTCGTACACTCTCCTAGGTCCATACGCTATCAACAAAACACATGCAGACGTGACTCAAACGGCACAAACTTGTATGAATTAATTATATCAGCTGGTTTACAATTACTTATAGTGCACGACTTAGTTCTTCTTTTCCGTAGTTTACTGATGCCCTGTGAAATAAATAATATTTATTTGCACATTTTTAAAAAAAGAGGTCAGACAGGAAAAAGGTCAGAAAAGGTAGAACACATTTGCAGGTGAGGTAGAAACCCACTACAGAAATACAAAAATTAACACAATAAGTAAAAAAAAAAGAGCCTTTGTGTGTGATCAGACCTAAACTGTAGGCCACTTACCGTTCCAGACAGGATGTCATGTGGACAGCAGTTTAGAAGATGACTTTTGCAGACTCGCTCGTCAGTGAACTTGACCCTCTGTCGCGTCTCATCCCCTGAAACAGTCCAAAAAACAACCAGTAAGAAAGACCTCACATACTTGTTAGCAGGGGCGAGGTATCCAGTGCTTTAAAATACATTACTGTAAATGCACTACATTCATTGGGCAGATATGTGTCACTATAACTGCATTCAAGCATTTTGTGCCCACATACGAGTGAAAAACAATTCTTAGATTTCTGATTGTCAAAGTGCTGTATAGACTTCATTAGTGTAACATATTTATCTGTAAAAATAACTGTGCCTCTGCTAAACTATGTGCATTATCTATTTATGTGTCAAGATTGAAGAAGTTAAAATTACATGTGTGTGCCTGTATAGGTACTTCCACTTATCCTTTGTTCTTACCTGACCCAAGACTCAATTAAAAAAAAATGTGGTAATGTTAGAGCCTCAACCCAGTTTAACTTTTGATAAGGCTCAATATCCAGTCTGTAAATGTGGAGCATGATGGGATTAGCCAAACAGGGACATGATACTAGTAACTAACTTTAAACTTGATTGAGTTTACTAGTACTGATGTTACCAAGTGTTCATTACATTCAACTATGTAGGAAAGACTGTTATCAAGACTGTGATAAGAAATGTAAACATGTCAGACAAATGTTCCAGCCAAGCCTTTAACAAATATGAAACATTGAAAAGAAATGCAAAAACAAAAATACAAAAGAAATCCAAGGAAAAAATGTAATTTATACACACTGCGATCTGCACCACATACTGTACCCTTCTGCATCTTCAAGACCTCAGCTGCAGAATTTTAAACCCGCTGTAGAAAAGTATAAATGGGAACAGTTTTCTTGCCCATACCTGTAGTAAGAAGTTGGGAGTCATACAAAAGTCAGATTGTAAATGATGTGTGCAAAGTTTTTGTTTTGATGACTGCTAAAACTGCCTTCTGAAAACAAGACGTCTAATGGAAAACTGCTCGTTTGGATTCAGCGCGTCCAGACGTCTTAGCTCAAGCTGCATAAATACTACTCCAAATTGTATTTCTATTGCCACTGAAGATATATATACCCATTTGTGTGATTACAAAAAGGCTACAATAACTTCCGGAAGGCAAACAAATTGTTTGGATATTCATCATAACAGCTTTAAAAATTATGTGTGACTCACGGCTCGATGAACATGAGGCTTTTCTGCAACTCCTTTGCAGATTGATGTAGGCTGGCAAAGATACACTGAACCTTAATGAATAAAATAAAGGGGCCACAATTGTTCAGTTTGTATGCAACAAATGTATGGGAAGAATTTGATATCAATCTCATCACACATACACGCACAAACTCACAACACATATTCACTCTAACTGTACAGATCGAATAATCAACTTGGTAAAAGATAATCCACAGGGCTGTAGTTCTATTCAATCAACTGTCAGGATGAACATTTAATTTATAAAACGAAAGGGCAGCAATAAGCCACCATTTTCTGCCCATGACAATCAGACATGACAGCTGATTTGCCTTTTAATGACTGTATCCAAATGGCCGGAATTGTACTTTAACACGTCAAAGCACCAATAGCAAAGATATTTTTTTAAATAGATTTGCATAAGATTGGTTCACAATAGGCTATTATCATCATCACTATTATTTATTTTAACACCAAGCAATAGTGCTGGTACATGGTTTGTTCTAGATTTGTAAATTACCAGTTAAGACAAAACTATAATTATATCAGATTGTTTCATACAATAAAGTACAATTTTAAGGTACTCTCAACTTACTAGAGCAATTCCATTTCATGTGACTTTATACTTCTACTAAATTTTGGAGGCAAATATTGTACTTTTTACTCAATGTTATTATCGGATTACATACAAAGCATATGATCAACAACACTGAAATACTACTTACCATTACTGCACTGGTAATAATATTAAAAAATATAATCTAACACAGACACGGGCCATTCTGTTGCATAAGTGTTTCTACTTATGATACTTAATAGGACTGAACAATGAATTGAAACGTTATCAATATATCATAATATGGCCAGGTGCATTACTTAAATCACTGAACGCTGAAATATTTTTGATAACAGTAAAATAAGGGACAAAACAGCATTATATTTATGCACTGTACTGCTGCAGAGATGCCCTGCCATAAATATATTATTCTCCAGATGTAAGCAAACATGTTTGAGACAAACCACAACAAATGACACATCATCACGATATTTTTTTCACTGAAAATTGAAACTGTGATGCAATATCGCATATTGCTAGTTGCAATATCTGAAATAACCGCAATATGATATTTTTTTTACCATATCATGCAGCCTTACCATTAACATATTTAAATACATTTTGCCAATCATACTTGTGTTGTTTGACTTTAGTACAACCATCGTTACAACACTTTCAATTTAATGTGGACACTTTCACTTTTAAGAATCTGACTTTTTAACTAACTCGTAATAAAGCTGCACAAAAAGTTACAGAAGTTGATACTAATGTATTTGTCACAGGTACTTGTCGTATTACGACGATAGCAATAAATTTATCATTGAAAAAACCCTACCCACTAAACCTAATGTAAATGTAGCAACAACTGGTAGGCCTAATACGATGACTAGCCTGCGTGTTATTTCCCACTGAATCAACCACGAATACAATGAAAGCAACAGAGTAACTTAGCGTTAAACTTGGCCATTGAACCAGTTATTATTAGATTAATGCCAACGATCGAGAACTGTTGAATGATAGGTAGCACGGCCCCTATCATAACTTCACAATAAGTCGTAGCGTCAGCTAACTTTAGCTACTAGCTATAATTAAACGGTAAGTGGTATAGGCGAAATTAAAAATGTGACAACTCTTACAATTGAGATGAGCCAACATGGATACAGACATTAAGTCCTACTGTTAATTCGTAAAGGCTGCTTGACTGCAACGTTACTGTATTTTAAACAGCCCTCTGCAGTAGCTACATCCATTCATGCAGGTCTGTCCATCACACACCAACACAAGCCAGCCTCAGCAGTGGCTCCATCTTGGCTAGCTAGCTAGCTCAGCTAGCATGCTACGGCAACTCACCATCCCGCGCTGTTCCCATTAGCTGGTCGAGCAAAGCTCTCATTTGAGCTTGGGCAGACATTGTTGTGTATCTCCAGTCGATAGCGCTATATAAAAATTAAGCAACTGAAAACAGTTCCTTAGTGTTTTTGTTAGGTTATTTGCTTATTTATTCGTCCAAGCATCACCTCTCGCAGCTTTTCTCAATTTCGTGGACTAGCCAGTTTCCGTTTTACATTAGGGAAATGACGACAGGGCCTGTTGTTTCAAACTTCCGATTAGCTAATGCTAAAGGGCGGGCTATTGAGCTAAAATTGACCAATCATAGCATTGAAGAACAAGCGAGCTGCCCAATCAGGGCGGCTTTGAGAGTTTTTGGTGCCCTGAGCTAAGCCTTTCAGATAACAGCTATTCCAAGGCTGTCGTCGGGTGGTAGCTTTGCTAACTATAAGTTATATTTAGGTATGGTTAGAAAAAGTTCATGTTTAGGTTAGTGTCATATTGACGGATTTAAAAACCTTCAACGAAGACACAGCGAAGCGATCCCGAGAGACAAACTTAAGGCAATGAAACGTTACCACAATAGTGGGCTTGCCTCTGATTTGTTTACGTAGCTTTGCTTGACAGGCAGCACTTTCGTGTGACAGGCGTGACGAACTACCGCACTGGAAGAAGGCAAAGCTCAGTAAAGAAAGAAACTTTTCCCGTGTAAGTGTAAATTCTTCATTGAGCTTCAAGTGAAGGGACTTTCGTGCTAACATCGCCCCGTATTCCCATTTTTGTTGGGCCTGGGCTTTGCTCAACTGGTTAGCTAACTTAACCAGCTGTTGACCGTGAACCTTCCAATACAAAAGTCGCTAACAATGGGAGCAATCCGACGTTGACCTATTTTAAGTGCTAAGATTACCTAAGATTGTCCGGTGAATTCTCTGATTTTTACATAGTTTTGACAGGAGACATGCTCACTAACTTACAAACATACTTAAATTTGGCCAGGGAACAAATAACAGGTTTTGCTAGTCTGGTGTTGTTTTTGTGCTGAGAAATCTCTGGAGGCAGTGCTGGCACGTCTGAATAGGCTCAGAACCACAAAGGATGATGCAGCAGAACTAGCTGGACTGATAAACACTGCTGTCTTCAGTATTTTTTTCATGTACTATATCTGTGAATGCCAGCCAGTTTTGTTTGTTATTGCTGGTTACTTTGACACATGCAGGTTTGTAGTTGACTCCACACTTGGGCTGATATAGAGGCAAGCTGTATGCCATGGTGGAATAAACAGGGTATTCATTTTTAGTGAGGTAAGGTTTTACTGTAAGCTCCTTTTCCTGTCGAGCAGATCTGTGGGCCGGTAATGCATTGAGGTGACAATGGAGACCACAGGTAGTGCCACAGAGGGCGACCCCCTGAAGAGAGGAGAGGATGGGGCAGAGACAGGACCAGCACCATCAGCAACAGAGCTGAAGAAAAAGAGCTGCAAGGAAGTCTTTGGGTTTGCCAAACTGACCCACTGGAGAACCGCAGTCTTCTTCCTCTCCTTGTTCATTTGCCTCACCATAGTGTTTGCCTTCTCTTTCATCATCCCCTGTCCTGTCAGACCACAATATCTTGCGTCCTGGAACAGGACTTTCAATGACACAGGTGTGTATAATTGTGTGCTTGGAAATGTTTTAAATATATGTGTATGCATATGAGATTATTTTGACAGATAATGACAATTAGTGGGGTGGATAATTGTTACATCACAGTTTTAATTTTCACTTAAAAACTATAAAAATCATGATGATTCGACATTTGTTGTTGTTTTTTTTACCAAGCAAACATGTTATCTTACATCTGGAGAACAAGTTTTGTAGGCAATGGCATCTCTGCAGAACTACAGTACTTCATTTAAATGCTGTTTCTTCACACATTTTTCCTGCAGCTTCTGTGATTTAGATTTTGTTCTTTGCCATATTGCAATTTTGATAATATTTCAGTGAACTACTAACTGCTACTCCCTCCTTCTCTGTCACAGCAACCTATGACTTCTTAGCTATTGAGGATACAAGCAAGGACAAGGTGATGGATGTCCTGTTTGTTGTCAAAAACACAGACGGCAGTCAGAACAATAAAACATGTGCTGGTGCAGGTATAAAGTGATCTTCAGTTTCACATTTTTTCATGAAACGTGTTAGATTGCTCTATATATTGTGGCTCTGTGTTATATGTTATATGTAATTCAGACACACTCTGTATTCTTCCCAGGTCTGCCTTCGCCATGTGTGTTTCTGTTAGCAGTTGATGGGACAGATGGAGAGACCCTGTGGGAGCGTCCGCTGCATCCAGAGTTCCACTGGGCCCAGTGTGGCCTGGACAAAGAAACAAGCAGAAACTGGGACTGTCTGCTGTCCCATTCAGACCAACTCACAGCTGTTGACAAATTCACTGGTTAGTAACTTGTTAATCTATCTCTGTATTCGGGCTGGGCAATATGGCTTATAAATAATATCTCTTTATTTTTTAGGCTATTCTGTGATATGCAATATAAATCTCTATATACATATATTCTGTAAAATAACACACCGTAATTTAACAATATTGTAGGGATTATTATAGGTGCTTTCATGAAATATTAACACAATGAGATTTTTGATAAATAAACAACAGTAGTGTGGACATATTGAAAGAATGAGTAAAAGGAAACAATAGAACAGCTAGAACAGTCTGGTAAATTCAGAAAAATACATAACTTTGTTGTAATACAACCTTTAAGATGAGGAAAAATCCACACTTATGCCAAATGATGATGTAACAGTATCTCAAATCTAAGACTGTATCTAGTTTCATATCATGATACTGATATATTATCAGTATATTACCCAGTTAAGTTAAGTTAATACCATGATCCTTAGTTTTTTCATATCTGCCTTGTAAAGCACTCTGTAACTTCTCATTTTGATAAGTCCTGTGCAAATAACCCTTATTGTTATTATTAATAGCATCAACCACACAATAAATGCTTGTTAACATGTTAAACTGTCATTGCACAACATGACTAATATATTTAGCGTAAATATTACAATACACATTTTCACCAACATTTGTCATCAAAACTAAGGAGCCAATTGAAGCCAGTCAGCTCATCAATCAGGCAACAGCCAGGTGTTTGCAGTTGGTGAAGAGCAACTGCAGAGCCTGGCTCTAAAAACTGCGGCCACCCTGATCCGTGTGTGTGTGTGTGATTGTGTGTGTGTATAGGTAATGTCAGCTGGCGGCAGCCTCAGCCTTCTGGTCTGCGCAGCACTCTGCCTGTTCTCAGTGTCCCAGATCTGGATGGGGACAAGGTCAGCGATGTGGCTCTGGTGGCATCTGACAACACACAGGTAAACAGCGGGGATGTTATTAATCTCCTACAGTGCAAAGATGGAGTCAGACTTTATTGTAATCGCTGTTAACGGGACTCATATTTGCAAATAATAAGAACTGGCCGTGAAAACATAATCAAAATAAGATTCACCTAATTTCAGAGTCTCTCATCATATCTGCAGACTCAGGTGGTGTTCCTCTCAGGGAAGACAGGTGACCAGATCGGTTCTACGGTGGTTCTTGACTCCCCAGAGACGTCCAATCATCTTCTCCATGTCACTACAGAAGGTGCTCAATATGTACTGCTACAGAAAGGTTTGTATCTGGTTATTGTACTCAGACTGTCTTTCCTAATTGAGGAGTGCTGCATGTGTATCATCATAGTTAAAGAGATAGTTGGGATTATTTGAAAAGGGGTTGTATGAGACACTTATCCATAGTCAGTGTATTATGTACGGGAGCTGCTGGTCAACATGCCTCCAGATTGGAGAAGCAAAGAGGAGAACGAGCATAAAAGCTAAGCAGGGTCAGCAGCAGAATTTATTTTAGCCACTAAAAAGGGTCCGTCTAAAAAAACTGATATCAGCTTAAGTGTGCGCTATATTTAGAGTATTTTCTCTGTTTTACCTCGCCATCAGACAGCCTTTTCTTACAGGAGACTGCCATTATATAAGCCAACTACTGCTCTCTCTAAAGCAACATGACTCCTTTTAACCTTTTAAAACACCAAAGTCACATAATAACGCAAACAATCTAACCCATCGAGGCAGCGGTAGACTATCAACTCCTGTGTTCTAAGAGTTTAAATGGCAATGTCTTGGTTGGTTTGGAGAGAGTGATATTTGTCTTATATATAATGGTTGTTTCCCATCAGAAAAGGCTGTCTGACGGCAAAGTAAAATGGTGAAAATATTCTAAATATAGTGTACACACTTGATTATTTAGGTGGCTAAAATAAGTTTTGCTTCCTACACCTGGACTCCTACTGATTCTCTAAACTGGAGACCACCGGCAACTGTGGTACACAGACTATGGTTAAGTACCTCACAATCCCACATCAAATAATCCAAACTATCTCTTCAACAAGTGTCAGAAATTAGAATCAGGTCAGCAGCTCTGTAAAGCTAAAAGAGAAAATAACCCAAAGTTATAAGGAAGTTTAAAAGCTGTTATTATGTGTCTGAGATTTGACTTAAAACTGTCCTCAGGGTGTGTACTATTTTTTTTTATCAGGAAGTGTGCCAGTGTGGAAAATGGTGGAACCTGATCAAAGAGTAGAGAGGGTGTCATGAGTGAACATCACAGTCTCATGGTGTAGTTTAGTAATCAGTAGAAGTTATTTTAAGTAATGACAACAAAGTCCCATTTGATTCTTTTTCTATTTTAGTTTTAATTAATAATGATAGTAATAAACGTTCCAATACAACTGGATACTGGATGTCAGTGGTGAGTAATCCTGTGCTCATTCACAGACACTGGCTTGTATGGACTGGCACTGTGGAGGATTGCTGCCAAGGCTAAAGCGGGGATGGAGATTGGTCTCAAGAAGGACAAACACTGGGAGAAGAAAGCCAGTCCAACATCTGGCTTCGTACCCATCTATGAGTAAAAAGCAGCTTATGCTAACCTGTTGATTAACACTTCAAATGTGCCCATAGCCACACTTTCACTAACATTTATCTTTTTTTACATTGTAGGTCTGATTCGGTGAAACAAGTACTCAGAACAGGAGAAACAGATGACACACCCAACCTGCTGCTCGTGACTGGGAAGGAGGTGGCGTTAGTCAGTGGAAAGAATTTGCAACTGCTTTGGAGATTCAATGTCAGCTCAGTCCTCAGGTAAACCAATCAAATCAGGTCAAATTTTATTTATACAGCCCAAAATCACAAATTACAATCTGCCACAGAGGGCTTTATAGTCTGTAAAGTGTACAACACTCTCAGTTTGAGTGAAGAAAAACTCCCCTTTCAACACCCTTTCAACAGGGAAAAAATGGAAGAAGTCTCACAGAGGAGGATAACTCCTTGTCTAGGCCGCAAACATCACATCAGCATCACACTCAAGCATTCAAGCCACGTTGCGTCTGTCAGGATGTGTCTTGTTTGCACAGTTCAAAAGTGTCAGCAGGGGACGGGCTGCCAAACTTACTATGCAGTTTTCCTCCAACGTGTACAACTGTGGCATGTGCACGGCACGGGGGCGCACAGGGACTGGATGAACAGATGAGAGAAGGGACAAAAGAGAGCACTGGTGGCTGTGCTTAAAGTACACAGGTGTTGGCGATGAGAGCAGAGGAATGAAAGTTTAGCAGTGACGTTGTCTCCTGGCAGGAAATTTATAGTTTCCTGACAAATAAATACTGCAGAAGTTCAAGAAGTCTCAATGTCTTCCTCCCAAGCTGCTGGGTAAAGTGAAGGAAGAGTCTGTAGGATTACAGGCCAAAGCAGAGTCAGCTGCTCTCTGGCTGTACTGTACAAAAAAACATAGGTAAAATACATCTTCTTTACCTTTTTACTGGGCACCAGCCTTGTGTTCATGTGTGTGTGTTGACGAAAAAATAGACATGAAGCCTAAATAAATGCTTTAGGTCACGTTTACCACCGTCAGACGGAGCTGCTGGAACACGAGACGCGAGGTGCTTGTGCAGACAGCTGCATGGATTAAAATGAGAGCATTTCTGTTCCATGAGACATGTGATTGTAAAACGCATTTGACTTACTTGTGGTTGAGACGGGGGGTGATAATTCTTCTCCTCTGTGTTATCATTCATTCAGTGAGCCCTCCTTTGGCCACTTTAACAAAGACGATTTACTTGATGTTGTGGTTGAGGAGGATATTGGCAATTACACAAAGAGGGTAAGTTGGGTCGTACTTTTCTTACATTTCATTTTCTGTTTCCAGTGTCTCTCATGCTGTGAATCAACCATTAACTGTCTTGTATGTAGGTTGTAATTCTGGACGGGGGGTCCGGTGGTGTTTTGTGGGAAGTCAACCTTTTGGCTACTCCTAACTCACCCAGACCTGCCTCAATCCACACCACCAACTCCTTCTCAATCTTTGTGTTTTGGGGCATGATGCCCTCAGAGACCAATTCAACTGTAAGAACACTACATTTATTAACAGATGCATGTTAACAGAATTCTCACAAAAGGCTAATCAGACTCTAATGTTTCCTTACAGGTGCCATTAACTAGTGACCGACATTCTTACATGCTCCATCCTCTCTACTCTAAAGTTCTCCTTGAGTCACCCAGTTCCACTGACCACATCATGACATTTAAAGGTGCTTTTTGCTCTAAAATTCCCTGTTTCTGACAAAATTAGCATTTAACCACAACAACATGCCAATGAGTAATTGAGGGGATGGGGAAACACTGGTCAGCTCTTTGTGTGACTTGTATTTGTGTGTTTATTTTAGCCACGCTGTTGGAGCGTGGACGCCATGCTGCTTACATCCTGCTGACAGGGCCTGAGACAGAGGGAGCTGAAGGCACCGTGGTCCTCAGCAAGCGAAAGCTGAAGCAGGACGTCCCTGACAGCAACGTGCTCCGCATCGGCACCGGCGGAGGTTCAGAGACCGTCAACGACATCAAAGAGGCCTTCAACCGTCTCCGCTTCAGTGACTGGTGAAAAGGACCAACTCTAACAACCAAACTGTGTACACTAGCTAGTTTCCAACTGCTGACAACCAAAAGGTCTTTTGAGTTTAGACTTGGGTTGATTTGGTTTGACAGGGTTCTTCCATTAATCTCTATTGGACAAACTGGGTATTACCTTTTCTTTTTCCCTCAGACGTGATTGCATACACACCATCTTCAGTTCGATCTTACTTAGTGTCCAGAGAGATGCTGTTCCCTGACAATCACACAGCACAGACTGCAGTTCTCCTGCTGATGAATCCATAAAGAGGACCTTCCTTGCTGTATTGTTTCTAGCACTTTCATGTATCAATGCAAAGCTCTTTTTTAACTGCAGAGGCTGGATTATTATTTGGATCTATGCAACTTTATGTCACACTGTGCTTCAAAGGTAGCAGGTAATAGCCTTAAAGGAATGCATACACAATCATAGGGCTTCTTTTCTTTTGATACATTTTCTCAAACTGTGCCATAAGACAGATATACATTGAAACTTGAAATATGACAGAAACCGCACCATCCTTATGGAATATTTTATGTGGTTTCACTTTATGTTACATAACAGGGTTTGCCCCAGCAAAGTTGTAAGGCCCAGTGGCAAATATCTGTTGATAGAGGCTGGCAGCAGCATTAAGTTAGGGCCCTATGGTTTCTGTGATAACATACTCATGGCTGGAAAAGCCAGAACACAGATTTATTATTATATTATTATTATGGGCCCTACATTAAATCAGTGCTGACTGGAGATCTGAATATATTACTTCATAATGTGTTACTATAAATAAATCATTTATTCAACACTCATTGTAAAAAATCAACAACTATAGTAGTTTTACAAATAATCTGACAATGTAGAGTCTTGTAATGCTGTGTTAAATTACAGCTTTATTGACTTGTAAAATGATATTTTAAATTGACAAACATAATGTCACGGTTCAAACGGGATAAAAAAAAACTTATTTGGCTCTCACCAGTGACTACCATGCATATGTTTCTGATATAAGGTCCCTGGGGGACACTGGGAGAGGAGGGACTTTGGATCTATAGTTCATTCATGTTTGAACCAACAGATGTTGCTGGTGAGTTTTCCAACCCTTATATCTATGTTTCCACTACACACCACTGTAACTGTTGTTAATTATACATCCTCTCAAAAAATTTAAATTTGCCTGATGCTTAGGCCCTATGTGGGGCCTAAACTTAGGCCTGTGGGGGGGTTAACTTAGGCCAGTGGGATGTCAACCTTGGCCTGATGGTGGGGTTTACTTAGTTCCGGCAGGGAGTCAACTTGGGGGTTGCATTTCTGTTAACGATATTGGTGAGGCATTCTCGTAGTCAGTGGTACTGTTGTTGATTATCAAGACTTACTCAATCCAAGATGCTGTAACTAGTGATGCTCTTTATTGCACACTACTAAACCATTGGGACACTTCATGCTGAGTCTCAGATATTTTCCACGATACTGAGTTGTTGCTGTGGGTTTACAGCTCCTTTTATAAAGTTGTTTTTTAAGTGAAAATTCTTGTTTTTGCTGTACATTAATATATTGAACCTGTGGGACGTGCCTTTGTGGAGCTGGCTTTTCTTTCTGACTTGATTTGTCTTGAATTTGAGCAATATTAAACAATTTTAAAATAACTGCTTTATGGTTTTGTTTTATCTCAAATACATCTTATGATTGTAGCACATACAGTGAAAGTGGAACAATACCTGGGGCATATTTCTAATTGCAACTATTAAAGTTATAGTCCTCTTTGTAGAAAAAAACAAACTGAGTTATCTCAGAGTAATGAAGCATTTTAGCCTGTTCCTTTTATCTACATATAATTCATGAGCAGTGTACTGTTGATTTAATGAGGGACATCAGCTCAGGGTCACTTTTTTCTGAGTGGAATTATACAGTCATCTCATAAGAAACTAACCATTAAAAACTTGGTAATTTTTAAAATTCTTTTCAATTTTTTCATTGTGCGATATTTTATATCAAACACAATGAAATTCCTCCCAGTAACCGCATGTATTCAGAAATGTAATCCTGGGATTCCCAAACTTTTTCTTGTCCAAGGACCTGCAGACATTAGACCACAAACCCCCTCTGGGTAGTTTTTTATTTTCAGGTTTGAAGATAATATAGTCAATCAATGATCAAACTAGGATCACTATTGATTACAATAAATCAAAACGGCCAGTCACATTTCTTCCCTTGTTGCTCCATCTTCCACAAATTGTTAGGAAAGTCCTAATATCCTAGTCCTCCCTTTGCTGGAGACCCCCAAAAACCCACTCAAAGACCCTTGTTGGTCCCTAGAACCCAGTTTGAAAACCTCTGTCTTTGCTGCCCTCTGGTGTCGTACTGCAGACACTTGTTAAATGCAACACAACACATCAGCCATGCGCAATGAAGCACATGCAGATCCATGGATGTTTTCAAGTCAGTCACGTATCGTGGGGTTGTACAGTACATTTTACTCCCTAAATACCTCCAGCGCGTCGTATACTTGCCATGACGCACGACTGGCGACGGGCTCCTGCCCTCCTGAACTACTTTGAAGAATGGGAAGTCGCATCATGTAAGGACATAACGGGACCGTGAAATCACGTAGCGCGCCGTAACTGGATCTTTTCTTTTTTTTTTAGGAAAACCACGCACGGCAGGAAAAGGCGCCGAGGCGAGGCTGGCAGGGAGCAGAGCTGTACGGAGCAGGATGAGAGACGATGATGAGAGGATACTGAATGGGCGCCACCCTATCATTAAAGTGGGATTAATATGGAGCAATACATCCCATCTTTTGCCATTTTCAGATCAGGATTTTTAAAGTCAGTGCTGCTACTGAAGCTAGATTAAACTACCCACAGAAAACAAATACAGCACACCACCCACATTAATACACACTGCGCTCTTCTAATCTCCTGTAACACATTTGATATGACTCATCATTAACAGTACTGCTGCTGCGCCCCCACATGACCCAACAGCTGTAATTTCTACACAGAGGTCCTGCTTCGGCCGCTCACATCTTAAAGATATGTGGAGCACAAAAAATACATTGCTGCCTTTCTCTAATAAAGCTCCAACAAAATCACCTGAGATACCTTCAGTACTGAGCGCAAACATCTATTAATGATTAACAAAAATGCTGGAGGGCGGAAGACTTCCGCCTGAGAGAAAAAGTTCACATCTGTGTGCCAAATACGATGTTAAACATGATATTGGACTTGATATTGATCGTTATAAAACACCATCATGCTGCCTCACATGACCCCTCACATCACCTGTGTGATCAATACTGCCCGAGCCGTGTGACTGTGTGTGTGTGTGCCTCCTGTCAGTTCAATGTGACCTGCGGCCGCCATACCGCTATGATCCGACTGCACGGCTGCAATATCTCCAGAGCGGAGCGCGCGTAATGCGCACGGTGCGCACAGTGGTGCTTATCAGAGGAGCGACACACTTTCACCGTCCGGTATAAAAGTCACTTTGAGCTCCAGCCAGCGACCGAGACAAAAGGTAACGTTTGCTTGCATGTTTTTAACCCTTTTTCACAATTTTCTTCACAATTTCTCCTCATACACAGACCACGTGTATTTTAAAGGCTATCTATAGGCTGAATTATGAGAGAATTGATGTTTTTTCAAGGCGGAAGCTTCGTCTGAAAATGATACTAATATGAGTTGTAGATTTTTGTTTAATCCATTACTACAAGCTTAATGACCCCGGCAAAACGAAATAACAAGACTCGTTTGTATGAAAAAGAAAGAGAAACTGGTTTCTGTTAGGAGGAAATACTTGTGCAGGCCTAGTGAACAAGGTTATTGATAAGCTGTCTGCCAATATCGTTTAACACGCATTTGGTTGTCGCATTTTGGCCAATATTACCATTATTAGACGCTCGTTTTGTCGCCGAAGGCCGATATGATCACGTGTTCTACAATAGATTTGATCTGTGAAACGAGTAATTAACAAAAGCGGCACATTTCTAGAAAAATCCTTGAGGTGCGGCATTGCAGCACCCCCAAATGTTCCCAAAATACCCGTCTGCTGAGCCTGTGGTGCCTGTCTTCATCTTTACAGCTCTGAAGTCAGTGCACAGGCTACACTGTACAGGCTGTCTGCTTACCTGTAGATGCATTTATCTATTTGACACATATCAGGTCTATATGAAACGAGCCTTCGCTTGGTGACAGAAAAAAAAGCTTTTCCTATTGCATCATGCTGTATCCATTTCTAATACTGTCTTGACAGAGGTGAAAATGGCTGAAGACATTCAGGCTAAACTTGAGAAGTATCGCACTGCTCCCTTTGATGCCAGATTCCCCAACCAGAACCAGACTAGGAACTGCTGGTCCAACTACCTGGGTAAGACTGCATGTCAAGGTCAAAAGAGTCAACTATGTCCAGACACTTCTCACCTTTCTAAATGAAGCTAAAATACTTCAAATAACAGTCTAAATCATAGATTTTCAAAGTGGAAGGCAGGTCTGAACAGTGTCAGGGGAGGCTCAGTATGATTACATTAGTCATGACATCAGTTATCAAAAGATCAACAGTTTAAATATGTGATTTTTTTTTAAAAAGAGATAGTTAAGACATACAGTATTTAGGAATGTTACTATTCTCCCCACGTTGCCTTTGGAGAGAACTTTTTTATGTAACTGTTGGGGTTTTGTCAAACAAAAACATTAAGCTATTAAGCAAGTGTCTGTGGGATCAAACAGCATAACTAGAAGAGTGCAGATCTGCACCAGGCAACTTGAAAATAATATTTGGATGTAAACTCTGTGTAATTACCAACATTCTGATCAGTAAGGGTAATTTAATGACATGTTTTTTCCTCAGTAACAGTAGCACTTTACACAAACACTTATTCTGTCATGTACTTGCATGTAACTAGTTACATCTACTTACATCCTAGTTAGATTCATATGCAGTGCAGGAAACTAAGTCCTTACACACGCAAGTAGTGAGTGGGATGAACCAAAAACATAATGACTCTGGCCACGGCTGTCTTTGGTATGGAGGAATTTTAAAAAGTAAAAAAAAAAAAATCAACTCACAGAGGCTCCTCAGCATATTGTCATGTATGTACACACCAAAAAAATGTGCCTATAGGTCCAGTAGTATGTGAAATGAGACAAGACAAGATTCGGGCCGTTAGTCACGCACACATGCATGTAGATGTGCAAGGAATCACATGATCCCCTCCTGGTTTGTGCCTGGCAGAGATAATGACGATCCCACAGACATCGAGGAATTGAGCAAAACTAAGCCACTGACATGACCCTTCACATTGAAAGTCTGGATCTAGGCCATGTTCTTTTTATTCACTGTTATTGTTTTTGTTTCTCTATTAATAGACTATCACCGCTGCCAGAAAGCTCTGGACGCTAAAGGAGTGGACACCGCCCCATGTGACTGGTACAAAAGGGTCTACAAATCTCTCTGCCCCCTATCCTGGGTAAATCATTTTTACTTATCTTTTTTTAATGAGAGAAATCACTGTCCAAAGAGACACGGGCAAGTTGAATAGTATGCTGGCAAAATACACAGTACATGGTACTCTCCCCTATATGGGCAGAGTTTGTTTAGCAGGGGTCAAACAACTTTTATCGTTCCTCACATTCCTGTGAGTCTCTGCTTCGTCCTGAGAATCAAAACAACATGAAGAGTTTCAGGCCAAAATAAGGCATCAGAGATTCCCCCCCAACCCAATAAAAAAAAAAATGTAATTTTATGAAGCTTTGTGAATTAAAAAAAAGAGCTCATGTCTCAAAATAATTCTGTTCCTTTAGGTCCAGAAATGGGATGACCAGAGAGATGAGGGGACTTTTCCAGGAAAAATCTAACGCCGGCATCTCCAAACTTGTTGGTCTGCAGAGATGTAATCTTCTTCTGAGCTAAATGTTTGTTTAAGTGGTGTGAGACCACGAGGCTCCATCACCACCTTTCCAGTGCTGATGCTCTGTCCGAGGAGCACTCTGTAACTGAATGGTCATTCCTTAAAAATGTCATGAAATGTACAGCAGATTCTGCATTAAAGTGTCTCAGGATGTATTTAAGTAGCTCAGTTGTCCCTCAGATTTTTTTTCTGCCTATGCTGTTCATCCCACTAAAGAGTATTAATAGAATCTATGTGTTAATTCAGAACAGTGTCAAGTGAGGACGTGAAAGTCTGAACACACAGGCGTGCAGCGCAAAGTTAAGATCAGGTCATTCACCCACATGTACAGTGATAGTTTGGATTTTTTAAATTCTTACATACAGCAGACGGCATGTTCCCAGTTTGGACAGGCAGCAGGAGTACAGGTGTAGGAAGCTAAGCAGTGTACTGCCACCAGTCTTTTCCAAGGGAAAACCACCTTTGTATAAGCAAAATATCACTCTCTCCAAGCAAACAAACTGGCAAAATTCATAATTCCACCTTGCAGAACATGGGAGTTACTGGTCTACTGCTGCCTCAGTTGGTTAGTTTAATTGTGTTATTGTGTGGCTTCAGTGAATCTGAACTAACTTTTTAAAACACCACAAATCAACAAGTTGCCAAGGAACAAACAAACTGAAGCAGCTTTAGACCAGTAACTCCTGTGTTCTGCGAGGTTAAATAACTGATTTTGCCAATGGAGTCTGGCTGAATGAGACAGAGTGATATTAGCTTGTACAATAGCAGTTTCCCATCAGAAAAGGCTGTCTGACAGTAAGGTAGAGTGGTGAAAATATTCTACATAAAGCATATACTTAAACTGTTACTGATTTCTTTTCTTAGATGGACCATTTTTTCAGGTCGCTAAAATACATTTTGCTCCTGACCTCACCTGACCCACAACAGTTTATTGTTTAGCTTCCTACACCAGCACTCCTGCTGCTTGTCCAGACTGGGTGATGAGTTTGCTGCCATCTACTGTGACAGTTGTTGTAATACACTGACTATGGGTAAGTACCACACATAACCCCACTTCAAAAAAATTGAGGTCATCCACCTGCTTTTAATGGGGTTTTATCTGTTGAGAAGCTCCTTTGTGACCAAATCATGCTTTCATGCCGACAGTCTAAAAAAAAAACTACAAATGTAAACAAATCTATTTTTACATTTTTATTCATTCAAATAAACCTACATCAAATATACATATTTAATCAAGATTAGAAAAATAATTAAATATTTGAAAACACTAAATGTCACACATGCAATAATAGCCACTACCCTACAGAGCAGGACTGAGATACAGAGTAATGACTATTGTTGCTGTTGGACACACTGAAATTAAATACATAAAACTGCATTTCATATACAATCACTCCCATCATGAGTTAGGAGTGTGAAATAGTTTATACTGGGGCTCAATGAAGTAATAGAAACTCCTCCAAAACAAAAGTATCTAACATTTTAAGGATGATAACAGCAGCTAATGCTGAAGAGACTTTTCCTCATGCAACAAGTTAGTACAGTAAATATTGAATGAGTACAACACCAACTACCAAGTATTATAGTGAAGGTAGAGTCAGATAAATCCCTTTTTAAAGATCATTCTTCTCAATTTGAGGTAAGGTTATAGTATTTGCATATTAGAAGTTGCCTGTTACTGAATCTACTCAACATCTAAACTAGCAAATGTAGATTTTTTTTTTTTGGTCACACTTTATTTTACAGCACACTATTAAGACATAACAAGCTGTACTTTGTGTCAAATCAGACAAAAACTAGAAATAAAATGTTCTTCATTAGACAGTATTAGACCCTTATTAGAATTCATTAGAGGTTAATTCAGGAGAGATTACAACAGAACTGTATTATTATATAAAGTGAAATCACATATCTGCTACTTCCCCTTTTACAATATATATGTAATATATCATTTTCATCTAATTTGATTCAATATATGGGTTACTACGTCTTAATAGTGTAGGCCCCCCACCCCTGCCTGTGCGAACACGTACATATGGCAAAAGAATAAATGATTACTTTCAAGCTTTAACATTCAGTTATAACTGTTTACATGTCTTCAACCTTTACCTTTGGTTAATGTCTCTTTTCTAACATTTTTTCTTTTTAAAAAAAAAGAAAACTTACACACACTCATAACGATTCTCTGTCAGTGCTTGAGAGGCCACAGAGATTTGACCAACTAAGTAGCCTAGTATTTATTTACGGCTGAGGACAAGAAGAAATATCTTTTAAATAGTTTTGTATATGGACATCATATAAATTGTGATTAAATTAACATGTACAAATCTACTTTTGACAGCCTCAGAGCAGACGAAGCCTTGGGGACCCCCTGTGATCTTTGGCGCCCCCCCAAGGGGCCCAGAACCAATGATCTGAAGAACATATTTTATACCAAGTACAGCTTGTTATGCCCTTTTAGTGTACTGTCAAATAGAGTGTGACCACTTTTTTTTCTCTATTTCTAATCAAATTACTGAAACTGCTTTACTGGCTCAGGAAGTGTTTGCCTCCAAAACAATCTAGCAACTTCGATGAAAGGTCACTTGGATTGCAAACAAGTTATTTTTTCTACCTGATGCTAAGCAGAAAAAAAATATACTGACCTAATTTTGTGAAGCCAAATATATGAAGATTCAAGTGTGGAGTCTGAACCTTCGATATTCATTTTTATTCAAGTTGAAATGTACAAAAATCTGACCACTGTACTGTTTTTCAACTCTGTCAACTTGAGCCATCGATATAAATCCTCCAAAAGTGAAAACTTTCTGGAAGCCCCTCCCCAAGTAAAACTGTTAAGCTTTGAAATATATTAGCCAACAGATATAAATCATTAATAGATATAAATTAGTGTCTGCATAGCATTACGATTGGTTGGTGCACTGGTGGGAGTGTCAGTCAGTTAACTCTTTACCCATGAGGCAAAGAGCTGATCGTCTAGGCTCCTCAGTGGATAAGAGTCATTAGTAAATGTAGCATTGGCCACATCCTGATGTGAGTGTATTCATGTGGCTTTGGAGCTTTTTTCTTAGTATTTACAAGCCACAAGCAGCATTTAAATATGCAGCACAAAAGTCACAAGTAGCAGCCACAGATATAGTGTTTATACTAGGCACAATAATAGGGCTGATAAAAATGCAGCCTCACAGGTTTATCCTGGCACTGTGGGAGGAACAACCGGGGCGACCGTACAGTATGTGTTCAGGATAACTTGAGGGGTGTGTTTTCACAGCAAAGGGAAAGGGAAGTAATCCAACCATAAAGTGGAATCCAGTATGTGTATGTGTGTTTGTGTGTGTGCAAAACCATCATCTTCTGTGCAAGCTCCATCTTCAGTCTGGACCATCTGACCAGGCGGCTCTGCTTTTGGTCTTAATGTAAGGGAGTTTTTTTTATTTTTAAAGTCACCCACCAAAAAGTGGGCTTAAAAAGTCAGCATTGGTTTCTCCCTTTCAGTTCTGTTCTCATTGTGTGAGCACCAGATCCACGTCTGTCGTCACCTGTCTGTCAGTACCTCCGCTTTCCGTGTTTGCCGCCATCAGTCATGCAGGTTTTAGGCCGAAGAGCTGCATTGAGGCAGAACAAATCAGCTTTTAGTTAAGAATTAGTGCATTATAAAAATTGGACTCAACTGTTATTGTATTCATTGATGACTGACATTTTCAAATTCAAGGGTGAAAGTCGGCCAGTACGGTCTGGTCCTACATACCAGGACTAGACAATACATCAATATTTTCTCGATAACGTGACATAAAACTAGATATCGTCTCAGATTTTTGGATATTGTTATACAGTGACATGGCATAATATGTTCTAGCTGCTCTATTATTTGCCTTTACCCACTTAGTCATTATATCCACCTTACTGCCACCTATCTGATGATACATAAACAATATAGATAAATTGCTTCTGAATTGTTGCAGTTTGTTCCCAGCACAGACCCGTGGGATTTGAATCTGTACCAGAGGAAACCCTGCTGCCATTCCAATACTGTTAAGTTACTTCTGGCTAACGTCAGTTTCTGCAGCACCTGACAGTCTTATATCAAAGCTGTGGGATTATTTTTATTTTTTTTGCAAAAATCTCACAAGTAAAATGACAAACAAAATAACTTGTGATGTCACATGATGGTCAGTTTTGTTCCAACCACAAAGACAGCAGGTCGAAGACATTCATGCGACTTCCGTGGGTTGTTGTTGTAACTCTGGCACACAAAATTGAATGCATGAAGCTGGGGACGGTAAGACAACAATATGACAGGATGAAGGTCGTGGTCGTAGCACTGGCAAGAATCTATATCTACTTTCACCCCTGTTCAATATTGTGTAATAAAAAGGCACAAAGTCCAGTTGTTTCCCCAACTCACCAGGATCTGCTGTCTGCTTTTTCTTGTTGTGATGGACGATCTGATTCTCATTGGTCATCTTCACATCCTGATCCTCCACGTAATTACTGCAACATGGGAAGAAAACCAAGACACAGCAGAAATATTAAAGTGATTTTGTTACACCTGTGGAGAGCTGTGAACAGGGAAGGACACGAAATGGAGGGCTGACTGATAACAAAGCTTGAAGCCGGCAGGTCCAGGCCTTGAGACCAGAGATGGGGGCTAGAGAGGTAACGAAGGAGAGAGAAGGGGAGAGAGGAGGAACAGAGGCATCACAAGTCAAGCGTGTGGTAAGGAGGGTGTGGGATGGCTGGGGGACATTTCAGGGCACTGGAGGAATCTTCAATACAGGGATTGACCACAGGGAGGTGCTGACACGGGGCTTTCTGAGGCTCTGTTACTCACTGTTGGTGGTGTCTTCTGCCACGGGGGCTGAGGTGGAGAAGAGCACATCTCTGTTCAAAACAACTCACCACTTAGGGATAACGGTGTTGAATCTAACCTTCTTTGTCAAACCATTAGTTTCTTCCGTCTAGGACTTGGAATTGTACATCAAATGTCTTAAATTAATGAGTAACGTTTGTATTTTTCAGCCTGGATCCTATTTTTTCATGTTTTTTTGTTTAAGTGGTTAATGGGCACATACATTTTTGAAAATGGTCCAGTATTGGGGGAGAGCGCTGCAGCCAGCAGAAGTGCAACTAAAGCTATATTCACAATTCATATTGCAAGCCTTGTTGCTCAGTTCAGATTTTTTTATATTTGGCTGTTCACATAGTTTTTTAAATGTCAGATTCCAGTGTGAACTGAGGGCAACTGCAATTTAATTTATAAACTGCTGTGCAGTGAAACCAGCAAATCTGTGACAACATCATAGAATTATGGATCTTTTTTAAGGAGTCATATACAAGTACACAAATCACCAAACTAATCAGACTCCCTGTGCGGAAAAGGTAATTTAAACATCATCATAGTAATCTTCATTCAAAATCAACACAAACAAAATAAAACTCTCTAAAAGTGTCTTGTTTGTTTTTCCACTCTTCCAACAATCATCAACTCTGCTTCATTTCAAGTAAACCCTTTATTCAAAGCGCAAATATCGGGAGAGGACCGAGAGTGAGGACAGACAGAGAAGCAGCTAGGAGAATTGGCGTGTACAGCCAGAATATTTTCACATCTGCCACAGTGAATTAAGGGTTTAGTTCAACCAAACCAGAGTTGGAGATTGCAGAAACAGTTGAATGACTAATGAATTGAATGAATTTTGTTTCTGTTGGGCTTGAATGAAGACAATGATGAAAAATCTTAAAATGACAGTTTTTGCAAAGGGAGCCTAGTTAGTTTGGCGTGAGCAATAAACCAGTCAGGCACTTAAAATAAAAATCTGAGCCTGTCAGCAGCAAAAACAAGCTCTTTTAGTGAATGTACTTTGATGAGCTGCAGGTGGACATGAGAATTATACTGTAGCTTAGTTTTGCTTCTGCCAGCTGCAGCACTTTCCCCCAATACCGGACCAATTTCAAAAATTGTTGTCCCCATTAGTCACTTTGACACAAAAACAGGGGAAAATAGGGTCCAGGTTGAAATGGAAGACAAACAAGGCCGTCAAACAAGTATCTACATCCTAATAACCCAGCATACCTGATGACAGTGTTCCTCTCACGGTGTGCAATGTAGGCGTTGTCTGTGAACAGGATGGTGTGGTAAGGCACCACTGGATCGCAATTGGGCAGAATGCCTCGTGCCACATGGCTTACACTGTCCAAGATGCCATTATACACCAGAAGGTCATCCACCAGCAGCTGTGCACACAGACCAAGCTTATTAAAGTTAACTAAAACTAAATACCAAAAAACAGGTAAAGTGAAAAAAAAAATAGTCTACAAATAATGACAACTAACTGAAATGATATTGTGTATTTACCAAACTACCTAAAGATACTGGGAATCTCTTTACTTTCAGTCTTTCTCAATTTGGTCAAACATGAGGAGACACCGGTACATATGTTTATTGAGACTGGGATGTCTACATGATGGCGAGACTTCAAAAAGTGCCATATTTTGTATTGTAATACCTATTCTGAACTTCTTGTATCTTGCCCTTGACAAATACCCCCCGCATATTGTAATAAAAAAAAGAACTAAAACTAACCCTGAAACTAATAAAAACTAAAACAACAAAATAAAAATAAAAATTTAACTCAAAAATACAAATCTATAACTATAACTCTGACAGACAGATATACAAATTGAGGTCCAAATGTAAAACAAGTGACTTACCCCAAACTCCTTCACTCCCCTCTGTGGCGTCTTTGAGTAGTTCCACAGTTTGATCATGGACACCGTCACCGGCTGGTCAAAGATTACGTACACGCGGTTCACCTAGGTGGAAACAATCAACACACTTACTGTGCACAAGTACACACTCTTCTGAGTGAGTTAAGTGAATTGCACTCTCTTAAATCAAATCCTCACCAGTCCAGGGAGCACCGGGGCTAACCACATATGTCTTCCATCGTGGGTGCTGTTGACACCATCTATTAATTTATCTGGAGTCCTAACATCACCGCTCACGTTGTCTAGTACATTCACACTGTCTGGAAAAGCAGCAATGTCTGGAGCGCATAATGTTGAGGAACAAACACACATTTACCCATTAAACTTCTTAAGCTATTACTAATTTATGGCCTGGGTCAATCATTAACTGTCTGATTCTTCATAAAAATAGGACTGATTGTCCTTTAAATGTGTCTCCTTTCTCAAGGTCTCATCCCACACTGAAGTAAAGCCATTTTACTGTGACTTTAAACATTTTTGCTGGCACTGACATGCTATGGAAAGGAACAGAAATCTATTAAATATGTCTGAATTTCAATAAAATGATTAGTTGGTTACACTGCATCTGAATTTGATTAGACTAATCAATGTGATGCGCAAACATCACTCATGGTATCAGGTAGATTTTGATATGTATACCCCTAAATAAAGGATAAGGAGAAGAATATTCAGAATTTGTGACTTTAAAATGTTTATCCATCCAAAGTCAATATTAACGAGATTAAAAGCGAAAGATTATATTGATATACATTTAAGCTGTTGAAGAGAGTTTACATTAGTGAAGATAGACGCATGAAGAAAGGATACTGTTGTCACTGAGGCTGATCTTCTCGTGGTTCTGGTCATAAAATTCGAGGCCGTTGAGGCCGATGTAATACGGGTCTCCCCAGGTTGTTAACAGCTGCAGCTGAAAGATGACTGACAGGTGAAGGTCAAGGAAAAACACAACATGTAAATCAAACACGAGGCCTGGGCTGTGTTCAAAGTCACTCACTATTTACTATGATGTGAACTGTATCTTTATAAATAAATTATCTGTGCTCGCTGTAAAGTAAACTCTGACTGTCTATCAGATAGGAAATCATAAATGACAGATTGAGTTCTGGCACAGCCCTCGTCTTTAAAAACATCACAACAGATCCTCTGTTTGCCATCAATTTGTGATGGACACAGAGGGTGCATTCACGCTGGCTGCCCCAATCCATGTTTAGCATAATAGAAAAATAATGATGTTTAAAAAAAAACTAAAAAGTATTTCTGTTTACTGGATTTACATCTCATGCAACTAGACCTGTCATGATAATTACTTTACTCGTGGCTAACAGATGTTTTTCTGACATCATAATTCCAGACAGAAAGTTTGGAGTTGAAATGGACGTGGTTTCAAAGCAGCAATCTACAGCTCTGCTGTGGGAAGATTTTGGGTTTAAGCTGATTGAAAAGAGGATAATGATTTTTTAGTTTGTTTTTTTTTTCCCAATTTTGAAAAGTTCAATGCTCTTTGAAAGATTGTACTTCCATCACTATGCTATTATCTTATCATTATATCAGGGGCATAAAATGGTTTTAAAATCACAATAACATCACAATTATTTATGGGACAATATATGGTTCAGCAAAAAGTTGTTATTATGACAGGTCTACTTACAACACAACACAAAACACCTGGTTACTACCAGGGCACCACTTTGCTGTTAGCCTGATAAACAGCATCAAAGTATCACAACTGTTAAAGAATCAGTGCATTTAGTGGCATCTAGTGGTGAGCTTGCAGATTGCAGCATATTATCTCACTCTTCACTTCAAAGCATGAAGGAGTACCTACAGTGGCTGCAAAAACTTGCAATATTTAAAAAGAGGTCATATCTAGAGCCAGTGTTTGGTTTTTCCATTCTGGGCTACTGTACAAATGTGCCAATGAAACATGGCGGACTCCACAGAGGAGGACCTATGGCCTCGTAGATATAAAAGGCTCATTTTAAGGCTAAGAAACACAACAATTCTTATTTTCAGGTACTTAATACACCAATTATACACTAAAAAATACTAATGAATATTATATTCCATTTCTGCCAATATACTCTGTAAATCTTACACACTGGACCTTTAATTTGCAAATGAAGAGTCTGGACAGTAGGATTCGCAAGCAGTTTGAACAAGTCCAAAGATTTAACTGACAATGCATACAAAAACAATAAACACAACTGTCCACATGTCCATGTCAGAAGGATACATCCACAAGGCATGATGGGAGCTTCGTAGTCCATACTGGCCTGTTCTTGTTTCTTAGAGCATCCTCTGAATTAGAGACATCCACATTATAAATTAGAAAAACAGTTTTCAAACTCTCTCATGAAATAACAGCATGAAATTAAATTTCTGGCCCCTGCCTGTGGTAGTCCTCTGCACTCTTGTTGTCAGTGGGCGTCTGGAGGAAGTCTACGAAGAGGATCTCCTGGGCAAAGTCAAAGTGACAGTTGCCCGGTCCTTTCCTGATCAGGAATCCCTCCGATGGGGAAATGGCAATGTCATCCATGAACACATGAATCACTTTCACCTGGAACAAAGATGTAGAGATTTGTGTGTTTTGGTTGGTCTGCACCTTCACAGCAAACACTGTTTGAGCCTGACAAAAAAGTGTCTCACCCCTCTATAAGAGTCTTCAGGGGACTTGTTGTAGTTCCAGATGCGGAGTCCAGCGATGGTCTGGGTCTTGCTGAACGTCATGTTCAAGGTGTGGGGCTCTCCATAGGAGAAAGGGATCAGCCACATGTGCTGGTCATCAGTGGTGATGTTGTTGCCATCTATAAGCCTGGTGGTGAAAATAGACACTGAAGACTGCACCAAACACAATAATGATCTGATTGAAGCCCTGATTGTGATGTTAGTTGTTTCTCGAGAGCAGGCGAGGGGGAGTTAAGGTGCACAAGTGTGAAATATGGTGTAATGGTGCTAATACTGTATATTTTTTAATGTTTTGTCACCACTAAGCTACAGAAGCACTAGGTAACTGCTAAAGTATGATAAAGTTGTCTGACATTGATTGTAAATAGGTATTGGTTTAATTAATGGTTTATTGATGGCAGCTGATTGATAGACTAATTATTAGCTCATTATACTGTACTAATACTGTTTTGTCTTCATACAATGTAACTATGACTTATTATCGGGGCACTATTGGTTTTGGCCCTGGTGCCCCACATTTTAGCCGCAATTCTCCAATAAATTTGTATTTATCAAAGGCCAAATTGGCCTTTCCCTAAAAATGACTTCATTCAAACCAGTTCTACAATTCCTACATCGAATGTTGTGTAAATAGTAGATAGTAACAGTAGATCTACTGCTGTGCAAATAACAAATCATGCATAAAAAAGGGTCAAATGTATTCAACGTTCTCACAGAGCGTGTCATATCAGACTTACTTATCAAGCGTACGCAGGTCATGTCTGTACTCAGGCAGGTCGTTGAGGTCCCTGGGTGAGGCAGCCATCATGCTGAGGTCTAAAGGTAAACTTTCTCCATCCTTACCCACCACCTCCAATCCCGTCAGGCCCATGTAGTGGGAGTCCCCCCAAGTCAACACCAGCTCTAGTCTAAGGCCTGCGGTGGAGGGAGACAGAGATTCTAAGTATCCAAACTGCAAAAAAGAGAACTGAACATGCGAGGACAGGATAGTGATTGTCATCTACTCACACTTTCCCCTGTACATCCCAGGAATATGCTCCATGTTCTCCTCAGACTGGCTCACAGTGGGGTTCAGGTGGAGTTTCAACTAAGACAAAAGGTGAACAGATTAAAACCAGAATTGTCCTGTTGATGGTGTGATGGCTAATAATGTTTTGTTTTTGTTTGGTGAAGTAAGGGCCTGACATTTACAAGCATTTGACACTGACCAGTGTAAATTTTGAAAAGAATTTAAATATTGTTGAAGTCTTAGTCTTGATTTGTTTTAGTCAGTATTTAGTCAGTAAAACTAGTTTAGCTTTAATTAAATGGTTTATTTTTTTTCAAATTTTAGTCAGTGTTTCAGTCATATTTTTTGTCAATGTTCTAATCATCATTTTTGTCAGTGTTTTAGTCACAATTAGTCAGTTTCATAATACTGTGATGGATTTTGCTGAAGGATATTCGTCCTGGAAGTAAAAAAAATTCCAAGGAGAAGTAAGAGTACTTGAACTATGTGTTTAGTCATCTAGGCTGAGAATGTGTTACTGACACAATCTTTCATACCATATGAAAATGAATGCTTGAGTCATTATTAATGGGTCATTATTTGTTTTCAGACTCTGATGTTTATTATCTGACAAAACAGATTTCTGCTTGCTTCACTCAAGAACTCAATAAAATACATGAATCCACAAACAACTTTGCATTTTAAGACTTAATTTAATGCTAATATAGCTCAGTTTTTCTTTCAGTTTGAATATAAGACATTTTTCCGTTATTTTAGTTGTCAATTTTTTTCCCTATTTATCTTGTCGTCACAATGAAATAAAAGTACATCAACAAATACTTATTATCAAAAATTTTGTTGGCCAAATTGCACGACCCACTGATAAGGCCCATACTTACTTTGAGGTCTTCCTCTCGGAAACCGGCCTGGGTAAAGGGCCTCTCCTCTCCTTCTCCATCAGCGGTGCGTGGTCTCTGCAGCTCTTCCTCATAAACCAGGCCCTCGGGGTCCTCACCTTCACCAAGGAAAGTTTTATCATAACGAGACATGGCCTCCAGGATCTCATCATCAGTGGTGAACAGGATAGTGTCGCCAAACTGGTCCAGCCCTGAAGTGACAGCAGATTGAGGAAAAATAAAAAAATTGACCTGAAGTATCACACAATAATATGATACATATTGTGACACTGGGCATAATGCAGCAACATACTTAAGATAAGATAAGCCCATGAATGGCAATTGCTAATAGTGTTATTTTCAGTGATATCTATGACATCTCCTTTTCTTTGTTTTGGGGTTTTCTTTTCCTGTTCATTTCTTCCTCAAACTAATAAATGCACATGATATAAGATACATAATTGGAAAACGTAACACAAAAAAGGAGAATGAAAATGTGTATGGCTACCTCCAGACAGCGTCCCAGAGGCCTTGGCAATCTCTCCCCTGAAGATGCACCTTCCATCCAGCAGCATCTCCACCTCCTTCACCCCTCGGAATGAGTGGATGCGTGACTTGTTGTAGTTCCACACTCGGATCATGGCTACCTGGTAGGGGGCTCCAAAGTCAAGGAAGATGGCGTGGTTACGACCAGGGGTGAACGGTGCGAGCCAAAGATGCATGTCATCCTGGGTACGATTGACGCCATCAATCAAGTTAGTGACCACGCGTGGATCCTTGCCATATGCGGGGAGAATGTTGATGTCTGGAGGGTCAGCGAGGATGTGAGCAGGCTTTAGGGGCTCTCCACTGGAACTGAACACCTCGAGGCCATTGAGGCCTACATAGTGTCGATCACCCCAGGTGGTGAAGATGTTGATGACCAGCCTTTGGCCCTGCGGCAGCACCGGGATCTCAAACTCGTCCTCCCGCTCCATGGATGGATCATCATCAGGGCCTTCACACAGAGCCCCCTGAGTGGTCAGTGAGGAAAGTGGGCTCCTGGGGGTTGTGGAGGGATTGACTGGGACTGTGGGTGGACCGCGGCCCTGACGCTGGAGGAACTCATCAAAGATGTCACCTTCGAAGCCCATGTTGGAGATGCGTCCACGCTGGCACTGGTTGAACTTAGTGAGAGAGTCCCAGGACTCCATGAGGGTGTCATCCTGTTGGCTGTGCAGTTGAGCCCGAGAGCTGCACTGCCTCCTGCTGGAGCTCACCAGTGACAACGGCTCCTCTGGAGAAGACACAAAGACAAGATAATAATTACTAACAAGCCACATGAAGTAAAATAATTATTTTAGGCTTGTCTGCCTTCACATTTACTATCAAACATGGAATACAAGAAAAAAAAACATAAAATATGTTAATGTTAACATGTCTTATCTTATTTTTATTTTATATTGTACTGTTTCTGTGAGATTCTATTATTTTCTTTCCTCTGTATAAGGCTGTACTACTACTTTATTTTATTTTACATACACTTTTTTTTTTCAATTTTTACCTCTGATATTTACTGCTATTGTACTGATATGCATGTGACAAATGAATTTCTGCAATCTGAAATAATCTCTGCCTACTTATAAATTTCATAAAACTGTAGTCTGAGAGATTGAAGGATTATAATGGAAGAGGGGGTCAGCTTTATAACACAACAACTCTCCCCCCGCCCCCCAAAATCTTATTTATATTCAGACAGCAGAGAGACATCCTAGTTCAGAGAGAAATTTTACAATTAAATGTCATATAAATAATTGTAATAAATGATTTAATTGACTTTTTCAATTTTTTTGATGGAACTACTAAAGTACAAACCTAAATACATTTCTGTTTCTTTTAGGCTTTGTAAACAGAAAATGCACAAGGCAGATATGTCATAAACAGACATTTAAAAATATAATGAATATCATTGTACCGCAATAAAAAATGTCTCCATAACATACCAGATTATGACAATATCTACTGAGGTATTACATGGTTTATTATGTTATTTTATGTTAATAAAGGAGCAATATGAAGCAATTGCTCATGCAAGAATGAGTACAGCAGTAAAAATAAGGCATTTGAGAATCACATAACGCTGCACCCTCATAAACGCATGCTCTATATGATGACTGTCTCAAAACAATCAGATTAAGATCTTAAAAAAGACAAAGGGAGCAGCACTTCATATAGGTAGCCAGTGACGAGGCTTATAGAAACCACATGACCCAGATAGTACTCTGCTGAAATAAAATAAACATAAAGAGCCCATAGCCTTTAGTTCATGGTTATTTGACTGAAGAATCCACATATAATGTTTTTATTGTTCTTTCTTCTAGTTCCTAATTGCTAATGCAGTTTAACAAAGGATATTATCATTTTAAGAGATTATTACACTGAATACAGAGTTGTGAGTAGTCTGATTGATTAAAGGAATAGTTTGGATTATTTGACATAGGCTTATACGAGGTAATTATCCACGGTCAGTGTAGTACCTACAGTAGAGGACAGTCAACATGCCCCTCTTTGGAGAAGCAGAGAGGAGTACCAAAACAGAAGCTAAGTAATGTACTGCTGTGGACAGGATCAGCAGCAACACATATTTTAGCCACTTAAAAAAGAGCTATCAAAAAAAATCAATGTCAGTTTGAGTGTATGCTATATTTAGTCTATTTACAGTGTTTTACCTTGCCATTGGACAACCTTTTCTGATGAAGGTGAAGGTGAAATAATCAGATAAAGGTGTCCTTCTGTATAGGACGTAGTAGTCTTTCCTACCTGAGTTTGATAACGCAGGAGCTCTGTGGTGTTGTTCCTCTGTCTGCCTAGCGGTGACAGCAGTGTTTCTGAATGAGCTCCTGCGTCCGCTGATGGGCCTGTCTGGCTTTGGTTCCCCAAGCTCTTCCAGCAAGTCGCAGCTCAGTTCCAGAGAGTTAGCTTTCCACTGACCCCCGTTCACTGTCCTCTCCATCCCCCTACACACTCGGCCCGGGTTGCATGGCAGCTCTGGCAGCATTGAAGAGGACGAAGATGAGGCTGACGGAGATTTGGTCTCTGCAGAGTGCTGTGGCACCAGCCACCGTGGCCTCTCCCTGCTGGTCTCACAGCCCTCTGGAGCTCCTCTGTTCAGGGGCTGCAGCCACTGGGGGGCCACCCGTGAGGAGGATGGCTGAGTGGTGACTGTCTGCTCCATTGGTGCAGACTGCTCCACCTGCTGCCTGAGAGAAGGGGGCTCTTCAGAGGCAGACAGGTCAAAGGAGTTTCTTTGTGTTGAGGAGCGACGAGAGGAGGACGAAACCCCCACAGGTGAAGGAGTGATGGGTGGTAGCAGCGAGTGTGATTTCTCTTGCATGTCTATCATAACCTGGCCTGCTGCGTCTGATGGCTGTGGATTTGAACTGTGGTGTCGCTGGGTGCTGCTGCCCTCCCCACCCTTCCTGTCCTCATGGCGCTGCGGGCTGGCACCCCGCAGATTGTGTCCTGAAGACACAGGGCTGGAAAAGAAGGAGTCTGAGACCTGGAAATCCTGGAGGTCGATCGTGGTGCTGTAGTCAAAGACCTGGTTGCCACAGCCCTTCTCCAGCTCACCTTCAAACACCAATGTGCTGTTGAGGTACAGCTTTATATGCCGTGCACCAATGTCAAGATCCTGAAAAAGAAACAGAGATTCAGTTTACCTGAATGTTATGTTTGCACACCATTCAATCTGAATGTGCTAAGCAAGTTATTTCCCAGTTATTTTACAAGATTCTATTCCACATTCTGCTCTTTTGTTATTTCTTTGTATGTTAGTGTTTTCTGGGATTAATAAAATTGTATTGTGTTGTACTGAAGATAACCTCAATAAACAAATATCTGCAAATAAATGTAATATATGTAAAAAACAAACAAACAAAAAAAACGTTATCAATACTACTCAAACAGAAACTAGAACATTTCCGATAATGAAATCCCATTTCTTGGCCACAGATTCTGCATATTTATAGGCATATACGTATTTATACAGATTACCCACCATTTGATTTTTTGCAATCAGAATTGCTAGTTTACAATTTTAACATCTGACATCTATAGAAAATAATTTAAAATATAAATATTTAGCATTTCTTACTGTTCACTGAATAATATTTTGAGTGCATAGTAATTCTAAATCAAAGCAATGCAAGCTGCAAAAGCATAAAGTCCAAAAAATTAGATCACTTGGGAAATTTCATACACTCACTACTGACCCATTTATCTTACATGCAGAGTAAGAGGTCTCCAAGCTAGCACTAATTAGCAGTCTCACAGACACCAAGTCATGGCTGCCATGGAGAAATGGCTGAAGCCCAACTCAAATCTGTTCAATCCTCCAGACAGCATAAGCACTATCAACCTATAGAACCAACAGCTCCTTACCTTCCAGGTTCAAGACATCAAGTGCATCTGGATAACAATAGTAACAGAGAAAGAGATACGGAGGGGTCTTTGTACCCCTCTATGAACAGCAGTGAGCTTGAGAGGCAGAAGCCCACGTTTCCCCTAACACTAATCCTCTGGGGCTAATCTCTCTCTGTTCCACATTTGGACAGTCTGACTGGCAGCTCAGCCAGCCACTGCTAAAAGAGAACCACACCCCCTGACGTAACCACAGTGATACAGTCATCCTGTATTACAGTGACAACACACAAGCATATTGGGATTTGTGAGCTCTAGTGCTGCTGACGGCTAAATGAATAATCTCTGAACTCGAGAGAGGGATAAATCAAAAGATGTGTGGAACGGATTACAAAACGTGTTATCTAACAATTCAACATCTTATAAACTGTGATGACACTTGGATAAAAATAAAAAAGCCCGTACATTGAGGCTTCTGTTGTAGTTCCAGATTTTGATGCGAGATATTCCAAAGTCTAAAGAACGCTCTGTGTTCCTGATGATGAAGTAGAGCTGGATGGGAGGGTGAAACGGACACGTCCACATGTGACGTTCTTTGGTGGTCTGTTAAACCAAGAAAATAGACAAAATTAGCAAATACTTTGTATAAATAGTGAGATCCAATCACAAATGACAAGATATACCTTAAATGCCTTTGTAATAGGTCTTTTACACAAAAGACAGGTGCCTGCATTGTACAATACTAATTTTATCCAAAAAAATACGTGATGAAGATGGAAAAAAAACGGGTTATAATGTTACATTAATACCATTAGTGAAATGGGCCGTGACATAGCAGTCACAAGAAAGAGGCCTATTGTTGACTGTTGTTGAACGCTATGAATGTCTGCATCCAAAACAAATCCAGCAAAATTACAAGTCGCACAAAACATGGCCGCTAGACTTGTTTTGGACTACTATAATAGAGGTAGCACTCATAAGTTGCACACTCATTGCTCATCACTGAGCAAATGATTTCCTTAAGCTTGGCCACATTGTTAATCTTTACTATTAACTCTAAAGTGCCGGTATTTCTATTTGACCAAATAGTTAACAGCAATTACACACACAACCACAACACCAGATTTGTTGCTAATGGTCATACTCTGGTACCCAGCCCAAGGACTAAGTACTGGTCATTTACATAACAAATTGAAACAATTTGCCCCTTAAATAGCCACCTAATAAAAAAAACCCATCATCCCTTTAAAACCATTTGCAATATGCAAATGCTTCTATGGACAATCAGACTGATTAGTAGGAGGTGTAACTCTGTGCTACTTCTCAATATTCATTCTTCATATGAGTTCTATAATTTTCTTTTTTTTCAAAACATCTTTTCTATATTTATTTTTAATTACTATTCTACCTAAATGTATGTAAAGTGAAATGCGCAAACTGATTACGCCTAAGAGGAGAGGAAGAAGTGTTTCTGCCAGGTGATTTTCATAATGGACCCATTTCGTATCTTTGCATCTTTAAATCTTTAAGGTTTCTAACAGTAAAGTTGTATCCATTACTGACCAGTACTGTTCTGCTACTGCCATGTTTCTGTCCTTCCCAGAATCTCATTCATAGCAGACGTGCATAGAAGGAACATATTTATTCCAACCAGAGACTCACCTTCGCCTTGCCGTTGACAAGCGCCCCCAGATTTCCAGGGTAGTCAGCGTTCCTGATGTCTAGGTCATGAGGTGAAACATACAGCTTCCTGTTTCTGAGGCAGAAGAACTGCAACTCAGTTAGCCCGACCTGCAAAGCGTTCCCCCAGTTTGATAGGATCTCCATGGTAACATACAATGCAGGGGTGACCTCTGCTGAGGACTGCCTTCTCTGCAATGATACACACAAAACATTCACAGTGTGCTCATGTCTCCATCACACCCGGCAGTACTGGGATTATTCATTCTGAACTGCGAGACGGCGTGACTGACTCACCGGCTGCTTGCTGTAGTCTGTTTTGACACTCTGAGAAATGGTGTAGCTGGGTCCTGCTTCAAGTTTCTCCAAGGCTTTCAGTAGCTTCTGTTGTTGCCTGAACAGAAGGATGACACCCTCAGCTCTGCTGCTTTGTCTGCTGTCCCTGACCTTGGTATTAGTGGAGGGCAATGGCTGAGCTATGCTGATAAATAATTTACAGGTCGGAGGATGTATACACCATAAATCTGTTAGTATTAGCCTCTAAAAAAAACAATGTTACCTTTATTCTGACACTGCAGGATGTGCAGGTTTACCATGTGTCTTTCTATCCCTCAGAAGCCAGAATGTATACACAGTATTGGTGTGTTTAAGAGACATATTCTGTCAGCATACCTGGGGGCCATGAGAGTGATTCTCTGCATGGCCAAAGAGACACTGTTCTCATCCTTGTCGTGGCTGTTGTGGCGCACCAAGCCATTCATCATCTGGTGTCCCCTGCCCTGGATAAAAAGGAGGCAAAATGGAAGAGTTTGAGAAAGACTTGATTTAAGGTCAGAGTTTAAATGCAAGCCAAATCCATAACACTATCAATATATTAAAATTAAGAGTCCATACAGGTACAGCCGTGAAGTTGGACAGTGGAAAGAAATATCAGGCTGCAATGGTATAAATACCTTGGATCAGCATCAAAACAAATGTTAAAGGGATAGTTTGGATTTTTTGATGTGGGGTTGTATGAGGTAGTTATTGTCACGGCACCACTCTCTCTATTGGCTCTCCTATGTGGCTGTCAGGCTAAAGGATGAACTTAGGCAGTCACACAGCAGGTGTTGCTTTGAACAGGGTGTACCCAAGTAAATGAGTGAGATGATGGGGAGCCACTGGGGGACATCAAAGTGAAGCGAGTGAAGAGAGAGTGTTTGATTGAGTGAAGTTTTCCCCCTTTTCCATGCCAAGTTTTGTTTTGAGTTTTAAGCCATAGATGAGCAGATGCCAAGTTTTCCAGGGTTGTGTTGCTGTGACATTATTTATAGTCAGTGTATTACCTATGATAGATGGCAGTCAACACACCCCTAGTTTGGGGAAGCAGTAGGAGTACCAGTGTAGGAAGCTAAGCAGTGTACCACTGTGGACGGGGTCAGTATTAAAACATATTTTAACCACCTAAGAATGGTCTACTTAGGAAAAAAAAATCAGTTTAAGTCTACATTTAAAATATTTTCACAGTTTTACTTTGCTGTTAGACAGACTTTTATGACGAGACGTTTTTATAGAAACCAAATATAGCTCTCTCCAGACTAACCAAACTCCGTAAGTGAATCCAAACTATGTTTTTAAAACACCGAAGTCACACAATAACACAAACAAACTAACCGAGTTCGGTTGGTTTAGAGAGAGGGATATCTGGCTTATATAACAGCAGTTTCCCATGGGACAAGGCCGTCTGACAGCAAAGTGGTAAAAATATTCTAAGTATACACTTATGCTCACTGACTTTTTTTAGGCATCTACTGTAGCTAATACAATCCCACTTCAAATAACCAAAAGTATCCCTTTAATGAGTTGTGGCCTAAGCTGAGGAAAGGTGGGAAATGCACAGTGTAGGGCCTGCAGACCGTGTTGCGGCTGAAGAGCTCAGGACTCTGCACAAGGTCATTTTCTCTCTGGATGGCCTGGCGCACCCTGCATGCCATCTCTTCTGAGTCCCTGTCCTCAACAGAAGCCTTTCTGGCTGCTGACAGTGGCCTCTCCACCCGACTCCTTGGCCCTAAAGCAGGAGAACATGTCTTTGAAACAGCAATCATGCACCATGCTATCCAAGAGATACATCTACAGAAACTCTATCTATCTATCTATCTATCTATCTATCTATCTATCTATCTATCTATCTATCTATCTATCTATCTATCTAATATCTTATAAAAACATAAAACATGTAAAGGCAGTGCCAGGGATGAGGTAGTAAGATTACTTATGATAGCATGTTTGGTTTCTTTAAAGCTACCACAAGGAACTTTCATAACTTTAGGCCAGGGCTTACATAAAAAGTTTTATTCCAAAATGGGGAATCTGTCATTTGTGGAGTGTATAAGTTTAATTTTAGAGCTTTTGATCATGAAAAACATTCAAAGACTTACTCTGACCATCCCAGCTCTCTTTGGAAGGTGGCCTATCTAATGTTTTGCTCTTGACCAACATAGGCTTGGTGGGTATAAAGCTGTCAACGTTTTCTTTCCTTTTTGCAGACAAAGAGCGTTCAATTTTACGACCTAGGACAAGGGAGAAAATGAAAAGGAAGAAATATTAAGATAGGGAATATAATGTGACATTGTGAGTTTGTAGACATAAAAGGGTCAAAGTTCTGAATATACAGGATTCTGTGATTAGGTTGACTAAAGAACTCTTTTGTATACCAGTCATATAATTTTATCTCGTCTTCTCTCCTGTGATTGCAATGTTATGTTAAATGTATGTATTTTTCTTTCTTAACTTCTGCCTCCTATGATGTTGCAAATGGAGCTGCTGTGACGCAAGAAAAATTTCAGACTTGTTCTGACAATCAAGTATCATCATCATCATCATCATCTTCATCTGCATCCCATAGGCTGGCTATCATAACACTTGAACTGTTCGCAGACTGCTACTGCACGTCTTTTCTCCATGTGTGTAGTATGTATACATCAGTGCTGATGCCGCAGTTTAAGAGGGAGATAGAACCATTCTGAACAATTAAGGTTCACCCTATAAATCAATAACAAATTTACATATGAAAGCCTACCTTTGAATGATGGTCCAAAGTCCAGGACAATGAGGTTTGCTGAGTCCAAATGGCTGTGAGAGCTGCTGGGCCGAGGATTGGAGGAGGACTTGGAGGATGGGAGAGGCAGCCCCAGTTCGTCCAGACTCTCAGTGCTCTCCTCCCTCTCAATCTGTTCCTCCACCCACTCCTCATCCGACTCCTCCCCCGCTGAGCCGCGGCTGCTCCGCCGCATGCTAACCTCCAGGCTCCGACGCAGAACCTAGTTTACAAAGGTCGCCATTTATGAATGCATCCATGCACGCAGTCATCAGTGTAGGCACTCACAGGCGCAAACATGCTGACAGTTTAAGCATTCCCTTGATTTGTGTGACTGTCGCTGAAAACCGTCATAAATTAACACCCAGGAGCATAAAACAAATTCAGATGATTCACTACATCTCATGCGAGTGTGACAAGATTAAATAGTGCAACATATTTCTTCTTCTGCTCACCTTCACTTCCTCAAGGTTGAGAAGCACCTTTTCGCTGTGCTCCTGGTTTGCTTGGCCCCCTTGGCTCTCAGGCCTGGAGTTGAAGGAGCGTGACACCTTGGAGGTGTCCCTCGGGGAGCAGGGACTGCGAGGCGAGCGCGGGCTGGAGCTCTGTGTGAAACAAGGTGATTGGATGAGGGGGAAATGGCAGAGATGGAGAGATGCTAAGTAGTACAGACAGCTGCATCTGACACACAGCCCCTCCCCTGGAAAAAACACCCACACAGACAGGCTTAGTAGGCATTGTCATGTCTTAACTCTACCTCCATGTCTACACTTTCATAAGGCTCAAAATCCTCTGGGTAGTGCTTTTCTGGGCAGATCAGCAAACTTGGTCCTTCCTCTGTTCGAATTCTGACAGAATCCTGTAAACATGACAAAAGAAGAACATTTCTTAGGGATTTTTTTTTTCAACATATCTTTAGTCGTTTCATAACGTAACAGCCCTTGGCATAATACAGCAATGTACAAAAACATAGTCACATTGAGGCCCTATCATAAATTTGGGCTTGTTTTTATTTACTTTTATCATAGATGTGACACACAGTGGGTTACTCTTGGTTCTGTGCAGATAATTCTGTGATGTCCTTAAGCACATTGGGCCTCATTCACTAACGTGCACGGAAATGTTCTAACTGTGCACACAAAATAAGTTTCAATGCAAACTTACCATCTGATTCATGAAACGTGCACACCAGCTAATTTTGTTTTCACTACCGTGCATGTTAGTATTTCAGAATCATTCTAAGCCGACAGGCTTGTGCCTGCTGTCTTTAATCTGCAAGGAAATACGTTTGCATATAAAAGTAGCATGGAGACAGCAGTGAAGTTGTTGTAATATCACATTCAGACATAATCAGACGTTGCTGTGGTGTGCGGGGGTGTTTATTTGTGTTTAGATCATAACCACTGTGAAACAATCAGGAAATAACATTTTATTTCACTGATTCATTGGCTTTCTACCAGCACTGAGCGCTGCTTCTCTCCATTCAGTCTGTACCTCAGACGCACAGCTGTGCTGCCTGTGTACGAGGACTGTGTTGCAGGTGAAAAGGAAATGGTTTGACATTAAAGTTGATGTGGAAGTAAGAATAACAGACAAGAAGAAAAATAAAGAAACAGGTGAAGAACAAGCACTTGGTAACACAATACATTCATAAAATGCAACACAAAGTGCTTGACATAAAAACAGATAATGATGGCATTTATGATAAAAACCCTAAAAACATGGAAACACAAAACACAACCCAAAGAAAATACTGATGAGTCCCAGATTTGTGCCTAAAATAACTGTATACAGTCACACGACCTGACCGCACCTACTGCCCCCTGACAGAGAAACTTCTTAAAATCACACCATTGATGCTCTAGTCCACTCCTCCATGTCTGTTAACAAGTTTATCTTTTTTAGCAGTCCTTCAGTAACATTTCCTTTCCTTTTCATTTCTTCTTTTTTTTAGTTTAACGCTGCTTGTTAAATGTCAGTGGCTTGTTGCTTTGTGGTTTGTACATAGCACTTCAGTTTGCTGGCCTTATATGGACTTATTGGGCTGCTTCTATATATGACTTGTAGATTCCTCACATTTGCACTGAATTTAAAATCACATGTGATTCAGCTACACACTCAGGTGGGTAAGAACAGACTTGTCTGTCAGTGGATGTTTCACATATTTTCCTCACACTGCTTTGTATAAGAACAGATATAAGGGGAAAAATAAGAAAAGATTCATGCATGAAGCCCATTGAGCAGAGGGGTCCGATATGAATTTAGGCATGGGCAGGCCCAGAACATATGTGTCAGTGTTCCTATTCCAGTTTTACATCTTGGACAGAACTGGAAATACTGAGGTTTTATTCTGTCTAGTCTGTCAGGGGTATAGTATGTTCTGTGAATGAGAGTGTACGGTGTAATTATATGCCTACTGTTAAAAGAGAAATACTGACTACCAATACACGGTACTTCCCATTCCACTTCCGTAAAATTACACTCAACGTCTTGTTCCCACTCACACTTCCTGAGTAAATATAAGAAAGGAACTCATTTAAGAACTGTTTGGCAGACACAAGTTCCACTAATGATTGTAGAAGGCCATCATGTTCTGAGACGATAAAGTGCATGGGAATTTTTTGTTTTGGATGCACCACAATCTAGGATTACAATATAAAATAATTAGTAGCATCTACCTGCACCCATTCTTTCCTCTGGACCTTTCCTGGGGCAGTGTGGCTCCTCTTACAGTGGATCTTCTCCGGATTATGGCTATCCTCAGTTAGCTGGTGGGCACTCCTACAGGCATCTGCAGATGAGTAACAGCACAGACAGGAACATGAGCAGCTTGCAGCAGACTCACTGCCTCAGAGGAAAAGGAACGCACATTCACAGACGCAGATGGTCCACAGCAGATAGAGGAAGACCGAGAAACTGGCTGCCAGCTACAACTGTCACTATCATTTATTCACTGGGACTGGGCGTGGGATCATGCCATGCAAACTACAAGCTGAGGAGTGGTGGCTATTAACTGGTGCTCCATATGGTCTGGGGAATGACAGAAGCAACAAGAACAGAGTAGAGTATGAGGTGGTGCCTTAAATCCATGTAAAAATGACTGAAAACTCAATAATTACAATTCCCCCTGCAGAAGAGAGAGGTAAAATGATCAGGTCTTATAAGACTTTTTACTTGTGAGTGTCCGTAAGTATGTTTAGGTCTAGAAATAGCAGCATACCTGCTGTACGTGCAGGCCTCCTGGCAGGTGAGGAGATGCAGCTCTTCGGCTGCCTCCTACTGGCTTCAGCATTGGCTCCGTTAAGATAAATGGAAAAACCCTGCTCAAGCTGCTCCAATTCAATCTCCCTGGGGTCTTTGACTTTAAGGCGCTTTAGGATCCTGAGGAGCAAAGAAAACTGGTGACTACTTCAACAATTCTGAATTCAAATCGGCTGATGACTAAGATCAAGATTCAGAACATTTTCAAGCTATTTTAATTGCCACATCTCATATGCCAGTATCCTGTATCTCAAAGCAAGGAACCAATCAGTGCTCCCATTAGGCAGCACTGAAAGTCATGGAGGTGTTGTGCATCTCCTCTGCGAAATCCAATCTGTCTCTCCCCAGCAGCCTGTGCTCACACTTCACCTGTTTTTGTGCTGGAGGGAGATTAAATATTCATCCAGAGTGTCATCCACAGCAGAGGCAAGCTTCCCTCCTTGGCACGTCTTACCCTCCTTCAAGAACACAAGCATGAGCGCGCACACACACACACACACACACACACACACACACACACACACACACACACACACACACACACACACACACAATGCAGAGTCAGAAAAGCATACATCAGCTGTATGAGGAAAACAGACGGCCAACAATACACCTCACTGTTGCACAGGTATTCACATTCACGGACAACAACCAATATCCACCTTATTCTGGACATCACAAAATGTATGCAAACAACTGGCTCCTCCAGTCTTAAGTAGACAAAGCATCAATGCAGCACATGCAACTAAAAAACATAAACTAAAAAAAATCATTCAGTCAGTGTCAGTCCTGAGGTTAAAAATGAATGATTTCTTGTGAACACATTCGGGTCCTTAATAAGAACTGATCATCGCTTTAACATCAGTGTTTATCTTCTATCTAAATTGTTGGAGTGAACAGTATATAGTATCACAGCATTTGTCTCATAATGTTTGAGGATCATGACAGTATTTACTTTAGTCTAAAGGCCTGCAGACTTTCAATTTTGAGATGAAGTGGTGAACAGCGATCACAGCAAAAGGCTGAAAAATATATAATGAGTAAAACTAGTGACTAGGGATGCTAATTATTAATCAGTAACAACTAAGAATTTGAAGATTGTGTAAAATATTATCAAGTTTCTATCAAATGAAGAACTGAAATATAGTGCAGATTATATTTATGAGCATGCGCCGCATGTGATCTGATATTCCAATTACATGTGTTCAACATGTAGGCCTCTATGTCTTTATTTGTCTTATAGGCTATGAAAAGCTGTCAGAGAATATGCAATGTTGTTGAGGGAAAAAAAGCTCAGATTGAGGGGAGGATGAGAAAAACTTTGTTATTGTTTGGTATAAGCAAAATTTTTATGTTTTTTAAGATTATGATTAATAAAAACAACAACAAAAAAAAAGATTGTTAATGTTACCAATGATCAATTTGGGAAAGTGCTTACAATTTGCAACCCTACCACTGACTCAGCATGGGCCAAGATCCCTGTGGAATAATTACACCACTTTTATCAATCCAAGTCTTGTCAAATTCAGGGTCTTCTTTTAAAAGGTCACCCTGCCCCATATTCATTCAGCGTGAGGACAGCTGTGGTTTCAGAGTGACTGGAACAAGAGCCATTACATCTTGCAATTATGTGTCCCTGCATAATACATAAGGAGTAGCCTTTTCAAAGAAACTAGCATTACCAATACATGTCACACATCTATGATGTGTGAACCATTGCTAAAAACATAATGTACCTAGAGAGTGAAGAAGAACTGATCATTTGTGATTAAAAGCCTCGCTTGACAAGATTATTTATTTAAGAAAATACATCTGTCACTAGGGATAGAACAAATGATTATTTTCTTTATCAATTAATCTGTCTATTATTTTTATGGTTAATCATTAAGTCTAGCTGTATAAAATGTGAAAAAATTGTGAAAAATGCTCATCACAATTTTTCAAAGCCCAGAGTGTCATCTTCAAATTGCTTCTTTTGTCTAGCCAACAGTCCAAAACCCAAAGTCTCTTCATTTATTATCAGAAATGACAATCCTTAAATCCTTACATTTAAGAAGCTGGGACCAGAAAATGTTTGACATGTTTGTTTTAAAAATGACTGAAATGATTAAACGGTTATCAAGATGGTTTGTGACTATTTTCCTTTTGATTGACTGATCTATTAATCAACTAGTCATTGCAGCTACCAACTACCATAGTGAGAGACCAAGAGAGGAGTCTACAATCCTCACAATATGAATTCAGCTCAGACATTGCTTGCCTCATTCATCTTCATTAAAACATCATATGTCTGCCTGCTTCATTCTTTAAAATACTGGCCTTGACTCTGAGCCAGTTGTACATTAGAGATTAAGTGTGTTTTGGAAGGAGCATCGTTTGTCCACATAACACAATCATCTGCAGCTCATGCCATTCAATTTTTAGAATAAATTATCATGCAAGACGAGCAAAGAAATCACAAAGCCCTTACTTAGTTTCTACAAGGCAACTAGGCTACAGCATCTGTCATGTCAGAGGAGAAGCAAAGAAATGTGAAGGAAGAACAGAGAGTACTGTTAGTGGCAGAGTACAGAGAAACAAAGAGACGCTGCTGAAAAATATGGCATGCATTGGTAAGATTAATGCCCTGAAAATTGGACAGCTTCTTGATCGTGTCTCATGTCAAGTAAAAATAATGACAGATGTGAACTTGACAGGGCAGATGAGTCGTTATATAAAACGATCTGTGCTTACCTCGTTATCCATTGTGTGGCTGCGGATGATGCTGTGCACAGAACCCTCTACCACCAGGTGTTGGAGAGGGCCGATGATGTTTGAAAAATATCATTGAAATCTGTGTTGTGTTTGAGTACCACTGCAGAGAGAACACAGATGTGACCCCCAAGGTTACCTCCAGTGACATTAAACCTATGTTACCTTGAATGCAGCTCGTTTAAAATGTCGCCCCACCCGCTGGACGATTCAGCTGAACAAATACATAATGTCAGCTATTTCCAATCAAACGTTACCTAATCTTATTTTAACTAGATTTCCATCCAAAAAATCGTTTGAAATAGCTTAACGTCACGTTTACCCGACTAACGTTGTTCGTACAGGGAGGTGACAGATGTGTGGTAACGTTTGCTATATTGACTTGTATGGCATTAATAGATAACACGCTAGCCATTTTTGACTATTTTAACGTTACACGGCTATCTAACGCCTTTTGCCAATTTCGAGTACCATTACCAATTTCTAGTACCATTATGGGTTAATTGTTTACCGCACAAATTAACTCCTGACAGAGAAAACGTTAGCAAGCAGCCGAAAAAATCCGTTGGGGCCGTATCTAGAAGGGAACCCCAGATCCGCAAGAGATCTCACGAGGGTGACCGTTCAAACCCAAAACACGTTCTTTCCGTAACTCTAATAAAGTGTTTTCTTCCCTAAATCTGAGCACATTTTAAATACAGCGGTGTGTGATGATAAAACAGAATTTATATGTACAATGTGACTAACGAAGAAACAACAACTCGTACAAGTCTCGCGAGACTTTCGCAAATTAAAGGTTCCCTTCTAGACACAACCCTCAGTTAGCATTGACGCTAACAACAAACTGAAAAGATAACTAGTCAGCGTTAGCCTGTAACTAGTCAACATTAAAAGACACAAAAACTGGATTCTGCTCTCACATTATCGTACACTTTTTAGAATTGTTCTACCAAATTACTTACCGACTCTGTAAAGCCTCAGGACTTCGTTAGCCATTAGCTTTGAAATTAACGAGTTGTGCTGTGTTTTCTCATGTGCCGAGTGTTGGTTGGTAACCAGGATAGCTGTCCACCAATAGTGAGAGCTGCATCCGTGTCAGACACGCCCCCTCCCAGCCAGCTGCTCCAACATCCATGCATGCCAACACAAAACCCTGTGCCGCAAAACCACATTTCCGTACAAACAGTGTTAGTATCAATGCGCTGATCAACAAAGTATTAAAACCACTGACAAGTAAAGTGAATAACATTGATCATCTGGGCTGTATCAAGCATCAAGGGAACCGTGAGTTCATGTGCTGTAAGCAGACAAAACGAGCTAGACAAAGGATGCGAGCGACTTTGACTCGATGACTGGTTCAGAGCCTCTCTGAAATTGTCAGGTCTGGGAGGTGGTCCCAGTATGCAGTGGATACAACTTACCAGAAGTGGTCCACCAAGGACTACTGATGAACCCACAACAGTGTCATGGGTGCCTAAAGATGGGTTCACATCTAAAAGTTTGGTTCCTGAGTCGAATGAAAGATATGAATGATGGATTTCAACTGTTCAACTGGTTTGGTTTGTGTTCACGTAGGTAAAACTCAAATGGTACAGAAATTGTAAACCCAAATGATGTGGTGGCAATGTTTGATTACTGGTCATACAGTTGGCAGGGAAAAAGACAACAAAATCATCCCAATTTCTGCCTGGATATCGTTCATCATGCAGCATTGTCAGGCTCTAGTCATGTTGACCTGGAGAGCAAATCAGCATAGAGGGCTGTACATATGAATGTCCTGTAACACAGTGGTTCTAAATAATTTAATAATGGAGGCATTTCTCCCTTCATTGTGGGTCCAGGATTCCCCCCTGCCAGTCCACCTTTTGGTAGTAAACACACTCATGGTTCAACAATCACCAAAACAGGAAGATAATATTTTTTTTTAAGCCAATTATACAATTGTATACGTTTCTGTGATTTGTTCAAATAGTGTTCAGACCAGAAATGATTCAAAAATTCACTTAACAGCAGTGTGAGACCACCTCTTCAAAGTAGACCAATGAGCAGTTCTTTGGTCTGCAATAGAGTTTGAGTCTGGTATTCACACCAATCTAATTAAAGTGCACCTCGGGGATAAACACTACAGGGTTCGGTTTAACGGTACCAATCAACACTGGTGTGAACTTGCCCTAAGGCACACTGATGCTTGTGGGGAGTGAAGGCTAGCCCTTCTGGTCTGATTCAACATCATCTACTGTAGCACAAATTGCTGGCTATGATAGAGAGGTGTCAGAACACTGTGAACCATAGCTATGTAACAGGCTGCATAGGCTGTGCTGACCCATGTCCACCTACAACAGGCATGTGAGCATCAGAACTCTACCATGGACCAATGACATAAAGTGGCCTGATGATGACTTGGCCTCCAAATTCCCCAGGTTTCAATCTGATTGAGCATCTGTGGGATGTTCTGAAACAAAAAGTTGATCAGTGGAGGCCCTCGCACCTCGCAACTGACAGGAATTAAAGGATCTCCTGCTAACATCTTGGTGCCAGATACCACAGGACACCTTCCAAGGTCTTATGGAGCTCATGCCTAAACATGTCAGAGCTGTTTTGGCAGCACGAGGGGGACCTACAAAGGATTCTGAGGTGGTGACAGCAGGTTTAAATGTGGCTGATCTGTATATGTCATATTCAGCAAAGATAAGCATAATGTTATAAAGAAATAAACAGGTATTGTAAGTAATCTCACCCAGATTTCCATGATCAACAGTCAAAAGTTCAACACTGTTTTATTTATTATAAATCAATACATTTTATATAAAAAAGGACAAAGGGGGTCTGAAATAAAATCATTATTGATGTAAACCAAACAGCTCAGGTCATGGCCACCCTCTTACCACACTGGACCCATTATCACAGACTCTTGATTAGCCAGAATGTCTAGTTAACACTCATTCACTCATCCCAAAAACACCCTAGGCTATACTTAAGATCAATCTACAGTTTGGAAAAGGTTTAAAATGGAAAATAATGTGGTTGACATCAATCTCTCTGCAAAGCTTTGCAAGTATAGCAACTAAGCATGCCAATGGTTTTTGTGCAATCCATTACAACCATCACCAGCAGCAGTCAACATTATTTGTGAAGTGCGCACACATTTTTTTTAAATATAGCAGTTCAAGGATGTGAAGCCTCTTAAACTCCTGCAGGTAAACAATATAAGCTTTGTGTGGCACCCAGTGTTAACGGTCCTGAATGTAACGAAGGTTTTTAGGCATCTTCTGTCAAGAAATGACCAAGACCTAGCTTTAGCTGTTTTGTTGTATTCCTAAAATGAGATTGATGAGGAATCTGAGAAAAGCCAGCATCATTGTGTTGTATACACTTAACCGCTTCTTGAAAGTAGGTGGACATCAAAAATGGTACATGCTAGAGGTCAAAGGGGAGCACAGCCAGCCGCTTAAACAAGCTAAGCTGCTCACTGCACTTGTAGCACTCAAAAACACTCAACGCAGAAAAGAGGGTGGGTCTGTTACCATGGAAACCAACTTGGATTTTAAATAGATATCACAACTTTGTGTCATTTTTAAAAATAAAATGCCCCTGTGACAATTGTAATCCATTACTGTTTGCCACGTAATTGCAGGCAAACAGCTGTCAAGGCAATACAAGTGCAACCAATTTATCCTCACAGCACTGCAAGATAAAAGCATACAATCTAACTAGATTAGTCCAATAAAGAGGATTTCACTGACCCCGACCCTTATGGTAAATCTTGTATTTTGGTAGTAAGGAATTATTTGTAGATCGGATGCCAAAATTTCCCTTCTTCATTATTATTAACTATTTCCTTGTACAAAACATATCAGCAGTGTTACCAGTTCAAACTGAACTGTCTATATGATAATTGTGGGGAAGTGTTATGGCTTTCTGTTGCCTGTTTTTAAAACCAAGCCTTTACTGAGCTATATCTGCTGGGTTATGATAGGTAGGTGTAGGTTAAAATGGACCACATGTCCAATTACTAAAAAACACTCATGGGAGGAGAGAAAAGTAAAACAATAACTTAAATAGAAGTGCTTAAAACATAACAGTTCTTAGAGCCCTTTCAGAAACCAAAACATAAGGTTGCAAAGCAGGAATCCCACCCCAACAGAAAAGGAGAGCGAAATGAACAGCCGTAATGGTAATACTAATATTCATCCAATGATTCACAGATGTACAGTTCACGCGTAGGTCATATCCTTCCCTTCCTTACAAATATTTCTTGTTTCCTGGTCAGTGGCCCCCCCACGTCTGTGAGCCGCGGCTTCCCTCTGTTTCAAGTCTGTCCGTCGTGGGAGAACACTCTGTCTCAGTACATGTCCCCTCTTCCTCCTTTGCCATCAGTGCGTGTTGCTCCTCTTTTTTCCTGCGCTCCAACTCCCACTCTACGAAGGTGTCGAAGAGGCTGGGCCAGGCCTCGTCCTCGCTGTAGTTGCTCAGGTCAGGCCCGATAGCCTGGGTGAAGTTGAGGAACATGTTCCACGTGTCCCTTGAGATGCCCCGAATACCTGAGGGGTTCTCCGCCAGGAAGTCCAGCCAGTGCTCCAGGATCACAGGCGTGTCCTGGGTGAAAACCAGGCGCCACAGGGCGATGGCGATTTCGCGCTGCAGCGAGCGTTGGCCCTCCTCAGCGTCCAGGCCAAACTGGAAGGTGAAGCGGTACAAGTCCTTGAAGTTCTCCTCACCCTGGGCGTCCAGCAGCATGCAGGGGAAACGTGAGCAGATGCCCTCGAGGCTATCTGCCTGGATGGCCTTGCAGCCGTCAACAAACTCCTTCCTGGTGACACACAGGAGACAGATCCAAACATCAGAATTATACTGGAACATTTTACTAAAGATGATGAAGCCCAGAAGCAAAGCACGCACTTTTCAACAAAGCCAAATTAACAAAAGTAGTGCTAACTAATGGCTATAATACATCAGACAGGCACTTATGGGTACTTGTCATGACCGTGACCACTCTAGTGGAATAGAAATGGAAGATCCTTTAGATATCACAGCAATTTCAGTTGTTTAAATGTTAAATTGTTTAAACTACAATTCTGAAGCCTTTGTATGCATTTGTGTTGATCTAAACAACCTTTGTTTTATTGACATGTCAAGAAAGTATTTCTTAACTTTGAATCTGAGTGTTTATACCTTTATGCTCCTTCAGTCTTCCCCCATTCAAATTGATCAATGACGCAACACGGTGGCCAGATATTGCTTATACTGAATTACAAAGTAACGCTAGGCTAACCGTTGTGTGCAATTAATCAACCCGTTACTAGAAAACTGTTTGATCTGACCCATTTTTTCCCCATTGGCCTAGCATGTCTGCACTGCAGTTTTGATTCTTCCTTCACATGGCTGCATGTCCCACCAGCAGCATGTCAGCGTTTGCCTGCTTGATTATGTTGACTTGCTCAGATTTTGTTGATTTGATTCTCTTTCCTTGCTGTTTGTGCTCCTACCATGGATAAGTAGGACAAATACATACATAGTGTCTATTTTTTGGTTTATAAGATCACCAGTCTGCACAGGGTCTTTTATTTTGAAAACTGACTGGATTCTCTTTGGTTTTTCTGTGCCTGCTTTCCTGCCCACTCGATCTGCTCTGTACAGACTGATGCAGCATCCGTCAAAAATAGACTTGGTGCATATTTGTAGCGGAGTGGAGCAAAAGCTGCTTCTGTGATGCATTGTGGGACTGTTGGTGAAATCACAAGCATCGTGTAAAATGGCTGTGGTTGTGGTCAGCTCCGGTGGACGTGGTGTAGTCATAACGTGATGCAGCCATGCCCACTGGAATAAAGCCATAAGCTAGGCTAAGATTTAGTTAGGGACTTGTAACCTTATGACTGAACTCTTGCGGCCTTGCACTCAAGCTAACATTAGAGTTCTATCATTACTAACCTTGACCAGCATTGAATATTTACGTATTTTATGTCAATCTCATTGTGAAAGCCTGGGATACTAATTCAATTGTTTTTTCATCTGCATAGTTTAAACAACATAAGCTAATTAATATTTACTGTCATCAAAAAGAAATTAACACTGCTGCCAAAATAAACAATTTCTATTCTCTCAAGGCTCATACATTCTTACTGATCCCATTCTTTTCTAGGAAGGATGGGCAACCAGAGATTGTGATGGTTATGTTTATTTGTTTTACAACCTGCTGTTTTCCTACTTTTCTCATTACGTAAAAATGTGATCTTTCTCCCAAACAGGGGCGTGGCCTGGGTGACTGGGGTTTGATGACGTGATGCCGGTCTGATGTACTTAAAAGAAGAAAAAAAAAACTGTATAGAAATTGTTGAGTCATCGAAAGCAAACAATAGGGCATGAGTTTATAACAACAACAAAGGAGGCCCAGCCTTTTACAGTTTAAGCAATACATTTGAAAATTGTGCTGAAAATGATTCATTCATTCAATGTAACATTGACAAACATTATTTCACTTCAGTGTTGTGGGCCTCAACACAGGCAGATATACAACATAATAGGCTTTCAAAGTCAAATGTAAAATAAACAGCTTCAGTAAGCATCAGTTGACAATGAAACATGTTGGTAACCAGAGTGTGGTGTTGTCCAAAGCCTCTGGATAGAAAAGTGCTGAGTTAAAAATCAGAGAGGGGGAGCAATGACAAGTGACCCGGCCAGCGGGAAGCCCTATTCATCTCCGACACTGACTGCAGAGTGGGAGTGCACAGCAGGATCCATTTCCTGTGTGCCCCCCTACCTGACAGTGAGAAACTGTTTGTGTGTGTATCTGTATGTGTGTGTTTGGTTGAGCTGCAGGACACTAAGTGCTCGAGGCATGATGGATGGACCTCTGCATAGTGAAAGACTGAAGACTAGAACATCAGACAATGCAGGCAGGGGAAGTGACTTCTGTGGCTCGAGGTTTAGTCATCAGGCATGAAGCTAGTTATTAGTGGTGCACAGTTCGGTCAGCAGTACAGTCAGTAATTGCCTGAAAACATGTTATCATTTGTCTGCCTCATTTCTTTGTTCACTTTGACTCTGATTGGGGTGTAGCACTTGGACACTGGCTATTCCAACTCCCACTCTTGGATTCATTATCCAACACATGTGAAACCCTGTTCAACCAATTACCAAATTACAATTTGTGCACCTGGTCTAGGATAACTATAGGGGCACAGTCACACATGGGCAAATTTACATCTTTGCTTTGGGTGGAACTCAACTTTGGTGAAGTTTGACCGGCGAAGTCACAGCCTCAACCAAATGCGAAAATGTGTGTGTGGGGCGTTCACCTCAGCAGGCAATAGCCACTCCCCTGTATTTGCACGTTTGACTATGCCCTGTGTTGTTTGCCTTATGACTTCGTCCACTTTGACTCTGATGAGGACACACTAGTTTTGACATGTTATGTTGTTGGCACAATTGATGGCTGTGTATTAATCTGTGAGCTCCGGTCCGTTATGCTTGCTGAGAAACAGCTGATTCAGCTGCATGCCAGATAAGGTAAACTCCCAATTTGACAAGAGGGTGATTTAACTGTTAATTTCAAGTGCCATTTATCATATTTTTACTTTCTTCTTAAATGAAGCAATTACTGACCAATGTTCAAGTCATCCTAGTTTATTGGGTTTGTAAAAATTTATAATTACCCCAAATTTTCTTGAGATGTCCCAGTGTCATTTTTTTCATTGTTCACTGGCACTGACATCAGTAACTTGAAGGTAAGCGCCTGGTCAGGAATAGAGATGACATTCTCTCTAATTTGCAACTGGACATACTGTTGGTCATGTCGAGGTGTCTCAATAGTCTGTCCTTACTACTTGTCCAACATCAAAATGAGTAAAGCCGATCTACTTCAGAAATTGTGTGTGTTTAGTTAATACCTCTGTATTTGCACACAGCTTTATATAGTGTCAGTGTGGAAGTTTGTGGCAGGAAGATTTGGACTGCCTCTCTTAAACCCCAGCATGAACAAGATAATCAAGTTCACTAGTAGTTTTCAGCCAAAAGCAACACTTGAGAGGCGTTGCGCACCCGTAAAATGTCACTGAAATGATGCACAAAGTCATAGCGTGGTGTGAATGGTGTTACTATGAACAAAAAGTCTGACATGGATCAGGTCATATTTAACTAATTATAAAAAGTGGCTTCATTGGCCTTTATATTGAAGATTTGTTTAGAGATTGCCCAAATATGGTCTCATTTGAGGTAACAAGACACCCCATTTAGATCTGGTATTAAAACAGGATCTGCATTTGGATATTGTATCTGGATGATAAAGGATCCAATCTTGCTTTGTTATCACACAGTATTTTTAATGCGTTCACATTATCCTCAAGATCAAGCCTTTTATCCAGAGCAAAACCTGCATGTGAGTGATTGAAGTGGTGGAAAATCAGCCGCAGACTTATTTAAATATCAGAGATTTGTGAGTTGTTGTGTTAGGGGAAAGCTGATTAACTGTCAAACACTGTCTACAACAATCTTAATTATTTGTTCACACCTAAATTTGGCAAGTGTAATATATTAAGTTATTTCATGCTTTGTATACAAAAATATAATGTGTCCGTCTGTACAGGTGAGTTGAAGTCCTGTTGTGTAAGCAGCTCTGTGACTAGATATATTATATTCCTAGTTAAGAGCAGATCAGCAACTCAGATGAGTGCAGCACATACATCACCCATACAGTTATTTCTTACTGTAGCCCTATAATCCTATACTAATATTGATTTTATTTTGCACATTTTTGGATTAACATTTTTTTCATCACATAATTAGTTGTCTCTTTCAGCCTTCTCACTCTCTAAATTCCTTCTCACACTTATTTTGTGTTTGTTATATCTGTATCAGTGTTATGTTGTGTACTGATGGCAGCACATTGTACAGATTACATTTACCCCAACCTCACATCTGAACACAATGCAAGCCAGACTACCTCCAGATGTGGCAAGACAGAGCCGCTGACATTCAGATCACGCCACATTTACACCTTGAATTAACATGTGTTTTTCCTTATCTGGATAACGTGTCCAGATACTGATCGCATTTTAATGCCAGGCTAAAGGGGTGAGAGATAACAGTATGTTACAGGCAAGAGAAGGAACAGTTTCATGAAGCAGGTTTTCAGGATAACTTTGGAGAGCCTTGTTAAGTAACACTAAGAACAGGTCTCTTAATGTCACATATTGTTTATGATTTGAGGGAGATTTTTTTTGCATTTTACCTCCGCTGGACAGACTTCTAAACAGGAAACATTATAAATAAAATACCAAAATCGATTTGTGTATGATGTATAAAACATGTGACTTAAAAGTCTGTGCACCATGAGTGTTTGCACATACAACAGCATCTTTTTTGGTAATTAAATCAGGACAAATACTACTGATACCGTCATCTCAGATAACTTAATATAGTGGATTACTATGCAGTAGTTCTGCTTGTTTATCCTGAACAACAAATACCAGTGACAACAACACGCCCCATTCCCTGAAACTCCACCTTACCTTGTAAACTTGCACATGGTAGCTGCTTGAAACTTCCAGGCAAGAACAAGCACACGAAACTCTGCTGGATCCACACAGAGGTCATTACAAAACCTCTCCATGCCTTCCTCCAAGATGGCATCTTCATGCTCGTCCTTGTAGCAGCAGAAAAGCTCATCAATGCGCAGCAAAGACAGCCCGTCTCCATCCGGACACTCGTCTTTGTGTCGTTCTCCCATCGCTGGAGGGATGACCGGTGTTTCCACTGTAACCTCCAAAGCTTTGGTGCCATTCGACAGCTCGCTGGTGGCTTTGCTACTCGGTGCACTGGGCTCTTCTTTGTGGCCCCCACCACCACCAGCGCTGCCTCCTTTCTTATGGTGGGACTTGGAGCCGCTCTCCTTGTCTCCACTCTTACTGCCGAGTGAGGATGTCGGATTCTTACACTTGCTGACACACTGGCCCATGTCTTCCTCCCTGGTCCGTCGTCTGTCTTTCCTCCTCTCCTTCAGTCCCCGTCCGAACCACCTAGACGCCTCTGCTCTGGCCTGGCGAGACGTCTCAACATACCCTCAGGCCTGAGGTGAAGAACCATTTAAAAATGTTAATTGCCATAGAGTACAACTCTAAACTGAGTCAGCCTTGTTCACAATAAAAAAGTCACAGCCCACATTTCTGTGGCTATTAGTAAAAGGAAATCAAGCTACAGGGATTTTTGAACATTTAAGGTCAATAAGTTAAACTACCTGTGCCAAATCTGCCACGATCCCGGTCTTGCACTGCCAGACTTAAAAACCCTAAAAGGTGAAGACCAGAGAAAACGGTCTATATGTATACATTCGATGCAGATTACCTTTGAAACATCTACAAAAGAAAATTCAAGAAAAACATCACAGATATATAACTTTAATGTGTACTCTTTTTAGATTTGTTGTGTTACATTTTATTTCATAATAATCTTGTGTACCATTTCCACATAAATGTCATGTGTATAACAATGTGTTTTTATCTTACTTGATATCAGGAGAAAACACGTTGCCACCCCTACTCCACTCCTACTTGCCATTTTGGCAGTATCTTTTCTATTACATTTTGCAAAAATCATTACGTTTCTGTTGGCCTTAATGTGATTTCTCTCAGCCTTTGGCAGCACAGTTCAATGTGCAAAACATGCAAAAAGCAATGTGATGCTATGAGACACTTTTAGTAAGAGGAGAGTGAAAATTTCATTACTGACTGAACTGCATGCAAACTGATTTTAGAGTAATCAAACTAACAGCATATTGAATGTAAGTGCATCATCTCTCTTCTACCCACCTAATAAATGTCAAAGTTGCCTGATTTTATTTTACATGGAAATGCAATCAATCATTCTACTGTCAAAACTGATATTACATGTCTGATAACTAATAAAGAAGCTTGTCAGGAAATTACTTACAGACAGTCCCTCAGATGGCATTGGCCACAGATCAAAGTGTCTTTCTATTCTGCTCCATCATGGTGACCTTGACATCTGCAATGCTGAAAAGGCACATTATCTTGTCATCATAAGCAGAAAGTGATAGCTCATCATACCCAAACCCGCAGGACTATTTTTGTCAACATGCTATGAATATGTAATTTGACCACAATAAAACTATTTTTGCCTTCTTGCAGGATTATTCGACTACTAATTTATAGCTATAATGAACACTTTGTACAAGACTTCAACATCTCTGGGTCTGAGGATAAAAATCTCTAATGTTAGGTGTCCAGTGACCGACCTCCCACAAGAACACAGCTACACTTTGTTCTGAATGAAAACAAGTCCACAACTTAAGAGTTACTGCTGAAACTGACTTGTATTTTGTGTTTTGATCATTGATCTTGTGAAGCCACAATTCTTGAGCTAACATTAATAAAGAACATGTGTATTCATTTGGCACTGGTACTGATCATTGCTCTGGGCATGTTGGGGCAAATGTCTCACTGGCTAACTTCACTGAACTAACATCTGATTGACATCTGAAGGCCTACTTATTTGTTAGAATTTTTAGTAGTACTTTATGGTTAGGGCATATAAATTATCATGAATTCATACATGACCTCATGCGAAAAAGCATGAATTCATTCATGTTGTACTTCATGAACTATTAGGAATGTACAGTGATTAACAGCATCTTATGCAAGACTTTATGCAACAACTAAAGTATTTCAATCATCATGATGTCTGTGATTATTAATGATGTTCATGTCTTCTTTTTAAGTAAGACTACCATTAAAGGGTCAGGGCAAAAATCTGAGCAGTCACAGCAGTGCACATGTATTCGGTTGAATTCCAAGTTTTGTAATCATGATAATCTAAGCATTACTTCTTCATGACTTAATCATGTTTGTGACCCGTCAAATAAAGTGATGACCTGTTTATCTTTAACGCTGATGAATAACACAATGATTAATGGTGGCATAACTGTGAACTCATTTTCTGCTCATGCAAATACGTTACTTGACAATTTTCTTTCCCCAACTAAATAATGGATAATTGAAATGGACTCCAAAACTCTGATCTGATCTCCTTTTTTCAGATATATGATACCTAAATATACAGAATGGCTGACTTTATTTGAAGTGCCACAAACATGAACTCATGAAGAAGTAATCCAGAGTTCATCATGATTACAACAGGGCTGGATGATATGGTGCAATACATATCTCTATGTAAACATTTCCTCAAATATCATACTGTAAATTCTCAAATGGTACAAACTATGATGTACAGAATATGATGCATTGCTCTAGATTAAGAGCTGGGTGTTATAGACAAAATCAAACGTCACAATGTTTTGGACCAAATACCTTGATGTTGCGACAACATTGTAAGGATGACTATTGGTGCTTGGACAAAGTGTGATCACACAAAATGAGATAGCTGATTAACAATCATCAGTAAAAATTGATATAATGCCTAAGTGGGTAAAGAAAATAATAGAACAGATATAACTGTCAGAAATTCAGATAGCAATACTGATATCCAAAATCTAGGGAAATATCTAATTTCATACACGATATTACTGCTGTGATAAGTCAGGTTTTTGCCCTGTCCCTTTAACTGCAGACTTACCTGTGTAGAAGACTTGAACATCATTAATCAGAAAATATGATTGTCATACCTGATAGTTTACGAAGTTGTTACAAACATGAATGAATTCGTACTTTTTCCCATGCACGAAGTCGTGACAATTCATGTACCCTGACCATAAAGTGTTTCCGAATTTTTAATCATCATCCTCAACAAGCTAGCACGCTAGGTTAGCCAAACACTTCAGTATCCAGTCATTACTTTCAGACACATTCTTAGTCCTAAGACTGACAGATAAAGTTGGGCTAGAAGACAAATGCCCTATTTACATTCTTATCAACGCCTCGCTTAATTTAGATAGCTGACCCTATCTAACATTAGCTGGCATTAACGTTGTTTTCACCAAGTTAACTTGTTCATTGGGAAGTGGCAAGCACAAACAGGATCAAGTGAGCTTAACAGCACACACAACACTCAAAAAAATTCATGTAAACAGCCTTTAGATAACAATTTACACCTGGTGGTTTAACCATTCACTAATTCAGACAATACTTGTTGTGAAGCTGTTATCGATTCACCAGACATCATCGCCACCGGGCCATTTACATCAAAACTGCCTGGCCCTGACGACGTCGCCATAGCTAGCTAGCATCAGCTCGGTTAACTAAAAGTTAGCTATCGGCTAAGCTAGGTCTTTCGATTAAGACACCGAGAAACACCACAATTATCCTTGTAAAAAACTTACCTTTTCGGAAAACTCTATTGTGTGGAATTGGGTGTACATCACGTCAGGAATGCCAATACAAATTAAGTAGTTAAGTTGGCCAGGGTAGCGTACACGACCAGAGACGAACTGAGGCAAACTCGTCGCGTTAACTCAGATTGCTAGCTAACTACTTAGCTGCCAGCTGACAAAAACTTCCACATCAATATCGTATTATATTCCGCTTTTTCAGAAAAATAAGAAGTAAAAAACGAGCGACCAGAGTGTGCGTTTTAATCCATTTCCATTAATGCTGGCGCTTTGAAGTGAGTTAAAAGCCCATCTCGGACTAAAGCAGCCAATTTCTTTGTGCTTCCCCCTTTTAGTCATTGAGTGTAGCTACATTGTGGGCATTTTCCTGCATCACTTCCTCTCTGCCTACGAGCAACCAACAGCTGATCCTCATCTCAGCGATGGCTGCGATACAATAAACCTTTTAATTTTAACTAATGTGCTTGTAAATACTACACTACACTCAGATCTTTAAGTTACCACAAACCAATTACTGAAGCGTGCCTTTTTGATGACATTTTATGGAAATCCTTGAGAGAGTAATATTGAACCCTGGAAAATGTGTCAAAACCCAGTATAACTCACCCGAAATTGCTTAAACTGGGTCATTTAATTGGAAATTGTAGAAATGCAGCTACTACTTTAAATAGGTAAAATATTTCCAACTTTATGTACGATAAAAAGTGGAGGCACTCGTTTATCTTTGTGTTTTTTTTTCTTTCTTCTTTGAAGCGATCATATCTAGGAGGGAACTCTTGATTTCCGAAACTCTCGCGAGGCTTTTACGAAAGGTTTCTTAATTGTGCAGCTTGTACATAACGATTTTGTCTTGTAATGTGACAAAGCTATGAGTGTATCATTTTGAGTAGATCTAGGGACAGAAAAATATTTGGCTATGGTTAAGGAACTATTACAATTTGGGCTAAGATTTTCAGTCTCGCGAGCTCTTTCGCTGGTCTGGGGTTCCTTTCTAGCGTTTAGAAGCCAGCTCGGGAAAACGTCATCATCAGGCGCCAAATGTGTTACGGCTGTCGAACTAGTCTCTTTTTCAGACACAGGTAGGGTTTGTAATATACGAATAATATGTAATGTATTGTATAAAAGATATAAAACATAATTAGCGATAAGGCTTATACAAGTTGTTAATGTGTCCTCGCTATTAATTTAGTATCAGTTCTGGAATAACATTTATTATATTAAGGTTGTCAGGAGAAAGCTCAAGGATAGCTAGCTTAGCTTCATCTTGTCAAGTGATGAAGTATTGCCTCATGTTTTCTGTGTGGGAAACGGAATTATTTCAAATGTGCCAGTAGCGTTTTTCTTATTAAAAGACCTCCTGTCATCTCAACAAATTTCAGAACATATGATTAATACGAATCAGCCAGTCATGTAACAGTTATTTAAGGCTATGTTCGGAAAACAACCCTGTGTTGGTTTTAGTGACATCTAGTGTTGAATGAAGTGAACACTCGGGGTTAGACAACAAACCCTTCAAAGCAGGAGTAACTTGTTCTACATCTCAGTTCACATCAACTGGACTTGGTAATTTAATTAATAGGCTTTTTCATGGCAGCCATAATAATGCGCAATAGTTGGGCTAACACTGGTGTTAACAATGGTACTATTTAAGGTCCTGTTTCATTTAGAGCAGCAGAGCCTTTCCAGCGAGCTAACATGCGCAATACTAGTACCCTGACTCTGTTTGACCTGAATGGAACAAAATCTTAATAAGTATAATTAGTAACACCTGTGTTTATCTCACTAATTGATGTCAAAATGGCTGCTGTGAAAAAGGTATATTGCACTTTTGTTCGTTAGGGCATTTGCACTGCTTTAAACATGCGTTATAAGCTATCCTTGTGGGACTCTGTTGTTGAGCTTTTGTTAATTAATTTTAATTTGCTTTGCTCACATATTGCACATACATTTAACGTTTTAATTAAGGGTATAATCTGCAACATTTTCCTAAAGAAAACAATGAGTAGACCCCCTTGCAATCATCACTTATGATGCATTAAGTGTGTGGTGGTGGCTGTATCTACAAAGACCCTACCCTCTGCCTAATTTCTTTCATTTTCGTCCTGTGCTCTGGACATTTCACCAAACCAAAACATGGATATTTGATATCCTGATGCAATGAGGAACAGCTTGGACAAATCCTACTGACTCTACCTTTAATTAAATAACCACAAACTAAGAAGGACGTTGAAAACATAGGCCCTTTTGGTAGTATTCCAGCTAAGTATACACATTATATAACAATGGGTAATTTATTTTTATTATTTCCATAATCAAATTATAGCTGACCAGTATCAGCTATAATAATATCTGAATTGATTTGAATTGAATTGAGTATGTCAAAGCAGAATTCTTACGTAAAATGCTCTGTAAAGCAAAAGTATGTATATATGTAAGTTTTTGTTGTTGTTTTTTTTAAAATATACGTACTAACATCACTTACATCAGTCCTTGCATCCCATTAGTTGATTCCTTGGCCTCTTTGCAAATAATTGACCCTGCCACATTTAGTCGGCTGTGTGCATGACACTTAATGGGAACTACCCCTGGATCACTCCAGAGCCCACTAACAGATTAATTAGATCTTTGAGACACCAGAGGACTTTCTTGTCTGGTCTGTTGTGTGATGCAGTGTCCCTAAGTCCAGACATATGTATTAACAAAGTGACTGGGTAAGTTTTACTGAGAGACCTGGAACTGAGCATTATACACAGTGTAAACAGCATGAACAGGGTTAATAATGCCATTGTTCTTTTCTGTACATTTTAAATTCTTTTATTGTGAAGGTAACCAGATGACGGCCTCCACTCGTAGGACGGTGTTGTCACTGTACATGCGGGTGTTTCGCATTGCCCGAACGTGGCAGGCACAGAGTGGGGTTACAAGTGACACAGAGACTGAGAGGAAATACATACTTCAGGAGGCCCGCACTCTGTTCAGACAGAACCAGCAGGTGTGGACAACAACACACAGCTCACTAGAAATTCTTTAAAAAGCAAGTAGGTTTATAGCAGTTTGTATGACTAATATTTTCTTCTGTGTGCTTCCTCTCAGCTCACAGATCAAGAATCAATAAAGAAGTGTATAGAGGAATGTGAAGCAAGGATAGAAATAGGTAAGGATGGAGAGATGCCACGGGTTTCCTTACATAAGTCTTGGCTGAAAGGCTCATCCTACTCGGGTGATGACAACACTAACAGTAATAAAACAGTAAGACTGCCTGTCAACCATTGCGATAAAAATGCAGTATTGCTACAGTATTTGTCACTGAGTGACTGAGCAGGTTCAGCTGAAGGTCTTGAGTGTTTCAGTGTGAGTAAGCAGAGGAGTAAACACTGACTTAATGGTTTGAAAAAAAAAGATTTGTTTTTCTGCAGAAAAATCAGCATGATAAAGGTTTATTTTTTCATCAGTAGGCTGAAATAGAAACTGGAAAATGACAGACACAAATAAGATCAGAAAAGTACTATGCTCTTGCATGTTTGATCATTTGTTTTTATATATGAGTGATTAGTTTAGTTGTGGACAAAGAAGCAGTCCTTTCACCTCCCCCTTTTAGATTGTGTTAATTTGTTAAGCAATGAGAAGAAGAGAGAGAGAGTTTTGTCTGTGAATCTTGACAGTTATTACTGAGCAGAATTTCATACTTTTGTTAAACGCTCTTGTTAACCCATGTTTGATGTGTTAGTGGACTAAACTTCACTGCATCCAACTGGTTACAATTATTTATATGTTGTCCTTTCATGGTCAAAAGCAAAGAATAAAGGCAGCTTCTTCTCTAACTGATTATGCTACATGGGCATATGCTATTGTCTCATATTGATCGTTTGTCCCTGAATTGAATCAAATGTAAATAGTATCGTGGCATAGTTTGTGATGTCAGCAAATACTGTATTATTGTCCAAAGAATTAATAAAATATCAAATCATGATTTACACCCCTAGTAATTTGGCCACAGGTATACTTTTAGAAAAGCCTGCACTCTGCCTGAGTATATCAGGCAAATCAAATTTAGATCAAATTTTAAATAAAAACAACCCAGAAATCATTCATATACTGAGAGAATCCGATTCTTGGTGAAGGATTATGCAGGACAGAAAGCTTAGTGGCTTTGGAAGACTGATCTTTCGGAGCAACTGATTTTGTTCTTTTAACAAAATGTCAATAGCCATCACTGACACTAGAATTTTTTTTCCTTTAGGTCTACATTACAGGAACCCATATCCAAGGGCTGTAAGTAGTAACCATATTTTTCTGTCTGTGAGTTACTGTGTTGGTGACAAATTTTATTTAGTTATTTTGTTCTCTGAATATCCCCACAGACGTATCTCCCACCAATGGGACTGGCAACTCAGAAAGGCAGGAAGCTGCGAGCACAGCAGCGCCTGAGGAAGCAGGCCAAGCCAATTTACTTACAGTCACAAGACGAGACCTGATGCTCGATATCCTCGCTCCTCGCCAAGAGTTTGAGTTACCAGGGACAGGAAACTAGAGTGCAGTCACAAGCTGATCTCATGGTTGTTGCAAGACACTCAGTGATGCAAGAACACCCGTCATTCAGGGAAAAAAGCCACTTTTCATTGTCATGTCTTTACTGGGAACTGCATGAACATGAGTTCTTTGGTAGCTGGAGAGTGTTAGTTTGTGCTCAGCTCAGGACACCTGTCATTGTGGATTAATCTGTAATATAAGATCAATTAATATTTTTTATTTATTTTTCTGTGTAAAAAAGTTAAACTTCACAAAGACTTTGTATGTAAAATACAACCATATAGTGATGAAAGTTGATGTTTAAATTGTGTCAAACTACAAACACGTTATTAACTGCTGAAACAAATAAAGCTGTCTTAAAGTAAAGTCATGTTTTAGTCATACATTTGTGATTTTCTCTTATTTTCAGCATACACCTTTTTAGGAACTACCTTCAAATACTGGCCCCATTCTTCAGTTTTTCCCATGTAAGTAGCCTGTTTACTCATGTGGAAAATATGTAATTCATTCCAGAAATGTTGGCAACTCCACAGAGGAAGTTGTGAAACAAGTTGTTTTTGACTCGACTAATGTTCTGGGCCATTGTAGTGAATTCATGATGTTCTTCCTATTTAGTTCTGAGTAACTGAGGAGGAAAGAGTGGCTAGCCAGGGAGCTAAAAGACGCACAGTGCGAGGGCCTTTCACAGTACAGTATGACAAAAATGTTTGTTAGTTCAATGTGTTTGTGCTGTATATATCTCTGAACACATTCATATCTAACCCTTACTGTTTGTTTATGTCTCAGTACCTGTATGTTGTTCAATGGAAAAGTTATTCTCGTCTAACGAGGCAGATTTTACAAAGGGCTCTCCAGGAAATAGGTATCAAATCGGGGTGAAAACAAATGGGAAAATGTGTAAACTTTGTGAAAAGAGTCAGAAGAAACAAACTAAAAGGTGAGTGATTAAAAACAAAGTTAAGTTGGTGATGCATATGTGATTTAAAGTGTAATGAAATGCACAATTTCTACTTACCCGTCTATTCACCTGTATGATTTTAAAGGGGGAAATTCTTTAGACTGAATCTAAATATCCTATTTTTGGATTGACATATTAAAACGAATGATATGTTGAATTTGCACTGCACAGACTAAAACTGAAAATGAGGAAAGACTTCAAAAAGTATTTTCTAAACTTTTATTAGTGCCAGTAAGAAGCAGATTGTCTTTCCTTGCACTCAGTCCGACAGACCTAATCAACAGGCCCTTTCTTGTGCATAATTTAATTTTCTGAAATTTGAAGACATTTCTAGTTATTTTGGATGGTTATTTAAAGAACTGTAGTACTCTTTGTGCTTTAAATGAACTCAAAATACTGTTGTACTATCCCAGCATTTGGTCGGCTTTGACGTTTCTTTTGTCTTTTTCTCTGTTTCTCCATAAGTATGACGCCCGCGTAGTGAAAGAGGATTTAGGTCTGGACTTAACTTTCACTTCTACTTCCAGAAGAGAGGAAGAAACTTTTCTCCCTTGATTCATTCAAGTATTGAAAATAGTGACGCTGATGTGCAGATTGGAGCAAAGATTCATTTTCAGTCTGTGCTACTACAGACTGTTGACCTTTTACTCATACAATTCAAATGCACAAACGTGTTTAATCATTAATAGACCTTTTTCACAGCAGCCATATTGACATGAGAGGGTCGTGTAAACACAGGTGTTACCAATGATACTAATTAGTTAAGTGTAGCAGAGCCTTTCCAGTGAGCCAACATGCACAATAGCAGCACCCTGAATGAAAAAGAACCTTTATTGATATCATTGTTAACACCTGTTTATCCTGTCATTTCATTTTAATATGGCTGCTGTGAAAAAGGTCTATTTAATGGGTTAATTGTTCTATCTCCTTTTAACTACAAGTGCAACCAGCCCTTATCCTCGAGTATGATCGTCTAGCTGTCCAGTTAGTGAGGCCTTAGTTTTTCTCTGTATGTAATCTACTTTTAGTTTTTCAAGTTTTAATTTATGTATCATTTTACAAGACAGGGTTGTATAATGAGTTGGTAGATAATAAATCACAACAATAAAACTGTTTTTTATTACTTTATTCCAGTACTTTAGTTTTTTACTTGTTATATTAATGTATTACTTCTGTATCTTTTTGGTGGACTTGTTGCTCTCCAAAGTTAAAATGCTAATTCAGTGAACTGTTAACATCCAGACTGCATGTACAACGAATGCTGATGCAAATGTGCTCCTGTTCTAAAACACACTAATATAAATTAATATTCCGAGAGAACCAAACCTTTTTCACGGCGGCCATATTGGTATGAAACAGCAGATTAACACAGGTGTTACTGATGATACTAATTAAGTCCTGTTTGTGTAGCAGAGCCTCTCCAGTGAGCCAACATGCCCGTTAGCAGCACCCTGACCTGAATGGAACAAAACCGTAATTAGTACCATTCATAACACCTGTTTTATCATACATATTTTAGGCCAATACCAATAATGGTATAAACACATTACTTAAAAAAATATTTTTGATCACGGTTGCTTAAATTTGCTGATTAAAGAATTATGGCCAAGAAATGTACTAATTTAAATTTCAAAACGCTATATGCTATATTATAGTGACAATGTTTCTAAATTATCACAGGCAAATTTTTAGCATTTCTGCTACTGTATTGTCATGTCTTGTTACTTAAAGGCCTACATATATATATATTGATACCAGTGGGTGATCCGTTAATATCTTCCTGTAACACTGGCCATGGGATACATGAGCCAATCTCTACTGCTCAGTAATTTGGTTTTCACGTTTCATATAGTTTAGGATTAGAAAAAACAATGTTCCTTCCACTCTGAACAAAGTTAATTTAAATTAGAAACAAATAATATTATCGCAATTTATTAACATGAGTAAGCAAAAAATACATCACATACATGCATTTATGTATGTAAATACACTAACATTGAATTTGTTCCCTAAATTAGTCATTTAGTCAGTCATTCAGTAAAAGAGCATTCATTTAAAAAAAATGAATGACAGGCTTCCACTTTAATAATGTGGTTCATTTCAGCGAGTTGGCCAGAGCCCAGACGTACTTGAAAAGCCCTCTGTAGCTGCTGTATTCTGTGGGGACTAAAGTATATTTCATGTTCTGCTCCACTTTCCAGCAGAGAGTGGAAAATCAAAAATGTGGATCAGCAAACATGACTTGTGTTAATCTCAGAGGGGCACAGATTTACAGTTCAGTGTTGTTGATACAGTGCTGTATATCGCCACCGAGCTCACAATGTAGACTTTATCAGATCAGTCTCATTTCACACTCCGGACCTTGATGGAGTCACCTTGACAGGCGCAGTCCCCTCGCTTCCAGGATTTTCTGAGGTCATTTTCTGTGTCCTCCAGCACCACACTGGCCTGCATGCAGCCACATGATGGAACCCAGTGGACACACGCTGCATGTTGTACTGGGTGACGTCAGTCCGGTGGCTGACACACCAGACTCCAGCCTCAGGCGTCTGTGGTGTCGTGTCTTCAGAAATGAAGGTCTCAGTTTAAACATGGAACTAACATGTCCTATATAGAGGGTAGCATGTCCTCACACTGCTGGGTACAGATCCTACACGGCGCTACAGGACCTGATGAGTGACGCACACAGAAAATAAGGTTTGTAAAGGAATACCAGAGGGAGACTGTAAAGTAATCTCCTGAATGACAAGGGGTCAGACAAGGAGACACAGCGGGAAGACGAGCTTGCAGCAACATCAGGACAAGCTAAACTAGGCTGTCCACAAAAATTAGACCTATAGATACAATGATTAATGCAAATATTTTTTCAAGTTGGATTGACCCAAACATCTTGGACTCGGACTCGGAAATTTGATGATTTTTGACTTGACATGATAAAATCGAAAAAGATTTGCGACTCAATTTGGACTTTAACACCAATGACTCGTGACTTCACCTGGACTTGAGCCCTTTGACATGAAAATACTTGATTCGTTCTCCCAAAGTTATTTTAAAAAGTGTGTCAATTCATTTCTCTTCGTTTCCTGAATCAATTAATGTTAATGCTATTCATTCTCTGCAAGTCGACACTTCATTCCCCCGATCCATTTAGTTTGACCCAAAGCTGTAGGAGAGAACCATGAAAAGGTAACGCTACATTACTGAGCTGCAGTTGAAAAAAAAATTATACCTATACCTAAAATTATTGCTAGGGTCAATTTGGTAATTCTTGAATATTGATAAGGGCACGTCTCTACCATTCCTATTCAATTCTGTGCCCTTGGTGATGGTCAGCAAAAAACAGATGGAGACACAACAACTTTTAACTTTGCTCAACATTTGAAGTTGCATAAAAAAAAGTAAATCAAGGCTCTGCTGTTAAAACAACATCACATTTGAGTTCTTTATGATTTATTTAGGACATGAAACTCAAGGTTTAGGACTCAGTACTTGCTGCCTTGATTTGAAATTGAGTGCAAAGATTTGAGACTTATTTGTGACTTGAAAAACAATTGTTTGGTTTCACCGATAGTAATGAGCTTCAGAAAAGAAAAACATTTTATTACTTAAAATAATGCTGGAAAACTCAAGAAAGGGTGCACTGAGAAGAATCTCCCCCTCACAGTGAAGTGTACTCTAACTGAGAGCTGGCAAATAAAGCTTTAAGAAAATGTTGAATCTTTCTACTCTTCAGCCACCAGGGGTCACACCTCACAAAGTATTGAAGCCTCACATAGTTCAGCAAGTACACCCCTCAGAACCATGACCCAACGTTACCAGTGTGAGTGGATCACGGTCTCAAATACGACACAAACCTATTGCCTCCTGATCAGAAGGCAAAAGAAGCAGTTAATGAACCACAAATGCGACTGTTAACGTAACTAAAATAGGTCATCTGAGTCCTGTGTTTGGTTCTCTGAGGGCCGCCTCACCGCGCTAGACAGAAATAATTGTCTGATGCGCAGTAAATACACCTTGTGTTGAAGTGTGGGGTTGTTGCTGCTCTCCTTGCTCTCCTCCTGGAGACTACATTACCTCAGTGATAAATGACTGTCCTCACTATAATTGACCACTGATGGGAGAGCAGCAGCAGCAGCAGCAGCAGCACAGCAGCAGCCTGTTTTAACATTAATGCCATGTAGTGACTCACTCTATGCATTCATTTATAGCATTCCTGTTCAACAATGACTGTTCTTTTTTTTCAGAGTCATTCTTTCTGAGATCATATTTCATTCATTTAAACAGCTCAGTGCTGGTCTGCAACTTATGACTGAACAGATTATGATGCATATGGTACGTCTTTCTGTAATGTATGAGCAAGGAACAATGCTCACCTGCACATCTCTTTATATACAGACAAACAAAAGCTCTCATTTGAGAACCCTTTATAAATACTGTATCTGTAGTTGACTTACTTCTGTAAATAAGTGAACACACAAACCTTGACCATAATCCAACAGGAGATCTGGATTGGCATGTTGCTGCAGACAATATGCTGTAAGCAGGTGTTAGATGTCATATGTCACTACACCTGCGATGTGCCATTAATCCTCTAAGCTTCGGCATGTTAGTTTTGTCATTGTGCCACTTGGGATAACAGGGTGTCATGTAGGATAACTGTGCCACTCAAAATCTGCCACCTTATACACTCTTAAAGAATAGAGTTATTAAGTAAAATGGCAAGTTGTGAGCAGGTTACTTACAGAGTGGGTGGCAGGGAGGATCTATTCAAGGAAGTATGTGCTCAATCTCTTGCTCAGGTGCTTAATATATAGTCTTATTACATGAGCATAATTTGGACCAGGTATGTGATGTTGATGCTACATAGACTTCCTAGGGTGTTGTGTTTTTGTGTTTTGTGTTGATTGTCCAGCTAGATTTGAATTTTATTGCTGGGACACTGACTTTTCTTGTTTTGTTTTCCTTCAATTGTTAGAACAGAAAAAGACTGTACAAACCCTGAAAGGTGACATGTCATTCATGTGATTGTAATAACGTAACTGTCATTTTTGTAAATGTCATCATTGTAAATGTCTGAACAAAAATATCAGTTAAGAAAACAGCATTGCCATTGTGAGCATGAGGCTGTTTACAGTGAGCTCAAGGTACAGCCTCACAGAGCTCCTATTGTGACTGTAGACTTGTGTTGTTAATATATGTAATCAAATTTTTCAAAGAAAATTTCTAGCAGGGATGCACAACAATTTATATATATAAAAAAGAAAATGTATATTATTACTCTGACAATTAAAACATATAATAAAATATCTGCTATATTAACATCTGATTACACAGAATGTCAAAAAATGTAGTTTGAATTTTTAGGCAAAATGCTCCATGAAAGCGTATTAAGTTTTTAAATGAACACTGAAGAGTGAGAACTGTTCTTTGCTTTTGTTGTAATAATGATTTCAGTTAGATTTGGCTCAGTCAGAGTTATGAAATATTAAATTATTCATCTTTACTCATATCTTTGCCTTTCTTACCCTCAGATGTGCATAAAGTATAGGTTATATAAACTTTTTAAATACAAAGATGTGAAAGTATCAGTTATCTAATCAGTATTGGCCATGAGAAACAGGTAACCCATATATTGTGCATTCTCTACTCCCTCGTCCTTTTGTAAGCGTCTTACTCTATGAAAGAAAGGGCGCCACAGTAACAAGTATGTGCAGAAATCTGTTACTTTCCACACACACTGTCACCGTCCTCTGTGGCAAGACGTGAAAGGAAGATTTCACTCCAGCAAAGATGGTGTCGTGGTTGTCAAACATAGTGTGGAAGCCTGCTGTTTATCTGAATGTGAAATGCGCCAGCTTGTGAACTGTGATCCAATTGCTTTTGCTATTGATTTTGACACATGAAAATAGGAAATATGACACACACTTCAATAACAGCGCGCTGCTGACTCTGTTTTGAACAGACTGAATTAAACACAGCAACAGTGTGTGAAGAGTGTCTCCCACCGTGGTAAACGTTGTCCGTTTGTGGTTTGTTAAGCAACATATGTTTTAAGATGTCTTAGGAAACGTATGTGCACAAATGCACAAATGACACACAAAAAAACCCTCAAACTAACCTCCTACAGATCTGCTCTTGTTTTGGACATATTTATCTCTGTTTCCTGATATTGTAACTGCCATGCTGTGGCTGAAATCCTTCCTGAGGACATTCAACCTCATGGCATCTGTATAAGTCTTTTCGATGGAATCACAGACAGTAGAAGAAGAGGAGGATGGAGTTTCTGGGTCTGAGAAATGAAGCCAGTGCAGACGTGCCTTAAACCTGCACTTTCTCTAAAGACCAGTGACAAAAAGAAATACGATTGTATGGAGACTTATGAGAACATGGCCCTACTTCTCATTTGATGTTTTATGTTATTGACAGTTTCCTAATGAGTTTATGGTCTTGATCAATAGTTTCAAGTCTTCTTCAATACAGCATGATGTTAATTTTGTCAATTATGGTCCCGCTTAGAGTAAAACAGACAATATGGTGGAGCTACCATATCAATCTCTGTGAGTCTGTCCACTTCAACACACAGGGTTTACAAAACTCAGATCAAACTGTCAAACTAGACAAATATGGATCAAGACTATGTTACTACATTGCCTATTTCTCATCCAAATTGTTTTCACAAACATAGTTTAGTGCATTGTTTAGCTGTTATACAAGAAAGATTGTAGCTTGGCAGGCTGACATTAATTTTTCCTAAACTGGACAGAACCAAATACTGCCAAAGTTGCATTACCCACCTGCTCCATGCTCTCATTGGTCCTGTGCATGTCTGCTTACAAAAAAACAAGACTGTGACCTCTGTAATGCCAGACTCAAGGTTTTAATATGGTCCATAAACCAATGGGTGATATCAGCATGGCTTCAACCACTGATTATTCTCATGTCTATGGATGGAATAAAATGCTGCAACTTTTATTCTATATGTTGTTCAAATAGTTTCAGATTATATTCACAGTCAAGAGGAGGAGTAGTTCACTCCCTGAACTGTATATACAGTTCAATCTCCTGTATTTGTTGTGTTCTTTACTGCTGCTATGCACTATTTTCCCCACAGGGATCATTAAAGTTTCATTTTATCTCACAAATAAACTTTAAGTAGACATACTGTTTGTTTGCTTGTCTCAGGCATTATTCATGCTGGTGAGAAGTTTCCTCTCAGGGGCATTTCCTCTCATTTCCCAGGGCAAAAAGTTACAAATCAATAACCTTTCTCATAAAGGGCTTGAAAAATGCATCTTTAAAGTTTGTTGGAAACTTTGGGATTTTTATCTGTAACCTTATTGCATATGTCTTTAGCTTTATTATTTTATTTAGAGTACCAGAGTAGCATGCTTATTTACAGGAAGAGTTGTTTTCTAACCCTAAAACCAATGTCTCAGCTCCACAAAAAGGGGAGAAAAAGTGCAGTTTTGAGATGCTGATGTTGTTTTTAAAAAAATGTAAAATAGACCAACATTTTCTAATTCAGGCATCTTTAAATGTATTCTCTCTTTATGCTGTAAAAATGTCTCTTATGTAAGCTCTTTCACATTTGCATTATAACCAGACAGAGTTAAGTTTTGTACAAATGTGAGTTCAAAAGTAAGACTTTGTACAACATTTGGATAAACTCTGTAAGTGGTAATTTGTTAATTTCCCTGTCAAATAAACTTTCAAAATAAAAGTCTCAAAGCGGACGTGTGACCCATTTTTGCTGTGATGTCACGTACTAAAAACTGGATCATGGAAAAAAGTGGTTCTATTAAAGGTTGTCTGGTGTAAATATAGATATTTAGAGATTCACCTGAGAGCAGTGTCATTATGAAAATGATAAATAAGCCTCAGTACAAGAAGAATACAACAGCTCCAGAAAGAGGAGAGTGATCCATCATACAGCCCCTTTAAGCCCTTCACTCGCTGTGCATTATTTAGGGGTTTCAGAGAGACCCTGGGGGAAATATGGTGGAAGAAACAGTGGGAGAAGGGAAAAAAGGAAAAGAATAGGGTAAAGAATAATGCAGGAGTTCGACATCTAATGTTGTACTTACGGAGATAAGAGATAAGGTAATTAGATGCTAGTAAATGGGGAAATCCATCTCCTCACCTTACCCGGTCAACTTGCCTTAATGCTTTGATGCGGATCACATTATTGTCCGTCCTGACAACAGTTGTACCATCATTAAATAAATATGAAGCTTGTTTCCACTTTATAATGCAGTCAAAACACGCAAGATAAGGCAAAGTACAGTGCTACTGTAATGGCATGTCATCTCTAATGAGGAATAAAAGAAAAAGTCTACTGACCATAATATATTATAATAATTAAAGCTATTCATCTCCATTCTTTTCTATCCTGGTCAGCGCTGGAATGTAATTAAGTACATTTACTCAAGTACAGTACTTAAGTACAACTTTGAGGTACTTGCATGTTACTTTTCATGCCATTTTCTACTAGATGGGTACAGAGGGTACTTTTTACTACGCTACGTGTCTGACAGTTTTAGTTACTAGTTACTAAGATTTATTTTTCACAAAAAATAACAAATAACAAATATAAGTACAGCTGAAATGATCAGTCGATTAATCGATTGGTTGATGACAGAGAATGTGGCAACTGTTTGCTAGGATTTGCTACTTGTTCTGACAATTTTAATTTATTTCAAATAATTTTGTGTTTTGGGCTCTTGCATTGTGACTCTGGGCTCTAGGTCATGATTTTGGCATTTCTCACCATTTTCTAAATTTTTGCAAACCAAACAATCAATTAATCAATGGCGAAAATGATTAGCAGATTAATCCATAATGAAAATAGGGCAGATGCTATTTGCACCTGTGCTGGAATATCCAGTGTGGTGATTTGCACCCAGAGTGGAATAACCAATGTGGCTATAATGATTTTTCCCTAAACCTAACCAAGAAGTTTTGTTTCCTAAACAGAAACAAACTATAACTTTATTAAAATAATAAGTTTAACATTAATAATAAGTCGATATTCACGCAAATGGTCTTGTTCACTTATGTAGATCATATAGAGGCATCATTAATGAATAGAAACTGTTTCATAACCAGTTAAAAACTCCTTGTAGTAGCTTTAAGTAACATTTTTATTAGGGCTGTGTATGCAAGGCTGCAACAAAATGGCGATAGGATACATATCATGATACGCAGGTTACAGGTTACGGGATTCAATATATTGCAATATACTATGATACTGTAAGCATGGTGATAAATAACTATTTTTGTAAAAGCTAATTTTAGGAAAACTGTCATAGTCTAAAGAACCCAACTCCATGGGCATAAACTCTGAGTTTAAAAAGTTTACTGTTTATGCAGTCAGAACGATGAAGATAAATAATAGCACTGATATCTAACTATCTACTTCACTGCCATGATATCAGGTACACATGTATCACAATATCAGGATACAATGGTTTGAGAATTGACACAGTATCAAGCAACACATGCGTATCAATATTTATATACAGCCTCATTTTCAATGCAGGTCCTTTACTTGTATTTTACAATGTGGTATTTATACTTTTACTTCAATGAAGGATCTGAACACTTCCTCCCCCAGTGTATTTTGTATAGTGAATCACTTTCAACAATGCCATAGCCATAATGTTTCAGCAGCTGCAGATACGATCTTTCATGCTCTCTAACGTAAAAAAAAAAAAAAAGCACAATTGCAGCTCTTCGTTGCACATTTGATTTAAATAATTAGTTACTTCCTGATTAGATTGGTGCTCCAGTGATTCAATTATGAGCAATCATCCTCATCAGACTCATGGTATATATTAATTTCAATGACAATCAAGCATTTTCTAAAGCCTCTAAGATTTGAACACATCTCTGTGGGCTTCTCCTGTGATTGAAGAATTTCTATTAAATCTTTTTGTGTCTTAACTCTGCACAGACGAAACACTCATCTTAAATACACCACATGTAACAATAGCAACTGTTTAAGTGTTTAATAATTGGTTGTTTGAGTGACCTTGGAAGTGAGCAGTTATGTGCTTTAAGTATTAGGAGCAAAATTTAGTTAAAGCATTGAAGTAAAAGTACTGATTTGGTCCTTCTGACTGATAAATTATTATATATGTCAGATTATTAATACTTAAGCATTAATGTGTGACAGCAACACTAAACGTTTTAGGTGCTGGAGGTGGAGTGAGTTCAAATTACTTTACATGCAGTTTAATATACAGAGTCACCCAATAAATCTGAAGGGTTGTGAGATGATTGATGGGAGAAGAATGAAGAAGCAAAAACAGACAGTGTTCAGTAACTTTTTCCTGTACATTTCTCTTAATTTTAAAAGAAGAAAAAGAAATATCATATTTTGTGTGCCTCAGACTTTTTGGACTCATCTTGATGCAAATGTTTTCGCAGGAAACAATATTTGTAAAGGGGTGATGATCACTGAGAAATGGCACAACAACAAAACACGTGAGACAAAGATTAGATATTTTTGTTTTAAGTGTTATATTTGGACACAACACAATAAAGGCAATAAAAGGATGAGATGCTCTTTCATGACTCAGCGCTTAATTGCCCTTTCGTGTTGCCTCAGACATTTGTCTCATCTCCAGCTCCCCTGCTCACTCCCGTCCCACTCACTCTTTGTCTTTCTCTTGGCTTTTGTTTGGACTATACGTTTCACATTGTCTCAGCTCACAGAGTAGCTACTCTGAGATTGGAGGAGGAGGACGGCTGATGCGCGCGTGGGTTGACTCGAGTAGTGTGGTGAGTATTGCTGAAGCATGCCTGCAGTATGGAGAGCGCAGACGAGTGCTGATGCATGCTTGGTTAGACTCTGTCCACTGGGACGCTACGCGGAAAGTGTGTGTGAAGTGTGTGCAAGTAGGCAAGAGTCAAAGTGAGGTCAGGGGCGATGAGGCAATGATTAACTAATGATAAATAAGACATCAAACTTATTTTGTAGAAGTATGGTAACACAACAAGGCTACACTCATTGACATTAGTTAATTTAGTATTACACATTAACTAACAGTTAATTAATTGTTAACTCATTTGTCTAATCATTTACTAATGGTATTCATATACATTATTTAATCGTTTATAAAGATGCGAGTAACATTAGTTAATACAGTAATTAACAAGTAATTAAACAATAATAAGCATTATTTAACTATTAAAAATGTGTCCTTTTAACATTAAGATCTCAATTAAGGTACTGAGCAAATAATATCCCTTGAAAGGTACGAGTTCCCCAGAAAGCCTCATCTAAAAAATTTAGGGGCAGCTTTAAAATATTGTAATTTTTGTTTGTCTCATTTTTTGGGGGGATTATAAATATATATTTTACTGTACATTTAGGAGCCTAAAAGCACTTGCAGCATGCATGTTTATTTGCTCATGACAGCTTCATATAATTTTTGTCTAACGAGCATAATGCTGTCTATCTCTGCTGTGGTCATGCATACATGGTGGTGCAGTGATCGCACATTATACAGACTACGTCGTCTTATGGTTATCAAGTATAAACATCCACTGTTCACTGGCATCTTTATTGTTTCTCAGTTGAGAGCGATTAAAAAACAGCAAATAATTTCTCTGTTTCTTTGCTGGACAAATATTTTCTGTATGAACTGAAATGGATTCATAGTGAATTTTTGCATGTGGGAGGACACATTCCTATAAGCATGTGGATTTGCACAGTGCCCCTCACAACCCGAAAAACAGGGCCCCTCTGAAAGCCACGGTGTAATTAAAACACTGCATGTCAGCATCTTTACCAACAATGTACCAATATGAGTTAGTTCCTTAGTTAACATGATAATCCTGTTAACAAGACACATTTGTTAAGACTTATTACTGTATTAATTAACTGTTAGTTAATGCTTATTACTGTATCAACTATAGCATCTTTATGAATTACTAAACAACGTATAAATGAATACCTTAATTAACATGAATACCATTAATAAATGATTACTAGGCACATAAATTAACTGTAAGAGGTCATGCTTATTACTGCTGAATAAGGTGATGCAGCACCGTGTTATTACTTTGAAATGTAGTCAGTTACTGATTAACAATTACATGGCCAGTTTTGCAATTTGTAATGTAAACCATTGGATTTAAAAAAAAATGCAGTCTAAACTTCAAAATCAATATTATATTAAAAAACAAGACTCAGCCATGAAAATTTGAGTTCATTCTTGTTCTTTTTAAACATGTCAAAACATTGTCAGTGTAAATAAAATGCATGTTTGCAAACCTTTTTGTTGTTGTGTTTTTGTGGAGCACTTGTCTAAGAAATGCTGTTTGTCAGACATGGTTTTCATGAGTTAATAGAGCACTGGTTGTTAGGGCTGCAGCTAACAATTATTTTCAATACTGATTAATCTGTCAATAATTTTCTCACTGAATCAATTAGTGTGGTCCATAAAATGCCAGAAAATGGTGACAAATGTTCATCAAAGCACGAGATAATGTCCTCAAATATCTTGTTTTGTCCACAACTTAAAGCTATTTGGTTTACTGTCACAGAGGACAAAAGAAACCAGAAAATATTCACATTTCAAAAAGTTAAACCAGAGAATTTGGATATTTCTTCTTTAATGAGTCAGTTATCAAAATGAATTTAACAGTCAATAACTGACTGTTTAATCAGCTGGTCATTGCAGCTCCACTGGTTATCATGAAACAATGTAACCATAATCTAATTTCACATTTTTCAAATGTAATCTGGGCTGATTATAGTTACTCGTTTTTTGTAATTTTATTATGTAATCCCGATTACATGTAATCAACTACTAATCAATTCTGTGCAGCACACTGAGGATCAGTAATTGCTGAGAGTCATTATTGTCCCAAACACTGGGAGCAGATATTGTGCTTTTTATTATTTGCCAACCAGAGTCATGTGCCCACAAATGTAAGCCAGCGCCCTGTAGAGGTGTTTAACAATGACTGGATGTGCTGAGGTCCAACTCTAGTGTTGGGTCACAGGGTGACTGTTCCTGGGTAACTCGAAGAAGCCATCAAATATTTAGCTGGCCTCCTTTTCATGATCATGGTATGTAAACAAACATATTATCTGTGTGATTGACACACGATCTTTTGGCCTGGCACGCCAGTGAAAGCCTAGACAGCTCTTTAGTGTAAAAGGAAAAGAGGGTCACAGAGGAGGATTAATTATCAAATTAATTTCCGCAAGATCTGATCAGACCGCCGAATGTTGCACTTCTGCAGGCACATTTTGGGGAACACAGTTTGGAGTTTTGCACACTTTGGCAAACAAACTTCGGCAAAATACAGTATAATTTGTTTTAAGATAAATGAGCATGTAAAAGACAAATCCGTTTCAGTGCAGCACCTTATGTTCTGTTGTTTTTAGGGCACCTTATCTGCTGAGAAATGTATCCTCCATTATTTAGCTCCTCCTCACTCATTTGCTACTTCACACATGGAGAAGCATTAAATGAAGGCTAGACACATTTGCACAATGTAATACAATGTGAAGTAAATGGAATTAAAGTGATCAAACATAATAATTGTTTCTTAATTGTTGGAGATGCATGAAGGTGAATGGAAAACTCATTAAAGGGGGCAGATGAATAATAGAGGAGGGTGTGTTGGTGTTGTGCTAGCTTAGTTTACATCTTCGCTGGATGGAGCGCTGTTGTGGCTCCTCGGGGGAGGTGAGGGGAGGAGGTGGGTTCAGGGCAGGTGGGGAGGTTAGACAAAGCAAGGCGGCAGCAGGAGGAGGCTGGCAGGGCAGAGAGCCAGAGTGTCTCAGCGCTGCAGAGTGAAAGTGAGGAGACGGCTTTGCTGAAAGGCCCGGCCAGCGCCAGCCTCATCAGGCAAAAATGGAAAAAGGTTAGCTGGTGGCAGCCATGACAGGAAACACAACCTTCCTCATTGTAGTTGGTGGAAAAAAAACTGTGGGTGGGAATCACTTCATGCTACGTGATAGGCTACTTGCATGTTTAATACGCATTTTGATTTCTGAATGTTACATGCCATGTTAAATACACTCTAATGTATGTGGGCTGCATTTTCTTCTTTGCACTGAAGAAAGTGCCTTTTTCATAAAGCATAAAGATGATATCAGTTATTGAGAAGTTACTAATTCAGCTCAGGAAGGCAAACTGTGCTTCACACCTTCTTGCAGAAGATATAATGCACAGTAGAGTGCACCACGAATTTACATGTGCAGCCGTGTGGTGAAAGTGACAAATGAAGCAGACTGGCTGTAGGTGGCTGTAGGTGCAGGGTTTCAGGTGACCAGTGTTGCATGGTCAGCGTGGTAACCAGAGCTGGAATCTCCTTTAGAGAAGAAAGAGCCCTGGGCGCCATCAGGATCTGTCCAACATGTATGGAAGCCCATTGCCACCAGTAAAAGAAAAAAAAAATGCTGGTTGTCATAACTGAGATACAAAGTCAAAATTATTAGATTATGAGTCAAAAATATGAGATAAAAATGCATCATTATGAGATATAATGTCATAATTATGAATTCAAAAGTCAAAATCAAAAAATAAGTACAAATTATGAGTTAAAAAGTCATTAGTATGATGAGTCACTTATGAGATAAAGTAGAAATGACCAAATAAAAAGTCAAAATTACACGATAAAATTTTTAATTATTATTGTGAAAAGTCAAAAATCTATCATTTTCACTTTTTATTTTTTAATTTCCAGTTTATATCTCATAATTTTTTACATTTTATCTTATAATTTCAGCTTTTTAATTTAGAATTCCAACTTTTCTGTATAATTTTGACCTATTTATCCCACACTTATGACTTACCATGTAGACATTTTTTCCTTTTACTGGCAGCAATGGGCTCATGTCCATCCATGTCACCCATACTAAAAATGAAAAGGCGCAAGACGTGCACAAATGCAAAAACAACCGCGTACGTTCCTGCATGCATTCCAACGCACACACACCACATCAATGTCAGCCATGTTCGGTGCTACAGTTTCTTCAAAGCAGCCATGCATGCATCCCCCTCCCCAAGGTGTCAGGGAGCGTCTGGAAGTGAAAATTAATAATCACAGGTCTCAAAGTGTGATCTTCTGCACATCCTTTACATATGTCTCGTTATGAGGGACAAGGCAATGATGTGCTCTTCTAATTTTAGACTATCTCAGTAGCTGTTGGTAAATTATTTGTCACATTAGCATTTCTACAGACTAAAACCAGATTTCTGGAGAGGGTTGAGTGGATGGCAAATGATAATGATAAGTTTGTGGCTTAAAACATAAAATTCTATCAGGGTAATGGAGTGAAATGTACAAATATTTAGAGTATGATTTGCCATACATGCTTAAATACTTCTCATTACCTCATCAATACTTTGTGCTGGAAGTGTGTAGGAAGCATGACATATTCATTAGTCATTCTCCTCAACAGAAGCATGCTCACTGCTTATTCTCCTGTCATCTTTGTGTTTTGGGGTGTTACATATACAAAAGCCTTTCACTCTGTCATCATCGCTGCGTTTTTGTGTCTGTTCAGAAAGGAATGAGATTCTAGTTTGTTGTTCTTCACCTGCCGCGTGATCCATTTCAAACAGAGGAAGGGGCGACGGGTGCAAGCTCAGAGAATGACGGCGCCAGAGCCGGAGATGAGGTTCAGCCCAGGGTTTTCGGTTGGCACAGAACCAGTGCCAGTGCAGCAGGTAACCTGGTCAGAAACAATGCGCTCAGAGTGGCAGATGATTCATTTTGAGTGTGATTGCACAGCACTGAGAGAGCAGACAAAGAGAGCGTGGTTGAGAAAACACTCACCATGAGTAGGAAGACAGAACAATTCACAGCTCGGCATTTCAACCAGAAGATTCAGATTCATTTCATTGTATTGTGGAGGTTTTTAACAGCCAAATAATACATTGAGGCTTTCATAACATATTGTTGAGGTCAAATAGTTTAAATAATGGAATAATGTATCTATAAAAAGCAGTGAAACCTAGAATTACTGCCTCATGGTTGTATGCCTCCGCCAACCAGTTAAGTTGCAGTTCAGTTCAGTTTTTGGTGAAATAGAAGTTATCACTATATTGACATGCTGATTCAAGTGCCAGACTATTTACCATTATGCACTCACTTACACACACATATACAAATACATTAATAAATAACTGGTAGGAAGCTTGATAACAGTCTGAGTTTTGCTTAAAATCTGCTTTTAAAATCACTAGTCGGCACTGTGCATCACTGTAGACTAATCTTTCATCAGACCTGTTAAATAAAGATAAAAAAGTTAACATTTTACTGGTTGTATGAGTCTCTCATGGGCACATTTTTATGATGTGTTTGTATGTTTGGTTGAGAGCCCCTAATCTAAGATTTTCTCTCGCTTTGTCATAAACAAAGTTTTTTGAATTGAACTGAATTAAATTTAAGATCTTTTTGGCAAAAACTGATCATTGTTAATGTGTGAAAAAAAAATCATACATCTCCTGCAACTTGTTGACTCTTTTCTCAAGTTGTCAGTGACTATAAAAATGCAGTAGTCATGAATCCCCTACTTATAATCACATTGTAATGCATTATAACCTGATTATAATACATTATAAAAGGGTTATAATGTACAATTATAATACATTATGATCCTTGCCAAAAAAAACTCTCAGTGAGTGACCTGCAATTATGACATATTTTGATACTTGACCTTTTATAAACTGCTTCATAATGTGTTATGATCACTGCTTTAAATCAGTATGAATATTTATGCCTTGTGCTTATGATGTAACTATACATTGCAATAACACAGTAAAATGCATTATAAGTATACTTATATGCATCATAATGCATTATAGACATGGGCGTCATAGAAAATGTTACTGAAATTTGTGTCCATCATTAAATATTTTTGAAACAGGCTGACAAAGTCTACTAATACTTAAAGACACACAATAAATGATAAATTATCAGGCAATATTGGCAGATGCAGGTTTAACAGTCTGTATCAGTATTGGCATATTTTAGCCAAAAGTAATATCTGATTTGACAAATTATGTCAAAGTAAATTTTAATTCTTAGGTAAATGCTCTATAAAAAACAAAGTTTATTTGCAAAGTTTTTTTTATGAAACTTACAAAAAAAAACCCTAACAGAACATTTGAAGCATCAGAACTGTTCTTTGTTTTTGTTGTAATAGTGATGGTAGTTAGATTTGTTCAGATCAGAGCTGTGAAATATTAAATCATCCATTTTTTTTCACTACATCTGGTCCTTTCTTACTCATGTTACTCATGTATATAATATACAGGTTATATGAAGTGCTGTTTAAAATACAAAAATGTGAAATTATCAGGCTCCTGATTGGTATTGGGCATGAGAAACAGGTAACCATCAGTTATTGTGTTGGTCGCAAAAAATCTTATCTTATCTTTAACTGTCACAAAACCCTGGAGTACATTATGTAATCTCCTGTCATGACTTGACTTCATGTGACTTAAGAGTGAGCAGCCACGAATGCACAAGCGCTCAGCGCTGAAAAGATTGTATTTTATTTGTAGAAAAAAGATAAAGTAATCTTTTTTATTGTGACATTACATAATAGACTGCTCGAATTTCTCAGAGGAAAGTTTTTGGATGGATGTTTGCCTTTGTGGGCAGGTCAGTGGTGATCCTTCCTGTCGCTTCACATCACTCTTAAGACTGCCTTTTAGTTGTCTGAAAAGGCATGTCCTCGTGAAGGTCACCGCTTTGTTTAAATGGCAATAAAAACATTGTTTATGACAAATAAATTGTGCAAAGTATGTCACCAAATCAAGCAACAATCAAAATTTTAAATCAATAATGCCATCTGTGAGGTTTTTTCTTAGCTTCAGAAACATGATTGTCGCTCACTGCTGTGGTGTCTTTTCACAGTAAAACATCACTTGTCAGTCAGTGTGGGCCAAGACATCCTTTCCTAAACTTTTATGAACTGATAAAAGGTTGAATCACTAATGAGACGTATCAATCAGCATCAGACAGGAGCAGAGCATTTATATTAAAGTGTCGATTATCACTTAGAGTTAGTGTATAGCCACACAAATCCAGCCAGTCCACACAGGTCATGGGGATGCCAGGCTGACCTACATACTAAAAATACCACAGGCTGCAGTTAATTAGTGAAGTAATAAGATTAGATAGCTTGACTGGAAAGAAATGGACAAGAGCTGGAGTGGAGGAAGACTAATCCTGTTCAGCAGCTGTGAGCCTAATCACAGATCCATACACAGCATTATTAATGGAGTTTTGACTCATTCAGCAGAAAAAAAAAGGTTGACAGTATGACATAAGTGTGAATTTCAATAAATGACTACAACATGAGAGTAGAATTTCATAATGAACTGCGGTAACAACGCAAGTACAAAGCGGATCTCAGTTTTTAGATCAGATTTCTGCTGTAATTGAACTGAAATGCCCTTTTAATAACTGGCAGACAGAAACACATCTTCGGTGTTAAAGTGAGATTTACATGCATTTTGATGAGATGTCTGCTTGAGACAGCATTTAGCTGTTGGCTGAGGTAAAAGGCATCCATAAAAAGACAACAGGCGTCAAGGAAGCAGATGGCAAATCTGCAATCAAAAACAGAACAAGAAAGAACTGAGACTGTTTACCTGTGCTTTTGAGCACGTCTTGTTTCATTTCTATTCCACCCCTGCTGTTGTAGCCGTAGTTATAAAACCCGAGTTAAACCTGTTGACACTAAGATGGAGAATAACTGTGATTCGGAGATGTAGCGTGATAGCGTTTGACCCAGCTTTGATGTGGCTGGAGAAGAAGCCACTCCACACTGACCCTGCAAAATACTCAAAGTCCTGTTGTACTTTGGGACTCTCACTTCTTTGACAGCACAGTAGTTACTTTGCTGGACAGCCGCACGCTCAGCAGTGCTGAGGTCTATAAAAGCACAGAGCACTTTATCATCCCTCAGGGAGAATACATGAACAAACACAAAGTGACGCCCCATTTTGGATTTTTTTTTTTTTTTTTAAAGGAAGGAACCTGTGATGAAATGACATCTGTCTGACACAGTAAAGTGAAACTGTTTGATTGCCCAACAGACACACAGCTTTGTGATAAACGAATCCAAAAGCTCCGCAAACACTTTGTTCAGATGACAAGCTGTTCAACCCATTTTCACTGGTTTCCATCACCAAGACGCTGGCAAAGAAAAAAAAACAAACCAGGTAATATAAAAAATAATGTTTGGCATTTTGCTAGATAAATAAGCTGCATGAAACTTCCACTTAAAGTGGGGGTGCACTACTCTGGAGAAAGATTGTTTATATTTTAACCCAGCAATCAAACAAATCCCCCATCAGTGCTCCTTCAGAAGATTTACTGTCCATTTTGTCCCACGACACAAACACGACCTGATGCTGATCGACTAAAATAGTGTGCGACTCCGTCCAAGCCACTTTTTGTTTACCATTTACAGAGCCAGGGCTGTGTGGAAACATCTGCCGTCATGCTGCCGATGCTTGTGCTCCTGGTGCACCTGCTTTTTAAAAGTGATGACAGCTGACTTTCTGATTGGTTTATTGCATGTTTGGCCTAAACTCACCAAGAATTCATCAAGGCGCCTTGGCACAGCTGATAGGTGTGTCCCACTGTGCACTGCTGGCGCAAGGGGCGGGACAGGGCAGGATACACCTGCGGACACATCTTGAATAAATTAAATCCACTGCACCTTGTGCTTTCAACTTGGGCTTTAGATCAATGTAAGACAGGGCCCTTAGTGTCCTGCATGAATTCAATTTAATTCAGGGCTACACAGAATGGTTAAAAAAATCAGATTGTGATTATTTTGACAGATACTAGAGTTGCGATTTTATTCATGATCAGCAGGAATGATCATTTTTACATCACAGTTTTCCTAACAAATATTGAGATTTCAATAATATTTCAATTAACTGCTCTAATTCAGTTATATTCATGCTATGGGAAAGAATATATACAGAACACTGGTGGGTTGCATGACAGTGTCAGATATAGTACATTATAGATATTCTCGACCTCTTCAAAAAATTGCAGAACTCTTACACCGACCCAAGTGTGACAGGACAGAACACAAACCTCCACTGAGGGCACCAATACACCTTTTACATCAGACAGATGAAAAGACCAAAAAGTCTGGATAATTATGCATCTCTTAAAGGTTATAAGGTGAAAAAGTGAGAAAACGTACAGCATCTTATTAGAGTTTCCGACTCCCTGTGGACATGCTGTTTCCCATTGTAACCAAAAGGTACCAATGTTGAAGTAATAATTGCTCTTGCCAGAGCGCTACAGTTCACATTGTGTGTGTGTGTGTGTGTGTGTGTGTGTGTGTGTGTGTGTGTGTGTGTGTGTGTGTGTGTGTGTGTGTGTGTGTGTGATTAGAGCCGACGTCCCACTCCTGCAGATCATCTTAACACAGCTCCAATTACACAGGAGTTGATTAGATGTTCCCTGTAGAAAAGGCCGGGAGGGAATATAGAGGACCCAGACAGACAAATGAGCCACAAAAATTGGCCTCTGATTGTTATGAGAGCAAATGGCTTTACCGAATGAAAGGTCTTTTCTAAATCCTCAGATAGACAGGTGACAGCCAAAACACACTGTTTCTAGTAAGTGTAGACATTATAAGTAATAATGGTATTTTAGAGTTATCAAATTTTATTTATGCAGTACTTTTCAAGCTTAATCACAGAGTGCTTTCCAGATAAAAGGATTTGCAGAATACAGAAATGCCTCTGACAACCAGCCAAGTTGCGTTTTACAAACATGTCTGTCTAAAAGGAATTTAATAAAAGATGTATTTTTGGCAAAATGGAAATTAGTACAGAGTACTGGTAGAGAGCTGAACAGTGGCGGCTGGTGAATTTTTCTCCGAGGAGGGCTATAGAGTAAATCAGGCAAACATCTTAAGGTATCGCACCAGTGTATTTTAAAAACCGAAAAGGGCCCTTATTTGTACTTGCAGAATTAAATGAACATGTTTTATAATCTAATGGAACTTGCTTTGTTAGAGCACGTTAAAATACTTCAATTACTGCAAATCCTTTATAATAATTATTATATTTTATTTTACAATTTATGCTGAAAGACTAAAGTAAGCAAAAAGTACCTCAGTAAGTCTGGAAGAAATCTAATACCACAAACCTTCAGACAATGGAAGAAAAATAATGATCAAGCTAAAAGCTATTAGAAAACAACAAGATTTAAGAATAAATATATTAATTAATTAATTAAAAATTGCCATCTTGTGCCTTAAAATTTACTTTTTGTACATAAATTCTCCCTGAGAGATGTAAATGTCTCAGTGACAAGTCTCAAGTTGAAATTCCATCACACATTCTTGAGATATCATGTTCACAAGAATGAGACGTACAGATGGATAAATGTACATGGGTGCATAAAAATTAAAAAGCGCCCCACATTTGACAAAAAGAAAGGGAACAAGAACACATCTACAAAGCAGCACCTAGGGCTGTGGCAAGAATGTGGCGATACAATATATACAGGGGTTACTATTCTATATCTTGCTATACTGGAATGGTAATGAAAGTGTCATCCATTAATTATGTCATTTTTAATGTAAAGTTAAGGTTAGGGTTCCCACACAAACAAAGCCACATTGTCATGTCATGTCATGTCAGTCAACACACCTCTTCAATTGTGGCTGATGGGAAAGTTTTAACTTGGTGGTGGTGCTAGATGAAAAACAAAATAGTCATAAATGCTTACCAAATTTCATTGAAATCTTCAATTTTGTGTCACTCCTACTAATCAATGTTTGAATTTCACTAGATATGTGAAAACATTTACTTTTGAGGAAAAGTTAAGGGTTCACCAAAGTCATTAGTATATCTTCTTTGCACCCTGAGTGTTTCCCATTTCCCATAGCTGCCAGGACCAACCTCATGGTGGCTCTAGAGGAAAAGTAAGGGAGATTCCTCCTCTGGGGACCAGCATGTCTATATAAAATCTCATCCAATAGTTTTTGAGAAATTTCAGTCTGGACTAAAGTGATGGACCAACTGACTGACACTACCATCCCTGGAGCCTCACCACTGGTGTAGCTAATAAAAATAGCTATGGATCTTTTTTTCTTTTTTTTCACTGGCCTGACAAAAACAACATGACATAATGTCAGTTGTCATAAGCAGGTTCATCCATACAAATACTGACCATAAAGGTCAGTCCTGCAGAATGAATGAGGCAAAAGTGGCTGTCTGGAGCAGCAGTTTTTTGCTAAATTTAATAGCCAGGCAGAGGGAAATCCATCACAGAAGTGTTAAAGCTACCAAAATATCTACAGACATAGGCCTCAAGAGACCATGATGCAATGCAACCAAAAGACATTTAGTTTTGAGTAAGGGGTGCAACTCTCAGCTTTTCTCAGCTGAAAGATCTCTCACTCCAGAACATTTAATTGCTCTCTCCACCTGCTGTACATGTGTAAGCCTCAGCTGAATGCAGCGAATTCACACCCAGCCACTGGAGGTTTCTGAGAGACATCTTGGGAAATGCAGGAAAACAATAATTGAAGATGAAGAAGATAAGGCTGAGAAAAAGTCAGTACCGCAGTGACTAATTTAAAACAAAGACCTGCCTGACACTATACATGATTGCCTTGTACACAATATGAAGCTGATGTGTAGAAAAGATTGGTAAAGTGTAACCGCACCCTCAGGGTTTGAAGCTAACACCACCCACTGCATGATTTGGTAAAATGCTAAAAAGATGGCAAGGGGTTGAGGACGGGTGCGGGGTGGGGGTGCAAAAGACAACCAGTGCAGGGGGTGTGGCTATCTATGACTCCAACCATCATCATCAGCTGAAAGAATAGAGCTCAACAGTGAAGCTGCAGAAGTGAAAATCCCATTCATATTGTAACCATCCAAGGTAGACTTAACCACAAGCTGTAAAATTATGGTATATGCTCCTGTAGAGGCCACAAGTCTGTGTGATGTCAACCTCATTTTAAGAAAAACGAGGTACGACAATACCCACAATCCAAAGTGTAACAGCAATGTCTCTGATCACTGCTACCATAGAAATGCTTACGGTACCCGCAAACAGGTAGTTCTTCTAGCAGGCTGGCAAGCTAAATAGCAACTTCAATTTATATACACACACAACACAAACTACAATATATTACAACACTGTTATTAACATAAACACTGTAATAATTATATAAGTTACATTTAAGAGGAAGCAAAATTTATGGGTTTATGGGATGGATAGTTCCTTTACTCTTAAAATAATTACATACACAGTCTTGTATCTTTGCCTTTTTTCCCAATCTTTTTTTTTCTTAGTCTGAATCAAATGTGTTATGCTCATGTTTCATCTCTTTGTTGTTTGGCCTGCTTTCAGGTTCAAAACTCTTCACTGGTGAGGCCGTCACTGTTGCTGCCACAGACAAACAAATTTCACTGCCATTTGAAAGGACCACAAATAAAGTCATAGCATATTGTTCTTAATATTTAATTTAGGCTACATGATGAGATGCAGTGTGTGTTTTGTTGTTCTTTGTGTTACTGGCTGAGCCCACAAAGTACTTTATATAACTGGTTAACAAGGAAAAAGTGCCATGAATTTATTCTTTAGCAAATGGTTAGCAAAAAATTGTGTAAATGATAAGTCTTGATGAGCATATATTTGAAAATGAGCGCCGTTTCATAGACTTCTACTCAATAGCAGGGGCTGGCAGTGCTAAGTGCCCAAATTCATGATAAGTAAACTTAAGTCAGCATTGGCCTTGCAAGGCTCAGGATGATTTATAACAGTAGGTGGCATTTCGAGCCATTTTCAATCCATGAAGGGAAGAGATGTCAATATTAACATCAGTATGGATGTGTTTCAACATGGTACAGTAATATAATTTAGTTTGCATGTCAATAAACATGCTTATGTGTGTAATAACTCTTTAATTAAACGTAAGGAAGTGTACTCCTTAGATGGCCAGTGGACAGAGCTGCTCTGTCCACTGCTGCAGTCCAGGGTGACTGTTGGGAAAAGGTCGCATGTTCTGGGAGTGTCACCGCCCTGCTGGTGCCCTGCCTTGGAGACTCCCTGTGACACCAGCTCAGCACGGTCGGTACGGGCCCTGACACTAAGCCGGGCTGACAGCATCATACACTGTCGGCTCTCCTTCACACTCCTACCTCAGTTACTTCCACAACTGCCATGTCTTGGTTAAAAAACAAATCTCTTTGGTTCAATGGGAGTTTTGGGCTGAGCATTAGTCTTGTGTAAAGACACAATTAGCTTGGAGTTTTACCTGATTCCTACAATTTGGCATCTTTGTATTATTTATGCTCATGGCAGTTGGAAAGAGTTGGTACAAAGTGCATCATAGTGGGGGCAAAATGGACATGAGCAATTGAGTCGGTTCCTGAAACAATTCGTAGACTGTTGGGTTGGTTTGCGATATGAAAAAATTGTTTGTATTCATTAACAAAACTGTAAAATTGTTTACTAGCTAGCTAAAAAGTTACCAAAATGGAAAACTGTTTGGTAGCTAGCTAAAACGTTAGTTAGCCCAGTCAGTCTACTAAGGATGTCTTAGTAGAGAAGTATAGCAATAATAATATAAGATAAAAAATGGCACAACATAGTGAGGAAAAAAGAGTCTGGCAGCAACTGGTAAACTGTTTTAACAAATCAACTGGAGTTAAAGAAAGAAGAGACACTATAGGGTTAAGTCTGTCCTTTAATTTTCTTTGAGTAAGTTGATTATTTTGCTCAATCCATCTAAAAAATGCAGCAAATCTAAAAGTAAAAGCTTTAAAATAATTACTGGATCACATTTTAAATTGGAGTTTAAAGGCAACATAATTATATTTAATCTAGGTTTAGAGTAATAACCGAACTTAAGTAGAAACTTGAACTTTCTTTAATTTAAGCTAGTTTTAAAGTTTGTTGCAACTTAATTTAAAGTTAAACTCCAACTTAATCAGGTTTAAAATTGAATCCTTGTTGCTGCAGCCCAGCCTTAAGAGTTAATAAAGGAAAATTCATGTGACAGAAAAGGTGCTTTCCTTTTACCTCAAACTTGTTTGGACTAGTTAAACTCCTCTGTAAAGCCTCTTCCTGTATTGATCTGTATACATTACAATAGTAATGTAAGACTTAAAAAACAGAGACAGCTGTGACATTATTTAGTATTGATTAAGTGATTGATTAAAGGGTTGGATTTTGGTTTCCCCTCCAAATCCCACTGTGCATGGACTAAATCAATCATCAATGAGATTTAGCTGCTCTTTAACTCCACCTTCACAATAATTGAAGAGCTCAGCCTAAAGGTCAAAAATTAGCCACTCATTAATGCGTACAACATCGGAGTAGATGAAGTTTCTCCTAAAAATACTATGTTCAATATTTTATCACCTCACATTAGTATTATACCAGTGCTCCCAGGAATAAAGCTTTTAATGAAAACTGTGGGTCATACAGAAACCCTCCCTGTGGGGTCTTCACGGTGAAACTGGTGAAACACAATCTAGGAGGATAGAGTGGTCCGAGGTGATAAAGCAGGCGAGGCGATGACGCTCAGAGGACAATCAGAGGCCGGTGATCAGGGTGCCACCATGGCTTCTCCATGCCACCACACCCGCTTCCTCACCAGCCAATTACAGTAATTAGAGGATCGTTTCCAGTCGCTGAAAGATTAAACGCTCAATTTCCTGGCTGCTAATATAAGGTAGCTCTTGCTGGACATGTTTCAGTATCAGCATGGAGAGTGACATTGTTATGAAACGGTCTGCAAAAGCTATATGCATCACAAAACATCCAAAAGCCTATAAAAGGAGAAACAATATCTTTTTTGAGAGTAACAGCACTTAAATAATGAGAGGGTGAAAGAAATTGAACCTGCCAAGCTTAACAAGTGGCAGAGAACATGTAAAGTAATAAGAATGAATACTTGTTTGAAAAAAGATGGACATTCATTAAATTAAGTAAAGGCAAGTGACCAATAATATATTAAATAAATATGAATTAAATATTAGATGGATGGAGAAGATGTTTTTAGTTTCAGTATCCCTTTTCTATTATGCAATATTAAAGACTATTTTTTAATTGATTTATTTATTCGTTTTTGCACTGCATTTTCTACAAAACTACTACAAAAGGCAAAACTGCAAAAAAAATTGTGTTGAAATGTCTAAACAAATGGAAATGTATCAATGATATGTATTGACACAATATTTTTTTGAAGCAGGAATCACAAAACATCCAATAACACATGCGGTATGTCCAGCTCATATTCACATGCAATTAAATGTATAAGAATTGGTTGTTTATGTCTCTTGTGAACTACTTCAAGTGACAGTTCTGCTGTTTGCAGATGTCACCTGACTGTGTGCATAGGCTGAGAAAAAGTGGGTTTCTGTTTCTCGCACTGTTTTATTTACTCATCCAAACGTAACAACTGTCGCTTCTTATGTTAACGAGACAAAAAAATTACAAAAAAATCTGTTGATGTTGCTGCCAGAAGGGCCAAATGCAACAATAAGCCTGTAAACTGAATCACTATTGTGTTAAAATCACTTAGATATGTTGAAAATCATTAGTCTTGATTCCGTGCATGTACCAATTCAACATAATTGATAGTGATTTATTTTGTGAACCAAAATAACACACACTTCATGGCAGAACAAACTCTATCTGTCATGCATTAATGGCTAGGCCACTGAGGTTACTGTCCAGTGCTATTGGCACAGCCAATTGAGCTCTTGTGTGCGGTGAATGAGCCAAAAATAAAATAGGTCCTCCAAAATGGGAGCATGGAGCATCACTACTTGGGATCTTCCTGTCCTCTACGGTTATTGCTTTGTGAAACTCATAGCGAACTGCAGCTTAGTAGCACCCCAACACAAAAAAGAAAGTGTAAAAGCTACTACGATGTTATGTAATTAAAGTACAAAGTAAATGTAAGCCAAGGCAGATGAACACAGACACAGTTCAGCGCTGAAAATTCAACAAAATTCTCCTCATGCAATCAGAAAAAGGCTCCACCATTATTGCACCATTTGAAATATTTGATGTCAAACCTGAGGAAACATCTACTGGTAGGTTAATGAAACTAAAGTAAAAAGTTCAGCTTTATCGTTCAGTTTAAAGCATTTGTTAGAAAAGTCACCAAAAACATGTTACATTACTTTAATCAAGTTATGAAAGTAATTTAAGTTGCATTAACAGGTAACTAGTAATCTGTAACCCATTACATTTCAAAAGTAACGTTCTGAACACTACTGCTGGCTAATAACACTTTAAGGTTTAAAACTCACAATTAGCCAATATATATATATAAAAAAATCAGACTTAAGAAAATGTTCAACCGTTTGGGGTAGTAATGCTGTATAATTAGTAGACAATAGTCACTGCAAGGTTAGAAAAAAAAGTTAGGATAATTAATTATGATTATATGTGGTGCAGAATATCAAATAATAATAAAGAATAAATAAAGTAAAATAATCAATTTAACCTATATAACCCTTTTTATTCCTAAAGAGAGGTTACATATCAAACTGCACTCCTAATGATACAGTTTAACTAACTAATGTACAGGGGCAATTTTGTAAACATTTCTTTATACAAAAGGTTACATGTAAAATTACATTAAAATTTTACATAATGTTAATAAAATTAATGTAAAATGAATATAGAGATCAATATTTGGGTCAAGAATTAGCGTTAACTTGGAAAAAACACATCAATTTGCTAGGTATGCAATAGGATTAGGGAGTTTAAAAGGGGTGAGATGGAGTTACAGGTGAGACAAAACCTCAGAGGGTGTTCTCTGTTCCTAGTCTTACTGACGTGTGTATTGTCAGGTTAATAAGAGCCTCTCCCCATCTGTGTAATAGAGAAGAGTGGTGACTGTCAGTTTGCACCTCTTCTTTCATGCTGCTGCAGGTCTGAACCTAATGGTGACATGAGGGCTCACTCAGGAGGCTCACTGCTGTAATGAGAGCACCCCATCCCAGTGTCTCCTGAGTTGGATAATGTTATGAGCGCGCAGCTTTAGGCTTTAATGCCTGAGGATTAGATGCACTAAAGCTAAATGTTACATAAGTTTAGGTCCTCCATCTCTGAAATCTTCAGTGCAATGAAACTATTGCTGCATTCACGTGTATCTTGGATGGTCCCATTTCCAGAGTTCGGTGTGTTCATGAGCTTTCAAGTCGTAATGTGGAAACAACATGGATGCTGCAAAGGGTAGGGTCAGGTTATTATTGTTGTACTTGTTACAGCGTCTGGCTAATGGGTTGGCTGAGACTAGTGTCCCAGTGAAGATTAATGTGACTATCCAAGTATGCTGAAACAGTTTGAAGCTTTATATGATATAAAGTGTTTTTTCCCCAGATTTATTGTTGCAACAGTACCTTCCTTATAACTATTAAAACATGGCTTTATCTGACTTCTTGTCAGTGTTAATGCTAATAAATAACTTTCCTAAGTAATCTAGATCACTCTAATGTGGACAGCAACTACTAATGATTACAACTTAATACCATGTTACAAATTACATGTGAACAAAAATTAATATGCAATATGTGAATTAATAAAAAGTTTCTTGCCATCAACCAAACATTTACTTTTGTCTGTATTTTACATGTCAGTAACTCTTTAATCGTCAATTAATCAGTTGATTATTGTCTTGATTAGTCAATTAGTAGTTTGGTCAATAAAATATCAGAAAAAAATGAAGAGACACAAGCCAAGGATATTCAGAAAATGTTCACATTTAAGGAGCTGGAGAATTTTGACATCTCCTACCTAAAAAAAGACTTAAACCAATTAATCTGTTATCAAAATAGTTGGCAATTAATTTAATAGTTCATTAACTGACATCAAATCAATTGATTGATTAATCAATTAATCAATTAATAGTTAATTGCAGAAAATCTAGAAGGCAGTTAAAGTCACCTGTTGCTCAAAGGCAACATGTTTAGAAGAATATACATATGTTTTGTTTGTTTTTTTACAGCTACTGCTGTATGATCAGAGAGAGTACTTTGCAGCATCTTCAAAGTGCCTATTTACAGGTTCAATTCAAAAAGGCTAAGCTCACTAACCAAATGTCACATAGACTTTTTAGTCAGGAAAGGCTGCAAAGCCATGAATTCAACAAACAATAGCCTGAATTTTACAAGGTCACAAAGAGAAAAGCAAAACACACTGAGAATGATTACAGCAGCCTAAGTTAGAGGACACAACATTACTATTTACATTATTGTCACTTCTCAAGTACAATAGTTTTTATTCTCTCTCCCATCACCGTGTGATACCCACAACTAAAACAAGGGCTGACTTTTAATACTTTCACGCAGCCTCAGTCTATTTCTCACTTCACATCCACACGCCCACAGTGAGAGCTGTTAAAGAGGGACAGCAACTCAAAAAGCTTAATCTCACAGAGCCAGAGTGAAATCCCACCGGGTTACCTTGGGTCAGTGACACCCAAAAAGACACACACACACACACACACACACACACACACACACACACACACACACACACACACACACGCACGCAAACACACGCACATGCACACACGCACACACACACACAGGTACATGCACTCTGCTTTGAGAATTTCACAATTGCTCAAAGGTTCTGGTGAACTTTACCCTTGTAAACTGTAGCAGTCCAAAAAAAAAAAAAAAGTTGCTGAATATCATCCCCATCCCCTGCCCTCCCTTTAAATCCGGCCTCTCTCAGGGGAACAATGGGAGAAATGTTTGGCCTTTGGAGCCGGTGAGCGGGGCCATTGAGCGCCTTGCAGCGGGATCGGATGCAGTGAATTAGTGTAAAGCCTCAGTGGAGAATAAAGCTGACGCAACGGCACTGTTATGGCCTTGCTATCAGCTCCTGCCACGCAACAGGAGGGCCCAACCTGGAAAACTCCAGTGTTGGGAACAACTATGTTCCCAATGCTTCTACCACGCCCATGCTGAGGGGTATATTTTTATGTGGATTATGCAGATATGGATATCCGTAAAGGTTGAGTTGCACATGAAGGATAAGGATTGGAATAGGATGGGACAAACAGCAAGCATAAATTGTGTGAAAAGAAAAAATCATTTTGGTTGTTTCTTACTTTAGAAGGCTTGTTGATTGTCAGAAACTCTTGAGGCCCTATCTTACACCCCGTGCAAAGCAGCCACAGCACTGCTGTCATTGCTAGTTTCCAACTGATGCAGTTGTCATTTTCACGCCCAGTGTCCACCTTGTATAAGTAGCAAATGTGCTTGTGCCCATCCGTGTGCCCATGGGCGTATTCATCTTAAAATGAGACGTATGGTCGGTGCATTTGTTTCTGTGCAGTCAAACGGAGTTGTAGATGGGACAGAGGATTAGGAGACTACAGACGGTCCTCACCTCCTGACATCATTATACTGTTTTCAGCATTGTGTGGCTGCTCTGGTGATGCATGATGAACACGGGAATACGCTCACCTTCCATGCCTGCTTCACCTCAGGGAGCTTTGGTGGGTTTATGCTGCTCCCGTAGATGGTGTGCTCATGTGCGAAGTGAAAGTGTGCTCCCTAAGAAAATCGTTCGCTTCTCCAAGTTGCTGAATCCGCCAATTAAAAAGTAATCCACCAGGTGCTGGTGCACATGGCTTTTAAATGGAATCAGAGATGATAGTATGATTGGGTTCATTTATGATACACTCAAATCACAACTATGATTAATTAAAAAAATAAATACAACCTCTTTGTGCCTTACTTTGCACCCAGTTTAATCAACAAAAGTAGAGCTGCCCTAATTGCTTGCACCGTGTACTTTAGACCATGCATGCTACATTGTTTAAATAGGGCCCCTCATGTCTGGGTGTCCTTGAACTATGTAATAACATAATAACATATATGTAATAACATAATAACATATAGCTACAACAATAAACACTGATGGACTATTGACTGATAGATTATTTCAGGGAACCTGCATGTAATTCTCATATTATTCATATATAATGCTGAATTAAAGAAAACTATCAACACTAAAATAGGCCATTTCCACTTCATGGCTTGAAAACCACCAGCATGGTCCTTTAAATAAATACACTACATGTTCCTCTCATGTGTAAGGGAGAGCTCCTCAGCCCAGTCTTATGAATGGCATCTTGTAGCCCTCTTGTAGAAAGCCCCAAGCTAAAGGGGCAAGTGGCATTCCACCATATGCCTGCACAAAACCACCATATGCCCCACTGGTTAATTCATTTTTCCAAGGCCACAGGGCTATTTTTTCAGCATCTCGACATACAAATGATACCACAACAACACTTCTGAACCTTTGTTCAACCTCCAGCACTGCGTGGCATTTAAATCATGTGATGACATCTCTGATATCCAAAATCTCTTTTCCGTTCAGTAATAAATCTGCTGTTTCTGTCTCATGTCTATTCTAGTGACATTACAGACGACTGTGTGTAGGCGTGCCGGTGACTGTGCCTGAGTGTGTGAAAGAGCACACGGAGAGTAAAGATAGGTCTTTGTGAGAGTGCATGTCAGTGAGAAAGAGAAAGAGGGAGAGGGTAAGGCAGACAGTGTGAGTGAGAAAGCAAAGAGAAACTAGAGAGTGATGCTTCGAAATAATGGGGTCTGTGATGCCACTGAGAAAAAAGGGTCAGCTGCTGGTAAATTTTGGGCAAAATCAGGGCTCTGCTGTGTGGACTCGACAGATGGAGGATGGGTTCCCAGGGAGCCAGACCTGCTACAAATAGCTCTGCATGCACACACTCTCCTGTGCACACATACATGCAAACATGAAAGAAGCTCAGAACAAGAGGACAAGATCTTACACAGATGTACACACACCTGAACAGACACATCTGAAAATAAATACATGGAATATTCTACACTGATGCCTTCTGTCACCACATGTAAGCTTTAACCATTGGCTTATGCAGTGGTCAATCAGACACATACAATAAACCCCTTAGTCTGATCCAATATATCTATCAGGGCCTGATATTGATGTTAAGGCCATGACGCCTTGTGTTTGTTGTCTGTTTTCTATTTGTGAACAATATGCTTAGCAGTGCAATGTGAATTTCACAATCTAGAATGCTACAACACCGCACATGATTGAAGGACGCCATTACACAAGTCACATTACGCAAACTACACAAGCTTTCAAGATTTATGTTCCATTTCAGATTCATGTAATAATAATCAGATAAAATTGGAGCTGAACTGAAAAAAGTGGATTGGTACATCTGTAACACTATCAGCCACTAATATCTTGCTTTTGTCGTCAGTGGCACAGGGTACATTCAGCATTCATTCCTGGGTCAAATAATGTTGCAGTAGTCAGGTCACAGGTATATTTTCAGCTGCAGCTCAATCCGCAGCGATGGACACCTGGGTGGACAAGCTAATTTTCACCCCTTTTCCAGTGCAATGCTTGAAGACTTGTAGCCTCCATCAGTAACGTTTGCAAGTTAGTCAAAACTAACCCATAACCAGCAGCAAGATGTGAGATTTAGAAACTTATGATTTGATTTGAAATATGTTTTAAAACATTAAGTGAAATGGTGACTATAAGGACATTTACATAACTTATATTATTTAACTACCAGTACTGTCAGTGTGGTGTGTTTTGTTTCACTTTGTCTTTTTATGTTGTAATGTATATATTATGTGTTATGTATTATATAATTTTATGCACCTGTGTTAGAATGTTAGGAGCATTTGCTATAGACGACGGGGATCCTAAGCTGAACCAGTCCAAAGTCTTTAGGGTAGCTCTTCATACTGGGACGGTGACATTGAGTGCTTACTGAGGAGAATGGGGGGAGAGCAGTGTTTCCAGTAAGGCGTGTCCTTGAAAAAATGTATGGGGCATAGGTTTGCTAGCAGCTGTAGTCACTGCCATTCAAGCAAATATTTTGCATTTAGAAATCCATAGACGATTGACAGGTGGTGAGATCTCCAATTGTCTGATATTGAGAATATTTAAGGAGAGTCCTATTTAAGAGAGTGCTATAACTTGTCATCTTTGTTCTCACCCCTCTGTACTACATGACAAGATGTGATCTGGTTCCTGGCCTGGTTTCACTTGGTTTTGTCTGACGTCCTGAGCACAACGCTGTGACGAGTCCCCTTCTTGGGACCCACTTTGGAGGGATTCACAGGAACTGTCCAATCACATTGCGGTTCAGCCATCAAGGTTAGAGGAACACAGAAACGAGGGAACACATACAGTAGCTCTGATTATGTGCCTGCTGACTCTTAACTGTTCTCTCTGTCCTCGTTCTGCCATTTAAAGTGAACTAATTTGCAAGAAATCCAGGGGATTTAACAACTTTGAAGAATACAAAGCAATTTAATGAGGACTGCATGTCCTGTTTATATGTCCATTCACCCATTTTCTTTGTTCTAAAGATGGACAAGGCTTTATTCATAATCATAACAGCCTCCATTAGTCTTTCATTGGATGAGTGACAAGCAGTCCTACATACAGGTGGTCGTGCCTGTCGAAAATAAATGAGCCGTGTCTTTTTTTTTTGCTGTGTGAAACCAGCTCTAAAAATATCAGCTATAGAAACAGAGAGGGAGTCCAAGAGTGCCTGAAGACATAATCTACTCAGCAGAGAGGTTTCATTTGTGTCACAAGTGTCAACATCTGTTATAATGAACTTGCCAAGACATGGTGTCACACGGGAAAGAGGAGGCACCACCAGAACATCAGGTGAGTAGCCATCTCTCCGTCCAAACATTACCTCATTAAGTAGTAATGCTGTGTTGAAGCTCCCTGTGACTTACATAAAACAATTAACCTAATTTTAACTATAGACAGTTAATTATTATGAATTAAAAGCACCTGAATGGTTTGAATCCTAAGATGAATTTATGAGGAAAATTCTTGCTTTGCACTTAATTGGTTTAAACACCATGAAAAGATGATTATAGTGTGCAGCATCATGTGTCACATTTGTTTGCACTACAGTAAATATTTAAAAATCAATACATAGTAGATAATTCCAGGAGCAACAGTTTCTTTTACAAAAAAAGAAAAATGTGACTCTTGTGACTTGAACTTCATAAAACAAGTTCTGTTGTTTTCTGCATGTGGTCAAAGGTAATGAATGTGTTAGAATAAAAGCCTGAAACTGTTTTTTATTACTACTGCTAGCTGAAAGAAGTATGTTGTATTCAGATTTGTTAAATGTAACAATGTCACATTGTATGAATACTCAATTACAAGTAAAAGTTCATCAGTCAGTATTGGCAGCAAAATGTCTCTGGAGTATCCATCATTAGCCTATTGAAAAGGAAGAATTACAATCAGTGGCATAAATAAAGACAGCATTGGGGCCCATGTGGTCAGGGCCACCTCAGAAAAACACCTGTGTTCAACAAAGAACTCATGTTAAAGGAGCAATATGTAACAGCTGTGCGTCCACAAATGAGTCCAGATAGCATGTTGAAACTGCATATTAAATAAGATGAAATCCTATTTAATACACAGTCTATGGTTGCAACAAGTTGTTCCTCCCGCAACTCGAGGAAGCTCAAGCAGTCTGCAGGAACACTGCAGGAGTGCACGACATATAACAGATTTCTTCTTTAAATCAGAATGGTGCCATTTGCTACATATCCATTGGAGACTGACAAGCTGAACACATCTACAAGTCAAGCAAGCCACATGCCTTTTAAACATAAAAGCAGTATTAAGAAAAGACAAGAGAGAAGAGGATGGGAGCAGAAGGTAAGTATTAACTGCTGCCAGCCTACGGACAACCTCCCTCCTAGCAGCAATGCAGCAGTTCAGCTGGCAACAGCATCGGTACTGCCATCAGAGGTGTGTCAACAACCATGTAGCAGGTAATGTTAGGATAGCAACATGTGTGCGTGCTTCATAACTAGTTACTAGCGTTTACTAGGGTCTGTCATGATAGCGTGCACTGGGGTCCATCATAACGACTGTACGCCACTGACTACACTGTCAAAGCAGTTGGTTTGGCTAATTTTAATTACTTGATGTGATGTTATTTAAGCTGTCATAATATTTTCTATGTAAAATCTCAATCTGCAACATAACTAGCATTTGCAGTTAAATGTAATGGAATAAAACACAAAAAAGTAAAGTAGAATGTCTGCTTAAATATTAATTCTCCAGTATAGTACTAGTCTCTCTGTGCAAAAACATGGTACTTCAGTAAATGTACATCAAAAAATGCTGATGGGGGGCAAGAGCATTTGATCACCATGGGGGTAGTCTGTCGTTTATGCAGAAGCAGAGGTCAGGGTCAGCAGAGGGAGAGGCGGCTATGGGGACACTGGATCCTGAGCCGATTAATTTTCTCACCCCCAGGGTATCGATGGAAAGGCAGACAGGAGCTTTTCTCAGCGTGCTGTCAAGGTGAGGACATGGTGAACCATAGACACCCAGCTGCCACCCCCAGCATCGCACTGCACAGAACATTAGGTAATGAAACTCTTGTGAAAAGCTGGGATGCAAGTTTTGGGTGAGGGAAAAACTATATAAAAGGGTTTCAGCGTGTATGCAAACACTTTTTCACCTGACATTCAATCACTCAATACTAACCCACAACCAGCAGCATTCTTTTTAATATGGGAGATATCTCATCAAAAAACAAAACTCTTCAATCTGCATCTTTCTTCAACAACATTCTTACAGAGTTAGAGTTTACATGTATTTACAGTAAAAACTTTGAGTTGTGCTGAGTGGCAACATAAGTGGAAAATTGCATTTGTTCTGTTCTTATTGGGTCCAAAACATGCAATGTCAAATTATACACTCTTGCACAAAAGTTTGAGTGTCCTTATGCTGCTGTCAAACAGACATCCTTGTGTCATCCTATTTGAAACAGTGTAGCTAGTCTGACAGTAAAAACTTAATTGATCTAAACAACTAGTTATTGTATAATGAGGCTCAATATCTTATATAACTGTGGCCGAGGACAGGCTGTGGTTATGCCTCAGTCGACGATAAAATATTATAATCCACATGTCTTAAATGATCAACTTTTATTTTAGATTGAATGCTGAAAGTTCCCACGGATTATCATTAGCCCCAAGAAACTAGTACAGGTCACCCAGAAGAAGGCTGATCTCAGGCAATAGATGGTGAAGCACCTACTGCAATAACACCACAACTGCCAGATTTAAACAGCACAGATTTGAAAAAGATTTCAAAGTTTTGAAAAAAATATTTTTGAATAGTGTAAACATTCTTATATAGATATATATGCAAAGTGTTTTTGTGTAGTATAGTCTAAGTTTTCTTTAAGATGCATAGAATAGTGTAATAGCATTGTTATAGAGAAACCTGGTAGCTCAATGATGAAAAATTAAATAATGAAACTGTTTATTGGATGGCAGCTGTTGAGCCATGACAAAGGCCAAAATGGTGCATGCAACAATCAGACAAGGTCTTGTTTTTAGCCAGACAGCTGTTGATTACTTGCTGCCCCTATGGGTCACGTATGAGGAGTGAGGTGTTAGCAGTTGGTATAAAACAGAGCAGTCAATAAATCAGGTTATTTAAGCAACCACAAGAGGCCCTTGAGCATACAGTGATGAATATGCTCAAGAATATTAGGCTGATGGGACCAGTAGTATATGAGATTAGCTGCAGATAAATCCCACTGGTCATGCATACACATGACCTATTATGCCTGGCAGAGATAACAATAAAGCAGATTTTAGCTACATAGTGTTGACAACACACAAAATGTGGGTCATGTAAACAAGAATTTCAGGACTGTTCTTATGCTAGAGAAGTGGATTTACACAGATTAATAAATTCATTAAATATGGAAATTAAGATCTGGGATAATTAGGCTTTTGATGTGTCAAGTGTGTTTTGGTACAAAATAACCTCATCTAATAGATTACAAATAGCTTTACAGCTCCTTTTGGGAGAATTTTTAAAAAATACAAGAATGTATCAACAGTCTAAACAAGTATAACAAGTAAAAAAGTTGTACTTTTCATGTTCAGGTTTTGAAACTGTATTTTTACTCTTTACTTGAGTATATTTTTGAGCCAGTAATCTAGTTTTTACTTTGCTAAATTTGCCATTTATACCTTTGTTACAACAAGTCTTCTTCAAAAGGAGGGATTGAGTGTAGTGAGGGAGACTGTATAAGAAGCACCTCTACAAGTTGTTAGCTGCCAGGAAGCAAAAAATAAGCACCACTTGTATTTTGCCCACGATGCAATGATGACAGAGCAAAACTCAGAACAAGAAGGCGCTTCGAGCAACAATCCCTGGCCACATCTGGCCTCACATGTTGTACCAAAATCTAAAAAAAGACAACAGTTACATGATGAAGTGCTTGCTGTAACTCCTGAAAAGAGATTTTCACTTTTAAAAACTCCTCTGTACCCTCCACAATCACAATTTAAATAAGCTGCACATACACTAGGTGAAAATGTAGTTAGCTAGCTATTACTTATATTAATATTTAATGTCCAATGTTGATGTCTGATGCGACTGACATTTATTTATCTTGTAGGTAGTGGTCTGTGTGCTTTAAAAAGCAGTTAACCTAATCTGATAATCATATCTAAACATATACACCTACTAACTATGTTCTCATTTTAAATATTTTTTGCCTTGTCATTATAAACACCCACATGGATTTCTATCATCATTCCAGTATACAGATAAAAGCAAAAAAGCAAAAGGACACTGAAGCTTTAATTAAATAGCTGCTGTGCCTCTTCAGAACTATAATGACACGTATCAGTACAGAAAGGGAAGCAGAATAAGAAGGTGATAACATGACAAGAAATAATTGAGTTGTACTACGTCCACTTACCAGAGCAGAAAAAGGGAAACTTTCTTTAAACACATTACATTCACAAGTCACTGTTGACTGTCATATGTACACTTACAAGCCAGTCAGACACCTCGCCTGTTATTCCTCATTACCTATGTCACAGCAGATTGGACAGTGACAGCACTGGATGGTTAATGCAAGTGCAAGATAGATGACGTCATCAAGAGCAGTTAAAATGACCATCAGGTCGAACCTCCATGACTGTCCATATCCCGGACTCCAAGCCGCACCAGCCACCCAGAGTGAGGCGGAGAGAAAGAGGGATGTTAAGTACAGCTGTAGGAGTCATTATGTAAAAGCATTAACGGTCTCTGTCCTCACATGTAGTCATGGCTCCTGTGACTGTGATGGTGTTGTAAGTAGGTGTTGTGGAATGTCCTACTATGGTGCTGTTTTCTTGAATAAACCTGATGTAATACTTGCTCCAATACAGGCTGCACAGTAGTAAACCTGGCTGGAAAAATCAACTGTGGGTCTGGCAAACACAGTGGCTCTTAATTGATGTTAATGTCTAGCTGCCACATCCGAGTGATAGTGTCCAGGTCTGGGTTCAAGATAATTATGTTTAACAAATGAAGGTGGTGTATCACGGACAAAAACAAAAGCATGCACCATCTAAATATGTTTCTTTATTATACAGTGAAGATATACATGTGCAGGAATATATGTGTAGGAAAAGTCACAATCCCTGAAACTGAGTAGAAAATACCAATACATTTGAAATGCCATGATTCTTGATACCCAATTCAATACCACGGTTAAAAAGAAAAGCAAAACAATAAATCCCATGTATATATTTTTATGACTGATGATACACACTGAATAGTAAGGAGTCAGAATGCTGACAACAATGGCTACCAGCGCATTCTTCTAAGTGCTCTTCTTCTTCATTTGAAATTTAACAGTAGACTATAAAACTCGTAGGTGTATATGCTGATCCATCAGGTCTAGAAGAACTGTATCCTCAGTATTTATGGACCGTAAGAAATGTAAGGGGGTGATGAGGAGGGCTGCCATCCTCCATATTTGCAAAATGGCCAAAGTACATCCCCTTTATTAACTTGCCACACCCAACCTCTCCATCCGCTGGTGGCGGGGCGAGTACAGGGGCAGAGGGGCTGTTTAGTTGAATATGTTAGTCTAGTCTGTCTGAATCATTGATCCTTTTTCTACCTGAGGTTTGTGCAAGTTAGAATCTGTGGCCCTGACCACGGCTCCGAAACATCAGCAGCCTAATGGGCTGTGTATTGAAAAATCCATGGTACTGTAACTGTAACTTTTTCTCTAAGCACAGTCTCTCTGTCAGTTTCATCTTGTATCCATAATATTCTCTGAACTACATAAAACCAAAAGAACCATTCATGAGTGGGTTTGCTAGTTGCAGGTGAATGAAACGAACCAGGTCAATGCACCCTGTTAAAAACTGACAAATTTCCTATGGTACTGTTGCAGAGTACAAGTACCATCACATTTTCAGAATTTTGGCATCGATTTAATACTGAATCAATTGTTGACATTACTAGTAGACTCAGTTGTGCAAACTTCTTTAATATCCCTTTCCAGATTCGACACAGTGATCTTGGCCAGCATCACACTGAGGCTGCCCCTGACCAAAGGCTTTTCTAGTCTATTAGCAATCTTCAGTTCAAGCAATTAGTTAACTAGAAATTTCTCGTATGATATTCATTTAATTATTTAAATGCCACTGTCCTGGTCTAAGCTGTTGTAATGTTAAATCTCCTCGGTTCTGTATTGCTGGTCGTCAAACTGGCCACTGTCGGCCTCAGAGGCTGCGACCCAGTTTAATAGGGAAGCTAACTGAGCTAACTAGCTCCTAGCAGAGTCAGCACAGTTAGCAGCAGATCACTGGTGTTAACTCTCAGTGAAAACGTGGTCAACTAAGACTCTCCTCACCAGCTAATGGTTTGGTTCATTTTTAGGGGGCAGCCATAGATCACACTGATAGATCTGTATCTGGACATAAACAATATATGAACTGAACTTTCGTCACAAAATCTTTCTGATAATCACACAATTTTCCTTTGTTAAAAGTAGCTGTACAAAACTGGAATCTGCTTCAGGCATCATGGTCTATAAAAAAATAATTAAGAATGACAAACACAAATTAAGGCTTTATACTTATACCCTGGGTAATTCTGAAGTTTGTGTAAGATGTTATTTTCCACACTGTCCCCCCAAAAGCCCACTCCACCACCACCACGCTAAACAACAACCAGCTGGGCCCAAGAACAAGAAGGCCTTTTCACAACAATTTCAGCCAGTGTGAGTACAGTAATATCACATTCCTAATCCCTGCTGACGAGAAATGAAGTTGCAAAAATGAAATGAACAGGAATGGCTCCAAAGCCTGAAATAGCTGCATCAGACAGGAGTCTCAGAGAATAATGTAATTGGGGTGCTTAGTGACAAGCCGAGCAAGGAGGGAGGCAGGGAAGGAAGGAGGGGGAAAGTTCAGAGCTCTTCCGGGCTTCCACACAATATACTAAGACACATTAGTGTGAGACAAAATGATTTGTCAGGATGAGAGGTAAAGAGGCAGAGGAAGGTTTGGTGGCATTATGGAAGCTATGGTTGTGAGGTATCAAAATGGCAGAGGGTAGTTTTTATTCATGAAATATTTAAATCTGAATTTATTTAAGCGTCTTTAATAAGGTGTAATAAATGAGTGTTACATATAGCATGGTTTTTGTACAGTCACATCCTATCTGTCAGGCTAATTTATCACTTTCAGATGCTCCCTAAATTAATCTTTACCGAAATGAGGAAAATATACACGCTTATTTCATTACATTACTAACAAGGCACATATTTCTTTTTGTATGTCAGAAGCCTTTGGATGATATTTCTTGATTATGATGGAGAGAGATTGAGCTGTCAGCAGCAATAAGTCAATAGAGCTCCTGTGCAGTGTCTGCCTTAGGCGAGCGTCATTGTAAAAGATGAAATGCCACAATCACTATCACCAGAAAGATTGTGAAAAGTTTATTCTTAGGGCCCTTCTGATTAATGCAAATTACACCTTACTGCCTACAACTGGCAGGAGCTGAGAGATCTCACTATCTCCAGCTCTTCTTTTGTCTTCACTATCTCTGCTCTTTTAATACCTCAGTGTGCCACTTCTTTCTGTCCTCAAACTTCACATTAAGTCTCTAGTTCAAACGTCACATATAAGTTTGATTTTGTGATTTTCTTTCAGTTGCACTATGGCAAAGAGATGACTGTTTTTTGCAAATAATTAAGTCAATAATTGATTTCTTTTTTTTTATAATTTTTCAGTCAGAGAATTAAATTTTTTTATGTCACATGCCAAGTGGAGTAATTTCAGTTAAAATGCTGAAAAATGGCAAGGATTAGAAGAATTTTTCTGATTGGAAGCAATGAAGTCCAGCTCCATATCAGAGAGGTGTACTAAGAAGAGGGATTCTTGGGTTAGCAAGATATTTTGAGCCTAAAGTCAGAGTTTTCCGAGTCATGCAGGCGGCTCTTTTTTTCACCAAGCTATATCACTATGTGCTAAACTCATAACCAGGTCTGGAGAAGGTTATGTTCAGAGTTAAATTGCCTGCAAAAAGTGCCACTCTCTAACCAATTCTTTTCCTATTCTTTATGAGCGAAATAAATTCTCAGCTGAGAGAATTCATTCTATATGCAAACCCCATGAACTGTATGTTGGTAATGCCACCAAATGAAGACGTGATGCAATTACAGTTAGCACAAACTGTATTCATCGTGTTGTCACAGGAACCTTTTTGCATTCAGTTGGTGATGCAAAAAACAAGTCTCGCCATTTTCTTCAGGTATAACTTTAAATGATGAAGCAGCTACAGACAACTTTGAATAATGTGTTTATGCTTGATCCTGATTTGCTGCCAAGACCGCGTTGCAAAAAATGAATTAGTCTATCCTATTTATCACAGATAACATTCAGTCAATAAAATTAATTTCACTTTGATTTGGCCAAAAACTAAAGTGATTTCCATGTATCTGTCATTATGGGACAGTGTCAGACTTAAAGTCACTTTTAAATATGTTGCATCAAGTTTAAAGTTTGTTCTGCAGTTTGCAGTTAGAGGCAGGCACTGAGGGTGCATTAAGTCGATTAGTAATTTTCTGCCAGTATTCCTCCCTTATTTGTTGCAACAGTGTTGTTTTTTTGGTGTAATATTTTTTTTAATATTCTTTACAGCTCTTCATTATGAGAACATGGCACATGATCAGTCCATTTTGTGTGGAAGAACAAATGATGCCTCAAACATCTCCTTTCATGAGAAACGGTCACGGTCTTGATACCCCTAATCTTCGTCTTTGGTTTTAGGTTTTGTCGTTTATGCAAATAAAGTTTGGATATGTTAAACTTGCCCTGTGGTGTACTGACTGGAGTGAGTATAAAACGCATGTAAAAACATTGTGGCAACCTTTTTGCCAATTCCTTTGTGCTGACTTTTCCGTATTAGTGAAAGTTATGATTAAAGAATTATACAAATTGGTCTCATGTAGCACAACCGTTTGATTGCTAATGCATACTTAATTTATTTTATTATTATTAAAACTGAGTATTTTTTGACCCACCTGTTTGTACTCTTTCACCGGTCACAATGGAAAGTTCTTTTCCTTTATCATTCTTGACTTGTCTTTTATCAAAAAAGAGAGCCAGGAGAGTGAAATGTGCTCAGAAAGATTGCATAGTCTGTTGAGTGTTTTTATGTTGAACCCTGTGCCGAAATAAAAAAATGTAATTGTCAAAATCTTTGTTATTTATGTCTTTGTTTATATCAGGAAAACCCTGATATTTTATTTTAAAATGTAGTCATTCAAGCAAGATAGAATTTACACACATACATTACCCTTTTAGCTGCTTATTATCTCTACTTTTCATTTTTCAACACACTCTTTGTCTGATGAGTCACGTTTACAATGGTCTTAGTATTGCCAAAGCTTTTAGTTGACCAACAGCTCTTCTCCTCCTTCTTTCTCTCTCTCTGTGTTCTCCTTGCTTCATTTCTAACAAAATTCTTACTGGTCTGAAAATAGTGGTAAAGTGTTATACCTGTAGCCATGGAAGCGGCAGTAGATCCCATTTAGCCATCTCCCTGGGAGGCAAAACCCTCTCATTTAGACACACACATGCAAAGGATATGTGAGCTGCCACCTGTGATTATGGTGCAGTTACATAACGAGGTTTACAGTCTGGATGTGTGAACCTTGTGATCTACTGTTCTCCAGGCTTGCAGCACCGCCACGTCACAGCCTTACATTATGCAGGAACCCAGTACAGTACCTGTTGCCGACACAGACCGAGAGGCACTTTAAAAGGACGCTTTGAGCTCCATTAGTTGACGTTCTCAGCCAAACACAATAGCCTGGTGATGATCACACACAGGCTATTGCAAATCACCCTCAGAAGTCTGAAATCAGAGGCTGCAAGGGAGAGCGAATAGGAGCGCAGAGAGAGAAAGAGAAAAAAAGAGAGAGAGAGAAAGAGAGGGTTCCTGCGCTGATGAATCATTAGTGATAAAGCTGGGTCTGAGCCAGTACGGCTGTATTTAGAAACTTCTCACTCTTTCAACCCCCCTCCCTTACTAATTGTCATCTCTTTTAGCATTTGACTGATGACTGGCTCTCTGAAAAGACGTGAGAAAAGGGGAGCAGGCACTCAGCTCTGAGGATAATGTCACACTTTGAAGCTGTCAAGGGTAACGGCAATGTGCTCAACAGTGGCCACGACGGAGAAAAAGCTACAGCTCACTGGCCAAAAACAACTGAAGGCAAAAAAAAAAAAACAGGGACACTGAAGAATTTGTCAGAGATACAGGCGTAGTGACACATTGAGACAATAATCTGAAAACAGCTCTTCCTTGGGAGATTTCCTAGAAGACTTTACATGTAAAACAGCATTACAGAATAAGATGAACGAAAGAGCTGACTAATAGAGTGATTGGCATGCTTCAATTTCAATCCGTCTGACACAGGAGGCCTGGTGCGGCTAGACTGCCGTATTATCAAACGCACATGCACACAAGCATCCCCGGGTCAAATGCAGTTGATTAGTTGTTGGTGACAAGTGTGAAAGGCATCACTCTGCACAGAGACACAGCACCCAGCAGCATGATATATCGATACGCACTCTTCTCTGCACAGCATGCATAGTAGGGATGCACCTGAATCCCAATACATTATTCAGGAAAGCACAAATACATTGGAAACAGATATTTCTTCATTTCAGAGTTGCTCATTGTTATTATTTGGAAAATGCCAGCTCCATGATTACCTCAGCATAGTTAAAAAAGGTCATATCGACCTTAACCAATCAATGATTTACAGCACCAAGATAATTCAACTGAAATAAATAAAATTTCTGATTTTTCAATATCTCCCAGTCAAAGGGGAGGTGATGGTGGGCTTCAAACAGGTCATAAAACTTGCATAAAAAGATGCAATGCACAGTACAAGGATGTGAAAATATATTATATTATCAATTATATTTCAATAGTAAATAGTTCTGATGCTTTGTAGGCACTAGAATTAGAAATTAGAAAATAAAACATTTGCCTTCTTTAACATGTCTTCTAGTATAAATCAGGACCACTTCTGGCTTTCTTTCTGAATACAGCAGCAGATAATTTTGTTGGTTAAACAGATACAGACAGAGTTGCATTAGAGCAGCAACAATTAGTCAATGAATTGATTAATCAATTGAAAGAAAATTAGTTGCTAACTGATTTTTCAAGAAAAAGTGTTAAACATTTGCTTAAATGTCAGGATTCGCTGCTTGTCTTTGTAATTTATAATGGAAAATTACTACTGACTATTTGGATTTTGTGCTGCTGGTTGGACAAAAGAAGCTCTTTGAAGACATAATTTCGGGCTCTGATAAACTGTGATGACCGTGTGATGAAAATAATTGTCAGTTGCAGCCTGATTGTGCATCTCTAATACATAGAACAGAGATTCCCAAAGTGTGGGCCATGGCCTCCTGGTGGGCCGTAATTGTACTGCAGGTGGGCCTGGAGAGGTCATTAAAAATTAAGTTTTTAATTTTCAATTTTGTAATTAAATTTGAGATTACCATGAAATATTTATTATTCAATATTTACAATTAAGTAAGGTAATCAGAACTGATAAAACCAACCCATGGGATTCAAATGATAGGTTATTCTGGTGTGCCACACCATATTTGGTCACATTAATATGATGTAATGTATCTTATATCTTGTCAGTGGCAGGGAATCATAGTTGACAGAATAGCTCATCATTGGCTGAAATATATAAGGAAATACAGGGCGTGTGTGTTGATCTGAGTTGTGATGAAAGGTTTGGGTGGACAGCAGAAGATTTTCAGATGTCAAATCTTAAACTTGAGAATGACTGGCACAGAATATTTCATTATAGAAAGACTACTGCACCTGGTGATGTCAATATTCTCACCTGACACTGTCAAGTACAGGTGAATTTGCGTTAGTCATAACAAATTACCTCCCATTTAATCACCTCTTTTCTCTGAAGGTAAATGGTGGGATAACAGGACTTGTCTCGGAGTGAAAGCAGAGCAGATGGGATCCAAAAGGCAGCAAAATTCTGGGCTGTTAATTTCATGTGGGAAGCCTTTGTGAAAGCCTTTTCATCTTTATTATGTTGCTTCCATTTACTTTTGATTAGCATCTGATCAAATACAATGGCGGATTGTCTGCTGGAGTTTTCTGAATGATACGTCTGTGCATCAAGTTGCTGTCAACTGGTAGTGCCATGATGTGGGAGGGAGGGAGGGAAGGCGGGAGGGAGACAACGGGAGGGAGAGAAAGAGAGGAGGGGAGGAGAAAAGAGAGACAGAGGGAGGGAGGGAGGCTGCAAATGGCAGTTTTCTGTGACAGGGAGGGAGGGAGGGAGGGAGAGCGAAGAAATAGTCAGAGGGAGAGAGAGAGAGTGTGAGAGAACAGCAGTCCAACTAGATCAGATTGCAAAAGATTGATAGAGAGAGCTGTTCAGTTAATAAACAGTGAGGGAGTATTCTACAGTTTTATGGATAGACTTCATGTCTGTAAAGATGAAGGATGAGCAGAAGACCAGCTGAAGAAACGGCCTCAGAAGATGGAGATACAAAAAGCTAAATTTTCCCTGGGATAATCCTTGTTTCCTACCTGTTTTTTTTTTTTTTTTTGCATGTCCAGCATTGACTGACTGACTTGGTCCAAGGTTCTGGTCAGTTTTATCTGCACTCGCAAACAGCACCTAAAAAAAAAAAAAGAAAGAGAGAGAGAAGAGCTCAAGCAAGGATGAAGAAATTCAAAGGGGGTCTGCGCCTTGTAGTGAAGATGATGGAGTGGTTTTCTCCAGTATTAGAGTAACACACAAAGAAGAAGGAGCAGCTGCGGTGGCAGATGCGGAGAATGCCTCAGTTTGGTTAAAAACAGGGACACTGGGAGACAAGACACCACCTTTTACTTCTGAAGCCTGTGGGGAGGACAGGTAGAAATAAAAGGTAAGACGAGGACAGAAAACTTCACCTCAAACTTGCAGACTGAATGTCACATCAATGTTTGTCAGATGTCACTGGTCTGTAGTGTTATAGAAGTGGCACTGGATGGTGAGGGCTACTCTTAAGCATTGCCTTTGGAGCAATGCATTCTGCTTAAGTTCAATTAAACTGTGAATAATATCATTTCATAAATAAAATCTTAAAAAAATCAGTTAGTCAGAATCAAATATGATGACTTAATTTAAGTTAATCCTTTTTAAGGGCTGCAGTTAACAAGTATTTTCATTATCAATTAATCTGTCAATCATTTTGTTGATTTACTGATTAGTTGTCAGGTCTATAAAATGTCAGTAAACTGTGAAAAATGTTGACCGTTGTTCCCCCAAGTCCAAGGTGACGTCCTTAAATTTCCATATGTAGTGTCCAAAGATATTCAGTTTACTGTCATCGAGTACAGAAACCAGAAAATGTTCACATTTTAGAATAATAAAAAAAAGAGACTCAAATCAATTAGTAAATTCTCAAAATAGCTGGCAACTGATTTAACGGTTAACAAGTAATGGTTAAAATAAGCTAATTTTTGCAGCTCTACTTTTTGTCCAAGTTGACCCCTTACTGGGAGAAAAAGTATAAAAATTGCTAGCAGAAAAGAGTTTTCTGTACATTTGTTGTCCTATAAGGATCTTATGCTCACCTTTAGCCTTTAGCTTAGGTTTTAGAGTGGCTAGAAAGGCCCTGTCTGTCGATATCAGAGTGTGACATCGAAAGGATCCCAGTCCCCAAAGGGTTAAAATAACCACAACAACAACAAACCATCTGAAATGTAGCTGGAAGACAGACAAAGACAGAGCTTAAAAGCAAACAGTTTGAACAAAATCTAAATCCTGAAGTTTGAGTCTTCAGTAATGTGGACTTAATGTCTATATTGTCTCGATACATATCACAGCTTGTTCACTAAGACAGGAGAGTGAGAGAAGGGTGAGAGGATTTAAATGCTTGACAACAGTACTGTTGAAATAATCAATTATTGGTGAAAATCAACTGATAATTAATGATAGATTAATAATTAACAACATTTTTAACTAAAAGTGGCTAAATAAAGACTGAGGAGTTGCTGTTTTCCAATCCTATACTGAATAGCTGTGGGTTATTTGACCATGAGTAAGACAAAATAAACATTTTTAGGATGTCACTTTCAAATCTGTTAAACTGTGACAAGAACATGCCATTACTGTTTTACTTGGATTGACAGAAATTAAGAAAATCTGTTAATTTAAAATCAATCAATCAAAAAATATTGGGCCTAGACAAATGTCTAACCAGACAAATCACAAATTCAGTCAATGCCAACAAACACTTTCTTCTGCATGACATCTTCCCAGTTTAACTTCAACAAATACAATGATAACAAACCCACTTTTTAACACTTGAACACTTTTCAGACACCTTATTTATTTCCAGGGAGTATTGTATCAGATGTAGCATCTAATTTAGCATAATAATACTGGAGGATAGATAAGAGCAGGTAATAATGGACAAATGTGTTGCTTCAGGTACTGCACTTCAGTGCATAAAGAAATCACTGATGTGAGGCTACAAAAAGAGACAGAGGATGAAGAGAATGAAGATTATGCGGCATCGCCTGACAGTTCAATGACCTCATCCTGCTTTTCATCTCAGCTTGGCTCAGTTTGATCCACTTTTATGATTCAAAAGGGATATTTAGCATTCAGTAGAACACAAAAGTAAAACATAAGCTGTAACACATCCCCCCCCAAAAAGCACAATATCATATCAAAGACATGGAGTGTAGCTTATGTATCTTAACGTCTAACAGTAATGTATTAAAAGCAATATATGTAAGCTTGTGTGCCCTAACCAACAGGTGTCACTTAAAATGGGAAATTACAGAGTTCAGGTTTAATATGGGTGATTCAGCCTTTGTGAATGGGTACAAGTAATTAAAAAACTGCACAAATAAAGATCAAAAAAGCCCAGAGAGAAGCTCACATGTGGGAATGATCAATCAATGGGAACCAGGTGTTTGAACGGTGGAAAAGCTACAGGTGCAGCTAGCAAAAAAAAACCCTGCATATTTTGTTCTACTTGCATAGAATATACCAGCTGTTAAAACAATGCGAGAAGGTGACTCAGTTCTTTATGAACACCTCTCTAAACAAGCATCTGAGATGGCATCCTGACACAGGGGATGGCCTGCATACCGAGCCTACAGGGATGGACGCTGTCTGGTTCTAATGTATACCATCTTTGTCTTTTAAGTTTCAGCCTTTGGAATATCACCAATTATTGCATTACATCTGAAAAAACGCCGTGGACTATTTTGTGTAACATACTGTCAATCAGACAGCATCTCTACATGGTGAAGTGGTGTTACTTTCTATAGGAAAATACCTGTCGGTCACTTGAGACGAGATGAGTTCCGCGTGGTGAGCTATAGGAAAATACAATGACACCTGAGCCTCAGCTCTTCCTTCACAATGGCCTTGGGAGGTGGGCCGTGATCGTAGCGCTCAAGCTCAGTTTCCCACATGCATGTCTTGAGATGGAGTACCCTCTCCTGCTCCACCTCATTGCCCCCCCCCAATCCTCTCCATTATTTTGCTCATCCAATTATTCATTCTATTCATCCTAATCAGCTGCAAGCTTATCATCATCTCCCCTAGTCACTGCTCTCGACTCCTCAAGAACACACACGCAGCTAGACTAGGTCACAAAAGGTTATTCATGAAATTACTGGCCGAAGTGCAAATCACTTTCTGTGTCCTGCCTGTCTTCAAAGATGAATCAAAGATACAATAATGGCCTCCCTCTGAGCTGTCATTTCACGATGCCTGTAGGACAAGACTTGCATGGTAGAGCTCAGGCATAATCTGTGATTCCAAACACCAGAATTCAAAACGCAGTACTGGAACCTGCTATCACCTCCACGCTTATAGACATGTCTTTCAATACAAGTACAAACAATCAATCTATTAATCATTCTGGCTCCGAATCCTTTAGTTGTTGGGTCCATAAACTGTCATGAAACTGTGAAAAATGTCTATCACTGTTTCCCAAAGACCAAAATGTCTCAAATGTCGTTTTGTCCACAACCCAAAGATATTTACTGTTGCAGAGGACTAACAAAACCAGAAAATATTCACCTTTTAAAAGCTGAAAAAAGAATTTGATTTTTTTTCTTAAAAAATGACTCAAAATGATCAATCGATTATCAAAATAGTTGGTGATTTAATGGTTGACAACTAATTGATTAATTGACTTTAAACTATATTTGTACACCATTAACAGCAGCAGTGAGCTTATGTTTAGTTGTTATCTGTTGTTCATATTCCAATCATTCTGACAGATAATAAAATTGCAACATAATTCCCCATTAAATTGGAATTTTATTAATTGGAAATGATCATTTTTGCATTACTATTTTCATTTTCACTGAAAAATAACTATCAAAATCTTGATGATATGATATTTGTTGGGGTCTGTACCAGGCAAACATGTTTACTAACATCTGGAGAACAAGATTTATAGGCCAGGGCATCTCTGCAGCACTACAGTACTTCATTATAATGTTATTTTGTCACACATTTTAAAAAATTACAGCTTTGCAATTTGGATATTGAATTTAGCCATATTGGGATTTTGATAATATTTTAATTTACTTTTGCAACCCCAGCAAAAACAGACAGACTGTGCAATTAGAGGTTAATATATACCTGAAAATGTATATTTACCCAAAAAATGCTGATTTTTCATCCCTGCAAACAACTGCTCAACTACATGTGAGTATAGGGCTGAATGATTTTGAAAAAAATATCTCTGGAAAATCTGTGATTGATATTCCAAATGTGATTTGTGACCTTAGAGGTACCATTCTGACCATTTTTACATCATAATTCTCATTTTCACTGCAAAACATTAAAAAGATTATGGTGTGATTTTTGCAAGCATCTGTACCAAACAAAAATGTGTAGTCTGTAGAATATGATATGTAGTGTAAGACATCTCTCCAGCAACATTTAATTTAAAATTGTATTTTAACACATTTTGTCTTTAACAACTACTGCAATTTTTTTAATGAATTGTTCAGTCCTATGTGAATATACTCTACCTGTATGGCTAAATAGCTACAGTTTGCCCTTTTAACTTTTAATGTATTTTCATTAAGGCAATTAAGATTGAAAGCTATTCAGCTGTCACTAGCAGTTGTTTAATCTAATGTCAAAGTTTTTGGCACGCTAAAGACGGCTGTCAAATCCATGTCAAAGACCTGGTGACAAAGATTAATCTTTAAGCACCTCATGCACAACCTCTCAGAGGGACAATCTGATTTAAAGAGCTTCCCATGTAGTTACGGCAAAGGCTTTTTGCATGGGTTGAGACTCTAAAGCACTTATCTAATGACTCTGAGGACACAGGGAGGGTTTTTACTTTCATTCAACCAATTCACTGGACACCTGACACTGTACGACTACAGTATGATATGGAGACTGCGCACCGTGTAAGGCTGCTCAGGTCATGTGTGGAGGGTAGGGACCAAGATGTATTATGTGAAATGCTGAGACGATGTTCAGGCTCAAGATTCATCTCAATTATGTAACACAGTCAGTGTGGCTACTATGCCATATAGCCAAGACCACCTGCCACTACATGGCTGAGCCAAGAACCGAAAGAAAGAAGTAAGAAAAATAGTTGTTAGCTGATTCTCATTCCCAGGTAATCAAATAGTGATGCTTTGGGTTAGTGGCTCAGATTGAGCCACACAATAAAACAATGACACTTGACACTCAACCAACCTAAGGCTGTGACAATAACAGCATTTTATTTTGAAGGATGAGTCTCATGTTCTTTTATTCTAGCACTGTAATACATGACAAGACAGAAGCACAGCCTCTGAATGGTTGACAGACTCAACCCAAGGCATTATGAAACTGCCAGTAGGTGGCTAACAGCATGCTAACAACAACTGTTTTGACATGTAAAAATGCATAAACAATCACAGAATACATTCAGTGTGGGATTTAACATGAGGGAAATATTGTCCAGTATGTTTTCACATTTCCAAAAAGACACTGCAGTGCAGTTCAGATACCAATAATTACTTGGTTCTTACAGTTGATACCAGTAATATAACCAATAATTTCACACTTTCTGGTTGTAAAAAGTTCATATAATCTGCAGTTTATGCAAACCTGAGAGTATGGAAGGCGATGACTGTGAACAAAGATGGATGATTTAATATTCCACAGCCCTGATCGAGCCAAATTAAACTGACATCACTATTACAACAAAAACAAAGAACAGTTCTGCCATTTTTTTTCAATTAAGTACATTAAAAAAAATCATAGATATACTTAAGCTTTTAGAGACGATTTAGAGACAACAATCACTGCCTTTGTCGAGCATTGCTTACACCATCTTTAATCAAACTGTTTGTGTAAAAATCAAGCACTAGACACAATTAGACAGGATGAGATAATATGGTTTGGATGACAGATTTACATACTTGAGAATCGTGGCAGGAGTACTATTTTTAGCATTAACAGCTGTGGTCTTTGGGGAATGTAGTGTGATATTGTTAAAAGGCAAAAAGACCATTTGGAAGTATATAAATAGAAAATAACATTTACCTACAGTATGTTTTCCTGATACAGGTATGTATTTGACCCCTAAGGAACAATTTTAAGATCGTGCATGAGGTAATCTGGCTCTAGATCGGGAAAAACTTCCACCTGAAAAAGTGTGAAAGCGGATGGCATTAGTGTGAGTGTGTGGCAGACGGCAGGGCACCTGGGATTTGGAAACGCACATGAGTGAACTGTCAAGTCTTCAGGGCCCAAATCAGGCAGGCAGACACAGAACGGATGTGGCCAGGCGATAAAAGCTGTCTGCGCCCAGAGGGGCCTCAGTCCAGCCCCCGCGGGTAAAAACCCCTTGACCCTGAGGCTCAACATCCAGCTCATTGGCCAGGTTATTGGCTGCCTGACAGCCACACTGACATATTGCGGATTCATTTCATACCAGAGTAATATTTTCACACATATCGTATGAAGATGTGCTTTAAGTTGTCAAGTGTGTATACGTGGTCTTGTAATATTCTTGTAAGTTAAAGTTCCACTATGTAATTACAATGAACATAGAATACAGGGCATTGCATAGGGGAGACATCTACCTACTTGTATGGAGCACCCTGGGAAGGTGGTGTAAATTTACCGCATTGTCACAACATAATTAATAATACTGCAAATTGTACAGAATGAGGTCAATAAATAGAGTCGTCTCTCTCCATCCTTGTCACACAGCATCTGGAATTGCATATCCATGGAATCAGTGGCACACATACAAATCCCCAAGGATTACTAAATACACACATGCACACCTCTAGTGCCCTAACAAAAGTATTGTACTGGAAGGACAATGGAGAACTTAGAACAGATACAAGGGAGCAACTTGTGTGCTGTAAAAACTGCATGGCATGTTGCTGATAAACTATAAATACAACCAAGATGTCCCGAAACCAAACATGTGATAGCCTTCACTATCACTGGTAGGCATAAAATATGATGGCGCTTCTCAATTTATAAAACACCTCACTAGATACGAGTAGCGACTCACATGATGGTTAATTTTTTTTATTACATAATAATAAACATCTGGCAGGTGATGACTTACTTTGTCTCCAGTGCCAGCCTTCTTTATCATTTGAAAGAGAAAAGCACAGGAAATGCCACGTGACAGAAGTGGATGTGCTGTGAGGCCAGCTCTTCACTTACCCAGCCGACATCAAAAGACATGAGGACCCTTCAGTGAGGGCCAATTGGATTTGGAGTCGTGATATTTAAAGAGAGCAAGATGGCAAGGAGAAGAAGTGCGAAGTAACTGAAGTGACTGGTATTACTGATACTCACACTATAAAACAATGTAGAACATTCTGTAAAACTAAGTGTTAACTCAATTATGATCATTGTTTCTTTTTATATTTATTATCAGTTAGATTTGAGAGGACAACAGAGGCTGGACTTTAATATGAACATTAGTAAATGGAAAACATAATAACAAAAAAGCATCCCTTTAACAGATTAAATTAAGCTAATACAATATAGGTTTATTTAGTAAATCTGATGGGCATGTAAAAAAACTGAAGGCGGAGATGGTGAATTGGTCCTTTGGGCTTTAACACACAGACACTTGATTACCTGTAATTCAGTCTCAGAACCCATCATCTATTGTCTGAAAGCGATTTAGCCTCAGGGGGGAACAGACAATGTCTTAGGGCCTCCAGTCTAGCCACATATCTGGACAATGGATATCTGAACTAAAACACTGTCTTCTATTCATCAGTCATAGTTTACAGTCTGATTAGCAACTTAATACTCTGGTTATCAGCGGTCACTTTATCTTAATAAACAGATATCTGCACTTGATTGCAGATCAATTTTAATTTTAAAAAGCAAAATCACCATCAGACAATAGCCAGTGACTTCCAAGATTGTATTTCAGCCCATGTGTTCAGCATTTTTGCTCTTCACATGGACTGTTTACCCACTGAATGTGAATCTGCATGCAACCAAAGCCTGACAAACAGACTACAAATGGAAACCAGAATGTTTTCAATACCTAAATCTTGTCCCTTGCCCACACGTTATATGCAGATATCTGTTTATAGAGATTAATGATCTATTAATATCAAAGGACATCTTTTCGAGGCAGTAGCAAAACTATGACTGTTACTTGTGTAACAATGTTTTAAGATTCAGTGACTAAAAGCTTTCATGGTTGGTTCTTTGGTGATGTTTCATGCACAGGTATGGTGTGATTTCACCATTATGTCACAGAAAGATGCTCACATTGTTCTCCTTTCCCGGCACTCTTTACAGGGACTGGATTAAAGCACAAGGCTCCCCCCGAGGTCCCTGTCTATGACTCACTAAAATGGACCTTAGCCAGTGATCAAGCTGTGAGGGGCCTCGATCACACACTGGGACTCCAGGCCTGCCCTTCTGCTCTGACCCTGCAGCTGGAGGCGCCGCCGGGAGAATGAGTGTGGGAAGGATCAACCGCTACAGCATTGTGTCATCTGAAGAAGAGGGCCTCCGCCTCACTACCATGCATGGCATGAACGGCTTTGGCAATGGCAAAATCCACACACGCCGCAAGTGCCGCAACCGCTTCGTCAAAAAGAACGGCCAGTGCAATGTGCAGTTTGCCAATATGGACGACAAGTCACAGCGCTACATGGCTGACATCTTCACCACATGTGTTGATATTCGCTGGCGATGGATGCTGGTAGTCTTCACTCTTGTATTTGTTGTCTCCTGGCTAGCCTTTGGCTTAGCCTTTTGGGTCATTGCTTTGTTACACGGAGATCTGGATAACCCAGCCGGAGATGACAACTTCACTCCATGTGTCCTACAGGTCAATGGATTTGTGGCTGCATTTCTATTCTCCATTGAAACACAGTCTACCATAGGTTACGGCTACCGCTGCGTGACTGAGGAGTGCCCAGTGGCTGTCTTCATGGTGGTCTTCCAGTCCATAGTGGGCTGCATCATTGACTGCTTTATGATTGGCGCCATCATGGCCAAGATGGCAAGGCCTAAGAAGCGAGCACAAACTCTGTTGTTTAGCCACAATGCTGTCATTGCCATGAGGGATGGAAAGTTGTGCCTCATGTGGAGGGTAGGGAACCTTCGCAAGAGCCACATTGTAGAGGCCCATGTCAGGGCACAGCTCATCAAACCTCGGATCACTGATGAGGGGGAGTATATTCCTCTAGACCAGATAGATATTAATGTTGGCTTTGATAAAGGGCTGGACAGGATTTTCTTGGTTTCACCTATCACTATCCTCCATGAGATAGATGAGGAGAGCCCCCTTTTTGGGATCAGCAAACAGGACTTGGAGACAGCAGACTTTGAGATTGTCGTCATCTTGGAGGGGATGGTTGAAGCAACCGCCATGACCACGCAGGCTCGCAGCTCCTACTTGGCCTCTGAGATCCTTTGGGGTCACCGTTTTGAACCAGTCTTGTTTGAGGAGAAGAACCTGTATAAGGTGGATTACTCTCACTTTCACAAAACCTACGAGGTGCCGTCCACCCCCCGCTGCAGTGCCAAGGACATGGTGGAGAACAAGTTCCTAGTCCCCAGCTCTAACTCCTTCTGCTACGAAAATGAACTGGCCTTCCTAAGCCGCGATGATGAGGAGGAGGATGTAGGTGGTGGGAGCAGGGCGCTGGCAAACCTCAGTCCGGACCGGAACAGCCGACATGAGTTTGAACGCTTACAGGCCACCAGGGCACTGGATCAAAGGTCATATCGTAGAGAGTCGGAAATATGACCTCTACCCATTGACCCAGGGTCAACTTTCAATAACTTTATCCAAGAGTAAAAATGCAGAACAATGCAAAGTGCCATAGGAAAAGCTGACTACTGTGAAAGATTGGGAAAGAAATAAGACAACAGTAAAAGGGACTTAACTGGAAGGAATGGGGAAAAGCAAGAGTACACAGCTTAGAAAATTGTGGTAAGGAATGTCTACAATCAAGGAAAAGGCTAGAGAAAGACCTTCTTCCTTAATGGAAACTTGAATCTTTTTTCACATGGTCATTTTGAGTTGAGAGTGTTCAATGATAGTGCATCAAAAAACTATTATGACAGAATCTTATAATCAAATCCTAGGTGTAAATACATTGCGTAGGTAAGTTATGTTTTGTGTGCAGTATCAGTTTCCAAAAACACCTCTCAATAAAAAAATAGAAGTTGCTATTTCAAACTGTTCTTGGGCACAAATAATAGTGTTACAAGGCTTCTCTTATGCTCTCCTCGCACTGCTGTAATTTGCTGGACCTGCGTTCAGTGACACATTGAAAATTCGTGCACTGCAGCATTCAGATGCAATGAGCCATGATAAAACATCTGACCCATGAGCCACTGAGAACAACATTATTCAACACCTTCATTTTAGTATTGGTGTGATCCCAAAATCTACCAACGTAGGGAGAGTAGGCAAATGAATTGCACTATGAAGAACATAAATGAATATATAACAGAACGGAAACTGTATAGAGAAACAATACTTATAATCTCTTAATGCCTCATATTTTAACTTAGCTTTATCTTAAAAGCAAAGATCATACAAGCCACCAACATAATGATTTCACTGCTCTGGCCTACACATATCATGTCATATACAAATATTGCTATGAAGTCAAGTAAAACATAGCTAAAGCACAAATGGCGGACAACTGACATAAATAAACATTTTGTAGTTGTCAAAATTTAATTTTTGCAAGATACAGGTTGCAATATTCAGGTTTTAATTCATTAAATTAATAACCAAGTAGCAGTAATTTGTAACCCCACAAAAAATGCACCTTAAAGTGTAACTTTACTTTCACAACTTGAAATGTTATCTAATAAAGTTCAACTAAAACCTGCATGTTGAGAGTCATTAACAAGATTTCTTCCATTCCATGTGGGAATTAAGACTGTAACAAACTGGCATAAATTGATGGCCCTTAATGTGTTTTTGTCCTCTTTAAAAATTAATCTATGCATATTGTTAAGAGTGTCAGGGGACAGAACCCTACTGTGTTCTGTGTGAGATGACATTATTTAATAACATTGCTTTAATCAACACCTAATGCTTAGAAAAACAGCCTGGATAAACTCAATTTTTAAGAGTGGCTGCTTTGTTGATCAAGAATTAATCAAGTGTTATTTTAAACTAAAACTATTCCTATGGACAAGATGAATTTGAAATGTAAGATTTGGATGTCCCTAACCACCCTAACCACTCCAAATGCTAAACGAACAAGCATCATAAGGGCAAATGTGTCTATGACACTTTGCGTTATACTAATAAGGTTAAAATAGTCCAAATGTATCAGCCAACTAACTGTGGCTGGCCCTAAATTTCTATTCACGTTACATCAACAGTGGGCAAATTTAACTGTTCTTTATACTGCTAACAGAGTTCATATCTGTTTCAAACATTACCTGGGTTATAGACAAATGACAGGCCAAAACATCATTTCATTATTATATGGCAAATATGTCATTTAAAGTGTAAAATTAATGTGTGCAAGACCAAGTTTGGCTTAAAACCTGTTATCACTTTCATTGCTGTCCAAACAAGAGCAACAGTGGAACAAAGAAAATAGCTTCCTTGTTTTTCACTTCTCACATGCACGTGTCTCACATCTCTCTGACATTTACAAACATGACATACTGTAGACAGTTAAATGAATTTTAGCAATATGCTAAGAAACTGGACCAAGGTCTGAATGGAAGCAATAAACCCTGAAGCACATCTTTCTGAATTAGTTTTAATAAGAATATTCTTAATGATTCTCTGTAATACACTGAACATGCATATTTATAATTCTTGATTCACAGATAGCAAGTGCAAGGCATGGTGTGAGGTGAATAACCCTGTATTTCTTTTCGTTTTTGTTCTGCTTGTATGCATATGATCTCTCAAGATTAGATACCAAAGTAATGGTGTGTAGCTCGGATGTCAGTTTTGAAGTGATTGTTCCCAAGATAATCTTCCAAAAACAGTTTAGCCTGAACCTGAAAAATGCATAGTCGTATTTCAAAAAGGTGTTTGAGCCTCCAGGTTTCTTTACAAATTTAAATCATCCCATGAAAATATACCTTAAATTAAAGAAAATCCCTGTTCAATCAAAAATTAAAACCAAATCAACTAAAAATTTAAGTAGTAGTTATAGATTCAATCATTTGCTATTATTATATACAGTAGTTTAAGAGGCAAAATTATGATGCATGACAACTTCTTTTCTTTGGCATGGACAATAGCATTCAAAGATTTTCCCTTATTCTAGATATCTAGTCAGAATTTATCATTCAAACCTCAACATGTTTATGTTGTGTCACAAAATACTTTTTTTATCGAGTCGAGTTTATCTATTACCTCACTGAAATGTGGATGTTGTCTCCCTGTGGAACAATCTTAGTTATTTTCACAGATAAAAGATTACATATATGTAAAGAAGGAAACATGTAGGATATGATGAAAAACTACAACATGAAAACAAAGAGGAGAACCATAAAATGGTTGTTATTTTGGTCACAATGACTAATATTTTCCTAATAGTCATTTAACTCTAGCAGTATGCTTGACTCTATGATATTTCTTGGTTATATGTTGCTTTTTTAGAAAATTGAAGGATGTAGTAAAAATTTTTTGACTAATAAGTGACGCGTTCTTTACCCAACCCTAAATAATTTATTATGCTCATTGCCTTCTGGGAAGGTTCTATACATCGATGTGTGAAGCCTCGGCAGCACCTACTCACAAAATTTAAAAAAAAAAGGTGATGTGTCAACAGCTTTTATGCCGCATCACTGAAATGCATAGTTCAATCATTTCTACTGAATAATGAAGAATTTTCTCAGAGCCTGTTTTAGCTTTGATGTTGCCCACCTGAGCCCTTCAAAAAGAAACACACACAAAGGTTTTCGCTAAATATACAGGTTTATAGTGTAAAAAGCTTAGTAATGTTATAAAAAAATATTATTATAGGGAGCAGCCAGGCTGAATAAACCTGCTTATTTTTATACAAAGTTCTTTTTGATAGAATACAGCAATCAATATTTATCTGTTTTTATCAGAATACTACAATGAAATCACTATTGAGAGAGGCAAAAATATGATTCTTGTCTCAATTTTCAATGATTTAATTTCTGTTGTTTCATTTCAGCACAGATGCTCATGATTAAACAGGTATTTCTCTTAAAGGGATGATTGGAAAAACCTTTGACCTCTGTAGAAGTCTTCCTATGTCCAGAAAAATGTCTACTGGGCTTTTGATTTTAATTCAAAGTCATTTAAATTATTCAATTAAAAACTAACTGTGAAAAAAAACCCCGTTTTTATCTCTTTTGTTGAACGTGGTCCACCAGTCTGGGCTGTAGTGAAATGTAAAATCCAATACAAACCCCTGGACATCCTCAAGCCTAATGAATGGATGAAGAGGTGGCTGAGGTAATACATCACCATGAGGGCTGGTTTAAGATGAGAGATCAAGATTCATGTCACCAAGGTCAGATGACTTCCTGGTCCTGGGCCAATTATTCAAGAAGGCTCATCAATTAATCACTGCGACACACAAACAACCAGTGGGGCCAGGGGCCTTTTGGCCCTGCTGAACTGGGCAAGAGCCCTGCAGCTGACTGTCAGATCAATGTGGTAACAACACACGGGAAATCATTATTTCTCTCCTACCTCAAAAGTGAGGAAACCTTCATGTTTGTAAGCATTTAACTTCACTATGGGCTTTTCTCAGAGATGACAGGAAAATCACAGGTGTAAATAATAAAACTAATGATAGCTGAATTATATTCTCTGTGTCACCCTATCACAGCTTACCAGGAAGCTTGCATAGTACAGAGTCATCATTAATGTGATTACTAACACCTGTGTACTCATGACAATTCAAAATGTCTGCTGTGAAAAAGGCCTATAGCATGGTACGCACATTTATGCTTTCTTGTTAAAGTTGAAGTGTTACACTGTGTGTACACTGTTCAGTAGAGCCTGATGAATACTGGGTATTTGGCAGATAACAACTAGGACTGCAACAAATGATTATTTTCATTACTAATTAGATCACAGTTTTATGGTTTATCAATCAATCAATCAATCATTTAGTCTATAAATGTCAAAAAAAGTGAAAAATGCTTGTCACAATTTCCCACAGGCCAAAGTCCTGTCTTCAAATTGCTTCTTTAGTCCAACCAATAGTCAAAAACACAAAGACTCTTCATTTATTATCATAAATAGCAAAGGGAAACAGCAAATCCTTACATTTAAGAAGTTGGAACCAGCAAATGTTTGCTTGAAAAGTTATTAAAATTAATTAAATTATTAACAAAAGAGTTGGCAACTCATTTTCTTTCAATTGACTAATTGATTAATTGACAAATTGCTGGCACTCTAATACCAACAATGATATTTGGACATTAAAAATCTGCTATGTAAATCTGAATCATACAGTATACATCAGCCGATATTTGATTTGAACAAAAACACAGTACTGAAAAAAATATTTTTTATTTTTTTAATGAGGCTTGCTTAAATTTGCTTATTTAGGAATTGTGAGTACGAAATGTAAATGGGAAATTTTACATTTGAAAATCAAATTGTTAGTTCTCCATGGTTGACAAACTTCATAACAGTGACACTGTTTCTAAATTACCACAAGCAAATTTTTGACATTCATGTATTGTCGCTTCTTGTTACTTAGGCCTACATCTATACTGATACCAATCTGTGACAAGCTCATATCTGCCTATAACACTGGCCCAGCTGATTCATTGCCCATTCAGTGACGTGTTTTCAAGATTAAAATAATTTGGGATTAGAATAAAGTATTGCAAATATACTGTTTATAATGAAAGGGTATTTGTTACATAAACGTAGATCCGCCAGTTTCACTACTGCAGCCTGCTTGGTCTACGAAACTCTTCTTCAAATGAGACAAAATGGAAGAATTTCAATAATATTTTTGTGCAACATGGAATACAATACTGAGAAATAATCAGCGAAAGCAAAATTTTAACCTACAACATCTACATGGCTTCGCCTGGGTTCAGACCTTCAAATCTGCCCGCTCCACCAAGTTGACGAGTTGATAATTCAGTCTGATACAAGGCGTCCACATGTACATGAAAGATCTATGATCAAATGTACAGTATTGCCTTTGCGTAACAGGGTCCCCTTAGAGCAAAGAGTTCAAAGAGTTATGCAAGTGCCCAAGCTTGTCTGTCAATCAGCACAACGGAACAAATTTTTGACTGGTGATGAATAATCCTGAACTCTTTGCACGAGATCTGTGGCCATCAGTTCTTTCTAAATAATTCAGGTTGGGGTGATTAAGTCACCCACAGTGAGTGACAGATGTAGGATTAACATGCTGGCCACTGGTTGTGCTGAGCTCAGGCGTTGGGTCTCGGCACTAACTGACACTGGGATCACAGAGGCTATGCTGGAAGCGTTTGCCAAGTTTGATTATGTAACATGGCCTGCTCAGTGTATGTTAGGCCTTGTGTGACTCGGTGTCACACACACTGAGTAGAAGTGAAGCTCTCAGGATTAGTGGTGGACACTGTTAATGAGCGCCTAATGCATGAAAGTATTATAGATGTTTCATCAGCGTAACGCGGGTTGTTGAACTCAGAATTTGACTTTACTCTGAAAGTGAGCCGTCTTTTGATAGCTGTGATGTCAAACTAGTGTACTATACAGCAGGATTAAACACCAAGAGGTCCTGGATAATTAAGGGCGTGTCAGGATAAACTGCCCTGCAACTGAGATGGTTGCTATGTAATCCCAAACACATGCCATACAGATGGGTTGGGCAGACGATGACCTCACTTACTTAAATCATTCTCAGCAGGTAGTATCCCAGGGTATTCTTGTACTAAGTATTTTAGGCATCCATATTCACTGTAGGTCCAATTAACCACACCAGCTGTGGTCAGGGTTTGTGATATTTTTTCAGCTAAATAAAACAAGAGTGAATTCATTTAGCAATATGAGATTCAAAGTTCAGATCACAAGGACCTCAGTTTTATCAAAACTGAGATGGAGAAAACCTTTAGACATCTTGTTAGAAACAGAAGCTAGGGACTCATTGAGAGAGGTCATGTTATTCAGGTTACTGGGTTTAATAAAGAAGTAAGGCTGCACGTCATTGGCATAGCAATGATAAGAGATACCACTGGAGGAGTTAAACAGATGGCCTAGAGGTAACATACACAATGAAAACAGAATAGGTCCGAGGTCTGCTCTGACTGGGGGATTCCAAGGCGTTCTCAGGCCAGGGTGGAGATATAAATTGAAATTTATCAAAGATATTATGAGCAAATGTGTAATGCAGAAATGCCTGACATTCTTTATGTACACTCTGTTTTGACTAATACTACCCAATCCTCAGGTACAACATGCTGCAATTCAATTATGGGTTGTTAGCAGCTGTCTGTATCCCAGAGCTATGAGCGCCACTGGTGCATCAGCCTCTCCCTTCACACTCACGGCTCCTGCAAATAAAACCTATTAATTACCATATGGAGGCTGTTGCCACGTAACCCGCTGGCCAACAAAAAGAGGTGTGAAGCTGGAGGATGGATGGAAGGATGGATTGATGGACTGATGCATAGACAGACAGACAGACAGACAGACAGACAGACAGACAGACAGACAGAGGGTTGTGTCGTTTTTCCTATGTCATCATGATATTTTGTCTAAATTACGTAAGTTGACACCCAGTATCCCTTGGGAATATCCCTTCTGTGAGTCTAAGGGAACAGTTGATGAAGCCAGCTGGGGCCTGGACTCACTCATTTGCCTACATGATATAAAACAAAAGCAGTGCACCTACTAAAGACTGCAGCCAGTAGAAGGATGTGAATGGAAGCAAGGAAGCAGCTTTGCCAGGCTCCCTGCCAGCCAGCCCATATAGACTAGTTATAATTAATGCTGGAACAAACTCCCTGTAGCCTGGACTCTTGATGACAGTAAAATGAGGGGAAATCGTGTTGAAGGGGCTATATAAAGCTCTTCAGTGTCAAGCCGCATGTGGCTCTGTGGCCAACACTTTCACTGCTAAAAGTACTCCCTGTTAGTTCCTGTGATAGTATCACTCAATCAAAGATACTTACTGGAGGTCTGAGTTTTATGTTATTATAACTGCGCCTTTTCTGCCTCAATATTATCATCTACCACAAATGAATTTACATTCATGAATATATAAGCTCATCTCACAGTTTTAAAAATGGGCAATATAGTATGAGCCAGAATCTGATTCAAATCTAATCAAATTTAATGTCATTCTTTCTTACACACTGTAATTGCAGAGTGAAATATTTTTAGAGTTCCCTAGATGTAGATAACATCAGTATTACAGTATTATTAGAATCCAGAATTAATGTATCATGTGAGTAATGGATAGTACTGTATTTGGAGATCAATCATTGGTACATACATAACTATAAATTAATTTATTCTATATAGAGATACAGACTTGTTTTGTGCAGATGTGTTATTCTTGAGTTAGAAAACTGGGGTGGGGTCGGGGAGGGGGTACTGCTGAGTTGACAGAAACTACAAATTGATCCTTCTGAGGTCCTCAAGTGTAATGAGACTTCATCCAATGACTGAGACAAGTTTTGTAGTCTGATTGTTGCCCAAATGGAGAAGACACAACAAGTCCTGTCCAGCTACGCTTGTCATCTTGTGTAATAAAGGCCAAAAGTCCCCTGCTGTTGTCCATTAGCTGTCAACGGCTGTCAATGACTACAAATGTGCACAGGGTTTTAAAAGACACGAAGGCCCTTGGCCAATGACGTCATTCAATCACTCATTTTGGTAAATACACCAACTGTAGCCCCTTCACTCTACACACAAAACAAAAAAATATATAAATAGCGGAATAAATAAGTCATAAAATAAAGTATTTCTATGGTGAAGAGCAATAAGAGACTTTGGAATCAACTACAGCCTGATGAAAGACATGCCAATGAAGACACAGCACATACAAATCTTGCAAATCTAGGGATCCCTTCTAGATGCAACCCTATGGGTTGCTTTCAGGCATGCACTGATGTCTGTCAGTGTTTTTTTTATATCACTGTAGGTCACTACATGCATATACACACATAAAGGTTGATATTTGATGCCATTTGCAGACAAACGTCCCTGATATGGCTTTAACATTAGATTTCCGAACCAAATGTCCTTCTACATGCTTTTAAGCAGCTGTTCGACCAGTGACAGGGTCCACACTAATGCTCTAACCTGACAGAGGGGCCGTGTGCAGCATTAAACATGCTGACATATTACGTGCCTTATCTTCTCTCGGTTACAGTAGGTGCCTCTGGTCTATCCTGATTCATGGAGTTACATGAATGGACAACCTGAGGGGACATGAGGGGGGCACTCTCATTTCCTTGTTCTCAAGCCTTGGTAATTACCTATGTGTGCCCAAAGGCCTTCAGTGTGTTTTAGAGGAAGAAAGGAAGAAAGAGCAAGACAGTGAAGTTACTTATTGCAGATGAGTAGAATAGGCCTGTTGTAACAGATGTGCCGTTCTACAACAGCTCAGGGGCACAAGCCCTGAAATATTGCTTCTATTTACTTCTATTATTTCATGAAGATTATCCTCTTCTGCCTGTCTGTGCAAACCATACAGGTGGATGATGAATGGGTTAGCTACCAGTTTCCTCTAATGGATTTGATAAATAGTTAACATGAAAACACCATAATAACAATACACACAGTTTCTGTGTTATCAGCTGAGGTTTTACAGTGAGAAAGCTGCTGTTTATCAGCCCAGTACAATAGAGCTCAGAGGTAAACAGTGATCCACAAAGCACCTATAAACTTACATTTGAGAAACAGATACACATCTCTTTCAAACTAATACTCATAAAAATTCACAGAGCGTGTTGTAAACAGTGTCTCCCTTCTGTGAAAACAAATCCAAATGGAGAGTACTCACTGTGAGGTGATTTTAGAGGGCTTTGAGTACTACAACTTAAACACTCCACACAAAAATCAAAAAATATATTTTTCCATTTACTTGTAGTGCTTTTTATCTATCTAGATTGTTTTGGTAAAGTCAGACGGACAAAAAATTGTTTTGAAAACATTCAAGATTTCAGACATACTGCGCCAGACAGTAAATCCAATGTAGAATTTGGGGATTGGTATTTTTATTGAGGGGTTAAAAAAACAGTATGTCTGTACACGCTAATCTAGTTATTCACAACAGACCCCCATAAAGCAGTTTTAAACAGTACTGCAAGTGCTGAAACTGGCTGAGCAGGCAAATGTTACACCTCAGCCATGCAGAATGGCATTAATGCCACGGTCACACACAGCCTTTCGTCCGCGAGTAGATGCACATTTCATTCTGTGCTAGAAAATACTTCCTACATGAAAATGCTCACAAGGTCTGTGGATTATCTTGAGTAACTGGGTCATGACCTCAGGAGAGAGACATTGCTGTTGAGTTTTTCAACTGTATTTTTCAGCATTTTGAGCAATACAAGCCAAGTGCAATTGAGTTTCGTTATATTCCAGAGAAGGCAGCCATTTCTGCAGCCAATATCTCCAAAAGCCAGCAACTCACAAAACAAACAATCTAGGTGGATAAATTGCACTACAGGCAAGGGGGAAAATATGTATTTTTGATTTTGGGGTGAACTGTCCCTTTAAGTGCCATTGAGCTCTGTTGTATGGGAATAAACTACAGCCAATAGCTTCCAACTTAAGCAAATCGCACACTTACTGAGAGGAATAATGAGAGTCAGCAAAACTGGGTCTGTCCCAGCAGTGAAGTCATGAGAACAGACACAGAACTGCAACTACAGTCCCTCTGGTCTCCCCTGGGGTAGACTCAGATCTGTCAGCACCCTTCACTAATGCAGCTCTCAATGGAAGGAAGCAGGGATACATCTCCCCAAATACCCCTCCACACACACACACACACACACACACATACAGACACAGACACAGACACAGACACAGACACACACACACCTCAAACCCTCTTCACCCCTCCATCCCTTGCCTACGTACACCATGCCAGGACGCATGGATCATCTCTTGCTGGCTGGACTCGCTCTGTCCCAGGACACAGACTTCACTCTTGCCAGGACAACGTCTCCAGTGTCAGGCAGAATGAGGGTCTTTGTTACCGCAGTCTCAATGCAGGACGTTCACTCACACAGGTAGTCGGGTGGTTTTGATATGGAGAACAGTATCCCTGTTTACACCATGAATAACTGAGTGCAAAAGTGGAAAGGAGAGAGTTAGAAAAACTCAGATCATGCTTTTGTAGATTTTTTTTATTTCAAACGCTTTCAGGATTACTTTAATCTGGTTTTGGGGTTCTGTTGTGAATAACTATATTTTTTACAGTAATACTGTTTTGTAATTCCTTAATAAAGATACTGATCCCAAATTTTGCATTGGATTTACTCCTGCACATTGAATTCTGTTTCTAACTGACTGTCTGGTACAGTATGACTAGGATCTTGAATGTTTTACAGACAAATGCTCTTCTCTTTCCACCTCTAAGGTATGACATAATAGACAAAAAAACGTGTTGAAAAGAACTGGACTGACAAAAAAGATGAAAATGCAACGAGGCAGTGAATCACACAACTGAATGGGATGATTACATAAGACAACAAAGCATTTCACTGTATGCCACAGAAAATATAATCAGTAAAAAACAAAATGAAACAAAGTTATTCAAATTTTGAGATAATCACCATTAATGTAACTGTAAAATTTGATGTAAGACTTTTCTAATGTATATTTTTAAGATTTTCTTTTTTTTTTCAGATTTGTGGATTCCTGACTTTTGTTCATTGTATGTAGGCTATGTGATTGAAAGTGAGCGCTGTGCACACGTTTCAGAGCAAAGTGGAAAGCTATCAGTCATTTTAATGATTTCTGAGGAGATTTCGTGTTTATGATGGATATTAACCTTTACTATGTGGTTCACCAGTGTTGACAGATGGCCAGTAGACTGCATAATAATCATATGGGCATCAGACCATAAATATCCCAAGGTATAGGCCACAGCAGGCCAAGCAATGTAATGATAATGAGATAATCTCAGTTTAGGTGTTAAAAAGTAAAACATCACTCATTATGACATTTTTTGAGGAGATTTTGTATTTTTATGATGCCTTTGTGTATGTGATGTCTGTTTGTAAAAGTAGTGACAATTAGTTTTGTATTTACTAAGTCACAACATTAGCTTATTCTCAAAAAAAAATCCTTACTTAAACAATCCACATCAGACAACCACAACCTCGTGTAGTTTAAATAATCCCTTCTAGTGTGTCTCTGTATGTGATCATGGTGCTGCCTATTGGAACCCCTCCACCATTGCTGAAGGTAAGGATGAGGAGTACTGGGGGGTTTTTTGGTGGTGATTAGGGACTCTGGGTGTCACAAACAGAACTGATTCACAGTTTATAGGCTGTGTTTTGAAGAGACATCTAACCAAGTCATGCAATCAAAACCTAACGAGTATTAACCTACAAATAAAGCTGCTTTGATGATTGTGACTACTCAATGCTGTTGTGTGATGTGAGCATCTCAAATTAAGGTATCAGTTTAAGGGGAACAGACGTGTACCATTTGTTGTTTATCACACTATCACTGTCGTAACTCCAATACTTACTCCAAAAATATCAGACAAAAAATGCTCTCACTCTGAGTTTTAATGCAGGAAAACCTAGCACACTCTGCAAAACACTATTATTGTGCACTTCTACGTTAACAGGCTACAGTCCATGTGCCATCACTGAGGAACCTCATTATTATATCTGATTAATTGTACTTTCCCTACATTTTTGTCTATCTTAAAATGTTGCTTCGTTTTCAGTTTAAAAATATTTTGCAAACTTTTACGTTGAAACTGGGTGCTTGTTGCAAATCAGGGCTGAAACAGCACAAGACTAGCCCATCTGGTGACGTTTGTAAAAATGTCATAAATTTGTGATGAAAGAGTTTTGGTTTGCAACTATTCAAATTCTGAAAGTTATAAGGACTTAGAACATTATTATGCCTAAATTGTCAGACTGGGTGCACTATTAAACCTTTTGACCACTCAAAAATTGATATCAAAGTATAAACATTCCTCTAAAATACCACATTAACACAACATGACATTGAGGAACACCACAGAATGGGCATGTCTGGAAAGGGTGGGGTCGTGGGTACCTGCAGAACCCATTTTCATCCAGATATCCTCAGGTGAGAGGTCAAGGGACCAAAATGGCCAAACCTTACTCGTTTAGCCACATTCCCGACAAGCTAGCATGGCATAGTTGGGACCCATGGATTCTTTTGGTCTTGCAGCTTCTTAAGAACCTGCTATAGCCTCTGACAGAGTAATGTCAGTTGAGGACGAGGCGGTACATGCGAAGCTTGCTAATTCAGTATTTAGAGTTGCAAGAGGCTATTAAAGTGCCATCACAAAATAAGACTTGCCAATCTCTAATTTGTTAGTATTTTTCCCGTTAGTTTGGTGTCATGCTTTTACTCACTGGTCTCCAAGCAGGAAAGTTTTGCTTAGCTTTCACGCAGCGGTAAGCTTCAATTCTCCACCTTGTTAAGTGCGCCATCTTGTGATACTGGTGCGTCGTTACTCTGTCGAATACCTGAGCGTTCGTGTCTTGAAGGGAAGCCCAGATTTGCTAAACTCTCGCGAGATTTGGACACATTGTTTATTCATTGCGGAAGTTGTATAACATAATTTTGTGTTATAATATGACAACACTGTGGTTGAGACCTGTTTAACGTTAGGAACAGAAAACACCTGGTTCGATAAATTAAAGATCACGGTTTATGTTAAAATGATCACTCTCGCGAGATCTGTCTTAGGTCTGGAGTTCCCTTCCCGAAACGACCCATTTGAGCAGTTGGTCCCCTCTCTAACCAATCCGCGAAAGGAATACTTGTACGTCAATAGATTAACCAATGAACACTCATGTCTTTCACAGCAAAAAATGGCGTTCTTTGTGTTGTGAAGCGGAGGAACTACAAATAATTGTCTTTTATGTTATGAAAAACTGAAAAGGACAGGTAAGAAAAATTAATAGTAACGCAGTAATGGTGGATTTTGTCTTATTTATTGTAGCAGTTGTGTGTCTTTGTATGCAGCAAGACAGCTTTTACTTAATTCATTAGCTAGTTAGTTGCTAGTGAATGGCATCGGCAGCTAACGGCTAACGTCAGCTAACCAAATAATGAATAGCGTAGCAAGCGAAACTGAGTAGTATCCTACCACAGAATAGCTTTAATGCATATATCTTGGAAATTTGGTATTATTTTGTGGCCGTGTTTGTATTTATTAGGTGTATGTGGTCGTATTTACCAGGATGAAGGTGGTCAATCTGAAACAAGCAATTCTGCAGGCATGGAAGGAGCGTTGGAGTGACTACCAATGGGCCATTAACATCAAGAAAAACTTTCCCAAGGGAGCAACGTGGGACTACCTTAACCTTGCAGGTTAGAAGGAGAGATAGTGAAGTTCCCCAGTCATCATGCTAACCATCTCTCTTTACACTTGGGATCTTACAGTTATCTCTGTTGTGACTCAAATGCTGTCTGTGTATTCCAGAGGCCTTGATGGAGCAGGCAATGATTGGTCCCTCTCCAAACCCCCTTATTTTGTCTTACCTCAAATATGCTATAAGTTCACAGGTGAGAGAAAAAGCAGTGTTGTTACAAATGGTGTATCTGTCCAGTTTGTTATTATGCAAGTTGTGAACATTACCACTTATCTCCGTAGATGGTGTCTTATTCCAGTGTACTTACAGCCATCAGCAAGGTAAATAACGCATGATGAAAATTATGGCATCATGAATTTTACTATAAAGTATAAAAGGTTTTCATGAATATGTCTCTTTTCTGATAGTTTGATGATTTTTCTCGGGAACTGTGTGTCAAATCACTGTTGGAGATAATGGACATGTTTTGCCACCGTCTCAGGTATGTAAAGTTATCCATGACAGTGTTGTCCTTTAGAATTGTTGTTTTCAACCATATCAAGTCTAACACATAAGTGCGTCAATTGTAATGTTAGAATTTTATGCCTTGTGTGAATTAAGGATGCCTTATTGAATAATAATAGGTGCAGAAAGCATATTTGTAACTCTGTAATTAACGCCAGTGTTTGCATAATACCATTTCTCATTTATCTGACTTGCTCCTTCCCACCACTGACTCTAAAGCTGTCACGGGAAAGCAGAAGAATGCATTGGGCTGTGTCGGGCTCTGCTGGGAGTGGTAGTGTGGCTGCTGCAGGGCTGTGCCTGGTACTGTGAAAAGTTGAGAGAACTGGGTCCATCAGCCAGCACAGAGGCCAGTCTGAGAGCCTGCCAGGAGAGGCTTCACACTCTGATGAGCAGCACCAAGAACAGAGCCCTGGTCCACATCGCTCGGCTGGAGGAACAAGGTGTTTCTAATATTGTGTGTGAATGTGTTTACATAAGAGTGTGCAAAATGCATTAGGGCACAAACATTATTTTTTGCCACCATTTTGATTGTGGTTCTGCCCTGCTAAAGCTAGAGGAAAAATATCTGTAAGCCTGAAGTGACAGTTGACAGGTTTCCTGGGTGACAGATCTCTCTGAGCTTAGAAGACAGTTTTATTCACCAGTTATTGTCTGAAAAACTAGACTGAATATTTATGGTGGGAGTGGTTAGATTTTATATTAGAATGCCGGCCCTAAACTAAAAAACAAGCCAGACATCTTACAGTGTTTCTGCTGCTGTTCTTCATCAGGTTCCTGGAGCAATGTAGAGCAATCAATGCTAAAAGTGACAGAAGGCCTCAGCAGTGTACCTAACCAGGCACTGAGAACTAAATTAGAGGAGAGCTTATCGCTAGTAAAAAGGTGAGGATGCCAACTCTTTTTTTTTACCAACCAACTGAATAACCATCAAGCTTCATCATGTTAACTCTTCACTCTTTCCTCAGTATTCCCCTGATGCTCTCTGTGCAGTGTGACCCTCCAGTCCACGCCTCCTTTCCATCAGTCCACGCCTTCATCATGCTGGAAGGGACTATGAATCTGACAGGAGAGACACAGCCACTCGTGGAGCAGCTGATGATGATCAAGAGAATGCAGGTGAGTATTTCGCTGATATATATAATGTGTGTATGCATATATAATGATATATAATGTTAAATCTGCCTTACATTACTTTCCCAGAAGGAAATTGCTGGAAAACTCTTTCAATATGGAGAAATTAAAGTAGCATGATGGCAGTGAAATGCACCCAGTAAGGGAACTGAAGCTCCAATTATATTGAAAGACTCCTACTTTCTATGGGAAATGCATTTGTTTCTCATTTTTAAGGAGGCAGTTTTTGCATTTTGCGTTTGCTTTTTATCAGGTTTTATGCAACAATTCAGGCATAATTCACAAGTCATAAGACTGCTCTGTTTTACATGAAATATGTGTTATTCTTATTTTAAATTTTTGGAAGGCAAATGAATTTAAGTGTTTTACCATATTGTAAGAAGAAATTTGCATTGTCGTTGCATATCACTGAAGCAGCTTTGAATAAAGTTTTTAATTTATTTTGTTGAATTTGCAAAGCAGTCCCTGTTACACTGGCCAGATATAAAGGTCACATTTTTTAGCTGCAGTCTCAAATTGTTTGTCCTCCACAGCGAATCCCAGCTCCTCTTTTTGTCCTGGAAATTTGGAAGGCCTGCTTCACTGGCCTCATTGAGTCACCAGAGGGCACAGAGGAGCTCAAATGGACTGCCTTCACTTTCCTTAAAGTAAGACCAACTTCAAAGATGAGGACTGTTCACTTTTTTCTTTGACTGTCTATTTTTTGCATGGCTTGAGTGTTTATTGTCCTGTTGACTTTAGCTTGAAGTTTGTTTGTGTTTTCATTTTAACTTTGAATTATCAGTATTAATTCTACTTTGTAGTTTTAAGTGGACACTCTTTGTGCCACAGAGTTATTATTATAATTATTAGCTACACTGTGGCTCAGGTGGTAGAGTGGGATGTCTGCAAATCACAGGGAAGGCAGTTTTCATCGGGCTCAGATTGTGAAAGAGTGGTTCAGGGAGCATGAGACATCATTTTCACACATGGATTGGCCACCACAGAGTCCAGGACTTAACCCCATTGAGAATCTTTGAGATGTGCTGAAGAAGACTTCTCCCATCATCAATACAAGATCTTGGCAAAATATTAGTGCAACTCTGTACAGAAAAAAATGTTGTGACATTGCATAAGCTAATCAAAATGATGCCGTGGTGAATGTGTGCTGTAATCAAAGCTAAAGACGGTACAACGAAATATTAGAGTGTGTGACTTTTTTGGGTCAGGCAGTGTATAACTCTGACTCTACTGATATTAATCACAGTACTGTCACTACCTTGTAACATTATCTTTACTTGTGCTTTATTACTTTCAATTTTTATTTCTATTCTTATTATAGTTGAATCTACCTTCTGCAAAACTAAATTTCCACCCTGGGCTTTACTCATCTTAGATTTTGCCTTGATTGAGTTTGTTCTACTGCTGTAGTAGTAATCAGTTTAGTATATAGAGTAAACTGGTACCTCAGATATGGGACATTTCAAAATATTGCCTCTGTGGGGTGTAGCCACCAGTGACAGACTACATGAGCTATGCACAAGCAACTCAACCACACTTAAAGAATTTCTTTTTGCTAGATCCCACAAGTCCTGCTCCGACTGAAGAAGTATCCTCAGAGTGATAAAGGACAGGTAAGACAATTGAATCACTGACAAGTGAATGCACTGACATAATCATGATTTAGTATTGCCAAGCAGTTGTGGTCTAATATAATGTTTCAAATGTAATGTAACAAACCTTCACTTACCTTGGTGAATGTATTTTTCAGGACTTCATGGAGGATGTGAATATTGCATTTCAGTATTTACTCAAGCTCACACCACTGCTCGATAAAGCAGATCAGAGATGCAAGTGAGTGCTCCAAAGTCTTGCTACAACCATCATCACAGCCTGTAATCTTATTTAAAGACAATGTAGATATGAAAGCAAGCCAGCAACATTAGGCCAACCATTTTTCTTGTGCTTCTTCTCATAGTTGTGACTGCCTCGGTATGCTCCTGCAGGAATGTAACAAGCTTGGTCTGCTGTCAGATTCAAATACGTCCTGCCTCACTTCAAAACGGTACGGGCTCTAATTTCACAAAGAGCATGTGACTATGACACCTGTTTCCTTTTGTTTGTTTTGTTTGTTCACCATATTCACACAATACACCCTATCCCCCAACTCCTCCTCTCCATCTCTGTCTCTCCCTTCCCCTCCCCTCCCTTCCTATCCCTCTCCCCTTGCAAATTTGATTCAGGACCGAGGACAGGGAGTTCGCCCCAAGGCTAAAGACAGCAGAAAATGCTAACATCCAGCCGAACCCAGGTCTCATCCTGAGAGCAGAGCCCACTGTCACCAATATTCTCAAGGTAGAGTCTTTATATTGTGCTGGTGATTAAAGGGATAGTTCAGAACATTTGAAGTGGGGTTGTGTGAGGTAGTTATTGACAGTCAGTCTATTACATACAGTAGGTGGCGGTCAGCACGTCCTCTCTTTGTAGAAGCAGCTGGAGTACCGTGCAGGAGGCTAGGCAATGTACTGTTATGGGCAGGATTAGCAGCATTACATTTAGAATATTTTCACCATTTTACCTTGCCGTGAGATGGCCTTTTCTGCCAGGAAACCATTGTGATATCAGCCAAATATGGCTCCATCGGTGAAACACAGGGACTCCCATCTGTTTCTCTGTACTGAGGGCGTGCCAGCTGCAGTCTGCTGTAGGTAAAACACTGAAACAACAACCCCACTTAAAATGATTTAAATTATCCCTTTATGGTCTGGTCAGTACTATGTAGTGTTTAGAATTGGAATAGAATTGCTGAGAAAATATTAAAGCGCTTCTCAAAGATATTCTATACATGTTAACAACAACAAATTAACTCCTACTTCTCATTCATTAGACAGTGGATGCAGACCACTCCAAGTCCCCAGAAGGCCTTTTGGGGGTCCTGGGACACATGTTGTCAGGAAAGAGCTTGGATCTGCTCTTGGCTGCAGCAGCAGCCACCGGGAAACTCAAATCCTTTGCACGGAAGTTCATTAAGTGAGTAAATGTAAAATAGAGTTGCAAGTTAAGACAAATGGTCCCCTCACTCACCAAAATCGTGACTTATATGACAACTTGCATACTAATTCACAAGCGTATTTTAAAAGGTAGCAGATATTTCATGTTGCTATGTTTACCCAGTTGGAAACTCCAGTCAGGCTAGGAAGTGGATTTTTAATGCGATGTGTCATATCTTTTAATATGTTTTTTTTTTTTTTTTGTTTCCTAGGCTTAATGAATTTCCCAAGCACATCAGCGGGGAAGGATGTGAGTTTTAACACAAGAGTGACATGTTCCAATGTGGGAATTTCTTTCCTCTTTGACATATTACTTATTGAATGAAATGCTAACATTGAGGATTTTTCCCTCCTCTCCCTCAGCCAAGTCTGCATCAGTGCGGGCCCTGCTCTTCGACATCTCCTTCCTCATGCTCTGCCATGTGGTGCAGACATACGGCTCAGAGGTTAGTTCACGACAATAATACATACATAGTGATGTTTAAGGGTAGAGTATTCTGTGTGGATTTTACAGCAAATCAGCCTGCTCTTGCACTGTAAGGCCACAAGATGTCCAGAGCGGGCTGTGCAGTAGTGACCTAACCTTTTCTTCAGCTTATGTGTTTGTAGATTGAATTGATCTGCATCATTTAGGTTAAATAAACCTAGATTGATTCATCCTGTGTCTCTGCTCTCTAGGTGATCCTGTCAGACCCCAGCCCTTCAGGGGAGACGCCGTTCTTTGAAACATGGCTGCAGACATGTATGCCTGAGGAGGGCAAGACTCTGAACCCAGACCACCCCTGCTTCAGGCCTGAGCCTGGCAAAGTGGAGAGCCTGGTCACCCTGCTGAACAACTCATCAGAAATGAAACTAGTGTAAGTTTAAGACTAATCTGTAAAGGACAGTTCTTTATGCATGATTTTTTTTATTCTTGCGTCAAATGACTAGACAGTAATCACAAGAGTTTATCAGCTCCAGCTCACTTCAGCAGTGATGGAAACATTAAACCCGGGTGTAATTTTGGCTCCTTTTTCCAGATGGATGCTATGAAGGCTTGTCACTTCCTTCTATAACTTCTGTCATCTCAGCCACAAGCTCTATCCGTCTCCATTTAAGCAGCACTCAAATACTGATCCAAATTAGTTGCCGTTGAGTTTGAAAGAGACACTGAAGTAAATGACAAGTAAAAAAGTAACCACTGTTATTATTCAACTATTTAACCCTATTTTTTTAATGTATTTGTGATGGCAAACATGACAAATTAAAAAAAAAAACAACTCATTTTCCAACAACAATCATTCATTTAACTTAGTTTCATATTTTTCTATAAATGTAGTTCATATCACTGAATGCTTAAAACAAAAGAAATAAAGGAGCATGTGACTTTGACAGTAGTGGTACATTTTTTATTTGAATTTTTTTTAGACCTTAGAGCTTAGATCATTTACTTAGTTAAATATATTTAACATGTGGTGGACATCTTAAGCGCCTATTCCTTTTTTGAAAGTAGGATTCTAAATGTTGCCACAGAACATACTCAGTCACCTACCACAATGATGACTTGCAGATCACTTTAGTGTTTCATTTTTATTTTCATTTCAGTTGTTTCTATGCAATAAAAATTTCTTAAAACATGCCCAGACATGTACTCTAAAACGAGGAACTTTGTCTGACGTTTTTCTGTTGTGACAGTCAAGTAAAATGGCACGAGATCTGCCTCAGCACTCCAGCAGCTATCTTGGAAGTTCTGAATGCGTGGGAGAATGGTGTTCTTTCTGTGGAGGCAGTACAGGTGGGTCCGACTTAAATGTTCCCGCAATTTTTTTTTGTCTCTTCTCGTAACTGGAAAATAATTTTGTGTGATTTCCTGAATCTCAGTTGCTCATATGATGTACAAGTCATCTCCTTCATCGTTTTTCTTGACTCATCACTCAAGTGAGCGTGACGTATTCTTTGGAAACTGACATGCAACAGTCTCTTAAGAACTTGCAACAGCAGTGACGTCCCAAAGTCCTACAGATGTGGCTGACTTGTCATTTTTCCCCTTTTCTGTTTTTTTCTTAGTTTTCATATCACGCACTTTGTGAGAATGCAGTTTAAGTCAGAATCCTTTATACTGTGACCATACCACGAATCCTTCTAACCACATCCTTCCTTCCTCTTTTCTTGTTGCTGGCGTCCCTCTGAGTGTAGAAGATCACTGACAACATTAAGGGGAAAGTGTGCAGCATGGCGATCTGTGCAGTGGCCTGGCTGGTGGCTCATGTCAGGATGCTGGGGAGGGACGAGAGGGAGAAGCCCCAGACTATGATCCGACAGCTTGTAACCCCACTGTATGGAGAGAACACTCTACAGTTTTACAATGAACGGTACAAATGACTGAAACACACACCAACTTACAACCTGAACTCCAAAAGAGTTGGGACGTTATTTAAAATGTAAATAAAAACAGAAGTCAGTGACTTGCAAATGTTTTACTTGTATTCAGTTGAATACATTACAAAGACTAGATATTTAATGTTTAAACTTTTAAAATGTATTGTTTTTTTAAAGTATACCTTCATTTTGAGTTTGATGCCTGTAACACAATTGAAAAAAGTTGGGGCAGGAGCGACAAAACACTGAGAGAATTGTGGAATACAACAGGTAAACAGGGCAATTGGTAACAGGTGATACTATCATGATTGGGTATTAAAGGGGCATCCTAAAAAGGCTCAGTTGTTAGTAAGCATGGATGAGGTTCAGGTTCAATGCTTCATGAAAAACTGTGCGGGCAAATAGTCCCAACAGTTTAAAAGCAATGTCTCTCAACACAAAACTGCAGGAATGTAGGGATTTCACCATCTACAATACATAATGTCATGAAAAGACCCAGAGAATCAGCAGAAATTTCTGCACATAGGGGACACATCCAAAAATCAACAATGAATGTCTGCAACACTCAGGGAGTACTGTATTAAAAACCCACAGAATTGTATAAAGGATTTTGCTACATGGGCTCAGAAACACTTTGGAAAGTTGGACGCTGCATCTTCAAATGCAAGTAAAGACTCTACCATGCAAAGCAAAAGCCATAATCACTAGCATCCAGAAACGCTGACTTCTCTGTGACACAAAGTGGAGAAGTATGCTGTTGCCTAACTCTTCCACATTGCGGCTTGTTTTTGTGTCGTGACCTCCAGGCTAAAGAGGAGATGGACCACCAAGATAAAAATGAAAATAAACATGACCGTGTCCCGACTTTTTTCAAACATGTTGCAAGCATCAAATTCAGAATGAGTGTATAGTTAATCAGTCAAAGTTAATCAGTTTGAACATTAAATATATTTTCTTTGTACTCATTGCATTCTGTTTTTCTGTACATTTATACAGTGTCCCAACCTTTTTAGAATTGCTATTGTATATCCGTAACCGCCCATGATCAGGTTCGGTTGAATCTTCAGTAAGTGGCAACCCGTCTCCTTCATTACATGAATTAACAACTATGTCCTCCCTCCACACTCTGACCAGTGTGATCATCATGAGTTCCATCATGGAGCACATGTGTGCCGACGTCTTCCAGCAAACGGCAGCGACTTTGCGCCCCCCGGTGGAAGGCCAGGAGCCGATCCCCTACCGCAACCTGCTGCCGGCCAAAGACCCCATCCACATGGCCCTCAGCAAGCAGTTTCAGATGGTGCTTCGCAAAGGCTGGGTGGACAGCCGAGCATTGCATCTGTTTGAGAGTCTTCTCAACATGGGAGGGGTCTTCTGGTTCACTAACAATTTGGTGAAGGTAAGGGTACCAAGAAAAATGTGCTCATATTTTAAGGATCAACATCGATTAGTCTGCAGATTATTTTCTTGATTAATTCCAAAGAAAATTTAAAAAAATCATAATTTAATACAGCCACAGGTGGTGGCTTCATATGTCTTGCTTCATTGAACCAACAGTCAAAACAAGATAGAAATCTTTGCCCAGAGCAGTGGGGGGCAAAGCTGCAGGATAGGCATGGATGATCAAGGGAAAAATATTGAGTGAAACAAAGTTGAATTAATTTGACAGAAAAGAGTTTGCTGATGCTATCATGCTGACCATTATTTCACTAAAATTCCACTTGAATTTTTTTTTAGCAGTTGTTTCCTCAATTATTGTCCATGATTGATAATAATTGTCAGGGGGGTATAAGCTTTTTCAGCTTCTGATGATGGGGCCTGCCAAAAAAACAGTTTAAGAACTACTGGATTAGTGTATGACCAGCAGCCAGATTATTTGTTGTGTGTAATCCGAGCGCTGCGTCTAATTTCAGGAGCTGCTGAAGGAGACTCGACAGGAGTGGGCCGATCGGGTGGTGGAGTTACTCTACAGCATCTTCTGCCTGGACACTCAGCAGATCACCCTCACCCTGCTGGGTACCATACTGCCTGACCTGCTCACAGACTCTGCCCACTGGCACAGCCTGGCTGACCCCCCTGGGAAGGCACTGGCCAAGTAAGAGAAGCTTGATACTTTGATGTTAAGCAGTTGTTGTTGTTGTTTTTGGCATTTTTGGATATAGTGTCAACTTCACTCTCCTGTTAACCCCTCAGGTTGTCCGTGTGGTGTGCGCTCAGCTCTTACTCCTCTCACCACAAAGGCCCGTTCTCGGCTCGTCAGCGCAAAAGGCAGCGAGAAGATATTGAGGTAACACAGTCATATTAAGTTGTGTGTGTGTCATAAGGAGTTATGTATTGTGTTACTCATGAAAATGCTATTTTCAGTGTGATAAACCAGGTTGTTGAAGGGTGTGAATACTATGATCTAATTCCTTAGAAATGACAATGACAATAAAAATAAGTAGGATTATTATTATTTGAATGATTTCTAAGACATTGTAGTCTAACATGTATATTATTGCCACCAGGACTACAACAGCCTCTTTCCCTTGGATGACACTCAACCCTCTAAACTCATGCGTCTGCTCAGCTCCAATGAGGACGAGCCTGTAGCTCTTTCCAGTCCAGGTCAGTCCATTGACGTCTGGGTTTTAATGCATGGTTGAATTATGAAGCCTGTGGCCTTTCAGTCAGTCATGTGTCAGTCTGAGTTGGGGATTATGCAAATACCGGATAGACTTTTTAAGACCCTGTTACCGGCAAGTTGCTTCTTGTAAGCTCTTTGAGCTAAATAGAAATGCATAAATGAGCTTGCCTGCCTGTCTCAACATTAATTATGTGTTGAACATCTTGCCCATCAGCACGTTCTGACTTGCGTGCTGCAGCCTACTGCTGCAGGCCTTTGCTTCGAACAATTCAGTACTGATCAGCTGGAAGGAGGCTGGTTTTGAGAGCATTGGAAGCATTGAAACTACTCTTTTCTGCTTTCAACCTGACTGATGCAGTGAGTGTTCAGATTTGGGGAACTTTCAGCTTTAGTTACAGCTACCTAACGAAATCCCCAGAAAAGACAAAAAAGATAAGCATGTTGCATGACTTAGGAAAAAATATATGGCCTACTATTCTTGACATTACTGAGACTGAAACTAGTTTAGTGTCTTTCATAGAAAAGGGTTTTAAATTGGCTGTACCCATTTCATTGAAAAAATAAAGAACAAATCATTTAGAAAGTAAGTTTTTTGCTGGACACTTAAATCTATTTTTACATCTAGTTATAAATAAAGAATTAGTTCTTGACATATGAAATATGCAATATGGTTAGTAAAATAAATTACTTTAGGTGTAATGGGAAATTTACTTTTTGTTTTGAATGGATGGATAATAATCAGCCTTTAATCTTTTGAAAGAAACTGAAATATGTCTAACAAGGTTATTTTAGGAACATAAGATTGTAAAAGAGGCAGTAGAAGGAAGCTTCTGAAACTGTCATCAGGATACTTGACCAGTAACTTCCCTGTTGACATTCTTCTGTATTTTTTATGTGTTGTTTTTAACCAAATTAAATTAAAACAAAGTCGCTGTTTCTCACGTAATTTAATGTCTCACAGGTGACCGATCCATGAGCAGTTCCCTCTCTGCCTCCCAGCTCCACACTGTCAACATGAGGGACCCTCTCAACCGAGTTCTGGGTGAGAACTTTGTCTGTGTCCACAGACAGTCCTTTTTCCTGCAGAGAAATTAATCAACATCTGTTTACTCTATATGCCTCCCTTGCAACCTCCTTTATAAATAAATTACACATATGGAAAATTAACAAAAACGTCTTGGCCAACACATAACTTAGCCACTTTATGTTGGTCTTCCCGACTATCTTGTCAAACAACTGAAGGTTTAATGAACTTTCCAGTAAATATAATGGTTAAGAAAATGTTTTGGATGCTTCCTGGAATCAAATTGGGTTCTTTTTTAGGTTAAAAAACTTTAAGGTACTCTCTTTTAAAACAAGCCTTTATTGTCACAGAACAGTCATGCTGGGCCTGAAAGCAAAAAAAAAAAAAAAAGTCATGTTTTGGCATGCAAGCCTTTGTAAGTCAGACTACCATAAGATGCCATAAACACATATGGTTGTGATTACTTCAAACATGACAATTAAAACCACTTGTTTTCTCTCCTCAGCCAACCTTTTCCTCCTCATTTCCTCCATCGTGGGCTCCAAGATGGCTGGACCTCACACCCAGTTTGTGCAGAGTTTTATCGAGGAGTGCGTTGAGTGCTTGGAGCAGGGAAGTCGTGGAAGCATCCTACAGTTCATGCCCTTCACAATGGTGAGTTATGTGCTGGGAGGAGAGGTCAGACAGATAAGGAGGGAGATGAGTGGCTGTTGCATTAGACATTATTGGGAAGGGTCTGGAATTTCTCCTTCAAACACATTTTTAAGGCCTGAGTCCTTTGGTTAGAGTCAAAGGATCAAGGGTGTTTGAGTTACTAAAGGTGCAGTAAGCAATTCTGGACAGAGATAGATCATTGCCAAGTTGTCAAATAATGCTTTGGGTTGGTGGCTTTGACCCATGTTTAAGTAGTTAAAGTATCTACGCAAAGCACCAACATGCCCTGAAAACCAAATCAAGGGTCAGAACTCGCCCTATAAATAACCATGACAAGACGTCTTTTTGACCTGTTTCTTCAGATGCAGTAAAGCTGTAAATCATTTGTCTTTTTATGCATGCAGGTTTCTGAGCTGGTGAAGCTGCCTGCTCTGGCTAAACCTCGAGTTGTCCTGGCCATCACTGACCTGACTCTGCCACTGGGGAGGAGAGTAGCTGCCAAAGCCATCTCTGCCCTGTAAACTGTGGGTTTAAATTTAACGTCAGTACCAAATTTTAGTCTGTCCCCCCCGTTGGCTCAGTGGTCTCACTGGGTTTCAACTTGCAGCTCTGAACCTGGCTGGATTTTCCATTTTAAGGGATTGTCTTTGATGGAAAATAACATGTTTATAACCATGTCTTTGTACACACTTTTGCTATTGTTTTTTTCACACAAAGAAATATGTAAATAAGTCTTTAAATAAAACCAAATAACTGTTTCCACTCTGCATTTTCCTTATTGTTTGGTCAAGATGATGTTATCGTAATGTTTGACCACATTCGGAATTTACAGTAACATGAGATCTGTGGTCATAAACTGAGTCACTTGAATGGTCACATGCTTGCCACATGACATTTCGTACAAGTGATTTTGGACCAGCTTCTGAGTGACACAAGCTTGTGGTCATCAGGGTGTCGCCCACTGCTTGCAACACTTCCTCAAAGAAATTTGTCTGGCGGCAGAAATAATGACACAAAAGCCTGTATTTCACTTTTAGTTGCACTTCTCTATTACAATATTAGCTTTAATGGAATTTCAGGTCTATTCGTTGATGACACAGCATTCGTCAGCATGACCCTGTGCCTAACGAATCGGTGCGCGTGGTCATTGACAAAAAAAGAACAAGTCCTTTTTCAGGAAAGTGGTTTTTTTTTATTGAAAGATGAGGGAAATGCAAACATGAGCAGTGTTTGTTAAGATGTATTCATACAAAAAAGTTCATACAAAAATAAGAAGTTGTCTTTAAACATTTTACAGTATCATTAGTCTTTAACATGCCCTCAATCCCCTAAAATGAGTGTTAGTAAACAATGTTCATAGATGTCTCTACTGGCTTAGACAGGAAGATAGTGTTGAAAAATCACCCAACATGAAGGTGTCCTCCTTTATTAATTATGTCTAAATAAATTATGTCATTTAAAATCTATATTTAATAGAAGCCAACTCCATTTTTGAGAAATTCATACATATGTCACTTTCCTGTTGTGGAGACAAAATAGTGCTGGGCCAGTCACTACCTGTGCATCTGTGTGAAACACTTCATCACAGGTTAGTTAATGGTGTTACAAAGTAAATTACATATACCGATTGTGACTTGAGATGGAAGCAAATCAGAAAAGCCTCTTGATGATTGTTTAACTAAAGTTCGCCCTTACAATAAAACACCTGCTTTTAAATTGGAGTTCGGTTTCCGTCTGCTGTCTGCTGAAAAGACTTTCGGAAGCAGAGGGTATTTAATGTTATTAAATGACATTAATTGAGCTGACCTACCTCCTAATAATGAACCTTGTAAACAGTATAAACTAGCGCATGAAGTGGAGACAAAAGTGACCTGTTATCTACTTCTTTCAGCTCATAGTAAAAGTCTGTGTAATAAGCAAGTTATAATAACATCTGCATCCTTGGTTAAACATTATTTTTATTTACCTCAGTTAGAGAATTATTAGTGTATTTTTCAGGCTAATGAAATTTGAATATGTATTATGTATTTTTGTCAGACTGGAGGATGATTCATTTGCAGTTATTGTTCAGTGATGTAGGCTTAATGAAGCACTTTAAAGAGGCGAGCAGACCTGTGCTAAAACCAAACGTTACCTCAGCTGTTGACAAAAAAGAGGACTGAGGGATTCTATCAAAAATAAATTAACAAAATATATAATACATAGTCCAATTAAATAAATATATATAAATAGAAATAGATACAAATAATAAATAATTTTAACAGATAAATAAATAAATGCCATGATAAAAAATGGCAGGCTATGGTATGTTTTGGACGTTTGCCAAAAGCAGTTAGAGTTTGCATCCTGAGAGTCAGCTCTCTGTCTCCTCCTCATTGCTCTGGTCCAGGCTCCTGAGGCAGCGGACCACATCCTGCCCAAATGACTGGAGCTGCACCAGAGTCAGGTGGGCTGCCACCTGGACCTCGTAGTCCCCTGGCAGATGTAAGGTGACAGAGGGTTGCGTGGGCTGCACCGCAGAGTCTCCTTGGACTATTTTCAGAATCTGCAAGGCACGCAGAGCACATCGTCATACAACTGCCTCAAAGTGTGGATAATTTGTCAAGAACAACAGCGGTTTACAAGCGTTCTTTCTCCCACCTTACTGATCTGAATGACCAGGTCTCTGATGTCAGCCTGTAGTGCGGTCACTTTGTCTTTGTTTTCCAGGTGAGGAGAGACAGAGCTCAATAAGGCCCGGTGCAGCTGAAGACCCTCAATCATATTTGTCAAACAGGTCTCCTAATGGGGGAAAAAAAAGCAGCAAACTGGTCATGTTGTCTGTTTTGAAAACCTCAGTTTGTTTACAGAATGACTCTCCTTGAAGATGCTTACCACTGGGAAGCTTTCTGACACGGCTCTGAGTACAGGAGCAGAGCGAATGCCGATGGTGGCTGCCATCGTCGCAAACTTTGAATTTTCAGAGGAATTCAGTTGTAGGGCCTGAGGTAGAGAGAAAGTATAGAGATGTTATAGATAGATTACAGCTTGGATGCAACAGGAATGCTCTTGTAGGCCTGTTTATTTGCAAAATGAAAAACCCTTCACAAAAAAATAGTGATGGCAGAGTTACTCAGATCCTTTACTTAAATAAAAGTAGTAAATATAATGTGAAGATACTCAATTATGAATGAAAGTCATGCATTAAAGATCTGCTTAAACACACAATATATAAATTCTGCAGCTGGGGATCTCTCACATTAAAACAATAACATCAGACATGCTTTGATGACATTGTGAAGTAGCATGGGATCATGGGAGCTGTAGTCTACATTGAAACTCAATAGTGTCCTTCCAAAAAAGATCTGTGCATTATCTTGAGAAACCAGGTAATTATTTGAGTTTTTACATGTTTTTTTTGGTGCTTTGAGCACGACAAGTCAAATGCCATCTAGTTCAATTATATTGGAGAAAATGCAAACATCTCTACAGCCATTATGATGAACTGTCCCTTTAATCTGGATGATGCATCACATATAATAAGCTCATTATAGGCTTTGTATGTACTGTCTAACCTGTAAAGTAATTAATAATCTTAAATGATTATAATGTAATACATGTAGTAAAGTAGCATGAAATGGAAATACTCCAAGTACCTCAAAATGAAACTTACAGTATGACTATTCATTTCATACTGCAAGTGAATAAAAACTACATGAGGGCAACTTAGTTACTACCTCATTTAACCCTCATCCTTCTAACATATTTAACATAGACCTACAAGGTCTATATCTGTGTCTGTCTCCTTAAAATTAAGAGTGTCCCCATCCCCCTGAGGGCATGTGACACTTTAAATTAGGACCCACGACAAACATGAACTCAGTCAATAAATAGTTCTATCCATTAAAGCTGCATGTGCACAGGGTGCTTTTTGACTGCATTAGTATTTTTAAAGAGCACCAACTGCATCAGAAAAAAATGAGATGAAGCCACGGGGTACAAATTGACTGACAAAGTCATGAAAATTAGAATGATACAATACAGAATCTGTGTGCAGGTCAGGTAGGGGAGACCAGGTGCATTTGTAACAGAGGCAATTGTAACATACTCAATTCCACCAATCAGAAACAAGCTAGAGTGATGACACATTCTGCACCTGCTCAGTAGGATTCTCTCACTATGTCTGTAGAACAGGAGCAGCATCATTTCACCTCAGCAAAAGTTTAGATGACTGTGAATTTAAACTTGTTAAAAATGAACATGAACAAGCAATGCTAATGTAGGCCTAGGTGTTGCTAGCTAGCTTATAAAATGCAATCATGGCTGCAAGATTGAGCAACAAGCCACATTTCCTAGTGTAAGCACCTTGTTAATCTGTGTTGGCATTTTTCTGTCAGGAAATAAACATCCTTCACTAAATTTAAATGTACAACTACTTTAATCCGATTCAGTTAGTAGTTCACCTGCAAAAATAGAAATAGACTTTGCTTTGAATGCATATGATGCCTGACATCTAAAGGAATTTGAGCCATTAAAAAAAAAACACATGATAATATCAGGTGTTACACCAGTAATGTGACTACATTTGAGACACAGAAAAAAAAAAATCATAATTACCATTATTCTCACCAAGGCAGCACTTGTGACACTCTGACTTCCTGCATTAAGTTGAATATTATAGTCTATAGTTAAGTTTTTAACACCAAAAGGTGACAAACATATTTGAAGTAGTCTGAGAATTATGAAGGAAAATGTAAATGTTACAATAGCCCCAGGTCTCCCCTACCCCAGTCGGAAGGATTAAGATTAAGCAGCGTCATTACTGCTTAAACTCAGATAATGAATACTGGTCATATTCCGGCTATAAGTAGTACTATAACCAGACTATTAACTGATAATAACGCATGTCATGTATTTACTTACAACTTAATCACACATACAGACCTAATGGACGGCGACTGCTGTACAACTAGTGAGCAAAAAAATGAACACATGTGAGCCGTTCAGCCTGTCAGACGGGCACGGCTCTACCAGGCTCAGCCATGCAGGAGCACCTTTTATGGGGCTCATTTCAGACAGCGTCGCGGCTCCAAACACGTTAAATCAAAACGACACAACGCTGCCAGCAGACTGTGTCTCACCTCTGAGCTGATGCAGGAATCGTGCGTGTCGGGAATGGAGAGCAGGATCTTTTCCATCAAGACGCGACTCCTCTCAATCATCTCCTGGGACTGCGGACCCTCAACAAGTGCGCGTCTCTCGCGCGCCAGAGGTGCGCTGCGGGCGAAGGTGGCCATGTAGCAGGGAATGACGAAGACTGCGAGAGGAGAAAAACCGAAATGTCACCGTCAAGGCATCAAAACAACCCCCGTCATTCATCCGGCACAAAGTGCGTGTGTGCGAGCGTGTCAGCGTGCGTGGCAGAGGAGGAGGACAACAGGCAGAACAAAGCCTGTCTCTCTCTCTTCAGCAGCTCCTCTGTGCTGCTGCAGCACTGGGCATGTTTCACCCTCAGGCTTAATAGCTGCATGAGTTGAGAATAGTATCTGAAATGTGATACCCAACGCCAAAAGTAACTACAGCAGTTAAACACAGCGAGTGTGACAGCCTGAGCAGATGTAAACTTATAATTAATCTTCTAAGAAAACATTAAAACACATCCAGATGTTTTAAAATTAACTTTTCAGCAATACCAGTTGATTATGACAATGATAATCCAAAGGTTGAGCCTGAATATTTTCTTGTAGATCTCCCCCAGAGTCTCTGCTGTGTCTGGATATGATCAACAGAGAACAGAAACCAACATTTCACAAGCATTACCTCACCACCACTCACCAATCAGGATGTTCATGGCCTCTGTTGAGGAATGTAAAAGTATTGACCTCAAGTGAACAGTATCCATGATTTATGGTCCCCTTATATATGTGTGTGTAGGTCCATAGAGGGATTTCCCGTCTTTCATCGGAGGACTCTCATTTTGAGTGACAGATTTCCATGAAATTTACATTCACATTAAATTCAAACCCCTTTCATTTGTAAAATAAGACAGACTTACATGGACTGTTAATTTCACAATGTAGGTCTCAAAATTGTATTTTTATACAATTTTCCTACATATATATATATATATATATATATATATATATATATATATATATATATATATATATATGTATAGTTGTTTTAACTTAAAAAGTTAGTGTAGTGTAAAAGTTAGGCAGTATTAAAATTTTAAGTTGACTGAATTTGAAAAGACAAGTTGAGGTAATTTTGTCATGATTCAAAACAAATAAAGGTTTCTAGTCAGATAGACTTAATATGAATTCAGTTGTACTTGAGAAAACATGTTCAGTAACCTAAAGATATTAAGTTGAACCAACAACTCTTCAGTCAGACTTACTAAACATTACATTTAATTTAATTTAATGAGCTGATTGAAGTCTGTACAGTACATTCATTCAAATCATCATTTCAAGTCAAAAGACTTAAAGTTGGAAGAACTCATGTTTATAAGTTCTAAAGTGTTCTGAAAATAAATAACCTACTAGAAATTTTCAGTTTGATTAGCCTGAAAAAAATAAAAGTTATATGTTTATATTAAGTTAATAGGAAAAGATTAGAAGATTCCACTAAATTCCTGGATTATTTATTTCCGTGTGGATCCAAACTGTGGAATTGATAATATTGTTGGTGATTTAATAATCAAATTAAGCCTAAACCCAGCATTTTGTTACTTCATTAAATAATTTGGTCTTGAAGTAATAGCAGTTTGTCAAACAAAATCCACTACAAATGACTTAATATAAGAGTAAATAAAACAAAATCAGAACACAGACAAACTATTGAAATTAATGGAAATAAAAGAGTGAAACAGGTTATAAGAATGGTATACCAGAGGGATTTAAAATAACAAAAATTAAAATAAAAGGGTGAAAGTAGTAATAGTCTATTATGCAATTATTTTTTCAGTGTAAGCCTCCAAAATAACACAATTCAAGAGTTTTATTTTAGGAACTGGAATTCGTTACTGATTTTTTATACTGATGTAACACAGCTTGTACTTCAAGTAAGAGTCTGGTCGGTTTTACAAAATCTTCAAGTCATACACAAAGAAGCCAGTGAAGAAACAGGCATTTCCTCTCACACAGCTGGAGGGGAAATGGAAATTGAAAGCGCCTAAATGCTTCACTCACAATGTTTTCTGAAATGTAGGAGTTTTTGGAGAAAGCTTCTGATTTGTTATCCTGTGACGTTTGTGGTCACCCTGCATGTATTTGAGTGTTATCATGATACTTGTATGTATAATGATTTGAGGCTTTTGCCCCACCACACATATAAGAGTAATATTTGTGATAAATAATTGGTTTGGTCTTACCTGAAGTTTCTTTGATCCACACAGGTGTAGTGAAGTGGCTGAATATGAATATACAGGTATGGTGTGTTGGTTTCATATACAGGTATGGTGTGACAAGAGAAATTAACAAAATAGATACAAGAGTGCCATCTAGTGGAATTATGTGTTTTACAAAATAGTTGTATGGTTTTTAAATCTATGAAAGTTCAAAGTGCAAAATCAACAATCACTAAGGTAACACAAATTGGCAGGAAGATTTCTAAAACCAGTTCAATGCAAACAGACTTTCAGTTGATCCTTGCCTCAAAGGAGTAGTTCAGCGTCGGATGAGAAAATTGATACCACTCTCACATCTGTACGCTAAATATGAAGCAACCGCCAGGAGGGGTTATCTTAGCTTAGCATAAAAACCTAAAGCCGGAGGAAACAGATTCTGTCCAAAGGTTAAAACTCAGCCTGCCACCACCTTTAAAGCTCAATAATTAGTGGGAATGCTTTGAAGCACCATCCAACATCCCCATCAAGTCCATTGTTAAATGAGTGCCAAACTTTCTGGAGGAAAGCAGACAGTACCAGTTCTTTCAATCACGGTCGTGGTCACATTTTTGACAATATAGAAATAAAAACTACCGTTTGAAATTGCTAATAATTTAAAGACTGTCTTTCATATTTTTACTGCAGTCTTATTTAGCTGTCAATAAATTCAAAGCTGTCTTTCTTTCTTTTTTCTTTCTGTCTGTCTGTCTATGCTAATGCCACTGTATCTTCAATTATTGTCACTACTACTACTATTGCAGTATTTATGATGACTACAGATTTTGTAAGCATGCCCACAGCATTTTTGCCAGGAAACACAATTTTTCTAGTCAGCAGTATAATTTCTTTTTTATAGTCTGTAAAGAAAGTTTCTGGGTAAACGTCAGAGACTCCGGGAAGTCACCGCCCTCGGCCAAGAAATAGAACCATACATGACCACCCATAAAACCACATATTGTCATTTTTCACTTAAGGTTTTGTACGGATTACACAAACCACATAACCAGACTTATGTTTTTTGGACAGTGCCAGGCTAGCTGTTTTCCTCTGTTTCCAGTCTTTATGCTAAGCTACGCTAAGTGGCTGCAGCTGCATATTTACCACCCAAACAGTAGAACTGTATTGATCTTCACATCTAACTCTTTGTAAGAATGTGAACAGTATTATTATGACTATATTATTCTTTCTACATCCAGTTAACCCATTAAATCGTAAATTCAAAATTGTGAACCCCTGACATATCAGCCTACCTTGGTGAGAGTTATGTAATCACCTCATAGGTCGATCCTGTGCCTCCATTGTGGCAGATCAGTTTGCTTCATGCTCTGACACGAGGGCCCCTTGATCAGTCAGTGTAGCTATGTTACGTCTGGCATGCTTGATAGACTGTGAAGTGAAGCCGTCAAATCTGATCCCTGAAATCCACACTGGTCTGACCTCCAATCAATCCTGCACATGAAAGGACGGCATTATTCACTGCTGAGGCCTTGCTCTACGGCCGCAGTGACCCAGTTGGAAACACTTTTGGGTTATAGCGGTAGAACAATGTGCTAGCTCGTCTTCGGCTGAGCAGAGAAAGGCTGCACAAACACATTCTGCCTTTTTAACCCTTTGAACGCGTGCACTCTGATGCTTCATTTCATCCACATCACAGTGTCACCTTTATGTTTCCTTGTGAGGGTGCTATCATTAAAGGAAGGAAAAAGGCAGGAAAAAGGTGAAACATTAAGGGGTTTTACATTTAGCCCTCACTTTTTAAAACTCTTTCTGCAACATATAGCTTTCTATTGTGTTTTATTTTAACTTTGTGGTTCCATATTCTAATTGTGCTTGTTTTAGTATCATCATTTTAGTATTCGTATACGCACCTCCATATACTTAGCATTTTTATGTTTTTAAATGTTCTTTTATTGATATTCAATCAGCCCTATATGAGATAATTTCTTATATTTGAATCTTATCAGAACTTTTTTTTAATTTTGCACTATGTTCAGGCTCAGTGCTGCTCGATTTGTTCCTAAGTTTTTGTACTCTATCTAACATTGATTTAAATTGTTTCATTTAATTTTGAAAGCTAAATATTGTTAAATCTAAATGTTGTTAATCTGCAATGGTCTTAGTGGATAAGTAAATTCCTTTTTGTTCTTAAAAGCACCTAAAGGTAATTCAGTTTAAAATTACAACTGGTGTTTCCATTCTGGTGCCAGAATGCTGTATGTGTTCCCACTTGACAAACTCTGACAAACTTTTTCCGCTTAAGTGTGTATCTGAAACTGCTTCTGCTTGTGTAAAATCAGGAAAGTTTGAGATAACATGCACTGATGTTCATCAGATCCAAAAACAAGTTGTTGTAGTTCCATGATAAGACTGATACCACTAATCAGTACCACCCAGGTTTGACCTCTTTCGAAACCACATTTTCGTTACTGTTTGTGACGTGATTTCATGTGGAGTGAGAGTAAAGCTGAGCTGTTCTTTCTATTTGGAAATTAGAGAAAAAGTAAGGAATTGCAAAATGCATTTTACATGGAATAAACGCCCAAACGCCCAGGAAGGAGGATGTTGAAACTGTATGAAGTAAAATCTAGTCTAATGGACATTGCTCAGGAAAAAGATTTTACAGGAAACATGAAGTCACTTGCATGTTCATAAAAACTGAGATACAGGTCACCATCATCAGCTGAACTTGACCTCTCAGAACACCACTTGTGTAATCTTATGATGGTTATTTATACATGTTGAAAAATTCAGTGACATCCATTCTTTATGTTTCTGGTTTGCTTTCAGTCATAAAAGATGATCAGTCCCTGACAGTATATATATCCAGACTGACAGTCTTGAACTACATTACATTTATGTCATACTAAATAACAGGCCACATCTCTGCATCAAGATTTAAATACTTACAGTACATATCTTGTATATAACATTTATTAAACCTGTAAGTAATCACACACCTCCTGTGCTTTAGCCATGCAAAGTATATTTATATACATATATATATATATATATATATATATATATATATATATATACCATATATACCTGGATCCACCTCATGTATGTCCATTGGAATAATATGACATAGGAGTCTGATTATTTTCAACAATATACAATAAAAATGCCATAGAAATAAAATGTAATAATAGAACATGAATTGGCCCAATGAAAACCTAAAAAGAACAATAAAAGTTCTAGCCTGGGACGTGAATATGATAAGCCCTGAACATAATCTATTAACTGTTTTCTATTTAAAGCTTAAAATAGTATTCAATGAACAATGAAGCCTTTTGTAAAACAGAAAAAGAAGAAAAGATTATATTGTGATAATTTAAACGAATGAATCTGGAAACTTTTCACTGACCCCCTGGCAGAGCGCCACGGACTCTTGGGGGCCCCATGGCCCTTATATGAAAACCACAAACTTCACAAACTAACTTGAAATATGGTGATATTCTGGTTGTTTTCTGGGACTCTGGGCAAAATGGGTTTAGTGTTGGGCCTCAACAGTCTCCACAGCACATTTTCTCCCCGCTGCCCACTAGTGGCTTAATCTGTCCCTGCCATAAATCTATATTGGTATAATAAATATCTTGGTATAATAAAATTTATTGATTGAAGTTTTTTTTTCTGTTTAGGTCAGCAGAGGTCATGATTATTGGATTTGATTGGTCAATCTGTCTGTTAAACAGGCCCATTTTGTTCTAATAAAATGTTTTTAGTGATATACAGACTGAAAACTTTATCTTATGAGAAAAAACAGATGTTGACAAAGTTTTTCTTTGGGGACATAATTTGCAGTTGGAAAAAGGCAATACATCACAATTTTTTTAAATCACAATATTCATCACATCACAAAATGTTTCAAATCACAATATCATATTGGAATTTAAGTAATGTGATAATATTGTATTGTGGGGCCTCTGGTGATTGCCACCACCACTTGCTATAAAGCCCCTCTGTTTGCTGTGGGTTTTTTGTTCATGCGCAAGAGCCTTCTTGACTAATAAATCATAATTTTTGGGTAAAAACATTAAGATAAAGATTTCCTCACACTTACACTCTTTCCACAACAGGGGGAGCTGCATCACACAAAATACAGCAGGGACCTTGAAACACTGTTGTGTCCATAAACAGACCATTACATATTATTGACACCCACCTGAGGCATCTCCTTCTCACTCTCCTCTGATGCAGCTTCTTAGGTGTCACTTACCTTTTTTTTTTTTTGTTTGCGGCTAAAAGAGGAAATCAGGTGACTGTACAGGCCCTCACTGGGGGACCCCGTGTGATCTTGGAGCCTGGAAACATTTTCACCTGCAACCCAATCCCAAACTGGGCTGCGCTCTGTGGGATTGGATGCGTCACCTTATCCCCCACTTTGTGTCCCATTACCCAGCAGTTGTAATGCTCACACCAGTGTAACGTGTCTAAGGTAGCAGGCGGGGCAAGCTGAGCTGGCCTGAAATTTAAATTAACCTCAGCGACATTTATGTGTGCTGGGGAACAGAAGTGTTACATTACCAGTACCCTCATTCCTGCCATGCACACACACCTGTTGTACATACAGGTGAACAAAAGAAAGTGCGCACTCACATACATTAGCTGTAAGAAATACAGCGTCACACATGTCTGTTACTAGTTTTATGTTTATCTCCTCTGCTGGTGAGGCTCCCTTAACAGTGGCTGGTTTCAAAGCCACCGTGAGAGTCTGTTATCAGAGGATAGAGGGAAGGAGGCAGCTGTGCATGTGTGTGTGTGTGGTAGGAAATGTCAGAGAGAGAGGCTTACCATCTATTTTTCAGTACTGTTGAACCTCCTGCTCGTCATGGGAGGCTGTACCTGGGCTTCCTTAAGATTAACTCCATCAAGATCAATATCATTTTCTGTAAAACAAACTAAGCCTTTTAATAAAAACTGTGGAGCATGCACACTTTTTAGCACAGAGAGTAACAAAAAAAAGTTACACAAAAGGAACATGTCTTGCTCAGGAAACTACCTCTGAATTTATACTTTTAAGAGACGGAAAAAAGAGAAAATAAATCCATGTGTTTTAGTGAAAGCTAAAACTTTGTTTTCTTGCACCTCTCTTCTAGTTTTCTTAAAAAAAATTAATTCTCATTTTGGGAAATCATGCTCAATACCACTCTCATTTCTCTACACACCACTTTGCTAATAAATAGTAGTAGTATTAGTAGGTTTCTGAAAGTTTCTGTTGTGAAGCTCACAGCGTGGTGGCTCTGGTTGCCACCAACTTCGCAGTGCCTGACTCTGATAACTAATCTATCTACTCTAAAAATGGGTATAGAGGGACGTCACCCAACCGTCTCTCAAAGTGGGCACACCTTTAATCATGCATAACTTTAAGCCTTAATATAATCTAACGTAGCAACGTCCTGCCCCATTTCACTCTGTGCTCCAATAACAGTTGAGCAACCTTGGTACATCAGTCAGGAAAGTCATCTCCTTTCCTGTAAAAGTAATATATATAAATACATTTTATGTTAGCAAATGTTAGCAAAAAAATGATTGCTGTAGCTTGGCTTGCTATTTAGCTAGCATTTTGCTAACAATAGCTAGAACATCTTTGAACCATCTTCAACATGAGATTTTCCTGAAAACACAAATGAGCCTAGTACATAGCATATCTAAGTACAGGAAACAGGAAGGTGAAAGTTGACCCAAGGTACTGAGCAGTTTTTGGCATTGGCACTGGCATTTCAGTCCCAGAGGATGTGACTTAAATAAGAAGCTATAGCTAGTAGCCAGTTAGCTTAGCTTAGCTTAGCATAAAGACTGGAAGCAGGGGGAAACAGCAATTCTGGATTTATTGAAGGGTTGCAAAATCCACCTACCAGCAAGTCTATAGCTCACTTATTAACATGTTATATGGGACCACTAACTTCCTGGAGTCTCTGATTGTTGCCTTGCCATGAAATAATGTGGCACCTAACCCATAAAACACTCAATTGAGCCTTCCTTCCTTCCCACCCCTTTTTGCTCTGTGCTCCAATAACATTTGAATAAGCTTGGTACCAGGTGGGACCTCGGTTAACTTTCTTCTTTGACTACTATGGACAGAACCAGGTGAGTAGTTTTCTCTTATACCCAGTCTTTATGCTAAACTAAGCTAACCTTCTGCTGGCTGCAGCTACATATCTGAGAATGGTATTAATCATCTCATCCAACTTTTGTCTAGAAAGCAAGTAAGTGTATCCAAAGATGTCAAACTGTGCCTTTAAAGACTGAGTGCTGCCTTTGGGAGAGAGGCAGCTTGAGGATAAGGTGGAACTGACTTTAGCTGCCACTGTGAGAGCTCTGGACCCTCATTGAGCCGCACAAGGGCATTTGGAAAGTGCTTTAGCCAAGCAAGGGTAAGCCAGGCAGCAGAGGGGGCAGCTGATCCCCGATGGCATTCTGCCTTAATTTCTCCTGAAGAACTGGGTCACACAAGATGATGGGTGCATTCCCAGACTTTCTTCTCAAGTGTTTTTATGGTCACTATAAATCATTTATTTTGGTCTTGCTCTGCTCTAGAGGCATTTGTGTGTCTGACACGGGGAAATCCTTGTTGACAAACCACTTCCCACATCTTCAACATCAAATCTGATTATTCAAGACTGCACTGGGTTATTCTTACTTTGCTCTGTAGAAAAAGACAAGAGCATATCTTAGAGCACAGTCTGATGCAGATTGAATTACATCTCCACTTAAATACATTTACCTTTTTGTGGTCTCAGTTTGTATTGACAATTTGATTAGAATAGACACAAATGCATTTTTCCTCTTCGCCGCAGTCTGGTGAAACTGGAGATTCACATCCCTGGCATCTATTTCAAATGTATCAGCAGGTCATGGCCCCATAAATGTTAATTGGAAAACCCATGAGAGTGACCGCATCAGACAGTGTGGCTCCCAGAGGCACCCTGGGTGCTTATTAAAGGCATGACAGGGACTGAAAAACAGCACAGTGGAAGAGATTTAACCCTCTAGTTTACCAGGTATGATCATGAACGGACTCCTCTGTATCCCCTTAATTACTCTGGGTATAGAGGTGAGAGTCTTGACTGTTTGTTGAAGGGCTTTTCCAATCTGAATATGAAAAACTTGTCCCTCTTCAGGTTTAAATGTCTCTCAGGCTCTCTTTCTATTTCATGACAGCCGGAATGAAGTAACCTGTCATTCTCTGCTTCTTAAATCAACCTTTTCTGACAATGAAATGATATTGCACATGGGATTATTGGCTTGTGCCCAAAAATTGGCATGTTAAAATGAGGATCTTATGCTAAGAAGTAATTCCACAGCTGCAGTGCGTCTGTCGTACCAGGTTAAATGCTTTGTCTACTGTCACTCCTGAGTGCCACGTTTTGCTCACAAACCTCCGAAATCACTGCATCTGATAAATAGACTTAAAGTTTCAGTTGACTGACACAGGCAAAAATCATAAGAATGTCAAATTACAAGGAAATGGCAATGGTTTCATGCTAAGTGTAGAGTACTGCTGTATAGATCATTTAGGGATCCCACTGGTTATGGGGGGTTTCCTGTGAAATACTCTCCACATACAGAGGCAGCTTGGTGGTTTGCGGTTTCCTCATCAGTATGGAGCTCTGGTACAGCAGCTTCTATCAAAAACATCACAGAATAACTGATGAGCCCTTCATCACATAGCAATCTGATTCATCAGCACAGTGAGCTGAATATGTATCTACTGAAGAGTGATTCATATTCTAAATGCTGTATGTATTTCTTCATATTTTCTGAGATAGAAGATTGGGTTTAGTAAGGGAAACACTAAAAACATCAGTCTAAATGGAAAACATCATTTTATTTGTAATATACCGGTGAATACCGCATTAATGGAAAACAGTTGAATACAGAGTTTCTCATTTGAGTGTTGCCTTCTCCCATTGTTCATATCACTGTCTGACGTTGCCTCCTGAATTGCCTGTGTGTGAGCAAGGTGCATCAAGGTGCATGCACCACTGGATAAATCCCATTTGTATCCCATATTTGGAGTTTGCCAAAAATGCCGCTGCTATTTCTCCCATAGTGCACAGACTAGACCATCAACTCCTAATGGGTCACTGAAAGATAAATTATTCATCTGGGCTTGGTTGCATCGGCCTGGTTTTCTTGTGCAGACACGTCTTGTTGCCCACCTTAGCTCTGTGACAACAGCAGAGAAAAAACATCTGAGAATGATGACGTCCATGTAGCTGGAGGTTGTATCTCCATCCTGTTTGGTGTCAGTTACCATTTCAGGTCCCATACGCAGTTCCATCACCCTTATACCACAGTACTAATGGTGGAAGACTCCTCAGACTTGCCCTGTCTGCTGGGCAACGACTTGAGATACTCCAGGTGTCTGCGGGCATCCTCCTGATTAGCCCTGACATAGTAGACCAGGTAGGAGATGACCATGGTGAACCAGCCGAACATGACGACCAACATGGCCACATCTGTAGTTCTCTTCATCACCACGCATAGGTCTATGTCTGGTACCAACAGGAAGGCAAGTCCTTGAACTCCAATTTCCTCAGGATCTGAGGTCTGGCACACGATGCCTGTCAGCGACGCAGCCTCCAGTTCCACACGGAGCAAGGCCATCTGCAAGTTGCAGTCACAATGCCATGGATTGTTTGTTAGGTTGGCGCGAGCCCGCAGGCCCTCGAAAGCCTCAGAGTTAAAATTTACTAACTTGTTTGACGAAAGGTCTAGGAACTGTAGTGAGGAGCCCAGGCCTCTGAACGCGCCTGGTTCTAACTGGCTTAATTCATTATGTGATAGATCCAGTTCAACCAGCTGGGGCAAACCTGCAAAAGCATTTGTTGGGACTGTAGTGAAGAGGTTGAAGTCCAGGTAGATGCGTCGTGTGTCATTGGGGATATCCTGGGGGATCTCTGTGAGCTGCAGATTGCTGCAGCGCACCGTCTTTCCACCACCTTCGCTCTCAGAGCAGTAGCAGTTCTTGGAGCAACTGGTGGCAGCATTGTGAAAGCAGAAGGTCATAAGCACCAGGCTGTGCAGTAGCAAACACATGACCACTGAGTGGCGCAGCAGCCAGTCTGCAGGTAGGGACATTGTGGGATACGGGCATGCTCCAGGAAGGTCCACCTGGGCAGAGGACCTGAAATCCACATCAGTCTCCCCAGTAGTTGTTGAACCTATGGCATGAAAACAACAGAAAATCACATTAGCAGTGCCAAGAAAACTGCCCTTCAAAAAAAAAAAAAAGAAATGCAGACTGTGCAGTGAAATAATTTTCTCATGAAAAACATGAGTGATTATGAATGTTCTTTAGAGTCCACAGCGTTACTTAATGCAGAAATGGGGGGTATAGCATCTTGTCTAATTGCAGTGAGAAGGCATGGCAACGCCATGTTGTTGGCCAAAAACAATGACACTTTTGTTGCATTTCCAGGAAAGTCTAAGGATCAAACATTTCCTTCATAGCAGCACAACAAACAAGCTCCGAAAATCCTTTGGTGTCACTGTGCCTCTTTTATAATTGACATCCCTGCGATGCAGGGCTATTTCAGTACACAGACACCGGCATTAACATAGTGATGTGACACCATCAGGAACAAAATGTCCTGAACAAAACATGACACTAACTAGATTTTTCATGGAATTAATATATATCATGTTTCCAGATCTTAACAGTATAGCTACCATGTAGATGCAACAATTCTGGTAAAAGTGGCCATTAAAACTTTACTTGCTCGGTGTCTGTCAAGCTATACAGTCACTAAAGTCCATGAGGTCATTTAGTCAGAAGTGCAAGTAACACTGAAGTAAAAGCTTGTCTGTATGTCCTGTAAATTACACTTGATATTTTGTATGTAAGCCTTTGAAAATAGCAGATCTACCCACCCTAACACACTTCATTAATAGCTGATCAGGGCTACCTCCTATCCTGTTACTAATCCTCTTAAGGAAAAACTCCTTACGACAGTGTAGCATCAGTGTTGGCCACCCAATCCTTTTGTTGGGGTAAATGTTGATGCTATAAACAGCACCACAGCCAACAAAACAGACAATGTGATGGCCTGTCGTCTTTGAGACTAAAAGGAACCACAGAGTTCAACCAGACTTCTTAATTTCTTCAAAATGGCTGGAGACTGGGAAAGATCCACTTACCAAGATTAAAAAATGAAATCGATCTCTAAGTACCTCTAAGTATCACATGACGTTGGGGGGTAGAGGACACAGTGTAGTGGCAATGGTGCCGTGTATGTGTGTGTGAGGGGGACAGATGATTTGTCTACGAGACACAGCTAATAACACTCATTGTGTTACGCTGGTTAAAGATATGCCTGCAAGACAACCCCAATAATGAGCCATTGGGGAAGATGGAGGCTGATGCACTGGAGCAGGGCACAGATGAAGCCTCTGCTATTAAGAGGCTGGAGTTTGCCTCCCTTGGACAAGACATGTTTATCCAGACATCTTCACTGAGGCAAAGCAACTTCCAAAGGATTTTCCTCTGTGCTTAGTGTCAGTGGGGTGTGCGATAAAGTAAAAAAGCATGACAGATGCAGCTGAACACCCGTGAAAATAAAAAGTCTCCCCTAAACTAAATGGGTAACATTATGCTCCTGTAAAGGCTATACTTTTCCTGTCACATAGCATGCCAGGATGGTATTTTACGGAGAGATAATGGGGGAGCAGAAGTCGAAGGCTGGTGACGGAGGCGGAGAAAGCATGTGGGCAAAGGAAGGAAATTGGACACACTGGCACCCGGTTGTGAGAGAAAGAATGATATCAAGAGGATTTAAGGAGAGGGGTAACATTACAATAACAACAGAGAGAGCAGTGCGTGACACTAATGAGATATCGAGGAAGGACGGAAGGGGCAAATGTTAGCGACTCAAAGGGACAGCTGATGAAGACAGCTGGCAGTGAAAGAATAAAGGCAAGAGGAAGGAGAGAAATGCCGCCTGTGGATGAGATAAACAAGAGAGGGTGTACACCTAATGAGTTGCAAGGGTGGAGCACCAGCATAAACAGATTTTCAAAAGTGATTTTCCACATGCTTCTCCAAGACATCACTGAGAAAAAGATTAATTTTACTAATAGGCTACACTAGGCTTAGGTATCTTTTGGACCTTAATTAATCTGATTCTGCTTATCGATTTTCTGGAGAAATATCTGATATATTTACTGTAAAATAATCATGATATGTCATCAGACATTAAGAAAACATTAAGCTGAGTTATAATACTAGTTGAGTTGGGCAATGTTTTCCAAATTGGCTTCTGACAATATTCATAGTGAAACATCAAGATGGACAATGATATCATTGCTGGGGCTAAAAGAGTCTTCTTCTCGGCACCACATGTCCATAACTTTTTTAACTTTTTGGCAACACTCTATGGAAACTCTGAGGGGTCGCACTATCTAAAATACAGAAGAGTTTTAAATCATGATGGTGGTGATGTTACAATGGTAGAGGGGTCAGTGGTCGATGACTGTCACCCACCCCGATGGACGATGGCATTGTCTATCAGCTCAACCCTAAATACCAGCTTCTCCTACAACAAAGCTCCCATGTTCACTGAATGAGTAAGTGCCAGTTTATGATTTGTAAGAAATCATTAATATTTTTTTAGAAGGAGTTCGTAACCGTTAAATTGAGCAAATGTTAACAGAGTCTGGCGATTCTAAGGTTGCTTCTGCGGTGGCAAATGAGTTGATGCAGAGATGAGACAGATACCGGAACTTAGTGCATAAGAGACACAGTTTGACAAATAGAAAGCTGAGCAAAGATGCACGCCCTTGATTTAGTAAGTCTCATCTGTGGATGTGTGTGTATGCACATGCTTATATGTGTGTGTGTCCTTGATTCAATCCAGATGTTTCCTCGACTGGTCATTTCTGAGAACCCCATCCACAGATACTCCATTGTTTTGGTGTTCTAACAAACATGTTGCGTCACAGCACTGTTGAAGTCAGTAACCTCTTAAGGTCAGGGAACGTTCATGGCATACACAGTAAAAATTACACTGTTATTTGTGATAGAATGAAAGCTTCATGCAATATATTTATGTAACATACGTTGGCTTTAATGGGTCTTTGACCAATAATATATTTACAGCTCCAACTTCACTGTTTGGACTCAAGCACTCATTTTTGAGTGCTATTCTCTCCATTAACGATACTCCATTCCAATTCTTTGAGTTTTTATAGAGATTTGTGCAACGGATAAATGTCACCAGTGGAAACACTGAGCTAAGCTAATGTTAGCTAGATAACTGTAACGACAGTGGTCTCTTTTCTGGTTTCTTGGATGCTGTGAAGTTTACTTAGGCTACTTTACTGTAATGATAGAGAAGTATCCTGTCCTTGTGAAGAGTTTTGTAGCATATGTTACATGACTCTGTGCTATTCACCTGCTAATCAAGTAACTTAGTAATGACTGTAAATACCAGTAAGCCCAGCACCTCTTAACCATACTGTATGCTCCTTAATCATTTTCTCTCTTTTTGTTTAGCAGTTCACATGGGTTCCTTTTCACTATCTATTAAATGAAATTGAACTTTTTGCATGCCTTTGTGCAGTTATGGCTCCAGACTCTCTCTGACTCCCTACACTTATATTTCGAGTGTAATTAATTTGCCACAAAAGAGACAAAATGCACAATAAACAAAGTTAAAGATGAATTTGACTGATAGCATCTTTATAGATATCTTCCTAATGTCTTTATTGTAAATTCTTTAGGCCAACAATTGTGTAATGAAAATCTAAGTGTGACATCCCTGTTGGAATCAATTAGCAGAATTACAATTAAAATTTCTTGATGATTCCTTTGAAATTGTAATTTTGGAATCAACTCTTATTTTGAATCATTTCTTGATGACTAACCCTTATTCCAAGTATAACCCATCTCACAGCCGTATAATGAAAATGCAATAAATCAATTAGCCTCTAAATCAGCTGAGGTCTTTGTCAGTGTTCCTAAAGCCATTGCCTTCTTCTGCAATAAATAACTCTCCTGCTTTTAATTTACACAATAAATGCATCGGCCATGCAGCCAAAGGTCAGTCTCTCACTTCATAAATTCACTGCTGTCAGTGCTGAACTAACAAGTCTCTGGCACCAATTACTCGAGGAACAGCAATTTGGACTCAAACCCAAACACAAGAGGCATTAAAATGCAAGCCAAATTTATTATGTTAATATATTTTGTGCAATACCATTTTTCATGCACAAATGTGACCTTCTCGTGGCATCACATCCCAGGTGTAAGCATTGAATGAATGGCAAATAAGCTGCTGGTTTCTGGGGTGTGGATGACAGAAAGGGGAACGGGAAAATAAAGCATCCTTGACATCTTTAACTTAAAACTCTGTTTTTTAATGCAACCGTAATCATATTTCAGTGCTTTTAGCTCTGTCCACTATCCACTCTCTTGCTCCCTGCCAATCTCAATTACTGAAGATGCTCTTTCTGCCCTGCGCTTGGCAGATTTCCCCTGTAGCCTACCTGAAGACCCCATTTTCCCCTGCAGAATGCTGAGTTAACCTAGAGAGCAATATGCATGCAACTCTTTTGATACTGATGTGGCATTTAATGTACAGTGTGTTAGTGATGAGCAAGAGTTTGATCTAGGGCTGCAACTATTGATTATTTAAATATTGAATAACATGATTACTTTCTCGATTACTCAATTAGTTGTTTGGCCCATAGAATCTAAGAAAATGATGAAAAAATTTGATCACTGCTTCCCAAAGCCCAAGGTGATGTCCTCAGCGCAAAGATATTCATTTTTGTCAGAAAGGACTAAAGAAGCCTATATTCACATTTGAGAGGCTGAAATCAGAAAATTTGGACTTTTTTTGTTTGATCTCAAAGTCACTATAATCCGTTTAAATATCTCCTCAACACAAACTTCAGCACTAAAGCAACACTGATCTAATTACTTTATATTTATATCAATTACAACACAAACTGCGAACATTTGAGATGCAAAATTTAAGCCTAACAGTGGATTAAGTATCAGCTTCTGCTCCAATTTAAATTCTCCTCATAAGCAACAAGCATCTGGTGGAAAATGAATTCAAAGGACATGAGATAAAGGCGATGCCTCGTGGGAACTGACACCCTTGTTAAGTTTGTATTTCATATTGCTTTAGTCAGCACCATCCCATGCTCGTTTGCAGCAGCAGTCACATTTAAAAGAACCTACATTAAAAATGCGAAACAGTTGCTGTTTTATGGATTAGAAATGTGCGGAAACATGCCAATATCTCAAAGAAAACATGCGTTTTGATCAGTAAGACACACTCACGTCTTTGCTGTTTTTCCTCTCCTTTTCATGATGAATTTCTCAGCAAGTGCCCGACAATATGAGCTCGTCCAGCAGATCAGAGCGCTCCCAAAAAGGCGGTTCGGTCAGTGTTTTGGTTCGCTTCCATCAGGTCTTCTTGCAGCTCGTTAAACTTGCGCTGAGAGCCGCTCTGGCAGCCGCGACGCGCCACTGGAAATGCTCCTACAGTTCAGGGCTCGCTCAGCGCAGCCTTTTAGTTTCCACGCAACCAGAAAGCTAGGCAACATTGCTGGAGCCAGAGAGAGGGCAACACTGTCACTGATGGCGGTGTCTCACAGACTCTGGTCCCGGAGATTACAAAAAATAATAGTACTGTAAAGTTTAAAATGGCAGACACATGGCGCGCAATACATTTACGCACAACCCGGGAGCGTTAATGGCTGGAAATATTCGGTCACACGCTGTGTCTGAGAGCATGCATGCAAACATGACTGATTACATTCATTCATGGGCGTCTGTTGAATGCTGGGAGTGAAGGGGATTTGATGTGCATGCATCAGGTGCCAGTAAAATAAGCACACACACCCACTATCCCTCTCTCACAGATCAACACACATACACCCAGGGACGGATTTAGTCATTTTGAGGCCTAAAACAAACACAGGCACCCCCCCCCCCTACACTATACTAAATAATATATTTATGGTGGATATAAAATTATTGGCATTTTAACGACATATTCCTGCAAGATGGTGGTTTATTGCAACTGCACAATTACTTCTTTTTTACTGGACTGTATTGACGGACACTGTCATAAACATAGCGTGGCTCTTTTAGATTGAACAACAGATGAGTGATCTTGCTAGTCATAGCAGCATAGTCAGAGCAGTAAATTGTCAGATTGGCAGTAAATGTACAGCACAGGTTACAGTGTGCCAGTTAATAAACACTGCAGCTTCTCAAGACCAAGAAAATTCTCATCTGTTGTTTCCCAACTGCTGGAAAAGTGAAGTGGTTTAGCCCCGAAGTAAGCTGAGCTAGTGTTGTACCTTTAGAACATCGGCTCCTGTATTCCCTTCAGAAGTTTTGTAATCCAGGCTTGGACTGCAGTGTCTCTTCTGAGACTTTGTAGAATAAGTACATGATCCAATGCTGAACGTCTTCTGTGATTATTTATCCATTTTTTCCGTGTTGGAAGCAGTTGTTGTTAGCATGTTGTGGATGCCTTGGGTTGAGTGTCGTCCAATCCGAGGCTGTGTTCCTAACTTGTCAACTAATGAAAGGCTGTCCTCCTGACTTGTCATGTGACAACACTGATTCATAGAAGTATTAATGGCTCTATCTGCTGATCTCAAATGCATCACACATTGGAATAACACGAGACTGACCCTTCAAAATAAAATTTGCAGTGATGAGCATCACATGACTGTGTACACCACAATGAACTATTTGTTACACAAGTTGGCAAGTCTTCCTGTTTATTGTCTGCAGAGGATCTGCAGTAAGATCATAGAATACTCCAAGTTAGTGGGGAAGCCTTGAGACACTCATGAATTGCCCAGGGCAACTCCTGGCCTTTGCCTAATGGTAAGTTCCCCCTGCATACACCACACAGAGAAGTGATCTCATACACAGTGCATGGCTCATGCATGGAGCGGCTGGCTTGGCAGCCCACACTAATCATTTCTGATCTGAAGCTTGTTGTTTCAAACATGCAGTGCCAGGGCGGTGGATCTTTGGCCGTCTCCAGGCCCTTTTCCTGCCTGCTGCCAGCCGATAAGGAAGCCCAATCAAATCCACTATGAAAACAGACGTGCATGGGCACTGGCCTGGGAGAGTCTGCCAAGCAGCCAGTCATAAGGTATTAATGGAATTAAAATCAATAAAGTGGGACACTCCACCCAAACTCTGTCCCTGGTGCTGTGCAGTGACAGGCAGAGAATGATTAACTGCAGCTAAGGTCTTTCTTTCTTGCTTGCTTTATTACTTGCTTTCTTGCTTTCTGATCTGATCAGAGTGAAATATCTTTTTTTTAATATCCTTGTGTAATGCTCCTAAGGAGGAAAGGAAACCTTTTGTATCTTAAAGCTGGAAACTGTCCAGGGGCCCTGACCATCAGGGGCCAAAGACCAATGTTTTCGGGTGTGACAATCGCTGTTGCGCTCAATGGGGGCCCACAGCACATGGGAGAAGTTAACCTCTCTGGTAAAAGCCCTTTTAAAAAGCCACGTTTTTCCCTAAACCTACCCAAGAAAGGCTTTCTGGTAGAATGCTGTGAAGGCTTACTTCTCCTAACAGGAGGCCCGCAACTCGTTTTTGCTCCAGGGCCCACTAGTGACTTAATTTCACCCTGACTGCACGGTGAATAATATATATATGAAGTATCCTTAATATATATTTAAACCTACTACAAGGAGTTATGAACGTAGCTTCAACATACTCTCTCAGTTAAAGTCAGCCGGCAGTTAATGCTCATTCCCTGCAACCCACTGCTGAAGAAAAGACAAGTTAAATATTAACAAATTACCAATTGGAAGATGGTGATGCCAATGTTACAGTAACCTGTAGATATATTGGCCAAAGGACAGTGCCTCGGTATGACATGGTAGGGCTGATTGATTGGTTTATTGATAGAAAAAACAAATATGACATACGTGCGTATCTCAGTCCCTAAATGAAACACATATAACTTGAGCTTCATTGTTGCTGCTCCATATTCACTCCTTTTACAGGCCTGAGGTTGCAAGGCTGCTCTTGTCAATTAGAAGACGATCAGATAAGTGGAAGAGCATATGACAGTGAAACAGCAGAAAATAGGATTACTGTCCTCATGAAGAGAGGAGAGTACACTGGCAGTCAGTCTTCCCCAGCTTTATCAGATTACTTCAAATGCTCCACTGAGGTTGTCAGCTAGACGGGCGCTGTATGCATTATCAACCAAGCATTAGTCCTGATATACTACACTTTCAAGTGGATCAAAGTGTCTTTTTTTTCCTCTTTACGTTTTTTTTTTCTCTCTCCTCAGCATGTCAAGTATTCAAAAGCAGGCTTGGGCGTTGTCTCTTGTTACCCTGATACCTGTGCAGGTGGTATACCTGCAAGCAAACAGAAGCTAAGCCATGATGCTGAGAGCTGAGTGGGCATTTGAGAAAATACATGTACCAGAGTTTGTACAATGTCACCTTAACAGGGTGGGAATGTTTTGCCATTGGCTTTTTCTGTGTGCTCTGAGTTGCAGCGGAACAAAAGGACTCATATTAATGAGATCTCTCCCTTTCATTCTCATTTCCTATCCTACTTCGTCTTGCCTGTTCACACAAACACACATAAATGCTTATGTACTTAAGCACACACACACTCTGTCTCTAGCTCCCAGCTTACTCCTCGTCCCTGAGCAAGATCAAAGTCCTGCCTTGTCTTTGTGAATACAACATTACTCTCCTTTATTTATTTATTTCCTTACCTGTCTTGAACCTTTTAATCAAAAACGGCGAGAAAGGTGTATTAAAAGGATTTCCCTGCTACTGCCAGTAACAGGGGGGGTCACCTAACCTCATCTTCTCTGTGAAGAGCCTTGTCTTTGAAGTCAGATATTATTGACATTAAGGAAACAATGGACAGGCAATATGAAAGTGTTGTAGATATTCATTGATCTTTGTTGAATTCCCCACGGACAGAGCTGTGGCTGGCTGAGTCTTGTCAAAAGCTTCCAACCACAAGTGAGTCTTGAATCTTCAGATCATGAATGTTTTTTTTTTTTGCTCTCCTGTCATGTTCCATTAATGTTGTTTGTAGACTATGATTACTAAAAACATACAAATTTGCTTTGCAACTTTTTGGGAGGCTTTTCTCTCATCATTGCTTTTTTTTTATTTTAACATACTGTATATTTTTACCTCTTTGGGGCACAAAGTTTCACAGTTTTACAGCCATGCTAATATCTCCGTTACGGTTTACTTTGGCACAGTGAGTCTTAGAGCTGAATGGTAACGTCAGCATGCTAAAATGCTCACAGTGACCATGTTCGCTGTCTTTGTTTAGCGAGTTAGTGTGCTAACATATCAGTCAAGGAATCAAGGTAATTTATTTAGCACAGAGGTGTATTCAATTAGAAATGTAGTTCCTTCATGCAACATACAATACAGGAAATTGCATTCAGAATGGAATAGAATAAAATATAAAGCAAAAATAATATGTTATATACACCTGTGTACATTTATACACATACACGTGCACACCCAGGCAATAAATTTTTTGAATTTGTTTCTGGTTGAATGTAAAATGGCAGGAACAAGATGATGATGATATGGTTGCCATCTTCGCATTAAAAGGGAAACACCGTCCATCAACTGTGACTGTGTTTTAAGGGCTTGGTTGGAAAAACATTTTTTAAATGGTCTTCAACATATGGACAATGTAATGGGGGGGTTGTTATGAGGTCAAAGTAGATAATTACAGTAGGGCAGGAAAAATGGCATAATGGTGCATCAAAAGAGCAGAGTCTAGGCTACTACAGAGTCGACAATAGGACATAGTCATTATAAAACGCAAAACAACATCAAGAGCACAAGTAACATCATCCATTACATCCATTACATCAACAGCTGTGACACCATGTCAATCAATGGAACAATGCCAACATCACATTCACTGTGGAAAGCAACAGTGCATGTCAGTCTGCCCACAAATAGGAGTGTCCAATATCAAATAGAAACAACTGAAGGAATAATGTTGATAATTTTAACTAAAGATTTAAAAAAGAAATCAACCTTGCCATTTGGTGTTAAATTAAATAACATTAGAGAAACAGAGAGTTCAGAGGAGTTTATGAGTCAAGTTCAACCCATCATCACTCATTGTATGTTTTCTTTTTGTGCAAAGAAACAACTCTCAATGTGTTCTTATTTGCAGTGTTGGGAGGGTTACTTTTAAGATCTATCCAACTACAGATGACTGAGGTGATGCCCTGAAATGTAATTTGTAACAAATTCCATTACATTACTCAAGCTGACCTCACTGAAGAGATCCCTAAATGGATTGTATTTGTGGCTAATTAGTGATACATATCTGCAGTTCAGCTCGAAGCCCATCAGCCTGCTAGTTAACCAAACTAACAAGCAAATCAAGCCCAATATCACAAACTGCCACAATCTGTCTTTAATATTTGACCCTCATCGGCATGACAGAGCACACTAGAATGACAAAAAACTTAAAGTTAACTCAAGGTACTTCTTTAAATTAGACTTTTGCTGTGGACAGCAGCTAGACTGAGGGGAGCAGAGCATGCACTGCACTGAAATACTGTGATCTACTTGTGCATGCATCAGGTGCCAGTAAAATGTGTTCTTTATATTTCCATGACCAAAACACATTCCTGACAGTCATCTGGTTGTGCATCTTCCCTCATAATGTGTGGTAGGTATACTGCACAGACACAAGTTGTTTTTTTTTTTATTTCATTAAATATATATATTTAATATATATATAAATCTTTCAGTGAAATAGAAAATAGAAAACGTAATTCCTGCAAGTAATCTATTTTTAATTTAACTCCGATTTAAACAGTGAAAGTACTGTGACACAGTTACTCATATTTTGTCATTTAAATATACTTATTAACCATGAAATAAACATGTTTAACAAATTACGCCTTTAAAATGCATTGTGGACAAACTCAGTCATTTCAAAAAGTGATGGGGACATGTCCCAGGCATCCCCCCTCTAAATGACACCACCAAAGTTATTACACTTCATGTGGGGATCACAGATGTCTGTACGGTTTTATGGCAATTCACCCAACAGTTGTTGTTGTAGTCTAAAATGTAAATCTCATGGTGGTGCTGGAGGAAAGATCAGAGAAACACCAAAGTCTGTGAGCTTAATCCACTAGTGAACATCAAATTCTGTGTTTCATGGCAATCCATTCAACAGTTGTTGAGATATTTCAGTCCAGACAAAAGGCCGACCAACTAACAGAACTAACACTGCCATCTGTAAAGCTGTACTGCTACCATGGCTAAAAATCATTGAGTCAGTCATTGTGAGAAGAGAAAAACTCCAGGATGAACAGCTCAGAAGACACAGCAAGTAAACCCTGCTTCATATTAAGAGGGGGGCCACAAGCAGGAAGGGTTGGGAGGTACTGTTTCAGGGCTGACCAGACTAATGGGGAACCTAATGGTGCTTAACCCTGACTGATGCATGCACAGGAACGATTTACGCACACATCAACGCCTTTCTCAGTCAATACTATTGACGTCATGGTGCGCTATATTTCACTTTGCCATCTGATGAGGCCGGTTATTCTAATCCGCTTCCTTTGAATCCATATTAGGTGTGGAATTACTGAAGAAAAAACTGTTTGTGGAAGTTAATCAGCATATTGTCAATATAAGGTGTTCCATTCGCTGCAAATTTATAGTATAGCTCATGGTAACATTTCTTACAATAGGTGTGAACAATCAACTTGTGGCGTCACTGATTGTGATGTATGGCATCTTAAATGTTAAGTTGTTATAGTTGCCTGCCAACACAGGATAGAGGATGTTGAAGCTTTTTTACACTGCCCTTTTAAAGTAATTAATAATTCTCAGTCCTTCATTGTGTTTCTCAGACGTATTCACAATGACAGCCAGGGAGGGGTGTTCACCTTAAAGGTCATGCTATGGACCTCCAAGGACACTGCTGGAAATGTGATGGTCAAAACATGACCAAAATAAAAACTGTCTTTCAATGCTGTGAATGTTAGAGGTTTGCTGTGCTGCATTTACTTCCCCAAGCACAAAGGTTCTAGTATGTTAAAGGTTTAAATATTCACAAGTAACATCTTAAAGAATACTACCAGTGATTTTTATTTGTGATCTTGCTCTTCTCATTTGTATTTTTCCTGTGAACATCTGCATAAATCCAGAACAGCTTGAGCTTGTTTTTCTACCTTGAACAGTTTGCTGGCAGTCATTTAACACACCTGGAAACTGCCTGTGCTAAATACTCACAGTGAAGATGAAGCAATAATTTCACTTTTTTTAAAGGCTTCTCTCTTTCATCATTATTTCATTCTAGTTGAGTGTTTTCATATTAGTTCACACATTATGCGCTACATGCTCTACTTCCTGTCGATCATCTAACACCCACAGGATGAAATGGGACTAGTCTTTGCTGGGAAATAATTACTCAGAAACACCGGGGTGAACTCAAGCAAATTCACTTATGCAAACTCATAATGGAGTTCTGCTGGGGAGAAAACACATCTCCAACCCTAACACAGGGACTTTTCTTAAACAGCAACCCTTACAGACTTCTTGAGTCAAAGGCTCAAGTTTCAAGTCAACATTGAACCAGTCAGTTGGTGACAGAGTTGTTATTTGACCTTGTCTAACAATATTTAAAATAAATAAATAAATACATATTTTTGGAAATATGTGTATTTGCCATCTTGGTGAGAGTAGATAAGAAAGTTGATACCACTCTCATGTTTGTACGCTAAATATGGAGTTACAGCCAGGGGATGGTTAGCTTAATGTAACATAAAGACAGGAAACAGGTGATATAGCTAGTCCTGTCCAACCTACCAGCAAAAAGATGACAAATTAATGCATTATCTTGTATAGTTAATCTGTACACAAATTGAAATTAAAAAAACAAACAAACTACAGTTTATGTTCTTATGAGGGGTTTTGCACTGGTTGCCTCACGGTGATGTTGACTCCAGGAAGTCACTGCTCCCAGCCAGGAAATAGTCCTGCATGTAACCCCCCTATTTCTTAAAATGTTCAACTGTTCCTTTAAGACAAAGTACTGGCAATTCACCCTATCAGGCTAAAGTAGTCCCAAATGTTAGCCAACTGACCCTTTCCTTGCTGCTTCCGTCCTGATTTCTAATATTGAAGATGGGTAAATTATGGCCTTGGGGGCTAGCAAATGTTAGCAAAATGCTAAATAACTTGCTAGTTAATCTACGCCAGTCATAAGTTAGCTAACATTTTGCTATCGCTAACTTAAGATGTGACTCTGCATGTTGATTTTAAAAGGAAAAAGTTGACTGAGGTGCGAAACTTGCTCTGTTATGTAGCACAGAACAAAAAGATGCGGGACTTGGGAAAGGTTAGTTAAAGTGCGTCTTGCATCATCAACTCAGATGCTTTTGGCTTATCTTTGGTGGATGGAAAGCCAACATGAAAAAAAAAAAAAGATGCATTTAGAAAATCATCCTTGACACAACACAAGATCTCTGCTGGAACAATACCTGTCCAGTGCTCAGTTGGAGACAGCAGTTGTTTACCTGTCACCATAATATCTGTAAAACAACACTATTCTTGTATGACACAGCAGGACATTGAGCTGCACGAAACAGCCCCTTTAGACAGCTATCAACAGATCTATGACACATCAAGTTTCTTTCTCCCTCACTGCCCCCAACAGTCAAGTTGTATCAGGCCTCAGAAAACACAAGGACATCAATAAATAAACAGGAAAGCAGGTGGTACTGAGAGCATGGGTGTCCATCTGCTTTGCTAACGTCTCTCAACAACTTTAGATGGGTGACTATTTTTGGATGCTAAGTACTTAGCAATCCCTGTTTTAAACTGCCCACCAGTAAGAGAAAAGAGGAAGTCTGTATGTGAGCATGTATCAAGGTTAGAATAGTAAACAAAACGTGTAACTGTATTAAATTACCTGAAAATTACATGCTTTGTAATTACGAAGGTCGATATTATGATGGAGCCAATATATGGCACATAAATATATTGTATAAAACGGTGTGATTTTTTCTGTGTGCCATGAAAGTTCTCTGCACAAAAAAACTTTGCAAAACCACAAATTGTTGTTTTTACACTTAAGCACTGTGTTTTTATGAATTTAACAACTGAAACTGATATAGAGCCCTGCAGGATCAAAACCTGGAAATTGGTTAGCATATTAGTGCTTCCTGATTTTCATGTTTTGTTTTACAGCATAAAATAGATCAGTAAATATCTCACTTGTGAATTTTGAAACTTATGAGTCTTAAAAAAGACAGTTGCTAAGGAGTGGCTAAATGAGACTACAGTGGTTGTCATGGACATTAAATGTCATCACACCAAACACTTAGTGGGGGGTGACGTTGAAAATGATAAAAGTGGTGTACATTTGTGAAGATTATCCTGCTGAACAAAACATGTAAGCATCATAAATGTTGTTTATTTACTTATTTATTTTCTGCACTTATCTAAAATCCAGTGGAAAAATCTCATTTGCTTTTTGTTGAGGGAACAAGAGCGACACAAATTTCCAGGTAGGCCGACAAAAATACATCATCTCTGCAGCAGTCTAGTGATCTACTGATCTTATCTAACTGTCAGCAATAAAGCAAACATGTATTTCCCAAAATATCAAACTTTTCCATTAATGTAGTTGAGTTATCTGAAAATAAGGTAACAGTGAATTATCTCACAAAAACCTCACACTGCTCTGGCTCACAATTCTTTTGTACTAGTTTTAGAAAAGTACATTTTGAGTCTACATTGTCTCATTGTCAGGTACAGAGGAATCAAAAATATCCTATTTTTAAGGTAGCATATCCAGTCTCTTGTGTTGGATGTGTTAAAAACGGACAAGGCTGGCACATTCTTTTATATTTCTTAAAGGAGATCAGTCATTCTTTCTGGCTGAAGAAGTACAAAATCAAACTTTAGTGTGTGTTTGCACCTTTATTCATATGTGCAGGTGTGGGTGTATATGTGTACATACACTTCACTACATCCACCGGACCACAGCTCAGGCTTCTCAGCCCTATTATTATCATGCCAAGGTCAGATGAGTGGGCAGCATAGCAGAGGAAGACAGATAAGAATGGTGGAACAGTTAGATAAATAAGGTTAGTGCGTTTCCATTGACGGATAGCCACCAGGCCAGAAATGTGAAAGCCCAGGTTTTCTTAGTGCTGAATAAAATCATCTGTCTTTCTCTCTGTGTAGTGGTTTCTTAAATCCTGCACTTCTGAATCTTTACATTAGGTGAACACGGCAGTAAAAGACAAGAAGGAGAGCTCTGCACGAGGATGCATAGCTGTTAAAACACATCAGCTGAGGGCTATCATGAAACTACAACGGCACACTTCTGGGGAGATAAACCCATTAACCACTAAATAGCTTTTAGGCAGCTATCACGTACAGTGTGTATGCGTGTGTGACAGAGAGATTGGAGGAAATGAGGGAGAGAGAGGAGGAAGCAGGGGAGGAGAATATTGATAAATGAGGCAAAATGGAAATTCAACACTTTGGGAGAAAGGGAGCTGCACTCCCAGAAAACATTACAGAACATTTTCTTGCAAGTAATTTTTGTATTTATTCAAAAAGACAATAATGGTCTCTTCACAGATAAAGATTGGTATTAGCAGAATTCAGAGAATGGGTGTGCGTCTTTCCCTTTTTCTTCCTAGTTGGGAATGTCCTGTTCCTCTCTTCGGCTGGGGAATGTGTAGAGGGAAAGACGCAATATAGACCCACCAACCAGGACTCAATTTACCGCCAGCTTTCATGAGGCTGCGAGCCAACCAGGCTTGGATCTCAGCAGTGGTGAGGTTGTTGTGGTGAGAGCTTGTTTGTCAGAACCATTTGGGCGACCCAGTCAGCCAGTCAGTCAGTGTACTTCTATAACGGATTAAAAAATGATCTGGTGGACACTATTAATGTTTACATCCCGCACTTTCATGAGCTCAAGCCTCCCATCCATAACTAGATACACCCTTCATTCTGTGCAGGGATGGTTGGTGGCTTGGGTGCAGATCCCAAAGGGACAGAGGAGATGTGTCCACCTCAACTTATTGTGTTTATATACAAAAGCCAACTCCATTTGAGAAATAATTCACACATAAACACAGCACTTTTTGAAGGATTTATTTAAGTGCCATCGAGAACCATCTATATTTGAGAGAAAGCAGACATCTCTATGGCTGATATCTCCAAAACTCTGCAACTCACACCAAAATAATCTAGATGGATAGGTTCCACTACACGTAAGAGGGAAAATATGTATTTTGTAGGTGAACTGCCCCTCTAACTGGTATGAATATATATCTGCTGACTGTCTGGTAAATCATTTGGAGCCTACTGTTTCCTTGCCATTGTACATCTATGAAAAATTTACATCTCCAGCATTTCCTCCTGTGAGTGAGAGGTAGCTGTCGCCTGCTGTACCTTGGCTGATACAAGCACCTTGGGTGTTGATGCACGCTTGACTTTTCAGAGTGCAATAACAAGGTGCTAAATTCTTTGCTGACTTTGCAGGTGATGCTTCAGGACAAGATGTAAATAAGATGGCATTTGCATGGATGTTAAATACTGCAGCTTCTCTTAGCTCCATGAATCCTGAGTGGCATTATGCACTTGTGAATATCACAGTTTCTCTGATCTCTGTAAATCCTGCAGGATTATACAACTTGCATATTAGGCTTCAAAGAACATGACCGAGCTTTAAAAAGTGCTATGCTTGCATGATATATCATGTAAAGACAGCTGGTAACCAGCTGAGTGTTTTTATCATGGAAGGGAATAAAACTGCATGTATAGACATGAGGGGAAAAATAGATTGCAGATATTTAGTCTAAGTCCAGTCTTATATGCTGATATAAAACATCAGTAGTCTCTCTGAACCATACTGTATGTTACTAATGAGAAAAAAGTAAAGGATCACTTTGTGCACCTTTAAGATCTGTCTCTCTTTCTCATTTGCTGTAAAAACCAGGAAGCATGATAACATCAAAGAATGATCGTGGTGAATATAGAAGATAACATTTATATTCTTTTTAGCTTAATGTCTTTTTAATTATCAGATGAGGTGCAATTTAGTCGACAATTTAATGACTCATAGAAGCTCTTTAATGAATGTGTATATTTAATAATAACCACTTCAAACTTATGAAAGACAAAAAAGGGCTATTTTGCCATTTTAAGATATGTGGCCACACTGTGCAGTACAGTGCATCAAATGAACTAATGTGTATGAGGTTATAGTGCTAACAGTCTAATGTTAATGGTGTTTATGTCAATGTACCCCCTCCTCAACCCCCTCAAGGGCAAACAGACTATGATTCAAACATTGCTTACCCAAGAATCACCTCAAGCTAAAGTCAGCACTTCCATCAAAATCAGAATCAGAAATACTTTATCGATCCCTGGGAGGAAATCGGTTGCATTACAGTTGTGCCCATTCAAGAAAAGACTTGATAAGAAAATAAAAGTAACAAGAATGTAAAAATTAGTTTTTAAAAAATATGTGCATTATACAATACTAGGTATAAAAAATAAAATAAGTAAATAAGACATGTATAAAAAATATATGCAAATAATACATATGACAATATATACAACAATCTACACATAGTGTAAACAAACAATGCTGAAGTGGAGGATATAAGTGTGTTAAGTGAAGTATAGTAATAAGAAAATAATCATACTCTCATATGCTTTTATTTATGTGTTGCAGTACAGCCAGAACAATAAAAACAAAACAAAACAAACAAACAAAAACTGAACAACACCCCCCCCCCCTACCAAAAAAAACCCAAAACAAAACAAAAAAACAAAAAAACAAATTACTCTTCCTGTACTCTGTATAAATAAAATATATGTGTTAGCTATGCATATAGGCCTACAGATAATAATAGGGGCTCTAATTGGGAAAACGTTCATCTTGATTAGTTTTTGGAAGATATTTTCTATTAATAGACCGACAATATTGTTTCAGTATTATTCAATAATCAATGACAATATACAGTGTATACAAATGTAATGTTTGGATTTTCACATTGACCAACTATTGCCAAATCAGAACTGAACGGACAGTTTTTTATGGAAAACAATAACAAAATACTTTTCATTTAATTTCTTAGTTGTAGATGATTGTCAGTCAGCTTATTCTGTAAATCTATTTTCAGACAAGTGTTCTATTCTATTCCTTTCTACACTTAATAAATAAACAAAATATAAACAGACATGTACTCAATATAATGATATCAGAGGACAAAAAAACGATGATTCCAAATAAACAAAACGCGGTCTCACATTCTGCTCGTTTCTATTTCAGGAAGCTCTTAAGCGGCGAGACACGACGTGGGCGGGTTCATGTCTATTGTTTCGTTTGTGATTGGCTGTTTACTTGAAAAGGGGCGGTTTTAAGTTTCTCATTGGACAGAAACAGCGGAAGGAAACAACGGCCTGTAGTTTGATTGGTCAATATAACAGGCGCGAGCGGTTTCCTTCAATTTTCGAATTTTCAAACCATTCACTCTCAGTACGATATGTTCAAAGCTAGTGCAGCCAGGCAGCAGTTAGTTAGGTGACTTAGGAGTTAGCCGAGTGTTATAAACGTAAGCTAAAAGTTATTTGAAGCGCAAGCGTTTAGCAATAAATACAAGAAGAATGGCTGAACCACTGAAGGTAATTTTGCAGTCTCTTCCGTGTTTGCTGTTCGTAGATACTGTCAGTGTTAGCTCCAGTGAAACTTTGCAACGGTTTGAGTTAGCTAGCTCTAGCTAACATCGCTTATACCTTAACGTTATGATGTTAACGATATTTAACGTAATGGCGTGGGACGTTAAACCTGCAAAAATACATTATATTATGCAAAACGCTGTGGTTTAAGAAAAACATGATTTCCAGTCAATAGCTAACATAATAACTCTCCGCCTAGACACATGGTACAGCAGCAAATGTGATGTAGACTAATAGATTTGACACGTTGGTTAATGTTATGGTACATATTACTATGTGACTGGGTAGCTAACGTTAACACTAATGTTAGTTACATCTTTTCTGAAAACGTTACATCTTATCCACTGGAGAAATAACCCGTCTCACAGCACGAGCAATACTAATGTTGCATTCATTTAATCAAGGATCACCGTTAACTTGTCTTTACCAGTTTAGCGAATATTGTCACGTTTGTTTATAGTTATGGAGGATCCCGTGGAGCTTCTTTTAATTAGGCTAGGTAATTAGGCTTTTCAGTAGAACTTCTTTAATCAGCATTTTTACATTTCAGAGGCAGGTATCGGGGACTACATTTGTCAAGTCGAGATAATAGAAACGGCTGCAACCAGATGTTCCAAACATCTGTCATTCTGAAGTGTCCTTCAGCAACATTGTTAAAGCAGATCACAGGAGTTTCAAAGTTTTGGGGTTTTTTTGTAGGCTGTGCACTAATTGTTTTTGTTTGTTTGTTTGTTTTAACAGTAGACGTGTTTTTGTGTTCATTATATTGTCTGAAGTTTTGTTTTGTCTACATTACAAGCTCCGGATTCAAGTAATTACAACAATGTTACTCTTTTTGAACAAGTGCCATTGCAAATGATAAAGTAGATTATTGTATGTGTGATATATTGACATACTGTGTACACAAAGAAGACAGGAGAAAACAAAACAGGACATATTGACAATAAGAAAAAAACACTTAGAATATTTTAATTAAACTTCCAAGGATCAAAAATGTATTCACCAATAGACAAGATAAAAGAAAAATAATAGGCTATAAGATATATGTATTTCTAAAAGGGAGTAGAACTGTCTTTGACAGTGCAAGAACATCCACATAAAAGATAACTGTGTTCCATTTGCAGCAGGCTTTCTTTGAAAACAAGCCGGTGGAAAAGAAAAAGAAAGATCCGAAGCGGCTCTCAGTGGAGAGGATCTACCAGAAGAAGACGCAGTTGGAGCACATTTTGCTCCGACCAGACTCCTACATAGGGTCTGTAGAGCCTGTCACCCAGGTAAGAGATCACACGGCAATGCCTGTGAAATTTGTAGCTTCTCTAATCAACCTTAAGTGATTTAAGACCTATGTGAGGGTGGACTATTTTAGATGTTTCAGAAGAATTTTTCCTCTGTCTGCAGAGTCGCAGGCTGTTGACTGGGAGAACAAAGCATTAATGGTTCATATTATACAAATTTATGCATGATCTTCATAATCACTAATTGACTTTCCTCAGCAAATGTGGGTGTATGATGAGGATGTTGGACTGAACTGCCGTGATGTGACGTTTGTGCCAGGGCTTTACAAGATTTTTGATGAGATTCTGGGTGAGTAAATTGCTCATAATATTAGATGGTGTTTGATTTAAATAGACAAAATGTTGGCCATCCGATGGTGTGCCTACCATACTAAAGCAATTAGTTTTAATTCTTCCAATCTCCTTCCAGTAAATGCAGCTGATAATAAGCAGAGGGATAAGAGCATGTCCTGCATCAAAGTCAACATTGATGTGTGAGTAATATTTAATGTTTCACAACCAAATAAGATCTCAAAATTAATTGTCTCTTTGCTTGTAAGCTGTCAAAAAGCCACATCTCATGTTCAGTTTAACTGCTTTTCTGAGTGTCACAGAAGCACATGATTAATTGTCTTTGCATGTTTTTTCTTTCAGTGAAAACAACACCATCAGTGTTTGGAATAATGGGAAGGGTATTCCTGTGGTGGAGCACAAAGTAGAGAAGGTCTTTGTGCCTGCTCTCATCTTCGGACAGCTCCTCACCTCCAGTAACTATGATGATGATGAGAAGAAAGTCACTGGTAAGATTATTAAATAAATAATGAATAAATATATAAACTATATTATAAGAATAGAGTTAATACATTCCCACATCCCTCTAAAATGTTTCATTATAACAGGCTTGGCAAACTATGAACATAAGACCTAGAAAGCCACATATAGGTATAAATAGGCTACAGCCATGTTTCGTGTTTAAGCAGTAGACCATTACTTTTGTAGTATCCTAACCTACAGTTTTGGTACTTTAGGTGGACGCAATGGATACGGTGCTAAGCTTTGCAACATCTTTAGCACAAAGTTCACTGTAGAGACTGCCTGTAAAGAGTCAAGGAAGACCTTCAAGCAGGTAGGAGGGAGGTTGAACCACATTTTCTCTACTCTAATGATTAGAGCTTGTAAGGGAAATGTTACTTTACGGTATGTCCATGTTTTCTTCAGACTTGGTATGACAATATGGGCAGGGCAGGTGATGCTGCCATCAAGTCCTTTGATGGAGAGGATTTCACTTGCATCACCTTCAGGCCAGATCTGGCTAAGTTTAAAATGAGCATCCTGGACAAAGACACAGTGGCTCTGATGACCAGGAGGGCCTACGACATCGCTGGAGCCTCCAAGGGTGTCCGCGTGTTCTTCAATGGCAAGAGGCTGCCAGTAAGTTGCCACGCTGCTTCACTTTTCTTCCCCTCACTTTCGAGCTGTTGCTTGCTGTCAGCCACATGTCTGTCAGCCATGTTTTACTAAATTAGAAATGGATTTTTTTATGATTTTACTAATTATTGCCTATAGGGGGTAAATCTTGTGATGAAGACAACCGCTCTTGTGCTCTAGATTTCAGGTTTCCGTAGCTACGTGGACATGTATTTGAAGGACAAGGTGGATGAGGTTGGCAATGCCCTCACTGTGGTCCATGAGATTGTCAACGAGCGCTGGGAGGTGTGCCTCACCATGAGTGAGAAAGGCTTCCAGCAAGTCAGCTTTGTCAACAGCATTGCTACAACCAAGGTAATGTCACAGTGTATTAATCGGATTTGTAATAAATTACTCTGTGTGTGTATGTATGAATGTATGTATACGTACCAAGTGATTGAGTGAGTGTAGTGACCTCCATGCCGAACCAGTGATTTAATATTTTAAGTTATCTGTTGGAATACTGAGCGCCAATATTAATTTTAATCTTATTTTGTCAGCCTTGTTTAAATTTTCATCTTAGAGCAGCTATAAAGCATTTTAAGGCAGACTGAGCGAGTAAGCCAGGTTCCTCTGGCAGCTAAGTACACGTTTGGCTGCTCTCCCAGTCACTTTGTGTCACTACGATTAAGACTTATGACATTTATTCTGTAAATGCAACCTTATGTTTGTCCTCTGGACGGCAGGGAGGGAGGCACGTCGACTATGTGGCTGACCAGGTGGTTGGCAAGCTCATTGAAGTGGTGAAAAAGAAGAACAAAGCTGGTGTGGTTGTCAAGCCTTTCCAGGTACAGTGACCTTATTGTAACTCCACATCTCATATTGTGTGATTACATTATTGTCATGATTACTGGAGAAGCTAAGTGGAAGGTCTATTCTGTTGGTGAAAACGCGTAACTGAGTATGCTCCACTGTCTGTCCGTCCAGGTGAAGAACCACATATGGCTCTTTGTCAACTGCCTGATAGAGAACCCCACCTTTGACTCTCAGACCAAAGAGAACATGACACTGCAGCAGAAAAGCTTTGGGTCCTCATGTCCTCTCGGGGACAAGTTCATTAAACAGGTACCAATGATAATGAAACGCCACAGGCATTTCATTCTTACCCTCAGATTAGCAATTATTCAGTTTTCACTAATTTCTTTTCATTTTCTGTTCTCTGTAGGCCATGTCCTGTGGGATTGTGGAAAGCATCATGAACTGGGTGAAGTTTAAGGCCCAGACTCAGCTCAACAAGAAATGTTCAGCTGTTAAACACAACAAAATCAAGGGGGTGCCTAAACTGGATGATGCCAATGATGCAGGTATTGTATTCCACACTCTTTCTCTTTCTCTTGTTTTTTTTTTTTTTTTTTAGTGAATTCTAGCCTCAAGATAGCAAATGAGCGGTCAACATTATGCAGTAACCATATTCTCTGGCAGGTGGGAAGAACTCCATTGGCTGCACACTGATCCTAACTGAGGGAGACTCAGCCAAGACGCTTGCTGTGTCTGGGCTGGGTGTGGTTGGCAGGGACCGCTATGGTGTCTTCCCTCTCAGGGGAAAAATGCTCAACGTCCGAGAGGCTTCACTCAAACAGGTTAGAGGCAACAGTATCGATCTCATCACATGGCAGATTCATTTGTCTCTGTAGCCGGTCCTGGGGGGTCATATAGTTAGCTCTGTATTGATGTATTTACCTTGTGTGGACACGTGTCAATGAGTTTAGAAAACACCTGAAATTGCAAATTATTTGATCTTCATCAGATTATGGAGAACGCTGAAATCAACAACATCATTAAAATCCTCGGGCTTCAGTACAAGAAGAACTACAGTGACCCAGAATCGCTCAAGACTCTGCGTTACGGCAAGATCATGATCATGACAGATCAGGTACAGTACAGCTTTAATAATCCCCCAAGGGGCAATTTGTTGGAACAGCTTGTTATACACAAAAAACAAACAAATCATGATACGGGGGAGCTAAATATGGAATATAATCTAGGAATAATACTGATAAGCACAATAAAAAGATGATAAAAAGCATAAACCAACAATGACAATGGTTTAAAACCTACAGAGCATTTAGTAGTCAAGCAAGAACATCTCCAGGAGAAGGCACTGATGTGCCAGTAGTTTCATCTTGGACATTTGTTTTATTTTTGTTTTTGGTGTATCCAAACTGTATGCATCATTTCAAACAAGACTGTTTTTTTTTTTATTTAGTCAGAGAGCAATTTACAGCCACTGCTTTTCAAGGTTGTCACATTAATCTTTAGATTTACAGATTACCTTACAGTAACCTGACTAGACTCTTCTGTATTCCTGTGATTGTGACAGGATCAAGATGGTTCCCACATTAAGGGTCTGCTGATCAACTTCATCCACCATAACTGGCCATCCTTGCTGCGCCACAACTTCCTGGAAGAGTTCATCACCCCCATCATCAAGGTTCGTTGTTGCATCATCATCAAAGTCTCACACCAAAACAAGAGGTTACTTGGGCCATGGTTGACAAGTTACTTTACTTAATTTTAGTTATCTAGAAAATGTGGAAAGTAGTTAAATGATTTGGGTGCAATACTGTGAAAGAAAAGGTGATTTTTAGCCCTGATAAGAAGTCCTAACTCTAGGAGTAGTCTGCTTGAAATCGCAACAACACTGCCATCTGGTGTCAAAATTTATATAAAAAAACACTCATGATTTCTCTTTGATGTTCAAATTCCCTCTAGGGATGCACAATATGAATTATCCATTACAATATGGATAATTAACTGTGTCTCATGGCCAACACCAACAAACCAATAATTTCACATTATTTTTATTTAAAAAGAAGGTCCTGTAACCTGTAGTTTATGCACACCTGAGGGTAAGAAAGGCTTAGTTTAGTGAGCAAAGATTGATTATTTAATATACTGTAGCTGAACTGAACCAAAAGTAAAAGAAAAAAAAACCTTCACAAACAAACTTTAGCTTTCATAGAGCATTTTGCTTAAGAATTCAAATATAATGCTTTGACATAATCTGTCAAATAAGATGTATAATTATGATTTGCAAAATATATATAATAATTGAAATAATAAATAAAATAAACTTCCTTATTTTACCATAACCATTTAAACGACAAGGTATGAAGACAGGAGCTGATTGCACACTTCTTTTATTTCCCTCTCTGTAGGTATCTTACAAGAAAACACAGTTGTCATTCTACAGTATCCCTGAATACAACGCCTGGAAAGAGAGCCAGCCCAACCACAAATCTTGGAAAACCAAATACTACAAAGGTTTGTTATAAACCCCTGTGTGGTAGTAAAAATGGAAAGTAAGCAACCCTTTATCCATGGTTAATGTCACGATTATAGTCTTGTGTGTCATTATAGTGCTGTGTCTAATAGTTTCTCTTCCTGTGTGGCCTCCATCCATCCAGGTTTGGGAACCAGCACAGCGCAGGAAGCCAAGGAGTACTTCTCTGATATGCAGAGACACCGTATCCCATTCAAGTACTCTGGACCTCAAGACGATGAAGCTATCACCCTTGTAAGATTTTACTATTTGTTTTGCTCATTCCTCTGCCCGTACGATTTTTGGAGGATCCCATTAAATTTACTTTAAACTTTTTAGAGCTTGTAGTGCATCCTTTAAACCAAGGATGTAGAGTAATAAGTGTGTTAATATCTGATTTTTGCATTATCTTTTTGTTTTGCCCAGGCCTTTAGCAAGAAGAAAGTGGATGAGCGTAAAGAGTGGCTGACCAACTTCATGGTCAACAGGCGCCAACGCAGGGAGCACAACCTGCCTGAGGTAACGTCCCAACACTTTATGAACTTCACATGCTTTATTGCTATTTTCTATTAAGTTTCACTGTATCTTTTGTCTCTTCACAGGACTACCTGTATGGCCAGTCCACCAAGTTCCTCTCCTACAACGACTTTGTCAACAAGGAGCTGGTACTTTTCTCCAACTCTGACAATGAGAGGTCGATCCCCTGCCTGGTGGATGGTGCGTGAAAATGATTTTGATCAAAAAGAACACATCTGTAACCTCTGCTTGTTAGGCACCGGTGTGGTCTTATATGCATCTGCATTTGTGTGCATGTCAGGTCTGAAGCCAGGACAGAGGAAGGTGGTGTTCTGTTGCTTCAAGAGAAATGACAAGCGGGAGGTGAAGGTGGCCCAGTTGGCCGGCTCGGTGGCTGAGATGTCAGCCTACCACCATGGAGAGGTGAGACGACATATACCCCAATGAGCTGATTTCCCAAATATGCTTACAATGTCAAGCTTTCTGTGTTTGCATCAGGTGTAGCCTGTTAGTTTGTTAGATCACTGCCAACAAGGGTTTATCCCAGGAATGCCTATCCAATGCATAATAATGAGAAAACAGAAAAAGCATATGGAAATACATTTTAGTTTACTTTCTTAACAGATAGACAACAGCTGTGTGAATGTATCACTGGAATACACTGAAAGTTTTAATTAATATATTAACAAACAAAAGCAGCATGATTTTAAATACATCTGGCCTTTAATGGCATCAGTTCGAGAACTCTAAGGCTTAACCATCTTGCCTGACTGGGCAAGTGGTTAAAAAAAAACCTTGATAAGTGATTAATCGTTGATGTAAATTTTCAGGCAGAATGGCAGAAAAATTTGTTTTCAACCTGATTTTCTCTCTTTATTATCATATCAAACTGATTGTCTTTGGGTTGTAGCATGACAAAAAGAGACATCACCCTGGACTTAAAGGGATGTTTTTCACTACTTTCTGACATTTTATAGATGTGGTTTTGCTAATGAAATCTCCATAACTCTTTTAATATTTCAGGTTTCTCTGATGATGACTATTGTGGGTTTGGCCCAGAACTTTGTGGGAAGCAACAACTTGAACCTGTTGCAGCCTCTGGGTCAGTTTGGAACCAGGTTGCACGGTGGCAAGGACTCTGCCAGCCCTCGATATATCTTCACCATGCTCAGGTCAGCAGCCTCCTTTACAAACAATAACTAATCTGAAGCTACAGGCCTCATGCACACGTTTTAGTTGATTTCATGGTTTACCTACTCAATGATTAACTCCAAAATTTTACCAACTTCCTGTCCTTCCAGCCCTCTTGCCCGCCTTCTTTTCCCACCCGTGGACGACAACCTGCTGAAGTACAACTATGATGACAACCAGCGTGTAGAGCCGGAGTGGTACATGCCCATCATCCCTATGGTGCTGGTGAATGGTGCCGAAGGTATCGGCACAGGCTGGGCCAGCAAGATCCCCAACTATGACATCCGAGAGATTGTCAGCAACATCCACCGCATGCTCAACGGCGATGAGCCTCTGCCTATGGTGAGTACAGTTCAAAACTGTGTTTGTTTTCTGAGACTGTCATCTTGTGTCTTCTGCTGTACAAATGAAATGATGAGGGTTCTTTTTCTCCGATAGCTGCCAAGCTACAAAGGTTTCAGAGGCACAATTGAGCAGGTGATGGAAAATCAGTTCATGAATAGTGGAGAGGTGGCCATCATCGATTCCACCACCATTGAGATCTCTGAATTGCCTGTAAAGTCGTGGACGCAGGTTAGTCACTAAAGCTTTGTCCTTCTTCTAAGCTTTGTATTCAGGATGTGTTTTTTTTTATCCATAGTTTTGAGACCATTTCAAGAACCTCTACACGTCATTTTACATTGTTCTCTGTGGTCCAGATGTACAAGGAGAACGTGCTGGAGCCAATGTTGAACGGCACAGAGAAGGTGCCCTCACTGATCACAGACTTCAAGGAGTACCACACCGACACCACTGTGCGCTTTGTGGTCAAGATGACAGAAGAGAAGCTGCGGGAGGCGGAGGCTGCTGGCCTACACAAAGTCTTCAAACTTCAGAACTCCCTCACCTGCAATTCCATGGTAATGGCTGCAACACACGTGCACATTAATAAGTCTTTTTGTACCTTATTTTAAAATGTCAAGCATTTCTGAAAAGCTTAATCTGTTTTGTTTTTTTTCTTTTTCAAATAGGTTCTGTTTGACCATGTTGGCAGCCTGAAGAAGTACGAGTCTGTGCAGGATATCCTCAAGGACTTCTTCGAGTTGAGGATGAAGTACTATGTGCTGAGAAAGGACTGGTTGGCCGGCATGCTGGGGGCAGAGAGTTCTAAACTCACCAACCAGGCCCGCTTCATCCTGGAGAAAATCCAGGGCACTTTGGTCATCGGTTAGTGGCTTGATACATTTTTTGGTTAAAGCACTTGCTGCTAATACTGCCTGCTAATAAGTAATCACACAGTGAAAGTTTTAGCCATATTGTGCACTTGGAGTGTGTTTTAATTTTACTTGAACAAAAGTAATAAGACTGTCCATCTCCTTGTAGAGAACAAGCCAAAGAAGGAACTGATTCGCATGCTGCAGGAGATGGGCTACGACTCTGACCCAGTCAAGGCCTGGAAACTCGCTCAAGGAAAGGTAGAACGCTTTTCTACATTATTCAGGGTACCAGCAGGTTCTTAAAAGTATTGATATAAAATTCTCAAAATAAGGCCTTAAATGGATTGAATTTTGTTTCTTTAATTTAGGTCTCGTTTTTTTTCATAGGGTTATATAACTTAAAACTTGTATATGTAGTTTTTGATATCTTGATGCATTTTATCACGTTGCAGCCTCACCCCTGCTCTCTGTGTTAGGGCTGAACGCTGACACGCAAACATGCACACAGACACAAACACACACACAGAGCGAGGTCAGTGAACTGACCTGCTGCTAAAGCTGCTCTTGAAAAGCATTTTTTCGTATTTAAGTCGAATTCTGATCTGAATTTACTTTTTCATTTATTTTAATAATATGTTATTCAAAAGCAATTATTTTGTGATGAAAAAGGACTGATAAAATCCTAATGATACTCATCCAAAGTTTGTTATGTCTTGGGTGTTACAACAGTAGTGGATTTATGTATTAATCCTATTCCAGGCATGTGAGTATTATAATAAAATGTTTTACTAAATTCAAGTATTTGGTAAATTACTTTTTTTTTTACTGATATCAATTGTATCTTTCATATTTTTACCTGAATGTCCATGAAGTTGACATTGATTTTTATTTCCCAGTTGTATTAAAAGGATCTTAAAAATTCTTTAATTCATCTCGGAGTGGATTGGGGGTATCCTAGTTAATGAGGAAGACTAAATAATTAGCCTCCACTTGAACAAATAGGATTTTACATTTGTGTTCATGCTCTTAGAATGAAGAGGAAATGGAGGAGGAACAGGATGAAGAAGGAACAGAGAAGGAGGCGAGTGGGCCAGACTACAACTATCTGCTGAGCATGCCTATGTGGTTCCTGACCAAAGAGAAGAAAGAGGAGCTGTGCAAACAGAGAGATGCTAAGGTGCGATGTTCAGTTATACTGCAATCTCACAGCTGAGTCAAATGTAAAATTCAGAAATTAGTTTATCTTGTGCAAACTTTGTAAATTTCTGATCTAACTGGTATTTTGTAGCTGACAGAGTTGAACACCCTGAAGAGAAAGAGTCCAGAAGACCTGTGGAAGGAAGACCTTGCTGCTTTCACTGAGGAACTGGAGGTATTGGCTCTTTATTTGCCTACACTTGTTTTTCTTCTCTATACATCCAGTCTTAAGTGCACCTTGTCTGTCACATATTCCTTGCAGTACATCCACTATAGTTGTATAAATATGCTCAGCTGGAGGTTTTGATCATGAGCATGCATGCTGAAGCACTGATCCAAGCCCCTGGTCACATTCAGAGTTGTCACCGTGAAACTTTTCCTTCCTGAATAATCTTCTGATCTTGTTCCTTCTCGTGCTCAGAAAATTGAAGCAAAAGAAAAGGAGGATAATACAACTCATGTTAAAAAGGGGGCTGGCAAAGGCAAAGCAGTGAAGGTGAAGCAGGAGACTTTGCCCACGCCACAGGGTCGCCGTGTTATCCCACGTGTCACCAGCACTATGAAAGCAGAAGCCAACAGGAAGGCTGATATTAAGAAAGGAGAGGGCAAGAGAGGCAGGAAAGCCAAGGTATGTCTTTTCAAATTGAAATGTATCACACTAGACCGAAAAGTATGATTTGTTTGTTGCATCTTGAACTTTTTTTTTTTTTTTTTTGGCATGGCACACTCCACAAATAAAAGTAACACTGCTTGACCTTATTTCTGTAATCATAGGGGGAAAGTGTCGTGGTGAAGATGGAGTTTGAAGATGATGCAGAGAACGTAGAGCCAGTTGAGGAGATTGGCTTGGCTGCACGACTGGGCAAGAAAACTAAAACTGAGGCAAAGGAAAAAGGTGAGAATGACTGTAATTGCAGATAAAATTGTTGTTGCTGTTTGATTTGATTAGATTTTTTTGTATTTCTATGATATACAATTGTATTTAGACCTTGTATAAAAGTTAAATTTCTGCCACACAAGATAAAAAAAATAAAATGAACGTGTCTTCTATAAAGTCGCTCTTTAGTACAGTCTAGTGGTAACCCAGTGAAATTACATCCTATAAAAACTTTTGCTTGTGATTTTGTTTATACATGTCAAGCTTTACCACCTGTAATTCGGTAGGTCAAAGATTTAGTACTTCAGAGATAAGATATGAGGCTGCATGTCATAAAAGTATTTTTATTATATCTACCCACACTTTCTGGGTTTTATAGCAGCACACAAACTGACTCAGGTGACACGTCCTACTGCTTGAGCTAGTAAAACAATATAAAGTTTCTGATGGATGTTTGTAAGATAGTAACAGACTGCAATACTGTAAAACGATTATGTGGATATTTTTGGCTGCATCATGGTGTGTTTACAAGAACAACAGCATAATGACAACCATTAAAATGTTCTGTCTGAAGCACCAACAACTTTACACAAATAACTGCACCTACAATATTTTTCCCACAGTGGATAGTTTAAGTCTGAAATATTAGAGCATTCACAACAAAAATGACCAAACACCTTTACCATAGGGTTTGTACAAAAGTTTAAAAAATGCTTAAGTTTAGTTTTTAAGTTTAGGAGTATACTTGAATATTTATATACTCCTTGAAAATTTTTGATTTTCAAATATGGCTCATGTGAATCTAAATGAAACAATCCTGTGGTCATATTTGTCACTCATAATTGGATAAATGCTCTGTTGGTCGCTTACTCTGGAAATGAGCGAGCCTTAAATAAACATGATCAAAACATACAATCAATGTTAATATGAACAACTGGTTAAAAAAAAGTGACAATACACATTGATTGCTGTAGGTATAAAGAATTTTCAGTTGCATTTATATTAACAATGTAGATATCATGATGAACACAGTGAAAATATGGAATTTTTTGTATAAGTACCTTTTTAAATTGGTTAGAAAGTGTTGTATTTTACTCTTAAAAATCTGTATGCATCCTGCTACAATCATAAGTAATGGTTAAACGAAGTATTAGTAGTAATTATCACAGTTAGCAAGTCTTTTAAATTCTGTATGGAGATGAGGGTGTGCAATCTGGCCAGAAAATAATATCAGTCTATTTAATCACAGTCAACAATCTAAATTGTGATCTTTTTTCTCAGTTTTGAAATACTCTGTAGACTGTAGCTAGACTTGATTATAGCTGATGAATTTCTCCATTTGCACCATTTTAAACACAATGTTGTAAATGGGGGCCAAAGCATTGCACTGAATATGTCACTCAAGGAAGAGCCAGATAAAGTAATTCATCTAATCAGCACAGCCATATAGTTGGTTACATTGCTGTTTGTTTTCACATGCCAGTCAATTTAAACACAGAAGTAAGGGGACATTAAAGACCACAATTTCTACAATTTACCTGAAAAGTAGATTGCAGAAGCCTTGGATCAGGATCTCGATTTAAAATGGTCAGATTGCCCACCCCTCATCTAGACCTGGCTTCATTGTCTTTTTATTAAAGATAACTAAGAAATGCACTTCTCTGCAGCAGCAACAAAGACCAGCAAGCAGAGCACTCTTCAGTTCAAGCCTGTTGCCAAGAAGCCAAAGAAGAATCAGTGGTCTGATGAGGAGTCTGAAGGTCTGTCCGCCGAGAGTGACATGGAGATGGAGGAGGCCGTTGCCCCGAGGGAGCGTGTTGAACGCAAAACTAAAGGTGAATTGGCTAGATGATCCTGATCACCATCATCATTATAGGGAGACAAGTTTTTTTTTCTGTAGTGTCGCCCATCTGTCTTCTTGTGAAAAGAGTAACTTAACTTATCTCATACCCAGACTGCCAGATAAGATAGAATCATTCCAGACATGTTTGGGATTTTGAATTAAAACACAGATAACTAATTTCCTGAGGCTAATTAGCTCTTATCTCCATTCACCCCTAACTGATCTTTGCAACGGCTGTTTGAATTCTTATCTATTGTGGCAGATCTCCATTAAAACAAACTTCTCGTTCTCATTTTTGTTTATATGTAAAAATGTGGCCCTACGTAGCAGCATTGCTAAATCAAACCATTCTGTTGCGTATTCCTAAAGCTAAGGTGAAGTACAGCATGTCTGACAGTGAAGATGACTTTGAAGACTGGGGAAAGAAAGAAGCTCCAAAACAGAAAGCTGCTATCAGCGATGACGATAGCTTTTTGCCAGAGCCCAGCAACATGGCTGACAGTGATGTGGACTCTCCAGCACCACCTCCCAAAGCTCCAGAACCCAAGTGAGTATAGTTATGTGATTTCTTTTGCATCAAGGTTTTTTTCAGACTTTTTTTTTTTTTTTTTTTTTTTTTTTACCTTAAATTAAATGTCATCATTTCTGTGCAGGAAGAAAGTTCTGAAGAGCAAATCCACAGTTAAACAAAGTAAAAGCAAGTCAAGCTGTAAGTATTTTCATGCAACTCTTGTTAGAGGAGCTGGAGAAACATTGGGCTGTGAGTCTGAGCGTTAATTATTTTCTCTTGGTGGTGCTTTGCAGCTCAATCAGATGATCAGGTGCCTGCACCCAAGGCTCCAGTCCAACGTAAACCCAAAGAGGCTGCACCCAAGAAGGCTCCTGCTGCCAAGAAACCAGCTGCATCCAAGAAGAAGGCTGCAGGTATTAGCAGCTAATTTTAGTTTTATATTTCACACTGATTAAGGAGCTGATTTATAGTATATACATGTTACCAATATGTGGTAACAATTACAAGTTGATTGTAGCAATAGTGACACACATTTGTCACACTAATTTCTTATGATTACACACTTAAAGTGCACAATGGTTAAAGATAAGAAAGGACGGTTGGCATTGTTTTTCCTGTCAATTTCTCATAGATGTGAAGCAGCCATCCATCCTGGATGCTCTCTCTAAGTCCAAACCCTCATCCAGCAAAGCTGCCAAGACGGTTCCTTCATTTGACTCCAGTGACTCCGAGGGTGAAGCTAAGGCTCCAGTTGCAAAGAAGCCCGCTCTGAAACGGAAACAGGCCGTCAGTGACGACTCTGACAGCAGCTCAGACAACCTCATGGCACGTCTCAAGGCCAAAACTGCTGGCAGCAAGGTCAGTTGAAGTGTGTTTTATAATTGTAAAATTAACGTTTCTATAGATGGAGGCTGGTGGCTTTGGTGAGAGTGATGAATCATCTTTTTCTGGTTAAACAGAAGGAGTCTTAAACTTTAGAATATCAATCTGAGCCTGTCAGTGGCCAAACGAGCACCTTTAGGGGATGCCCTTTGACAAAAACATGGGAAAATAGGGTCCATCTAAAAAATAATGAAGTTACACTTAAGCCTACACTTTTATGTTAAAATGCCAAACGGCATGTTAGTATTTAAAGACCTGGGATGAGAGGAAGTTGGAACTTTTTTTTAATAGCTAAATATCTTCTCTGTTCTTGTAGAAAACCAAGAAGTGGCTCGATGACGACAGCTTCAAAGTGTCGGACCAGGAAGCCGAATCCCCCATAGCTGTAGCACCGCGGGACAAGCCCTCACGTGCACGGAAACCTGTTGCATACAACCTGGACTCTGACTCAGATGAAGACTTTTAAATCCATGTCAATGTCTACATGGTCCTTTTTTGTATTTTGATACATTTGATACATTAGATTTTGTATTAAAGACAGGTTATTTAGTAAGTTAAAGTTTGTGACGTGATTAAATATGGCTTTGCTTTTATCATTTGAAGCACAGCGTTTACACTTGAATGGACCTTAGACTTGCAGGTCTTATAAATCCGATTGATTGTTGAAAGATTTCATCCTGTCAAAGTTCAGAAGTTGCCAGGTGCTTTTTATATAAGTCTAGTTTTAAACTTAAAATTCCTAACTCTTATGTTTCTTGAAACGTCTTTTGTAATCAACTTATTTGTGTTTTGTCTTGTCTTGTAAATATTTCAATGGCTATTAATTTTATATCTTGAAAAATAAAGTTAACTTGTTTGTATTTATTGTGTAGTGAGTTTCAAATTGTGAGTTGGATGATGAGATTGCTTTCAGGTTCTTTTATCCTTTTACAACAGGACTGTATAATGCAATATAATGGTCACAAAAACAACAAAATTATACAGTTAGTGGGCAATTAGGTTTAAAACACTGTTTTTCATGGTGGAATGTCAAAGATGAATTTAGGAATGTCAGCATGAGGTAAGACGCTGCTCTGTAGTCTGGTGGTACGGCAGCAGATACTCCTGTATCTCTTGCCAGAATGGAGAAAGGTGTTGTCATAGTAACTTTTGGGCTCTGCACAGGCACCTCACCTCCTGATATCTCTGATGCTTGGTAGATGGGTACTAGTGATGTTCTGTGTGGTTTTAATCACCCACTGTATCTTCTGTGGATTTTCATTCCTGTCCCATCCCACTCCCACAAAATTAAATTAGAGAGTAAAAAAAAAACATTACTGTCCCATCCCCGTCAATCCACAGTCCACACGTGACAGTACATAATTTACATATAAAAACAGACCTATTGTTATGATTCCCACCCCTGCCTGCTCCTGTTTACTGTTTCCTTTCCTGTCCCAGTCCTGTGATGAATAACAAAACCGACTCCTGTACCCTGAGGGATTCACAAACCAATGTCCTCTGGTCCCGGGCCATGATTATCTTAAGGAAGTTTGTGATGTTTTCAGTCAGAATTCTTTTTATTGCTGCTCTATTGACGTTAACAAGAACGTGGCACTGGAAGTTTCCTTAAGAAATACAGCCAATTCTGAGCTTACTTTACCAGGGTGGAGATGTGTGATGCTGATTGGCAGGAAATGTTCACTTGCTCCACCTCAGCTCCACTCATGTAGACAGGGGAGTGTGTCTTTGCCTCCTTTTCTAGAAATCAACAATCAGTTCCTTGGTTTTGCTGATGTTGAGCGCTAGATTGTTTTCTGTGCCCCACTCTGTAAAATTGTTGATTTCCTCCTGGTATGAAGTTGTTCATTGTTTGAAACCCAGCCAGTGATGGTGGTGTCATCTGCGAACTACACAATAGACAGAATAACAGTCGTGTGTGTACAGCGTGAACAGGAGTCCTGGGGTCCACAGTCCTGGGGTGTCAGATGTTGAGAACTAGAGTGGATGTGGTGAGACTCTACAGCTGACTCTTTGAGGAGATCAAAGCGAGCATAAAATGTGTTCAGCTCATCTGACAACATGACCTCATGAATGACGGGGGTGTTCCTGCTTCCTGTCTAGTGATATGTGACATTGGTTCTGTCTGTACATGCCAGGTTCTCAGGTGTTCAAATCTTAAATCAGACACATAGACCGCGGTGTACCAGGGAACAGGTGATTGGGAAATTTGGACGGGTAAGTAACATTTTATTTCCACATCAAAGCTTTATAAGACTTTGTCTTTCATTCACAAATTGAGTTTTTGTGGTCACTGTGAGTTGGAATAGTTTTTCACTACGACAGTGAAGGAATCCAAAGTCATATAATCAGAGAATCAATGATAATTTATTGCTTACATAAAACAAGTCTTGAACTTTACACCATGAAGCTCAATAAAAATGCCAGATGTCTTAATGCTAAGTTAATGAAACACTGCATGTACAATCAATCAGAGGGTGCTTTGTGTAAGTTGCATGTTCACATGTTGCCCCTTGTGACCAGGGGAACTGCTGGTGCAGCTTAAAACAGATCCTTCCTGCTATTTAGGAAGCTCTTTGAAATGCTCATCAAGAGTTTGCCTTTCTTGGGTAAACATCAATTCTGTCTGGGAATCTTGATGGGCACAGATTAGGACGTAGCAGGAATTTCCGAAAGTGTTGCCGCCCTCTCAATTATAAGCCCCGGCAGACCTCAATCACATGCCACTCGGGGAGAAAATGAATAGAATATAAGTTGGTATGGACATGAGCGTGATGCTTTGATTGGATGCAATTTCTGTTCAAGTCTTCTTTTGGTTCGTTCGAGGACATTTCTGAGCAGGAGAAGACAAGCGAGAAATCAGAGGTTTGGTTTTTGCATGTCTCTGCATCAGGTAAATGAAATGCCTTAGGCTGAAGCTGTTCTGTCATCTTGCTGCCATTGGCTTGTATCTGAGTAGAGTGTCAGACCGGCAAGTAGCTCAACCAGTCAGTGTATTTCCACAAGCAGCAGCTTGTAGCCCAATCAAGGCTGTATTCATAACTGCTGTGTCCTTAAAACGAAGTTCAAATGTGCGGACAATAACCAAAATCAGTCTTGTTACATTTGGCACAAATCAAAATTCTAGTAACTGGCAATGAATTTGCATTATAGCCATGACTTCCTGAGATGTCTCATTGTGGGGTTTGCATATGAATGAAACCTAAAGAGAAAGAGAATACCTAGGTTTAAGATCGACTGGTGTTATTTTATGATTTCTTGTGATATGATGAAATTGCTGTTATAACAGGTGGTATAATCATGTTTCATTTTCGGTTTCAGATAACTGGAACATGACCAACCAACTTTTGACCTGTAGACTGTCTCACCCTGAGTCATAAATTGGAGACAATAAGACACATTTTAGTTTCTTTTTTCAACCAGAGACAGCAGTTGCTCTGAGGCGGATAGACGTCCAGACTTTGAAGACACCTTAACCAAGACAGTGCTGCAATCATGGGTGAATGGAGCTTCCTCGGTGGGCTCTTCGACAGCCTCCAGGCCCACTCTCCGATGCTTGGACGTTTCTGGCTCTTACTCATGCTCGTCTTTAGGATATTGATCTTAGGGACTGTGGCCAGCGACCTGTTTGAAGATGAGCAGGAGGAGTTTTCTTGCAACACCCTCCAGCCGGGCTGCAAACAGGTCTGCTATGACATGGCATTCCCGATCTCCCAGTACAGATTCTGGGTGTTTCACATCGTCCTCATCGCCACACCATCCCTGCTTTTCCTCATGTACGCCATGCATCACAATAACAAGAAGACCATCCGTTCCAAATTCATCCAAATGTCCAACCAGGACTACAGAGAAGACCTCCATTTTAGGAGGCTTTACATCGTCAACGTGGCCTTCCGGATGGTGGCAGAAGTTGGCTTTCTAGTGGGCCAGTGGCTGCTGTATGGCTTCAAGGTGGAGGCTCAGTTCCCCTGCAGCCGCTTTCCTTGCCCCTACACAGTGGACTGCTTCACCTCCCGCCCTGCGGAGAAAACAATCTTCCTCTGCTTCTACTTTGCTGTGGGGGTGATATCAGCCATCTCCAGCTGTGCAGAGCTTTTCTACAGCTCCATAAAGTGGTTCTGCTCAAGCCCGGAGTCCCTCAACCCAGAGCGCTCCTGTGACTGCGAGAACCTCCACAACAGCAAGCAAGAGGAGGCGGAGGCGAAACCACAAGGGAGGACGGTGTCACAGAGTGCGACCAGCAGCATGAGGCTGAAGGGGGGATCCCTGAGGAGCAGCTCAAGCAGGAAGGTCTCAAGCATGAGCCACAAGTGCAGGGGCGGAAAATATGTGAGCAGCAGGACACTCATGGTGTGAGATGGCCTTGATTCAAACTTAAGAGTCCTTATTTTCAAAAGGTCTTTTACTTAAAAAAAACAAAAAAAACAGCACTAATTCCTGTAAAATGATTTCACTGGAGTTTTTATGATAAGAGACATCATGAGGAGATTCTTGGGAGACAGTCATAAGATCGGGAAATGAGCAAAGACAAGACTGATGGCTTTGATAAGGCTGATTTATTGTTGACTTGTTTGTTCTGGTGAATCATTACAGAGTCAGACTATAAATAGTTCTGGAGGGAAAAGGCCTTTGGATTACACTTGATACACAGATTGCTTCTTTGTTTCAAAGAGAACTGATTGTAAATCACTGTGCCACACCCTTCTTAAAGGAAAACTCCGACATGAAAAGCAAAAAGGCCGGAGCAGGAAACAACTAGCCTGGTATTATGCAAAGCAAACAAAATTCACCTACCAGCAGCATAATACCACATTTGATTTTGTTCTATAAGATTCTATATTGAGGCACTGATTTACAAAATGACTATTACTGGGACCTCTGCGGGAAAAAAAGAGTCTTTTTGTCTTTATTCTCAAAAGGGCATTTCAACCTTATTCTCAACAAATTACCTCCTGCAGCCAGTTAGCTTAGCCCAGCACAAAGACAGGAGGGGTAAGCGGCTAGCCTGGCAATAAAATCGGCATGCCAGCATCTTGTACCACATTATATCTTCTTTATGACTACAAGAACAAAAAATATGTAAAAACAATTATGGTTTTACAACTATATCTCTGGTGGGAGATTAAGGTCCAATCTCAATGTACAGTAAAATAATGTAATTGAATAACATCCATTACACTGTGACCATGACCAGGAAGGGCAAAGTGCTGATTTTGAATTAATGTTTTCAAAAATAAACTATAACTTCAGGTTGAATGTGATTGTATGAAGAGAAACTGCAGAGAGGCAGCAAATATGTGAACACACAGAGACATGAACTGAGAGCAGGTGGCTGGTTCTGCCATTTTTACTTTCATGTTTCATGTTTGTTTCACAACTGAAAAACTGCACATACTCCTGAACCTTTTGTGAGATCAAAGACATTTCATCCTGACGTTTCACTTTTTACTAAATACAATGTTAACTCATTTCATATGTTTAGTGACTGACATGGCTGAAAGTTTTATTGGCACTTCTGTAATGAATATTTCTGCTTGAGCGTCATGCTTTTTTTTTTTTTTGTGCACTGTAAATGAGCCAGTCAGCTGCAAAGCACGATGACTTCGACTTCGATTTCCCACAGTATGTTTGTTGTAAAGTGTAATCTGTCAAACAGTGTCAGAAACAAGCTCAGAGGCATTTTTCAGTCATTGTTGCGTAGCTTGTTGGACATGAAGTTACTTGTTGCCTTGTTCATCCTGTGTGTAGAACATTTCTTTTTATTTTCTCTTTTTGACATGCTAAACGTTCAAGTACAAATGATTAAAACAGCTTGTGATTTGTCATCTGAAAAATCTATCCAGTCAAGGCACACCGAGTCATTTTACTTCAGTTCATATTCCCACAGTTTGGTGTGCAGCTAGAAATGTGTGTTATGCAAAGAGTACAAGAAATCAGTAACCCATCAACATCAACAGTTTAACATGCGATTCATGCATTCAGATTTACTTTTATTCTCAAGTCTTTCTGTAGGAATTGAGCTGTGAGGCCACTCTGCTCTAAACTGCACTGTAATAAATCATCACTTTTCATCTGCAGAGCACAAATATTAAAGTGCCCTTCCACTCCGAAATGTGTTTTCACTTATTGTTTCATCACTTGGATGTTTGTGCAAGAAGACCGTTTGACTGTTGTGTATGCACAGGCAGGATTTGTGACATCATGACTATTGGAGGCCTGTTGTTTTCTGATAAGCCTTCATGTTCAGAAGTTACATTTTTGAAATGAAAAAAATGGATTTGCATATTCATAGATTCTGAATTTTTCAGTGAGGGAGAAGGAGTAGATGAGCTTTTAAGATTTTTGACGGGTTGATTGAACCCCATTGAGCAGGGGACGTTCTGGAGACCTTGCATAACACTCCCTAAAAGTTCTCCCAGGTGATGAATGTCCTAAACCTTTACAGAGCATCGGGGATGGTCCCCAGATGTCCTCTTATGGTTACGAAAGAGCTGCAGTTCCAGTTTCCTATATGACTTTAAGACAGGGGTGTCAAACTCAATTTCATCCCAGGCAACATCATTATGGCTGCCCTCAGATGGCTGGTTGTAAATGAAATACTATGTAAGCATATCTACCTGCTATCATATTACATCATTGCCTCTGCATTTGATTATTATTGGTATTAGTAATACTTTAATCATTAATAACTAGTTCTGAAAGCAGAAGTCTTGGAAAAATAACAGGAAGTAGATGCTCAAATGTAAACAGTAAGAGTTTTTTCAGTTGTCTTCAAGCAAGGTTTCAAAGACAAAATATATATTTACTTAAACATGAAATGGTGGGATTTTGCTGCAGCTATTAATGTTACTGGCTAGAACCACCTCCCTACGTTCTACTGCTCAAACTGGCTATGTGATATTGAGATGCTGTCTTGCATACACTGAAGTGTAGCAGCTACATGCTGTCAGTGCACAGGTAACAAAACTGGGATGCGCTCTGGAACACAAAAACATCCCCCAGCCCTTTAAAGAAGTCCACATCCCAAGTAGCTGGATAAGTCCTGGCAATGATACAGGACAAAGTCCTTTACACCAACAGGGACATTTTCTGAGAACATACAATTTCTAGCTGGGGACACTTATGGAAACATACTTATGAATGTTATATATTTCATTTCTAACATATTTTGTCAATGAATTCCCCTATAATTACAAACTTACACAGTTGTTCTCTGTCCCTTTTATACATTAGGTTCATTTTCTAAATGCAAAAACTGAATCTTCCAGCTGCTGAGAAAACCATTACAATGGTTGCATCAAACCATAAAAATACAACAAAAAATCATGAGAACATCCAAATAAAACACCACAATTTTATTTTTTAGTGACAGATCTGTGCAAGAATATATGACAAAACAATGTAGCATGACAGCAGCACCTCCCCGCCTGCTTGTTTTAGGTTCATGTTGTCAACAGTAGGTGGCAGCAGTGGAACAGTAAACCCTGGCTTATGAAGCCCTCATCTTCACTTAGATGACTTCATTTGCAGCCACATTATTTCAATGACAGCATCCACACGTCTGAGTCACCGGGGGCTGATTTCTTTCTTGAAACTGCTGCATGACACCGCGGGTGTTAATTCCTCAGTTCAAAGATTAAAACATTATAACATCTTCCTCAGCCATTCCACCTCGAAAAAACTTGTGGCTCCATGTCGATTTAATCAACTAGTTCTTTGTTTTTAATGAGTGCTGCTGTATTTGCATCTCAGATGAAGAAAATGTGATTGTCGTTTGAAGACTGGAGCAGTCACAGATCCAAGTGGCTCATCTAAACACAAAGTAATCTAAATACTCTCCAAAGAAGCTTATTTTTGACTCAAACATTCCTCCCAGAGACACGCGCACGCACACATACCCCTCCTGCTGTTCCCTGGACGCATCATATATGCAGATTGCAAAGCGGTGCAGGCTCTTTGATGTGCATAGAACAGAATTCTAGATGTGTTTTATATAACCACTCGAGAGGGAAGGAAGGAAGAGTCGAAGAGGATTACCGTCAAAACTTTCCCTGTTTCCTTTTGTCTGCCTGTGCCTCTACCTTTTCATGTCTGCCTTGTCAAGCTGGAAGTGTGCCTGTTTCTGTCTTTCTATACCTCCTCCTCAGACTCTGCCTCTTTTTTTTTTTTTCACTCTCTTTCCATACTTCACTCTTGTCTTTTCTGAATCCGGGGAGGCCTCACTGCTGGAGTCTGTCTCAAAGAAAATGTAGGTCATCTGTTTTCAGCGACTCCCTTCACACCAACACGGAGGAGGAGATGGAAGTGATAACATCTTTCTCTGCGTATCCCCCCCCCCCTCTCCCCTTCCTCCTCCTCTTCCTCCATTCTCCCTACACCTTGAATGAGACACTTAAGGGGCTCCCTGTGCTCTACCTGTGTCACCCTCCCAAACCTCTGTCTCAGTACACACCTGGCTGACAGACAGCTCTCCGAGTCTCTTACTTTCTGCTAAGTCATGCAGGGACGGCAGATTTTTTTTTCTAGGGGAGAGTTAAGAAACATCACTCCTGTCGTTCGCTTTCTCTGCTCCAAACACAGCATTAACAGCTTACTCTGAGCTGCACTGATCTTCGATTTGGTGTATTTACAGCAAAGTGCCCAGTTCAAAGCAAATCAAGCAGCTTGTTTACTGGCCTGAGTTTTGCTAACTTGTGGCCCAACAATGTCCCTCTAAGTGGGGAAAAACATGACTCACTTGCAGCTTGATTATGTGTTGTAATTTCTCAGTAATTTGCAAGTTGGTTTCCTAGAACTGACTTTTGATTTGTGACTAACAGCAGGAAAAGAATAGATAATGTACTCGACAGTGCACATGGTAGATACTAGAGCCTGACCAATACTGGATTTTTGATGTGATACTGATATGACAAGAAAACTTTATTGATATGTCAGCTAATATTCTTTATACAGAATATAACACACATATATACATATAGAATATAGATATATACATAAACACACAGTTTTTGCTATAATCCCGCAAAAGTGGGACTTTATGAGAAAGATATGTAACAGAGGCAGAATATTTGACAGTTTAACAATAAACTTTCGAGTTATATCAGTAAACTTTCACTGGCATTTTTAATCATTTGAATAATATAATAATAATAACTTTAAATTTAAAAAAGCGCAGATTAAAATATATTAGACCTAATTATATTAAACCTGAAGAATCAAACATACTCAGAATGATGCGTATAAAGCTAACAAATAAAAACAATCTGCATTATATTCTGTTTCAAAAAAAGTATTTGCATCAACGCATTATGGACAATGTGAATCCCGATACTGATATTGATATTGTTGGGCTTGTAAACACCTACAAGAGGTATGGATTCAAGTCACATTACTGGTACAAAAGTCAGACGTCAGTCACAAATTGGATGACTTGAGGTTTGATTTGACAACATCAAGAAAGACGTGCAAACTCAACATGAACCAGTGACTTTTGACTTCACTCAGACTTGGGACTTTTAACCTCCTGCATAAAAGGCTGCTACTTTAAGGACTAATTATCCTTTCAGCAGCTCGTGTTCCTGATTGGTAAGAGAGAAGTCATGTGACACTAACTAGCCAATCACAAGTGAGAGGTAACTGTCAGAGGCTTGATTCAGTTCTGTGGTAGCAGTTCTAGTTGCCCTACACCGAGTGGCTGTTTCATAGTTCAGTATAATAAATCTGTCCTGAGTGGATTAATCCTACCAAATATGAGAGAGTGACTGAAAGGTAAGTTAATCATCCTTTCTGTTGTAAATTAATGTTGAATTTTGGTTGAAGTATCTGGGTTGGAAGGGTTAGTTCATCACCTTGTACAATTTTGTGTTGACTTAATTCAGTGGTGCACACCTGATTCAAATGATCAGCTCATCATCAAGCCTCTGCAGAAGCCTGACAACAACCTGATCATTTGAATCAGGTGTGTTGGAGCAAGGAAACATCTAAAACATGCAGGACAGGGGTCCCTGAGGACCAGGGTTGGGCACCACTGACTTAACTGATACCTTCCCCTATTCCCCCAAATATATAAAGGTATGTCATTTAAAAATGTGCCACAGATCAATTAATTTCCCTTCACTTCCTGAATCATCTAATTCCCCAGATCCACTTTGTTACAAGCTCCAGTTGGGAAAAATTATACCAAAGATATGGCATTACTTTTGACAAAGTGTGCATTATGATTTGCCTAAAACTCAAAACTCAAAGTTTAGGACTTTGGGCTTGACTTTGGACTTGTAGGTCTTATCTTGGCCCTTAACTCAGGACTTGCTAAACAGTGACTTGGTCCCACCTGTTCTACCCTTTTTCTTCAGGAAATTAATGTATGTCATATAAATGTTGTTGATTTTCAGACAGTTTTCTGTAAATTTGTTCATGATTGAGAAAAACTGGACCAAGTAAATATTCCTTTATTATTGGAATCAACATATTCTCCATATTTGCTGAACTGTATTATTGCAGATAATTTACAGCTACACAGAAAGACACATTTTAGATTCTTGCACCAGCTGACCTGCTTTGTTATAATGGTGCTGACACTTTAAGCACACATCATGTGCACTAGTTGGGCAACACATGGCAGCTTCATTACATTTTGCCCAAAGACCTGGAAACCAACCAATGATTTCATTCTGGAGTACTTTCCTTCCCTGTCTTACAGTGTTTCCATGAGTTTGTCATAATTTACTTTGTCACAGAATTTCTTGGCACCAAAAAGCAGACAGATACAGTTAGTGACTAAGTTGTGAACACAGTGGAGCATCTAGTTTTTTTTATATATGTGTGTGTGTATACTGTGTGTGTGCTGATATTTTGATATATGCAAGGTTTCCTTAAATACAGATGTATCTTATAATATGATGTTAATATAATAATATGTTTGATTCATGTTAATATGTATTTTCAGACATTTCTTAAAAAAATAGCACACAATAATTTGGCGGAGCCCTACAGTAACTTGACTCCCCAGGGACTGCAGACCACCTGGTGAAGACTTGTGCTCTAGATGGATAAAAAGCACTTCAGGAAAGAGGGAAAATTATTTTAGGGTGAACTGTCCCTTTAAAGGGTGACAACATAACAATTTTGTTTTTGTTTCGCACACAAGCAGCCAACAAAAACAACAGGGGGGCACAGCTATCCTGGCAAAAAAGGCCAACTTTCAGCACAAATCAACGAGTCTTATTTGTTTGGTACTTAACGAGCTTTAGCGATGCTAGCTGGTAGCTAGCAACAGTACAATTTGGACAGAGTTTCCACTTTTTTAGACCATTTATACTAAGCTAAGAAAACTGCTGCTGGCCTCATTCTCATTTTACTGCATAAGAGTAGTATTGATTATCTCATCTTGGCAGGAAGCACAAGTTAACATATTACATCTCATTTGTTAGTGTTCAGTGAGCTTGAGAGGTGCTGCTAGCCAGATTTTTGTTAGCTTTGGACAGAGCTAGGCTAGCTGTTCTCACCTGCTTTTATACCAAGCCAACCCACTGCTGGCCTTTTTACCATACAAACATGAGCGGTATTGATTACCTCAGAAAGCAACAAAGTGTATTTCTGAAATACTGAACTATTCCTTTAAGTTCCTAATGCAAAGAACTCACACCACAAACACTTAAATGTCACTGAAATGCAAAAAGTGTGATCATCTCTGTGAATGAGCCCTCATTGTAACAATACAAAACAAAACTTCATATTTGTATGTGAACAGAGGTGTGTGACTGTATTTGATATTCAGGCCCAGTTATGTAATTGTGACCTTTCTGACCCTCAGTAGTGCTGACAATGCCCTTTGCATCTCTGTGTGTCCTTGCCGACCTCGGGTCTGACCACAGAGCCCACAGAGCCGGTGACCAAAGACAGCTTATATCTCTCTCTTCGCTCAAAGCCGCTGAAGCGTGCCTCCAAGTTTATGGCGTCACCGAAGAGCTCGGGTCACTGCACATCACACCTCGCCACTCTATCTCCTCCTCCTCCTCATCCATCCATCTGTGCCCTTCCCCCCTCCCTCCCTCTTTCCCTTTGCCACAGGCTGCTCTGTGTGAATGCAGCATTTACAGTGAAATATTCTTGCTGCCTCTGCTCCTCTCCCTCCATCTGCTTTCCTCACTTCTTCCTGTTTTCCCCGCCTGAGGGGGGGGCACGATACGAGCGATGCACCATCATCCGAACCTCCCCCTCTTCTCTCATTTTCTCAAGGAAAATATTGTGTAAAAGCCTGTAAGCCGTGTTGCATCTAGTGACCAGAGAGAGGATGAGCTGACTGCTCTGCCCCTGCTGACACAATAGCTTTGCTTGATGACGATGATGCTTCTTGGCTGCTCTCTTCGCCCCGTGCGGCAATGTGTTTGACGGCGGTAAAGTAAATTGTTATGGTTCATTTGTAGCTTTGTGCAGTCTGCACATCTGGGTTTGAACAATTTCTTTCCAAAACAAGATATTGTTACTGAAGCGCAGAGCCAAGAACATCAGGTTGCAATATTTTCCCAACATGAATACACAGTCTTTTGGGACAGACAGACTTCATTTGGTTCTGATTTATCCTTCTCCAATCACTTTTTCCATTCAGTGTGCACATTTTTGTGAGAAAAGAGAGAGGAAATTAATATGCCTTTGTGAAGACTGTACCCACAAATGGCTGATGCGACAGATAGATTGAAGTAATCAGGCTTGAGGAGTAACAGATTACATGTAATGGGATCACGTAATTAGAATAGACAAGAAAAGCTTCAGTGGGTTGTAATTTCAACATTATCTTGTCTTTAAATCAGAAAACTGGGACAAAATCACTGTACATCATTTAAGAACTCAGAATCTAATTTAAAGAGACATTTAAAGCTAAGACAAACCACTAATGTTAGCTACACAGACTAATTGCTAACATTACCTACGCAGACCAACCGCTAACATTAACTATGCAGAAAACTGCTAACATTAGCTAAACAGACCAGCTGAAACATATCCAGTTAGCGTAACCTGTCAGTATCTACTACTACTTGTTTGGTTTGTGGGTACAATCACAAGCCCCACACCTAAATAAGTTTATGTCAATTTACTTAGTTTTGTGTGTGAAAAGGTAACAATCTTACAGTCCGTTCATTATCATGGCCTCGTAGAAAAAAAACGGTTCATGGGTGGAAACATTTTGTCGGTACAGTGACAGTTCTGCTTTTAGCTATAAAAATAATGTCATAATCCAAGAATCCAGACCACGTGTTAATGTTCACTAAACAGACGAACCAAACCGGAAATCTAGTTAATCTAGTTAACTTATCAATACCTACTACTACTGCCACTGCTAACAAGTATTTAAAGTTCTGCAATGTTAACATTTAAACATGCATAATTATGACTAATTATGAATGTGTGTTCATGCCTAACAAAGGAAGTTATCACTGAACAAAAAAAAAAAATAAACCTACAACAAGCATAAAACATTGTATTAGGTTGAATAATATCACCATATTTGGTATTTACATAATCCAAAAGTAATGGAAAATTAATCAAGTTACATTACTTTAATATTGTGATTCTTGGATTAGGTTACTGAGTTCATTTTTTAACAGGTAATTAGTGATTGTATTGAAAGACGTTTTTAAAGTAGCCCTCCCAGCCCTGCCTGTAATGATGGGCTGGGAGGTTGGGAGGTTGAGCACTCTCCCCTGTTTTCTGTCAAACCTCCATCGGTGCTCACTTGTTTTGGATGTCCTTGTGGTCCTCGTGGGAGATTACAGTGTGTGTGTGTGTGTGCACTCAAGTGTAGGTACTGCGTGTCCTTGTGAATCTAAACCTGTGTGTGTGTACGTGTGTGTGTGTGTGTGTGTGTGGTTCGCCCCGTGTGTGCAGAGCTGTCCAGAGTGGTGTGCTCAGCAGTCGTGCTCGGCTGCACACTAACACAATGTGACAGGGTAGAAATACCAGTACCGACCGCGCTCTCGCCCACCCACCATCACACACACACACCCCCCTCCCTCCCTCCATCATCCCCCACTCGCTTCCCCACTCCGCCGCACCGCGCCCACACCCCATTGGCTGTCTACTTCCGTCACTCCACGTCTTCTGCTCGGAGACAGAACCATAAGCTCTCCATGTTCTCCCTCCCCCCCGTTCATTTTACCTCACCCCAAAAGTCCTTTCCCTAGTTTTGCCTGCTTACCAGCAGCGTTACATGGGCTCCCAACATGCATCAGTGAGTGACAAGGTTTCAAATGGGACATATTATGCAATATCCCATTATGCAACGGCACATTTTCATCTGTTCATCCGCCCAGCCTCGCGAGACGATTTCTTTCCCTCCACTTTGCTATCTTTCTTTCAATATCTTCCTGCTGGTTGGTTGGCTTCCTAAACGGTGAAGCAAGGTGACAGTCACAGTAGGGGACGAGTTATTTGACATTTGCGGCTGTCACAGTTTGAACCCTGACCTCTGTTCCTTCACAGCTGGCGAGTTCAAGCTGATAGGACAGGAGAAATTTAAATACCACGCGATTTTCTCATTGTAGCGTCCTGATGTCGAAGAACAGGTGGACACCTGTCTTTAAGAAGCTACAGTATCCAGGGAAAGTTGACTCATCATATAACACCTTGCTCCATATTTATACCGTTACACATTTTCACACCTGGATGCTGCTGGATAGAAGCTCACAGGGCAGCTCCACTGGAGAATTTGAGTTTTCAGTGCCTTGCTCAAGGACATTTCTGCTTTAGTTGTTGAGGAGAGAGCTGTTGCTTACACTCCAATATGTTTTTTTTTAATACTTATGAACAAGCAACATAGTTCTCTCCCTATTCTCTCCCCAGGTTAAAAGATTGAGCTCACTGCAGCGTCTACAGCAGTATACTGTATATACACATGCACATATAGATACACATTTAAATGTGTACATATACACGTGATTTGAACTTGGACATGACACTTTTACTAAATAAAGTACCTGAATACTTCTTCCATGACTTGTTTGGAACAATATTAAACTTTATTTTCTCTAGAAAGATCGATCATGAAGTTGTGCATTATAAATATATTCACAAAACATATTCTACTCCAACAGTTCTATACCAGATGAAGTGCCAAATGCCAACCTGCTAAATAATGAAAGCTACAGGTTTTACAGTAGCAAAAACTGAAATTTGACCCAAAGTTGTGGAAAAAAGTGAAGGTTTGACCTTGTCTTTGTATTGTATTATTAAAGCTAGAGCGAACACAAAGAGTTATAATAAAAGAGTGCACAATATGTTTACAGTGCACTGGATTATTTACACGGTATTATCATGTGTATTATTAATGTTAATGTGCAGTATGTGCCACATCGGTGTAAAGTACCAATAATGCAGTTAAGTGTTATTAGCAAAATGTACTTTTAGTATCAAAGTAAAAGTACCCACAATTTAGAAAGATGGCTCCTATGCCTGCTAAACTATTGCAACAAAACAAAACAGAAAAAAAATACGCATTGACTCACACAGCAATGATCCCTTTACAATCATCACTTATGACCCACTTGAAGTGTGTGGTGGCGTCTGTATCTGCAGAGTCTGTGCCCTCTGCCTGTATTTTCTCTTTTTTTTTCATTATTTGCTGTGCTTGGGATATTTTCCAACACAAAACATCAATATTTGACATCCTGGGAATGAGACTCAACAATCAACTATCTTTCTGGTGCATTTGTGAACAGCTCGGACGAATTGTTCTAATTCTACTTTGACTAAGTATCATTTAATGTTGTAGTTGGTTGAGATGGAGACACTTTGAACTGTTTTATATACGGTTACATTGTTTAAAGCTGAATATATTGTAATATTAGAATATATTTACTGTAATTTATCACAATATGTCATCAGCGATTATGGAAACATGCAGCCACTGAACTTCACAGTAGTTTCGGAGCAGTAGGCTTTTGTTTTATGAATAACAGGCTTTACACTGACAGACAGTCAATGATCAACTCACAGTGTAGAACTTGTCATTGCTTGTTACTGACAAACTCGTCTTGCGTTCCTGCAGTGTTCTTGCAGCCTTCCTCAGCTTTTACCTTTAATAGATTATTTTTACACTGTTGAATCTTTTCTTAAGTAAAGTAAGTAAAGATCAGTACCTCTCCCAGTCCTGTTGATGATGTAAAAATGGAAAGAAGAGATTAAGGCCAGAGAAGGGATGGTGTTGCTCCTTCCCTTCGCCACTTTGACCTTTTATACAAAACAATCTATATTAAGACCCAACACCATGTCTACATTTTCTTTCTGCATCACTCTCCCTCTCACCTCTCCTCCTTTCTGTGGGCTTACGTGCACTTTCTCCTCCTCCTCCTCCTCCTCCTCCTCCTCCTCCTCCTCCTCCATCTCTCCTCCCCTCTCTCCATGTTGTGTTTTTCTCTATCCTCAGGGAGCCAGCTGCATGCAGAAGCATTGTGGATCACTGAGCTTCAAGACACCATCTCTAAAAATTGCTCCATTTTTCCACAGAGCGTTTTCTCTAAAGCGCTGAGAGGGACAGGCGGCTCGATATGATGCTGCAATTCCTGTCTTGGAATTTGTTCTCTGAGATGATGGATCAGGCTTTGCTGCGTTATTAAAATAATGTGATTTCTTTGTCTTTGTCACAGATTATTAAGTCATATTTGGACTTTAAAGTCATATAAAGTTGGCAGTTTTGGGTCTTAACACCATGTGGTGTGAATTTGTTCTCACCTCAATCACTTTTAATATATAAAATGTGAGTATTGATGGATGCAAAGCTTCTCTCCTTCAGATTTCATCTGCAATAGTGTAAGTTTCACAGCAGCACAGCCCCGGAGGCATCCATCTTGGATCCTCTCCAGTCCAGTGGAGGCGTGGGAGGAGGGGGGGAGTCTGGTAGAGACTACATTTTGGCTCCCTTCCAGTCCAATGGGCATGAAGCAGGCCTCAGAGGCTCCTGGGATTTCCCTTTACACCAAACCCCTCTGCCCTCCATTAACCAATTAGAGGAGAGAATTGCTTAACTGGACATATAAAAGACTGTGTGCAGGCTGTGGGGAGCGGGAATAAATCAGGAGTAACAGAAGTCACAAATAGAAGATGACGAAGAGAAGAGTGTGTGTGTGTGTCTGAATGTGTTTGTGTGAAAAGTGTGGAGTGCCGATATAAAACACAGAAAATATCATAACGTAGCCCCCCTCCTGCTCCACTGCATCTGATTCATCTGCCGTGCATTCCACCCTCAAAGTGTGTCGCAGAATACACAGGCCTGTGATAGATGTATATGAGCTAATGTCAATTTTCTTCTGTGAATTTACTGTCAGTGGATGATGAATGCACTCAATATCACTGGTTATTCATCTCATATATTCTCTGCAACAGCTCCCATTGCAGGACAGTGTCTCACATTCACCAATAGGTGTCGTCATTGCCCAGCTTGTCCTCAGAGGTCGAAGAGGAGATCAGGCTGGCAGGGAGAGAGCTTCCCGTTTGAATGTGGTGTAACGCTGCATTGTTGCCATATCTCTGACAGAGTGAGTTTTACAAAGGCGGGGAAATCTTTGTGTGTGTGTGTGTGTGTGTGTGTGTGTGTGTGTGTGTGTGTGTGTGTGTGTGTGTGTGTGTGTTTGTGTGCATTTAAGTGTGTGGATTGCACTTTATTTTACATTAAACTAATAAGATGTAACAATCTGTTCTTTGTATCAAAAACTAGAAATAGTATGTCCTTTATTAGACAGTATTAGACCCTTTATTAGGGTGTAATTAGGGCGACACTACACAACATTTTGTACTGTAAACTAAAGTGTGTTGTTTGCCACTGTTAGACCCTTATTAGGTTTTATTAGAGGGTAATTTGGGACACATTACAGCGTAACTGTACTGTAAATTAAAGTGAAATCACATTTCTGCTTCTTTTAGATTTAAAAACAATAATGTGAACCAGATCATCCAAAGGCCAGAATTGTAGAGGTAGAGGAATATTTTGTCTATGGGCGACTGTGATTTATTGTAATACTGTTAGCAGATGTTCCTAATAAAGTCCAATAAAGATTTACCAGTAGGAAGTAATACACTTTAGTTTACAGTACAGGCCTGTTAAAATGTGTCCTTAATTACCCTATAATAAAGTCTAATAAGGGTCTAATAAAAGGTTTAATACAGATTAATAAAAAACATATTTTTCTATTTTTCATCTAGTTTAATATAAAGTACAGGTTGTTCTAATGTGCTGTATAATAATAACAACCATTGTGTGTTATGTGCACAGATTTATAAATAAACAAGTATTTTGCACTGAAGCAGTGGTTCAGAGAGTGCAGATGAAAGCAGGTGACAGGTGAAGGACAGTGAGTGTACACAGTGTCACCTCACCTTCGTGATTCACCTTTATGTGCGTGTGTGTGTGTGTGTGTGTGTGTGTGTGTGTGTGTGTGTGTGTGTGTGTGTGTGTGTGTGTGTGTGTGTGTGTGTGTGCCTGTGTTTGCCTGTCCTTGTCCTGGCCATGCTCCCTGTAAGCGACCCACATCAATTCATAAGGCCTCTGCCCTTTTCCTGGGGCTGCCTGGGAAATGTGATGTGACATGTGGGATGAGCAAGACAGAGCGAGGGGTGAGGTTAGCAGGGGGAGGAGGGAGTGGGGTAGGTGAGGTTGTTGTTGGTAGTTTCTGGAGGACGCTTTAATACACAACTCTGAGAGATGCACAAAGTCAGGCTGTCAAACAGAGACACAAACAGGTTGCAGTGTACTTTACAGTGAGTACTGTAAATAGACGGCAGATGTTCTGTAAAGGTGAGTATATATACAGAGAGATAATCATTTACATTGACAGGACACTGTAGCATATATAGGACAGACTGTCTGCATAAAAAGTAAGATAAATAGAAAACATAGAATAACAGAAAAAACTGTTAAATAAGATAAGATCATCGAATCATTAATTTATAATTAATAGATCACTACCTAGGTAAGGAGTGAGTAGGTTGTCTGTTGAATAATGGACATCTGAAGGAAAGAAAAGTATTTATCGTCAACTAACTCATCTGAAAACTGCAAGGCTCTTCACTTCATTAAATACTGTTATTCTTTGCAATGGATTGACTGAAACTTATATTTTCTGGATTGTTTGTAAGCACAAAACAGTTTTTAAGAATTCCACAATTATTAATGATTTTTTCATCCTAGCTAGCATCATGGCTCTGAGCACAGAATGAACAGAACGAACAGTAATATCTTTGCTATATTAAGTCTCTTTTGATCACTTAGGAATTTCATCCAGAACCACGTCAAATTTTTTGTCCAATACTTTTCTTTATGACTAAATAACTAATATAATTGCCAGCCCCAGCAGGCCACTGCCCATCGTTCTACTGGCCCTTTATACCAAAAGCCAAAGCTCACTGCTCCTATGAGCCGTTGTTACAAAACTACGCAGTCTCACTGGAGTGTTTTGCCCTCATTAACGTAGTGTATTTTGACATGCAAACATAGCAGAAATTAAACATGTTACATAAATTTGACCAGGCTGGTATTGTTGAAGCAATGGGCATTTGTTTTGGGGGTAATGGACTTCCATGCCAGCTGTTTTTGGTGTATTAGTGCAAATATTATGCCAAACTAAGATGATAAACATGAAAACTTTATACCTACTTAATATCAGCTTGTTAGCATTCATTCTGAGCATGTTAGCATGCTGACGTTAGCATTTAGGTCAAAGCGCTGCAGTGGCTAAGTACAGTCTGACACAGCTGCTAGCATGGCTCTAGATTTTTCTCATCTTTATCAGCTTTTAAAAATCTATGTACTCTACTAATGCTGCCCTCAATTGTGCTTGTGTTTACTGTGTTCGTAAGAAGAGTCCAAAACTCACGAGTTCACAGGTAGCAGCATGTTTGTTGATGGTTTCAGAAATGGCAGAAGCCAGGGAAGTTCATTTTTCAGTGAATTGTAGGTAGTAGTTGTATGAGGTTTTCCTTCATGATTTTATATGACTGAGGAAAGTGTTGATTTTTCCAGCAGCCTCATCTTTTCATTATGCCTTTGCATTTCCTGCATTACATTACATGCTCACTAGCTTGCTAGACAGTGTTGGCGTCAATGCTGGTGTTCTGATGACTTAACCACTTGAACTCCATGTAGATCATGAACATGACTTACCATGCTGTAACCACAAGCTCGCAAGTTCCATTTGAAGGTAGTATTACACCCTCTTTTTTAGTCAGAGGCAGCCTTTAATGATTTGAAATGTGAGCTTAATTTAGAAAAAAAAAGGGGTGGGTGGGGGGTCTACAGAGACGTGTTTGCTGTTGAAATAAATATAAAAAGCAACAGATTAATTTGCTTGTAACATTCAGCTACAGTAGCTTGTGGTGAGCAGACACTCATGCCAGTAATGGGCAGCAGATGAGAAAGAGGGTGAGAGAGGGAATGACAGTGAGAGAGAAAATGAGACAAGGTGAAATCTATTAGCGTGACAGGCCTCCTGTAAAGCCGGAGACCTCTGGGGACACACTCCAAGTGCTGAGTGCAAAAACAAGAGACTGGGTAGCAGACATACAAGATGAGACAAGAGACTAAAATTAAAGGAAGTAAAAGGAGCCAAAATGTCAAAAAACGGAAAGAAAATAGTGCTTAAGTGCATATACAGAAACCACCGAAACTGGTGAAGGAATTCATGATGTACAGCCTGGGTAGGACGGCGACTTCACTGTGTGTGTAGACAGTGTGTGAATACATCGATAGGCCTGCATGTACATGCTCATGGATCTATGGATTGGTGTGTGCATGTTCTCCCCTCCCCCTCTCTTTTGAGTGCTACCAGGATGAGTGTGTTCCATATGTATGTCAGCTCCGATCACTCAGTGAAACAGGGGAGCAGAGTCGGGGAGGAAGAGGAAGGGGAGGGCGCGGAGACTCCCATTCACGTCTACATCAGTCCACGGGTGACTGAGCATCTCAGACCTGAGGTGAGAAAGAAAGAGTTACACTGTTTTGGGGAGGAGGTGATGGATGAGAGTTGAGAACGGCGTTCTTTGGGGAGGGATGGATGGATGGAAATAATATTCTTTTAGTGGTTTCAGCTTCTCGGGAGAATTATTGGTTTACTGCTAACATTCATTCCTCGCTGCCTTATACTTTCTTTATTTCTCTTTCTTCTTTCTCCATATTTCTGCTGCATTACTTCTCTCTGCTGTCAGTCTCCGTCCTTCTCCCTGTACGCTGCCCCACCCATGTGTACTTTGACACCCAACTCCTGCTCCGGCGCGGCAGAGGGCCGGCCCCAGCCTTCAGCGTCCTAGACCTCAGTCATGTGACACTGACCTGCTATGTTTTACAAGGCTGCAGTGCAGCGAGGGGGCCTCCGAGGAAAAGGGCTGCGTTCACCAGCGGCAGGAAACAAAGCACAGCTCGGAGGGGAGAAATGATGTGTGTGTGTGTGTGTATGAGGGGATTGTGTGTGTGTGTGTGTGTGTGTGTATGTGGGTGGGAGTGGGGGGGAGTTCAGGAAGCAGTATTTCAAGGGATGGAACTCCACTATAAAAAGTTTGACATCAAGAAGCATGGGGTTTTCAAGCGAGGCTGCGTTCAAACGTGCTGCGTTGTTGTCTGCCCAAGATGGAAAGTCTTTGATCAAAGCAAGTTGGATTTTTTCCACCTGGCTGACGTTAGATTTTTCAACTCTTATTGACATGCTTAGATGAGCTCTGGCCTTAATCTCCTCTCTCCTTCTTTCTCCCTTCCTCTCTCCCTGCATTAAATCTCACGCTTCTGAGCCTCCTCTCCCTCTCTCCCCTCCTCTCCAACTCCAGTTTATTCCCAAACGAGTTGACCTTCGCTATCGAGCAGCTCTGTCGTGGCTCTGCAGCCGTAATCTATGGCTGTAGACGCAGACGTATCCTGTTGCTCTCTCAGCCTCCTACACATTCATTCATACACATATTTTTTTACTCAAGCATAAGTAGACTGGAGATAGTTGTATAAGCACTGATTCAACTTTTTTTACTCAAGTAAAAAAGGTACTTTTGTCTTGTTACTTCTTTTACATCTTTTTTTGTCTTATTGCATCTATTACATCTTCTTTGTGTGAAAACTTTTATGTCATTTCTGCCTCGGTACCTCTTTTTTACATCATTTTCATCTTGTTACATGTCTTACATCTTTTTTGTTGCTATGTATTTTAAGTCTTGTTGCATCTCTTACAACATTTGCATCTGTTACGTCTTTTTGTCTTTTAAGTCATTGTCGCCATGTTACTGCATTTTCGTCTTATTACGTAATTTTTGTCTTTTTACTCCGTTTACATGTCCTTTGTGCTGTTGCATCTATTATGTCTTTTTGACTTTATTATGTTTCATTGCGTCTGTTGTGTCAGATATGCACTGGTTGATATACCGAGGAATCATCTTTTCTGTGTGGTATTGTCCTACAGTAAGGTTGAGACCATCCTAATGTCGTCTGCAAAACTAAAGTAATGATCCTGTTTTCAAAATATAAGAAGTACAAAGTGCAGATACTTCTGTTTAACTGTAAGGAGTGAAAAGTTGTCAAAAGTTAAAGAAATACACACACTACTGAAGTACAGACAGATAGAAACTCTACTCAAGTACAGTAACAAAGTATCTGTGCTTCTCACCTCTGTGCAGAAGTACACACATGCACCAACATGCACACAAAAAAGACTTCACACAGCAAAGTAAGTACATGAAGGATGACCACAGACACTTACTGGCAAGTGTGGACACACACACACACACACACACACACACACACGCACACACATGCATCTGTGTCATTCCTGGGAGATTTCAGCCCATTAAATGAGAGCAGCCCGGTCCAGTCTCTCAGATCGCTGCCGTTCCCCCCTCTTTGTTCCCCAAATCAGGAACAGCTGTGCTCCTCCACAGTTGTAAGTCACTCACTCAGTGGAAATTTAAAAGCCATTAACCGAGCCCCTCATTGCTACCCCACCCCTTTGTGTGTATGAGTGTGTGTGTGTGTCTGTCTCGCTTATCTGCGTCTGCACACAGAGACACAGACACATTTGTATGCACACTCGTGTGTACATGTTGAAAGTCAAAATACCCCCTCGGCCGTGTGCAGTACATTTGAGACAGCGTCTCTTAAAGCAGCCTCTCTTGTTGAATCACTGTTTTCAAGCGAAACATTTGGAGCAGAGCGCGGACTCATCTGTGTTTGCTGCACTGCATGGTCGTGCCGTGATCTGCCTCCCACACCTTGAACACTTCGCTGTCTTCCAGCCGTGAGTAGCTGAGGGGGGGGGGGTCACATGAGGTCATGTTGTCTTTGAGCGTGGAACAACAAAAACAAGGCCCCGCTGAAATAGCTCGCTGCTTGTCCACTTTCTTGGCTTAGCCAGCGAATTACTCTGCCAGGAAAAAACAACAAGCCCGGAGCCTTTCATAAGGCGAGCCCTTCAAGCTTCACTCTATAGACGGTGCAGGCACAGCTGCATGCACGAACACACACAGCAAGCAGATGTTTCATGGAGACGGAGACACAAAGATAGAGAGACGAGGAGAGGAGGAGATGCAGGGAACCATGAGATGGAGAGTGGACATTTGGATGCCAAAAGTCAAATCTATGGTTCTTTCCGCTGTTTTTCTTTTGTCTCCTCCTCCACCTTCCCTCCCTCCTCTATCTCCTGTGGAGATCTCTCATTTCCTGCAGGCCCAATGTTGATTTCATACTGAAGCTCAAGGCTTAGAGTGGGAGTCTGTGAGATGGGTAAGGGGGAACATGGGGAGGCGGAGAAGTGTGGGGGTATTTGAGTTCAGGCCAAAAACAACCTTCACCTCCACTTCTCTCAACTGGTCTGTGCTGATTTTAAAAATATGAGCATGCTAGTAGAGGTGTTGTTTTTTTTCCACCCACCCTACAATCACACACACCTCAACACCTGGGACAGGCCACGGCACAATTACAGCCTTATATCAGCTGGAGACAAGCTCCTCTGGGGCTGTTGGTATCTCGTATCTTGCTCAAGAGCACCAAGTTTTGGGAGAACAGTTCGTTTACTCTCCCTGTGGAGATTGTTCCAGGTGTTAGCCTTCTCATCTTGCTGAGAGTATTACAATGCCTGCTTTAGCCTATTCATTTATGCATGACTTCTGAAGCAAGGATAACAGCTCCTGCTCCTTCATGGTTGATGGAAAAATACCATTGCCACAAATAAAGCTGGACACATTTGGTGTTTCTCAATTTAAAAGATCATTTTACAAGACAAAATAGTTTATTGTAGGTTTGTCATAGCTGAGATTAGTTTAGTGTTTTATCCACCAACTCCTGGTGCTTTTATCAGCTGGGAAGTGAAAGAATGAGCTTGACATGTTACATAGCTTCAGCGGTTAACACTGGCTTGTTGAATTGACAAACATAATATGTGTAGTGTAATACATGGCACAATTCAAAGGAGATAAAAAATATTATTCTCTTGCTTTTTCCCAAATAAGGTCCCATGGTGGCACACTGGAACGGGAGGAACTTCTCTATGTGGTTTCATCTTCAATAGGAGAACCCTGAGGGGCTGCTCACAAACTGAAAGGCCGTATCTAGAACCAGTGTTTGGTTTGTCCAGTCTGGGCTACTGTAGAGACATGGCAGTGCAACATGGCGGCCACCATGGACAAGCACCCGAGCCCTTTAAACAGGTCATTCAAAGGTAATGAAAACACAGCAATTCTTTTCTTCAGGTGATTATACATTAATAAAACATACTCATCTTGAACATGATTATTACATTCAATTTCTGACCTAATCTGCCAATAAATTCCTGTAAATGTTACACACTAGTCCTTTAAGGAACAAAACGATTAGGCTAAAAAATAGAAAAGCAATCAGAGTGAAAAATGTGATTCAGTTTCAAAAGTCCTGAAACATAACTATCAGTCATCATGACCTGAAAAAATTCAAGACCTTTGTGGGAACACATGACACAGCCTGGTGGAGGAAATAGCCTAGGTGAAGTTTCGGAGTGCCAGTTTCTATGTGGTGTCACTTTGACCTTTTCTTCTTCAGGCAAATCCGTTTGTCAGCATACAAAACCAGAATGACTCACATATCTTTGCATAAAACAGCTTAACAAGATCTCTACTCTTCCACATGGGTTTGGTTTATTGTGTGTATCTCACCAGCAGTAACCAAGGAAGAGGAAAAGGGCTGAAAAAGGAAGTTTGACTGTTGTCTCTCGCTGGTACAGACGCCAATAGTACGCACAGTTAGTCTCACATGCATGGCAGATTGTAACACTCAGATTACTGTGGCACATGGCCAATTTCTGCTCTTCACTTCCTTTCTCTTATTGTTAGCATAGATGAGGCCTTCTAGACATGAACAGCTGCGGCCCTCAGCTTTCACTTCCCCTTCTATGAAGCCACACATGTATCTGTTACCACAACAAGTTCCCCAAACGTGGCCTCTCATGCCCTCTGTACCTCCCCCATGCCAGCACATGCACACATGTTCCTGCAGGCATGCTCACATGGGCTATATATACAGAAAACTGCTGCCACCGAGTTTCATTTGAGGCCATCCAGTGTGCTAGTTTGTCCATGGCGTTGTCCCATGAGTCCATTGTTGTAAACTAATGATATTTCCAGACCTGTGAGCACAGCGGTGAAAGGTTTCAGAGTAGGTTTTTTTTGTAAGGTGCAAATTTGTTTTTGAGCATGGAAGGGCGGTGTCAGGAGGCTTCCTGTGTGCAACGTCAGATTGTCACCTTTGTAGGCAGAGATGCGCTCATAGCGAACCACAACATACGTACCAAATTTGGCGTACTATTGGTGCCATAGTACCCTAAGCACACACACATACATGCACACACCGTGAGCCAAATAGGGCGGCATTGCGTGACTGAGGCTTCACACCTCTCTTTCTCTCTTTCACTCAACGAAAGCAAGAAAAAAAAATCTCTCACCCACAGTAATGTGAGAAGTGTGTGCTTGAGTGACAGCCTGTGTGTGTGTATGCGTTCGGTGTCTGTCTGGGGCACAGACTGACTATGCCCTTGTTTGGCCTCTGTCTTTGTATTTTAACCACTTACTACACTGTTACCTTTATGCACTCACGTGCACATGCAGAAGTAGACTGAGATCTCTCACACAGTGGATTGTTAACACATAGCGGTTGTTTGGAGTGTTACTTTTAAAACATATTCCTGTATACAGACTATTGAATATATACACCTGAAGTTGTAATAATTTCATTAGATTCCTCATGTTAAAGGTTTATATGAAACTTTTTCCTCAAAAAATTATGTACAGACTCATATAAACCTAATTCATGACCATGACCCACTAGAAGTGTGTGGTGGTGTCTATCTGCAAAGTCCCTGCCCTTTGCCCATACCTTCTTATATTGAGATGTTTTAAGCTTTTGAGCACTTCCTGCTAGCCATTGCTGGCTAGTTACTATAACTTCTGCAAAAACATGAGATATGTCAGCGAGTGAGGAAGGAAGTAGGCCCTCGTGACTAAACGTACATGAATAAAATTTTAATATCACCTTGTCCATAAACATGATTTCTACCTGAGTCATGTCAGATAGATTTTCACCAGCGATCCTACGCCACTTCATGCCATCAAACTACGTCTTTTGTTATTGTTTCAATGTGACATAGAGATCCTTAGTGGCAGAACTTACATATTGTGCATTTAATTCATTACATTTAGCTATTTTAACCATTAAGCAAACTGCTTCAACAATTTATCCATAACTTTTAGCTATTTCTGTTAATCAGTTACTTTTAGTTTACTTTTGTGCTGTTTATCCATTAACTTTGACTACTTTTTCACTGTTTATTTGTTACTTTTTGCTATTTTTTTTACCCAGTTTATCCATTGCTTTTAGCTCACTTTTATATTGCTAATCTATTAGTTTTAGCTAACTATTATGCTGCCTATCCATTGCTTTTAACCTTTTAGCAAACTTTTTCAGTGTTTATCCATTATTTTAGCTAACTTTTTAACATATTGTTTGAAAGACCCCATGGTGGCATAATTTACATATTGTGCATTTAAAGACAGGAACTGTAGTCAGAATACCACCGAGTGAAACTGTAAATGAACACATGTATTGTCTTTAAAACAAAACAGTTACGTTACTTGCATTTGAAACTCTTCAACCCTGCTAGTGAATGAAATTTAGATCAGCACCTCACACTCTCAAGAGGTTTCTTCGACAGCTCTATTTACATATAGTCCAGATAAGCCTCTACACGCTCATACTGTACTGCCTCAAAACTAGCTCTTAGTAATTTGTGAATGAACTCGCTGACACAACAGCTCAGCCCTCTCATTGTCTCTCTTTTGTTTTCTCTCGGGATTTCAGTTAAAGCGATGCAATGCGAAGGTGTGGGTTAACAACAGCTCTTGGAT